>NC_065549.1:12294113-12919113 GCF_022605725.1 Anthonomus grandis grandis
AGTTACAAAGGTTAAATTTTCGCACAGTGGAAAAGTATTAATTAATACTCAATTAAAAATAAGTTTTTTTCTATCTATTTTAAGTATTTTCATAAAACTAATTATTTTGAGAAATGAAATATTAACGTGAAAATCACAACTAATCTAAGATGTAAAACCATAATAAGTACAAAGATAAGGATTTTCGTGGTCTAAAGTGTTTCTTAACGATCTACCTTGGGAGATGTATTTGGACAATAGCTGTGAGACAATAGTCTTTCAAGCAGATAATCTTTTTATCAGTTCTTTATAGAGCAACAAAAGCAAAACATTGAAAAAGCTGTATTTTGTTATAAATTTTTCGGATAAATATACCTGGGGACTCACATAGTGTAGGATCGTATGCTATGTATAAGTTGTTAGTTTTTTTGTTTTGTTTTTATGTTGCTTATTAAGTTAAAATAAGCATTACCTGTATTAGCGACATCATGTCTTTTTTAATTTTAATGATTTCATTTAAGTTTGTTTTTATAATTTTGCTGTTTAAACAGAATTTCCGTTTTTTCAAAAATAATATATTTTGATTGTTTTTAATGCACTATAATTTTTTTTTAATATGAAAAATCATTTAAAGAATTTTAAATACTTTAAAAATGTCTACTATATACAATTAACTAAAGAGAAAAAAGTTTAATTTTTTTTTAACTGATTAACAAATCCTTCTTAGTATATATTTTTATTTTATCCAACCTATTTTAACCTTATCTTAAGTATTTTGTATTTACACTTTTAGTTTTTTTTAAATAAACCTAATCTTGCCAGAAAAATACTTTTAAATTCCCAAAAAAAATATAAAACCAAAAATCGGTTAACTCAACTATAGGATTGCCCTTTTTGTAAAAAGAATTGATGTACAAGAATTTTTGAAATTCTAGGCGACAATTATGTTTGTCAAGTGTGAGTTGAAATATTAGACTTAAAATATTTCTTTTACTAGTTTATTATTTCTAATATGTTTATAGCTATTTAGCTATAAACATATTAGACTTGATTTATTTTTGTTATCAAAATTTAGTAAAAAATTAGGGTAGTAAAATGTGAGTTTGATCTTAATATAATTTAGACTGGAAAAATTAACTAAGTGTTGGTTCATTACAAAGGGGGTAATGCCATATTAATGTAAGAAACCTGGTAACAAAAGATTTTAGATAAATCAATTTGTCTCAGCCTGAAAGTGTACATATTATGTACCCTTCCGAGCTAAAACCGATTAAGCTTAGGTTTTTATTATGTTCCAAAATATTTATTAAAAATATTTTTTCATATTGGCACAAAAAGTATCTTCTTCAAATTAAAAACTGTATTTTAAATAATGACTATTTAAATAACTTAATAAATAAAATATTCAAACAGCTCAAAGACAAATTAAAACAGTCAAAAAAATTTCTTTAAAATACCCTATAACAGTAAGCTCTCTGAAAAGATTGCAAGAGAATTTAATGACGATAATATTAACATTAATTTTAAGAATAAAATAGTGTTTTTTTTAAACGATATTTTAAATTAAGTACAAAGACAGCAAATGACTTAAAAAGTAATACAATCTATGAAATTCCATGTTGTAAATGCGATGGTGTCAACATCGGTCAAGCGTCAAGATATTTAAAACCTAAAATTTCTGAACACAAAAGAAGTAAAAATTCTCATGTACTTATTAACAGTAATTTAAAAACCGCTTTTGCTAAGCACTTTGAATTGTAAAAGGAGACTCTTAAGTGAAATTAAGAAATTTCACTTAAGAGTGAAATTAATGAAACTAAGTAATGTTTATTTCGACTTAATTAGCAACATAAAAAACAAAACTAAGAACACATTGTACATAGCTACACTATGTGAGCCCCCAGGTATATTTATCCTAACAATTTCTAACATTAACATCAGCATTTAACATTAATGTTTTGGCTCTTTTTCCTCTATAAAGCATTTATTAGAAATTGTGTGAAATGAATTTTCTTTTTAGGTTTTAGTTTTAAATTTTAACTTAATGATCAATTTAAAAGAATTAAATTTTTATGAAAAATATTTAAAATATATTGATAAAAACTAACTTTTTATTGAGCATTACTTTTACTGTGTGCGAAAATGTAACCTTTGTAAGTATCCCAGAATCTATTATTTTATTTGTGTTTTTGTACATATATCCTTTAGAATTATGGAAATAATATCATGATCAAAGATATGTGATTCAATTGCTTGAAGTTATTTTTTTTAACCTGTATCCAACAAAAAAAAAATTCAGCAAGATTACAAACTGAGGTCATGAGAAATTATTCATATTAAGTATAGTATTTTCTTTAACCGATGCAATAATTTTTTAAAAGTGGCTCATTTATCGAGCTTAGGGATGGATAAATGGAAGTGTGAATTTATTCTGTTTAACGAGAAAAGAAAAAAATAGAGATAATAAACGTATGTATTACAGCTTAGGATTAGTTACATAGTGCCAGCAATACAAAACGATATAATAAAATAAAATAAAATATAATGTAGACAAACTAATAAACTAGAGAACATAGTACTAACTGTAAAAACTACAGAAGGAATATATGTAAATAACTAATATTATATATGGTATAAGATTTTATTGTTGTTACTTGATTGTGGTATTTAAGTCGTTAAATTACATATTAAATTGGAGCTAGCAGAACTTAGGTTTCTAGTGATACGTCTAAAGTTGACCGTATTATCGTTTTATTCAAATAGCATTTGATATATGTTGTGTTTCATTAAACATTTTTGTTGATCAAGAATTTGTATGTTATTAAATTCAAGAACTGATTAAGTTCTCTAATATATTCAACTAGTGCTGTAGGGTGAACCTCTTTTGTATTCTTTAATACATTTTTCCAAAGATTTACCAGTTTGTCCTACATAACTTTTAACACGATTTTTACAAGAAATCTTTAAAATGTTTATGATACCAAGTCGATAGTCATGTTATCATTTATGACTCGAGTATTTTAAATTAAGATAATATGATGTATTTAAGTTCTATAGTTAACTAAACTTAAAGAATCACATACCGTAGGCACATACTACACAGGATACAGTAGACATATCTCTTAAAAAAAAGGGGGGAAAAGAGTTAGTTTACTCAGAAAGAAAGAAAGAAAGAAAGAAAGAAAATGTGCTATATTACGTAAGAATAATCTTGTGTACAAGCATCCTACAAGCTAAAAAAACAACAAACAACAAACAAAAATACAATTTCAAAAATTGTATTTTTGAAATTGTATTTTTGTTTAAAACAATCAATTACTAAATAAGGGTAAACTTGTTGAGAAAACTAGAGAAGAAAAAAGGAAAAAAAAGAAAACTTTTCAACATGTCCAAGGTTAAAACCTATCATTAAAAAAGTCATCCAGGTTATAATATGCCTTAGCCAATAAAAGCGACTTTAATTCTCTTTTAAATTTCTTAACATCCGATATATGTCTAACACACAGAGGAACATGATTGTAAATTTTTTTACTTATGTAAATTAATGAGTTTTTGGTAAGGGAAGACGTAGGAATAGGTAGGGGAACATCATTTACACGACGAGTCAAATGGCCAGTGTCAGAGGGTAGTTTGGGAATTTTGTGAATAAGAGCACAACACATTTTGTAATTCTCACACTATATCCGAGACATCACTATATCTGAGCAAATTGGTGACACACAATTAACTATTCTAAGCCCAAAAGCTTGTTAATAAAAGTTTTCGTGGAATTCGAAATAACTACTCCAAATATATAATTTTCAGGAAATATTATAGACTGGATGAAATTAGAAAACTCAAACAATTTGCGTACAAAATATTGGTGTGTCTAAAATGCATTGATTTCAATCTTAAGAGCTCATTTAGAAATATTATAAATGACTCACTATACTTGTAAGTCTAAAGAGGTTTCCATTTTGTATCTTGTTTGTAGGATTGTTTGATAATTTTTGTAAATACTTATGTCACTTGAGATAGTATGTAATAAGTAACCAACCAAGCTTTACCTATCAAAACAGTTGTATTACTTTTTTATCAGCTTTTTTACCTATCAGCTATTGGTATTAATGAGTTTAGGGGCATTTGTGTAAATATGGTAATGATTATAGAATTTCGTATACAAATTCGTATTCCTTAATCCGATATTCTGGACAAAATGTATTTCACTATTTACTATAACAGTTCAAAATAATCACCCTATTTTATTTCTGGATAGTAGAGTCATAAATAATAACAATAAACCTATCCTAATAAACTTCAATTAACCTACACTTTCAGACAGAAATATCTTAAATCGATAATTTCATAAAAAAATTTAAGAGGCCTATTAAAAAAAGAGTGGCGAATAGGGGGCAATAAACCAAACCCTGCAGTTAAATTGCCGACGTTTCAACCTTTATTATACGTCGTCTCAGGCAAATAACATTACCAGTATTTCTTTCTTAATTAAAATAATTCTCATTCATTTTATGGCATATAATTTACACAGGGAATTAACTATAAATTGTTGTATATATATGGCAATAATATCTGCGATGATATCTTTTTGTGATCTCTCCAAGGTCGGATTGTGTTTCACGTGATATCTTAGTGAAAATGTCATGTTTTATATCAGATAGGCGTATCAAAAAATCTATACCTCTGTCTGGTGGCCATATATGCTAGTGACGCTAGTTTGATTTTAAAGTCTAGTAATACACAAATTTTTAATAACAATAATTCTGATGAGTATGCTGAATTGTAAAGATACTTTATTAAAATTATTACAATAATTAAAATTTGAAAAAAAAATAAAAACATGACTTTATAATAAGAAGATAAAATTCAGTTATTAGGATTAAAGTAGTTAATAAAAAAAAATACTCCAGGAACAATTTCTATATTGAGATTGATTGTTTTTATTGATGTTGTATTATAATGATTTTCGTTTGTATAACAAATTAATTTTTAGTTTAATTTAAATGTTGCACTCCTGCATTATAAAGTAACTTTCTCAATTTTATCCTACTCTGTAAATTTAAACCAACGATTTTCCACTTTTAAAGCTAGAAGCTCTTGAAAATAATAAATGGTCTTATTGGCCAATCTCAGAATCCTAGTTTGAGGAACCCTTTTAAAATAAACTACATAAATTGCAATACTGAATTGTTTTTTTCACGTATTTCAAAACAAAACCAGAAAATGCACAAATTAGGAGATATTTTTCATATTAATAAGACTTATCTATTACGAAAAGAGTTAAATATCGACCGTAAGACTTCTGAAAATAGCTTATAAATATCCTATTGTTTGAAAAATCTAGGCCCACATCTATCTGTATAACAACTAATGTGTAATTTCTCTCCTCTATTCACTTTATCCTAGAAAGACAGTACTTACCCATAATTTAATTTAATTTAATTTACCTAGCTATCCTCATGCCACTTCTTCATCCAGTTTTAGTAAATCATTTGTTTTCTCATTTTCTGGAACTCCGCTAGGAAACCACACAGGCTTTCCAGAATTACGTCTCCCAGATTTTTTAGTTCTATTGGGCTGCTTTGATATGCCCTTAGGACCACAATGTTGTCCAAAATAATTAGTATCTGCTTGTTTTGTTTTTTTGCTGTTATTTTACTTTGCAAAATTCTAAAGATTTTTATGTAAAGCACATTTTTCTTAATGAGTAAAAAATCTGTCTGTCTTTTTTTAGCCTTTTGACTTTGGCGGTCTTTGATCCCTCTGTAAACTAGATTAAGTCTTTAAAAGTTGTCATCCTTTAATATATCAGGCAGATGATAATATACGAGTAGTATCTCTAAAGCCTAGGGTAGAAATCGATTAAAACCTTGAGCTTTTAGTAAGAGCGTCTTTTCGTTATATTAGACATTTTAGATTGATATAGGAATAGTATCATTAGCTTTACAATTCATAACTTAAATGGGAACAGTTATTTTGTCACTATAAGTTTTTATAAACTATTATTTTTATTAACAAATTAATGAATCTACATTTGAAAAAAAACTTTTCATTTATTATATGTATATAGTTTATATTCAGATCAACACGTGACCATAACCACAAATGGCAAAATATCCATGAAAATTTCTCTTTTTAAATGATTATACATTGAAGTGGGCCATACCGATAATGACCAAAGCTATTACAATGCGTAATTTGTAATTTGGGTAACGACACAGTACAATCGAATATCGATTATGCATATTATTCCTGATATTCAATCCATCATATTATTAGGGGGCCTCCGATATGAAATTATGTCCGGCATTTTTTTTTTTTTAATTTTATTCTAATTTCAGATAATAGTTTTGATGTTAGAAATATTGTTTTATAAATACGCTTAGTTAATAAAAAGTTTATAATTAAAAAAATATACTCAACTTGAAACATATCGATATCAAGCCTTTTTGTAGATACAATACAACCTGACCCAATATCCGGCAACAATAGGGAAGTAAATCAAAACGTGAGCAAATAACGCAGGTGCTATGGAAAATGCGACAAAGAAATTCCGAGGGAACCCGGCTTGCGTCTTAAATAGCTTGTTCCCTTACTTTGACAATATAACAATGATGGGAGAAGATTAAAGAGCTTGCACAAATATTTTACTTCTGTTGAATAAAATACTTTTGCCGGATGCTTGAGTATTTTATTTTCAATCTTATTTTAAATGTTAGTCATTTCTGGTATACATTAATCCATAATAATAAGAGTAGAATGTTATTAAAATAAGAATTTACTAAAATTACTTTACGTTATTTTCATATATATTATTATATTAATTATGTTTTACTAATTATAATTTTTTAATATATATATAACTGTAAAAATACATATTTTTATATGCAGTTAATACCCTTAAAATATAAACTCCTAATAATTTTCGCAAGGTACATACCTTTGAACCTATAGACTAGATATGATGATTCTATATGCACAAAGGTTTATTTCCTTCAGCATTATAATTCTGTAGTCTCTTTAACATAATCTGGCTTGTAATTATTCAAAAATACTTTATCAAAGCTGATGAATAGATCATGTGGAGGAATTATGTTTGCAGGTGCATTATTGATGTGCAGTATTCCTGTATATATTCCAAGCTTAAAGATTGTATCATAATGTTCCAGTAATGCATTTATATAACATAAGAAATAAAAAATGTTTGCATAAATTTTAATTTAAAAAAAAAAATTAAACTACTTTAAAATGTTTCCCCATTTGAGTTATGCAATATTATGCATAACTTAAATAGGAATAACACTAAAGACAGTTAAATTCACAAAATTAAGAAATGTGAATTTTTTATGAAAAATCTATTAAAGCAAGTATTTATCTATAACAAAAAAGAAGGCATTGTTTTTGAATTATTGTAGTAAAACTTAAAGAAAAATATAAAATCGGAAAAAAATATATATTTGCTAAGAAATTTCTATAATTATAAATCAGAGAAAGATAATTATTCAATTGGTTAATAAGAGTATCAATTTTAAAACGAAAAAATTCATCTTTTGCTTTATAATTTAATTCATAATATTTTAATTCGAGCATATTTATAAATGGGGTAGTTAATGCTAAAAAATAAAACACTAATGTAATAAAATTTGTAAAAAAACCGAAAAAAAACATCACAACCACAATATTATAATAATTTAAATGGGGATGGCACTTGGAGAGAATATAATTTAGTCGTTATGTAATCCACTATTTATATTTCTACATTTCTTATTTAAGACTAAGAAGTAACATAAAAATATATTTTTTAAATTATTTGAGAAAAAATAATATGAAAAAATTTATTTATAACTGCTGATATCACCTGATCTAACTAGCATAGTTTCATGCCTACCCGTATATCTTAAAACTTTAGTTTAGATATGAAATTAATTTAGAAAATTAAACAACACATAATAAAAATATGAATACAATAATTGAAAACCATTTAAAATATTAAGTTTAAATTTAAATAGTCACTATAAAGTTTAACTTATTATAATTCAAATTGTAATCCTACTTTTTTTTAAGCTGCTTGTTGTCAATATTTAATTTTAAGAACAAATAATGTATTTTAAAATTCAATGCTATGTACAGCTTATATTGAGATGGTGCTAAAGTCAAATATTAAAAGTAGGAATATAGAATTATAATTATGATGGAATTGTGAATTTTTTATGGAGTATTCGTCAAAATAAAAATTAAATTAAATCAATGTAGACGCTGTATATATATTTGGTATATATTTGGCACGTTATAATAGAGTTGTCTAAATAAGAAAAATTGACCAAAGTTAAAAATAAATCAAAAATTCTTGTTACTTTAAAAAATAATTAAAGTGATAATTTTTTTAGGCCCTATTAATATAATTTTTGTAATAAATTTGAACAAAATTCTTTTTTTAGAATATAAAAATATTCTCAAATAACTCATTTACCAAAGAAATCAAAAATGAAAATCGAGATAATTCATAATTATGCATTCATAATTATGCAACGTCAACGAGAATTGCACTAAAGTCAATATAATAATTTTTTCATATTTATGTCATTTCTATTCTTACTTTTTATAGGAAAGATTTAAGACTAAGAAATATGAATTTTTCATAAAATCATCATTTATCATATTAATAATGTTTGTGGTAAATACGAAAAAAGTAGTTTTTGGAGAAATTTTTAAATTTTAATTTAAATTACTATTGGTGAAGTTATTTTTGAAATTAAATTAATGTAATATTTATATTGTATGTAATACAAATATTTAAGAATAAAAAAATTCTATAAAAAAAAATGAAATGCAAAGAGATTCATTAAACATTCTTTACGACGCAACTGGGACTTATAATGGGAATTATAATTTAGTTTCTATACTCGTTATTATTAAAATTTTTCATAACATACATATGTTTAAGGCTAAAAATTATTAATTTATTTAAACATTAATAAAACAAAAAAAAATGTATTACTAGAAATATAGTCTTTGTAGATTAATTCATTAATATTATAACAAATACTCGTAATAGGATTTAATAAAAAACAATAAACATGTACATAAATGTTTACAATTACATGGTCTAATTTTAAAATAAACTATTTTTCCTAAAGTTATTTTTTAGAATAATTTTGACGCGTTATTATGCAAAAATTATTGGGTGCAATTCAAAACAAATCTAATGCTTACGAGTAACAATACAAATAAATCTGGAAAACTCTGCATAATTTTACTGGGGACGACAATATATAAACATTCAAAATATGTATCTTTTTTATAAAAACAGGATTTAAAATATGACTACTTTATAGAGTAAATAAATCTCTAGGTTTCTTCTTAATTTATTTGTAACAACACTGGATCACGTTAACAAATTAATTATTTTATAGGTGAATTTAACTACTTTAAAATGTTTCCCCATTTGAGTTATGCAATATTATGCATAACTTAAATAGGGATAACACTAAAGACAGTTAAATTCGCAAAATTAAGAGATGTGAATTTTTTATGAAAAATCTATTAAAGCAAGTATTTATCTATAACAAAAAAGAAGGCATTGTTTTTGAATTATTGTAGTAAAACTTAAAGAAAAATATAAAATCGGAAAAAAAATATATATTTGCTAAGAAATTTCTATAATTATAAATCAAAGTAAGATAATTATTCAATTGGTTAATAAGAGTATCAATTTTAAAACGAAAAAAATCATCTTTTGCTTTATAATTTAATTCATAATATTTTAATTCGAGCATATTTATAAATGTGGTAGTTAATGCTAAAAAATAAAACACTAATGTAATAAAATTTGTAAAAAAACCGAAAAAAAAAACATCACAACCACAATATTATAATAATTTAAATGGGGATGGCACTTGGAGAGAATATAATTTAGTCGTTATGTAATCCACTATTTATATTTCTACATTTCTTATTTAAGACTAAGAAGTAACATAAAAATATATTTTTTAAATTATTTGAGAAAAAATAATATGAAAAAGTTTATTTATAACTGCTGATATCACCTGATCTAACTAGCATAGTTTCATGCCTACCCGTATATCTTAAAACTTTAGTTTAGATATGAAATTAATTTAGAAAATTAAACAACACATAATAAAAATATGAATACAATAATTGAAAACCATTTAAAATATTAAGTTTAAATTGAAATAGTCACTATAAAGTTTAACTTATTATAATTCAAATTGTAATCCTACTTTTTTTTAAGCTGCTGGTTGTCAATATTTAATTTTAAGAACAAATAATGTATTTTAAAATTCAATGCTATGTACAGCTTATATTGAGATGGTGCTAAAGTCAAATATTAAAAGTAGGAATATAGAATTATAATTATGATGGAATTGTGAATTTTTTATGGAGTATTCGTCAAAATAAAAATTTAATTATATCAATGTAGACGCTGTATATATATTTGGTATATATTTGGCACGTTATAATAGAGTTGTCTAAATAAGAAAAATTGACCAAAGTTAAGAATAAATCAAAAATTCTTGTTACTTTAAAAAATAATTAAAGTGATAATTTTTTTAGACCCTATTAATATAATTTTTGTAATAAATTTGAACAAAATTCTTTTTTTTTAAATATAAAAATATTCTCAAATAACTCATTTACCAAAGAAATCAAAAATGAAAATCGAGATAATTCATAATTATGCAACGTCAACGAGAATTGCACTAGCCAATATAATTATTTTTTCATATTTATGTCATTTCTATTCTTACTTTTTATAGGAAAGATTTAAGACTAAGAAATATGAATTTTTCATAAAATCATCATTTATCACATTAATAATGTTTGTGGTAAATACGAAAAAAGTAGTTTTTGGAGAAATTTTTAAATTTTAATTTAAATTACTATTGGTGTAGTTATTTTTGAAATTAAATTATTGTAATATTTATATTGTATATAATACAAATATTTAAGAATAAAAAAATTCTATAAAAAAAAATGAAATGCAAAGAGATTCATTAAACATTCTTTACGACGCAACTGGGACTTATAATGGGAATTATAATTTAGTTTCTATACTCGTTATTATTAAAATTTTTTATAACATACATATGTTTAAGGCTAAAAATTATTAATTTATTTAAACATTAATAAAACAAAAAAAATGTATTACTAGAAATATAGTCTTTGTAGATTAATTCATTAATATTATAACAAATACTCGTAATAGGATTTAATAAAAAACAATAAACATGTACATAAATATTTACAATTACATGGTCTAATTTTAAAATAAACTATTTTTCCTAAAGTTATTTTTTAGAATAATTTTGACGCGTTATTATGCAAAAATTATTGGGTGCAATTCAAAACAAATCTAATGCTTAAGAGTAACAATACAAATAAATTTGGAAAACTCTGCATAATTTTACTAGGGGCCACAATATATAAACATTCAAAATATGTATCTTTTTTATAAAAACAGGATTTAAAATATGACTACTTTATAGAGTAAATAAATCTCTAGGTTTCTTTTTAATTTATTTGTAACAACAACTGGATCACGTTAACAAATTAATTATTTTATAGGTGAATTTAGCCAAAATATTAAGCCGAGGGCTATATAATATGTTACATAATAAAAGACGTCAATTAGGGTAATCCCTAAGGGTGTCGTTTTTGTGTCGAAAAAGGGCCATATTTAGTTTACAAAGACAAATAGGTACAATTACCGCGAAGTCCGGACCTAAATTAATGGCTTATTTCCCGACCTGTCCTCTCTGGTTGTGTTGGCCGACGGTATCTTGTTTTACTTTTTTTCACTGACCGTATTGGATGCTTATTTATTGGAAATAAGATATCGGCAGTTAAATAAATAACAGATAAAGTTTAATTAAAGTCATTAATTTAATAGTTTTTTTTTAGAAAAAAATGTTCTTAAATTAAGGTCAGTATACGTTAATCAATATACAAATTAATATTTTCATAATATTTTTAGCAATTTATGACAACAAAAAAAAGTTTTTTATAAAAAGAATATACTTCTTGATAAATGAGCAATATAGATTTCAGTTACAACATTATTTAAGTTATGCAGTTTTTTTTAACTTTTCCTTTGGGTTTGATTTTGATTGTTTTATTAAATATTTTCTAAAAATATTTTTTCCTATTGAAGGTGCTTTTTCAATATTGCTACAAAATTTAGAGATGTATTCGTTAAATGATATGAAGCATACAAATTCCTATATGCTAAAGGTAAAGGAATTTTCAATTATGGGGTGGAAAATTTGTGGGAAGGAAACAAGACATCGATGAATTTGGTAGCCTTTTTCTGATACAAAATTATTTTTTAAATTTATTATTGACGTTCCTACGAACTTTGAATGTGATTTTTCTTAAAGATGTGTGGTACATAATTTTCTTAAGATCATCTCACTATATTTTACAAAAAAGAAATATTAATAATTATTGCATTTTTTATTCAAATTTGACGCAATGTGATTTTTAATATTTTTTTTCTCACAACTTTTTTGTACTGTTGTGGTTGTCGCAGATGAGTTGGATCTAAAGCTCCTTAGTCAGCGTATTATTCCATTACCACTTGTGCTATGGAATTGCTGCAGCCAATATTTTTTCAATTATGTTTTATTTGTACAAAAAAGATCACTTATGTGGTATGTTTGTCGTAACATACCTAGAGACCTTTAGTATTTAGGATTTTTAGGAATCTCTCAATTAGTATAAAGTCTGCTCAAACTTTTTATTTTGATTATGACTGTATACTTTTATTTTAAATTTTATTCTGGTAATTTACAAGAACTAACATATTTTATTATTTATTTACCACACAATTAATATTTTGATAGATAGATTATAAAAAAAAATATAACTTTTAGCCCCAAACCTATTTTTAAAAAAATATTAATATCAAGCATAAAAAGTCAATTATATGGGCTTGTTAGTCACTTAAGTTATGCATGATATATGGTTTATAATGAGAAAGATAATATTGGGATTTATTTGATTTTTTATGAAAATTGTAAAGTTCCAGGTGTGTTTTATTAAATATTAATTTTTACTATACTAGGTTACATCAAAATGTGCTTCGACGAAAACATCCTGCTGTTTATGCAGTTATTACCTACAATATCGAAAACAGTGAGCGCAATTGTTTTGAAGAGCGTGAATTTTTAAAGACGCACATAATACTTTTACGGCGATGTATGATTTGTGCCAATTGAAGTTGTAGTTTTCGTAAAACACATGTTGAAAGTTTAAAAAAATAAAATTTTTGACGTTTTTTCCCAAATTGACCAAGCTTGTTGACTTTTGGGTATAACAAAGTTTTTTTTATACCAACATAAATTATGTGAGCTCAAAAAAAATTTTCCACCTGCATTTTAAGCCTAAAGTAGTCCAAATGAAATAAATAGTGTAGAAGTTATTACGCGTAATGTTATGTCAACACATGTGGCTTTGCAGTTTGTGACACACTTTTATATAAGGCCGAAAATAGGCTTTAACTCTGAAACGTTCTCTGTTATGTTGCATGGAATTTTCACGAAGTTGCATTCAGCAATAGTCGCAATGGCCTTGATCCCAAAAGCTCTAATAATGCTTTTCCATCATAGATGATCAATCAAAGTCATTGCGAGCATAAGACACATGAATAAAGTTAAATGTTAATTTCCTAATAATTTTCCAGTAAATGTATATGATGAATATAGATATTTTGTAGAATGTACATTTTTTAATACTGTTTAAAAGTTTTTCATCATTGCATAAATCAATTAATAATGGTTTTTGCACCTGTTATTTTCTATATAAGCTGCTCAAGATTTAGGAGTATTCAAGCATTGTTGAAATTCTATGTCCGTAAATAATTTCTTAATCTATGGACCGATGAATATATCAGCTTTCATTTCCTCTGTTGCCAATCTAGCGAACGCTGTTTTTAAGTATTTAGGAGCAGTATTTTTTCCGATTTTTCGCCAAAGCTTTTACAAAAATGTTTACTGGCTCAAGTTTCATATACAAAGAAGGGAAAATTACTTTTTTTTGTCATCAAGTGCTTTTCTGATAACGTTGCCTTTTCCCACGATATGGTCCACACGCTTCGACCAATCACGTTCAGTAAAATATTTTTTATTTGCTCTGATATCCTGGAGACACAAAAAACAACTGACTATATATATTTAGAACTACCGGTATCGCGACAACTTTTTAGTCATAAGAGAATATCTTTTAGTTATACGAACTGTAGTTTTGACTCCCTGTGCTTGGAAAATATTGCTGACATTTGAAATCGGAGATGTAATTTTGCGAGAACTGAGTGATTGATTTTTTTCTCGTAAACCAACATACTACTCGTAACCTAGTAAAATGTATGTTGTCAGCTTTTTTTGGGCACTTTGTTTGAATATATACTCACGACAAATAAAACATAACGTATCTAGGACGTACTTACACATTTCGGTGTATTTCCCTATGACACAAATATCTTAGTTTTATTGTCTTTAGGCTCACATGATTTATGCATTAAATTTTTTTTGTCCCAGAAAAAATTACTAAGCTTTAATGATTTGAAAAAAGAAACGTCAGAAACGCCTTTCATTTTACTTTCAACACCTGTTTTGCAGAAACTATGACTTTAATTGACATAAATCATTTCTGTAAAGGTATAATATCTAATTTTGAAAATGAATGCACTCTATAAAAATTACGCGCAATGTTTTCGAGATTGCAGTTAATAACCTGCACTATAGTACAAAAAACCATTTTTTTCAAAAATTTCTAAAAAGTTTCTTTGATTAAAAAAATAGTCATTTTTAATTTCAGAGCCCTTAAAATAGTATTAAAACCCCTTTTTGTAGAATTACATTTTTTAAAGTAAACATTTCATAAACTAGTATTATTTAATTCTGTTTAAAAAAAAATAAATGGACCAATTCTAGTTTTAATATAAAACTCTAAAAAATATATATTTTTTCCTTTTTTTTTTTAATTTAATTCATAATTAAGATGAATATTTAATGAAAAATATATACACAAAAATTGAATTATATTAACTTCGGTGCCATATCCATTTAGGTTATGCATAGTTCTTAAGGGGTTTTGAAGCCAATATATGTTGTGATACTATAAATATTTATTTTATCAAACTTAACTTGTATCTTTAATTTAATCTATCTTTGACTTAATCTAGGATAAAATAGGGTACGTTTTCTATTTGAATATCTTTTCATTTAAAACTTTTTGAAATTATTTGGCTCATCCCCATCCATTAGGATATAGTAACAAGACGTCGCGTATATATACTGCACTTTCTTTAAGAGGTCTATGTTTGCCAAGAACTTGCCTTGTCGGAACGTCGAGTCGCTCGTTCTGGGAATGCATTGAAATTCGGAAACGTGGAATATTGTAGTTTTTCTAGTACGGCGCCGCTTGTCAGACGTTTTAACGACATCAGGTATACACATAGTGTTAGCGACTACATTTGGAAAACAACGGGCAAAAATCAACGATGGCAAATAAGAGGCGCAAACGTTTGAATTATTGATATGCTCTCATTTTATTCTGTTTTGAGTGTCTTTTATGTTTTCTTTTGCTTGTTTTTGTCTGAACTTATAAAAGAAGTTTTTATGCGGTTTGTAATTGTCGCCTTAAGTATAGTTTTTTTCCTAAAAATTACAAAATTAAATAAAAATAACTTAGCAAATAAGTAACAGATTACTTTCAACAAGAAGTATTATTATGCTGTCAGTGGCTTACTTAGTAGATTTTTTAAGTTTAAGTATAATGTTTTATTATTATAATATTTACTTGCATTAGTTTCTTTATGGGTTTATTATATTTTAAATTACTAAATAAAATTTTCTCTCTAAAAATACTAATTTTCTTTCTTCAATCAGCAACAATCAATTCCTTCTCCACTATTTAGTTGCAAAATCTAAAGTCTCTAAAATATACTTTTCACAGACAAATGTTAGCTGTATATTTTGGTCCATTATATCTATTTACTTGACTTCAAGAATATTTCTAGACATTAAATCATGAAGGGAATGTTTTAGTAGACAAAATTAGATAGGAAAAATAGAACTTAAGCTGATTTAGGTGAAAAATAAACTACGGTAGAGTCATAAAAAAGTTAATATGTTTTCCTACTTTCATTTATAGTTTCCAATTTTTGTAGATAATAAATTATTCTTTGTCATATATACACAGAAGAATAGCTGAGTTGGCCAAATAAATTTAAAATATACTTATTTTTCCACAAAATATATCCTATAAAATATATATTTATTTAGATACGTTCATTTTTTAAATTAATTAATTAATTAAGCAACAATTTCTTACATTATTAATAAAAATTAAATTATATCATGGTTTTTATCTTTTTTTAAATTTAAAGTAAAAAAGGATATTTTTAGATTTTCTCAGGCAGTTTATCAAAAAAACATTTCTTTTTAGAGTTGTAGTATTAGTTTAAGCGTTGAAAGAGTGAGAATTCTAGATATTCCTAGACTAGATCAGATTGGTTTTTTAGCCCAGAAAGACTTGAAACTTTGAGTACTTTTGGGCTAGGTAAGATTGGCTTAAGCCTGGAAAAATTCGGAATTGTAGGTATTCCTAAGTAAGGCTAAGTGAATTTAGCCTGGAAAGACTGGAAAGACACTAATTCTAAATATTCCTAGGCTTGACCAGATCAATTTTTGTACAGAAAAAAATCAGAATTCTAGGTGCTTTCAGTCTAGACCAGCTGGGTGTTAACCCAGGAAAGCTCAGAATTCTAGGTATTCCTAGTCTAGGTAACATTAGTTTTTGCTCAGAAAGATTTGGAATTTTGGGTATTCCTAGGCTTACCAGATCGGTTTTAGCTCAGAGAAACTAAGATTTCTAGGTAATTAAGTTTAGAAAAACTAGGAATTTAAAATATTTTCTTATTTTCTAAAAAAAATAAGTGTCATAATTTTTTCTTGGGCACTTAAGATAATTATTTGATCTTATAAAAATAATCTAATATACTTAAAGAAAATAGAAAATTTTTAAATTTCTTGAGATGAGAAAATTAAAATTTCATTTATTAAAATTTTTTTGTTTTAACTTTTTTTAAGTTCTTAGAATTGTTTTTATTATTTAAAATACTTTCAAGTATCTTTAACAGTAAAAGCACATCAATATGTATCTAAGAGAAATTACGATTTGTTTTTTTTTACTTCATTTTAATATGCAATTTGGAAAAATAGGCTATATCCGAATAAAATATAAATAATGTTTTTACTGTTAATTTTTTAAAATTTACTATAATTTATTTATATTTTAACAAAAAAAAAATAACTATAGGATTTTTTCAAGCAGTTTAAAATTTTTATTTTTAAGAGAATCTTACAGTTCATAAAGTTAAAATGTCTTTTGCATAACTCATTTTTTTACATTTTTAATAATTTAAAATATACTAAGTAGATTAATTCATTTTGACATTATTTATTGATAATATAATATTTTATATATACAGACCTTGTTTATTTTTATGTATTTAGAAGTTTGAAATTTTATTACATACTTCTTTTTCAGACTTATTACAGACTTATTACAGAGTTCATTTTCCGATATACTTCAGGCATCTAAAGCCATTCTTAATTTATACCTAAATTCGAACGAGTTTAAGTTATGGTTTATTTTTTCCAAATATTTATTTGTATTTTTTTCATTTTTATTGGTTCTCTTTCTAAGTCTCTGAATTAAGACTTTTTTACATATTTCAGGATTTTTTAGACGTTTTTCTCTTACTCCAAATATTTAACGTCATATAAATTTTTTTCTGAATACTTGATTGAGTCTCTGATTAAAGACATTAATACAATCATAAAAAAAATATTAATAAATCTAATGCAATTGCGATATTTTTCTGTGTTTATAACTAGCTTAAGAGAGCAAAATTCATATAATATTAACACTTTGTATATTTTTTCCTTTTAATATACAAAAATGCTCTGCTTATTTTTTTGATTATTTTATAAAATTGAATCATAGCATTTAGTAGATTTATCAAAGA
Organism: Anthonomus grandis grandis; assembly: GCF_022605725.1. Lineage (NCBI taxonomy): Eukaryota > Metazoa > Arthropoda > Insecta > Coleoptera > Curculionidae > Anthonomus > Anthonomus grandis. The sequence continues at coordinate 12,312,142 of NC_065549.1, forward strand.
CCTTTTACTTTGTTAACAAAGACATATAAATATGGCTTTTATGATTTATGGAAGCTTACTTTAAATTGAGTTGTATTACATGTACCTGACAGGTGCTAGTTTGTCCAAGTAATATCTAACTTGGAGGAATCTGATGATAAATTGAGATGAAAGATCCAAAAACTTAGTTATAAAGTTACGCAAAGTAAAATATTGTCATTTTTACTTTTTGTAATTATTTTGCAATGACTTTAGACTAATCTGCCTTCCATAAATTTTATCGACTTACGGATGATACCTCACAAACAATTTTTTAGTCATCTGAAAATAAACTTACATATATTGCAAATGTCGACTCTTCTTTATTCTCAGAATGATATTTTAAGTGGCTGATAATACTCAACATATAAAAGTCAGTTTATATTTAATTGCAATTCTAAATTTTATCTGACTGTCTAATGCTATTGTAACAATATTAACAGAGACGAATCAACATTCAGTTATCATCTCTTCCATCGCCTATATCCGAAAGGTGCAATAAGGATGGAGCGAGCAGCGAATGCATCTCGCGACATCCCGGAACAGATGTAGAAAGTTGACGAATATTCTGGAACAGTGGCCGCTAGGAGCGAGCTTAAGTCTGAATATTGATACGACTGTTAAATCAAAATAAATGAAAAATAAATACAGTCTTAATCAATATATCTCGTAATCATAAGTCTTGGTGTTTGATGTATAAGTTTATAAGTCAGTTGAATATTTTTGCGTATCGAGTTAATGAATTTAAGTGAACAGAAAAATGCTACAGTATTATTTTAATATCTTCTGAGATTATTTGACTTCTCTGTTTAATATCTTGTCGCTATTCTCCCTTTACTTCTATAAATTACTTATATTCATTAAGAAACATAAAAATCATTTTAAAAACAATGCTTATTAGAATAAAGGAATTTAGACTCGTTTTATCAAATGTATCAAATGCCAGTACTCTGTTTGAGATGTCACTTATGTTTCTCCAGTATTAAAAGCATTAAAAACTGTATTTAATCCAAAAGGACAGCTGAATTAATATTAGCAAATATGCTTTACTTACACAATGATAATAATTAATGTTTATTATTTGTTAACACTTTTATTAATTTAATTTTTATCAATAATTATGTACCTTATGTTTGTTTTATTGATAATTTTTTTAATAACTTGGTTGCAATTTTGGACTTTAACTTTTGAACTTGATTATTAATTAAATTGATATTGGAAAAAGAGTCCAGAAATTAAATCTAAAAAAACTGCAGATAGTTATAAATTTAATAATTTTTACAGGTCATTGACCGAGAAGAAGAATTGACCGAGACAAAAATATCATAATTTTTAAACTAATATTCGTTAATTGATTTGAGTACGTACTAAAATTGTAGCAAAATAAACTAACATTAATGCATACATTTTATTAGATTTCTATAAAAGCCTAATAAAAATCTATAACGTGACCAGCCTTTTACAGAGCTAATTGGCTTTTCCCTCCATAGATCGTGGCCGTTAATGCACCAATCGATCAAAAATGAGACGAAAAATTTCCGATTAAATCGTAAATTTGAAGGTTTAATTACAGCTAAATTGCCACGTAAAAAAATCATCCATAGAATTTTTTTAGCAATAAACTTTTTTCGCTTTTTAGCTTACGAAAAAAAATTTGCATTGTTCAATGCAAGAGAAAAATGCATCCACTTTAGTTAATTTCATGTTTTTTATTTACTTATCCAATAAAACATCTAGTTTACGAAAAAACAAGGTTGGGGGTAAAAGTCCTCAAGGGAGACAGATAGCTTCTGTGTGATTTCTTTTGTTACCAAAACAGACTTGCGGAGATACGCAGGAACAGAAAAAAAAACTGACACTCGTGCGTATCTCAAAGGACCCATAAGTCGAGCGGCGTGTATCCTGCATTTTAAGATAAAAACCTCCCGGTTTTTCTCCGTAGATAAAAGCTTTATTTTATCGTGAGGGTTTACATATAAAAAGGTCGGGATAGTCAATTAGATAAATAAAAACATTGCCTCGGAACCTACTTAACCTCTGAAGGGTTTTAATGAAAAACAAGATAAGATGTTTTGTTTACAACTGGCTTAATAGTACAATAGAATATAAATTCGACCCTCATCATGGGGATATATAAATATGTTATAAGAAATATAAAGATAACTAAATCAGTGCAAAGTTGAGAATTTAATTTTTTTCTGAGCTAATTTCTTATCCGATTTAAAAATTTGCACATTTGCATTCCCATTTTTTTGTGCTACATAATGGTGTTTTTAGATTTTCAATAGGAGGTTTTGTTTTTTCCCAACTATCATCAACTTTATTTTTTTTTGTAAATACTATTTTGGTTTGGTCTAAATTATTCAATTTATTCAAAAAAAAAAACAAGTAAATTTTATTTCATATAAGGCTAGACTTTCTTAATTTAATTTTATAAATTTTTCGAAATCATTATTCATAATTTAGAGGTATGTGATGGAATTTTTTAAAAGTTTTTCCAGGCAATCAAAGTTTTTTTTAAATAATTTATTTACCTTCTAGAAACTTCAAAGGATTTTAATTTTTTCTGTGCATTTGGAGTAATAATTTATGTTTAAAGTCATTTTCCATTTTATTTCACTAAATTATTAAAATCCCTTGAAGCTGTAAGCATTTTTATCAAATAAAATAGAAAATTAATCCAGTTTTCTATAAAATCTACCGAATTACGTTAAATGTCTGAAAGTCATAAAAAATCACTTCAAGTGTGAAACTTTAAAAGTCTGGAATTAAATAATTTTTTTTTTAAATGCCTGAAATAATTAAAAAGTTATTTCATTAACCTAGAAAATTGAAAAAAAAAAGTAAAAACCCACCAATTTCCCAAATTAAAAAAAAATCTTATCTAGAAAGGCGTTAGCTTACCCTAATATTCTAAAATTAAAATAAAACATGATATTATATATTACAAACATCTAAAAGACGTGGACAAATTACCTCAAAATACTGGAATCAAACAAAATTTTATTACAAGTGCCTGGAATAATATTAAAATACTCAAAAAGTCTGGAAAATATTAGAAATTATTTAAAAATTTTCAAAAATTCTGAAATTAAAAATTGAAATACCTGGAAGACGTGGAAAATGATTACAAGGTCCTGAAATAACTAGATTTTATTCCAAATGCCTCGAATGTTATAAAAAAACGCAAAAAATTTGGAAAATTTTAAAAATTAAGAAATTAAGAATTGAAAACAAAAACTTTTAGGATAAGTTAAAAAGAAACATTAAAATTAAACGAAAACTTGAAATACTTGGAAGACGTGCTAACTGACCCAAAAACCTCGAATACCACGAGATTTTATTAAAACTCCTGGAATATCATAAAAATAATCTCTCAAGAAAATGTTAAAAATTTCAAAAACTCCCGAATTGAAAATTGAAAATAAAAAGTTATCTTAAAATATTAAAGCTAAAAGACCATTTTTTTTTAAATATTAATAATTTCCCGAAATTGTCCGCTCCAAATGGGTTTATTATTTCTGTTAAAAATGCGATAGTTTGTAAATGTACTTTCATCGATCCATATCACATTCATAATAGATTTTAATCATATCTTGCTTTTTTTTCATTTGCAAAAACCATAATTGCTTAAATTATTAGTAAAATAACTGTCAGTTGGTATTGGAATACTAACAAAACATACAAATATTTAAAACATAATATTTATGTCAGTATATTTAGTGTCCTGCAAGTTTAACATAGATAGCTCTTTCCGAAAATTCGGGTATTCGCAAAAAATTAATATTACTTGTGATGTATCAGGTAGAATGAAAGAAGTGGCAATGCAAAAGTGCATATCATTTTAAAATCGGATAAGAAATAAGCTTAGAAAAAAATTAAATCGATTTTTCAAAAGTTCATATTTTTTCGAACATCTTCAGAACCTTCCAGAATATTAAATTTCTTTAAACGGTATATTTTTGAGCTTAAAAATTCTCAACTTTGCTTCAATTTAACCATCTTCATATCTCTTATAGATTCTGAGATCCCTATGTTGAGGGTCGAATTTGAAACACTGTAGAATTTAAGTTAAGGTTTTAGTATAGTCTTACAATATGAAATAGGTATTTTTATGCTGTTTTTATGTTTTCAAGTATATCAAAAAATTAAAATACTACATATTTAATTCTAGATCCAAGCCACCTGCAAGTTTATAGATAATTATTCATTAAACCATTTTATTCATTCAATATTTAGGAACATATTTGTTAACGAACTTTGGCTTGCAAGGACCTTGAGTATCCATAAATTATTATCTGATCGACCTTTGTATAGCGATACACGAATTTTTTTGGTTACGAACTTTTTACACAAAGAAAACTGATTTAAAATCCGCAGGTGTTAAGCTCCTCAGTCTATCTTTCAGAATTTAATAAAGCAAAATAAAGCTTTTTTAAAAGGAAACAGCACCTTAAGAAAAAAACCTTACTCAAATCCTCAAAAATATATTTTGCGGCTTCCCGAAAAGGTTTTCAAGCGAAAAAACGGGTTTTTTGTTATTTTTTTTATAAATAAATCATGGCGAAGTGACAGTGCCAAACGTGACGATTTTTAATCTTCTTTCTGAATGAGCAGATTTTAGGCTGCTGGGAATATTTTACATAAAGGGGAGATTTTTTTCATCTTTTATTGAGGCTATTATATTCTTCCACGCTACACATCCCAATGTATATGTAATATGTGAAGTACAAAAGTTTTTCATAATTTGTCAAAATGAATGAATGAAGTTGAGAATCTTTGAATATTTTGAATGTTAATAAAATTAATATTAAGAATAATAATAATGAATTAGAACATTATTTTAATTGGAGATCGCCAGGTCTAGACCAATTACATACTGTTTGGCTCAAGAATCTTTCCAATTTGCTTCTCAAATTTGGTTTATTATTTTACAAAAGCGCTAGATGATCCTACAAAGATTCCTGATGGTCAGCTGGGTATATGCACCAACTTTCTATTGATTCAGTGTTTATAAAACAAGTCTGGATCAAAAAGCTATCGCAACTCCTTTAATTCGATCTCTTATGACTAACTAATGAATGTACTGGAAATTTACAAGGTATGTCCCAAATTAAGAGAGGTGCAACATCAAAATAAATAATAGGCACAAATTATCCCACTTGTTGTACGTTGATGATTTGCAGAGTGATTTTTTTTAATTAACACCGTTAGAATATCCAGCAGTTATTTATAAGTGTGACACACCAAATGCTAACCAAATTTCGGTGTCTACACCCGAATGCATCAAGAAAAAAACTTTTTCTGCTACCGTGCGTAAAATAGTCACTTTACATACTTTTCAGGGCTTAAAAAGTCTGACTTTTTCCGCACTAGTGTGTAAAACAAGTCTTTTTAGGCACTAGTGCGTAAAGAGTAATTTGATGTTTATTTAACATTTATTTTATAATTTGTCAAAAATGTTTTTGATGTTTTTCACGCACTAATGTCTAAAGTAATTAGGTATTTTTAATATTTTTTTTGGTAGTAAAAAAATTTTTGTATAATATCCGTGTGTAAAATCTCCTTTTTTCATTTATGGAAATTGTTGGAATTCATGGAATTTTTTATTCATAAAAAAAGGATTATTTTACACACTTGTTATATAAATAACGATTATATATCTCGTAAAAAAGGTGGGTGAACATCTACTAAGTTGCAGAACCGAAGAGCAAAGTCTGAGCAAAGTGTATACCCTCGACCGAAGGTATACACTTCCAAATCTGCAATAGAGAGATGTCGAATGAAGATTCTTTCCATAAAATTGGTTCAAAAAAAAGGAGCTGCATAGATGGAGAAAGTTCTACACGGCAAGTTCCCAGAGTTATTTGTGTTAAATAATGTTGCCAAATCGGGTTCGCTAGCATGGCTTAGAGCTGGTAATTTTTACTCAAAGACCAAGGGTTTCTTTATGGTTAAACAAGATACAGTAATAAAAACATGTAATTAGTAACTAGTAATTAGAACATTGAAAGACAAGAATCATTAAACAACAACTTTGCCTGAGTTCAACATGTTAAATCCAAATAATTTAAGTATCATCGGCAAACAAAGTAATAAATATTCGATTATTATTGAAGCAGGAGTAAAAGGCTCTTCAAATAGTTGATACTAGTGACTTGAAAACAATTTTTTTTAGGGTTAAGATATGCAGTGGTGGAAGACTTTTCTCAATTGATTTTTATTTACCGTAGTTATAATTACCTAAATTGTTTTTGTAAAGTAGAGGTCTTCATTTGCGCTTTATTGCCATTTAGTTTCAAGGTCAAACGCTTTAAAAAGTCATAGAACATTGCCACTTGTCTAAAAAATTAAACACGGCACCATTGTTAACACTTTGGAGTCCAAATGCAAAAATTTATTAAATAGTTATGAATTAAACTCAGTCACAGGTCTCAAATTTATTAAATTAAGGTCAGAGAATTACACGTATTTTGCCCATTACTCAGGGGTAAGGGGGTGTTTTGTAACAAAAATATTTACCAATGATCTGTTGTCATGTTAACATGCATTTTCAAAAGAAGATATTTTCAACTATGTACTAACATATATAATAATGGTAATTTAACTTATTTGTATTCGATTTTGAATTGAAAATAAAAAGTAGGAATTTGATTCCTTAAACTTTGGGGCAACATCGCAAGCAAAATCTCAGTGGTGCATGAAATAACATATTGACAAATAGTATGCGCTTTGTGTTTGCACCCGGTATTTGTGAATTTTTTTGTTTTTCTTTGGCTTTGGTTGAAAAAGGTCTCATGTGCGTATTTTTGTGAACTGTAACAATGCTACAAACATTCGCCCGATCATAAAAAAACGCGATTCAAGTCAATCTTTGCATAAGTAAATACCGATACTGTCACATTAAAGAAGAACCATCATCATAAACCTAGAATAGGGGACCAACAAAATAAAAACTTAGTAGTACGTTAAAAAAAGCATAGAGTTCATAAACGGTAATATAGTTTATATTTAATGCATAATTTATTATTAGTAAATATTTACACGATAAATATGTATCTTGTAAATATTTTTTTGAGACGTCACTGGTACAGATTCCTTATGTCGGTTGTATCGGCAATGCTATTGAGCGGCGTTGCGATGTTGTTGTCCTTTTCTCAACTATACGTTACTTACATTCATTAAACTGTAAATATTGATTTCTCTATGGATTATCTTATCATATTTTATTTAAAATTTTTATAATATTTTATTAAAGAGGAACAGTAGTATTGTTTTGTGACTGTCAAAATAAGTGGCAAATTTTTATGATATTATAAAGTGTTTTTTTTTGCCTTTTGTTACATATGTATTTGGATCATCGCATTAGAGATTTTTCAAGCAAATAAATTGCCTATAGTTCCACGGCAATGCTAATTCTAGCCTTTCAATGTTATAAGCAAAATTAAAAAGAAACACTGCATTCAACTTAAATCAAATATAAATGCAGAAAATGTAATACAGAAGGTAAGCCGATAGAACATATCATTTTAGGTTGTCGACAACTCGCAGCAACGCCTATCTATATCGCCAAGCTGATAAAATTAATCACCAGCAACTGGCTCTCAAAAATGGTCTTCTTAAAACCGGTCCACCATATTATAAATAAGAGCCACAAGTAACATGAGAAAAAACCCATAATGGTGCTATATTGGGATCGACCCATAACGACGGATAGGATGACAGTTGAGTACAATAGACCAGACATCATCATATTGTTAAAAACAAAAAAAAAATATTTAATTCTTCGACGTAGTATCACCATTAACTTACTTACAACTTTAGCAAAACTAAAATAGAAAATAATCACAGAATATGGAAACATGGCTTTAGATCTAAAGCAAATCTGGCAGCTGAACAAAGTCTCAGCAATTCCACTATTAATTTCGGCAGAGGAGATAAGATCGGCAAAACTCTCCAAAAACATTTAGAACATCAGATTATCACCGACCATCAGAACACATATGCAGAAGGCAGTAATACTTAAAATCTGTTGTATAGTCTAAAAATTCCTGAATGGTTTTTAAGTATGAGGAGCTAAAAGGTTTTTTCAACAATATATCAAAAAATCACCAATCGGAAGCTGGGAAGACGCAACAAGAAAAAATAATAATACGCATGAGTTTCATACCGTATACATTACTCAAAGTCAGCATTTCAAAGGCTATACTTATCTAGAGAAGAAGGCAAAAGGGAATTGCCAAACTTAAACAACTCGAACGTAATAAATCCTACATAAATATTTTATTAATAAAAAATTTCCATTCTATCGCCATCTTGTAGCCATCGATACAAACCTTTCCACATTGAATGTAGCAGAGGCGCGACCTGACATAGAAAACATAATTATTAATATGAAAGAATCCTGGAACCAAAAAGTTACGCATGGCAAATATTACAATAGCTTACCCCAAGATGATGCAGACTTTGAAATATCCTTTACTTACCTGACCGAGGAGTACTTTTTTCCAGAGACCGTAGGTGTCATTATCCTCGATAAAAAGAATCTTCGACGACAACGAAAACTGCCAAAAGTATCTTCCGCAGTCGTATGAACTAAACGAAATATGTAATTTAAATACAGCAGAAATGGAATCTATAGTGATATATTGTAATAGTATTGTGAACAGTACAGTTAAACGATAACAGGCAGAACTTCAAATAAATAATTCTATACTTGCCTGCATGCAGAAAGTGGTAATTCTGGACACTGCTATTATCACTTTTAACTTGAAAAAAACATATTTATCCTATTTAAAGTTGCATCCTAAATGCTTGGCTTAAGTATTTTCTACAATCGCATATAGCGCGATTGACAAAAAATTAATATACTTAATGGCTTTTCATGCTAAAGCAAACTTGATATATTAACAAAAATTAAAAAAGTAGATGAATTATAAATAAGTGAAATAAAGCTACATAAGTTTATTTTTAAGAAAGACAGATGTCAAAACTCACAAAAGGGTTAGATTTTTTAATAAGAAAATTTAAACTAATTTTTTATATGTACTGTCGATTATATTATATCGTAGGGTATAGATTTTGATAAAAAGTACTATTTACTGATTTTCTGTTCTTAATTAGTAAATATCATGTAATTCTGTCAGGATATCATAAGTCAACATAACATTAAGACAAGAGCATAAAACATCAAATTAACAAATCCAAGTACTTACACAAAATATCATACTACTATTTTCTTATTATAACAAATATTTTCTTATTTATACCCTATTTGTGTAATTTGAAGAGCATCACAAAAGAATCCTCTTAACAAAAGTTTTTTTTTCTTTATTTAAAATCTGACTTCTAAAAGAAAAATCTAATAAATTTTAAATAATGTTATGGTCATTTGAATATAAAAAACAAGAAAAAACTACGTAATAAATTTGGTCATAATTCTGTTACTGAGTTACTTATTTGATTGGGTATTACGTCACATAGTAAAAATCAATTTAGAAAATACTATCTCACATGCTCAAATATTGAAAAGAAGATTTTTTTTTAAATATTTTCTTTTGTTAAAAAAATATTATTGTTGATATAACTCTATTTTCAACAAAAATGAAATTTATCTTTAGCTATCTAAGAATAACTTGAAATGCCTATTTCAACTACCTAAAAATAAGCTCAACTGATAAGCAAAAGACTTGATTTTTTTTTATTTTCTACTTTTCAGATATTCAAACTTCTATTTAAAGAAAAATAAAACAAATTCTTTGGAGAAAATAACTGTTTCTAAAGAATTTCGATTACCTGAAAAAATAGTCCAATCGCTAGAAAAAAAAGTTGAACTATATAAGTAGGTGACTTCAATTCCCCTGGAGATTTTTTTTTTATTCCAGGCATTTGACGTTGAAAAAAAAATAAAAAATACTTATTTGTCCTACATTTTCTTTTACTGTTACAGTTTAAAAAGTAAGGCTTATAATATATTAAGTGAATTTCTGTGCGCAACTTTTCTAATCCATCCATCCTATTTAATTAAAAGTTGAAAAAAGTTTTTCGTATTTTCGAAACACATAATTGATGTAAAATCCAACAAATTTAGACACGAATTTAGTTGCACCTACATTATAATAAATTGAATAATGAAAAATTTGAATCGATTTAGAGCTCCACGTAGATCCATTCTGCTCTCACTCTAACATATGAGGCATTTTCTATTTATGTACAACATGGAAACCTGCCGCTTTATTTAAATCCACGCTCGATCTATCTCTATCTAGGCACTATGCAAAGGTAACGAAGTTTTACGAGCGAGGAAATTTATTTTACGATAGGTAGGACGTTATTCAGTTGACACGGTAATATTGAATGAAAGCATTAATAATTACATCAGCAGTTATTTTATGTTTATTTCCGGATTTGTGATGTTGAAATTAATTTAAAGAGTAAGTGCTTTTTTATTGGAATTTTATGCTGGCTTAATTTGTTTTTTAAAGAATCCGATTTTCTTAATATGTCCCAAAGTAATTTTACTATACTATTTTAGGTAAAAATGTGTCTTAGGTTAGGTATGGTAAATTATCAAAGTAGATGACTTTGGAAATTGACTGGAAATTTTTTTTTCAATCTTTCCTATTCAAAGTAAAGAAAAAGTTAAAAATATTATAGATTCGTGAAGAAAAGATGTTTTTAAGGAATGACCTGGAAAAAATGCCGGAAAAATCGGGATCAGGTCAAAAGTCATGTGCCCAAAAGTAAGTTTAACTAGTTAAAGTACATAACTTCAATTGCTTGAAAAAAAAATATTATCCGATATTTTCTTATTCTTTTGAAGTTCTATATAATAATTTTTTGAATATATAATTCCAATAAAAGATTTTCTTATAAATAAACTGTTTAAAAAGCTCATTTTGGAATTTTATTTTCAGCGCTTAGAATTCCAATTAAATGGCTTACTCTTAAATATAATTTAGACAAACCATGATACAAATTCCGAAATAAGTATAAAATAATAGCTAATGCAATTATTAATTCCTATATTCATCGTAATCATGCCGGCTGAGTAGTGCCCTACCTATCGCAAAATAAATTTCCCCGATCGTAAAACTTCATTACCTTTTCATAGTGCCTGGATAGAGACAGATCGAGTCTGGATTTAAATAAAGCGGCACGTTTGCATGTTGTATATAAATAGCAAAGGCTCATATGTTAGAGGGAGAGCAGAATGGATCTATATCGTGCTCTAAATCGATTCAAATTTTCCATTACTCAAATTAAGTACATAGGGTATTTATTAGTTTTAAGTATATAGGATGTAATAGAAAAGGTAAAAAGGAAAATTTTTTTTTTAATGTCAAATACCTAAAATAATAAAAGAATGATTTCTTCCAGGCAATTGAAAGTTGAACCTATTTTTAGAGAGCTAATGTCGTAATAATTAATTGTTTTTTCTTTCAGTTACCTAATATTATAAAAAAAGCAATTTTCTTTAAGTCAGTTCAAATATGTTTTATTAATTTTAGGCATTAAAAGTTTCTTTTTAATTTTTGAAATATATACTTATAGTTAATTAACGCTATATCACAAATTATTTTCGAAAAAAACATGAAATTATTATTAAATTTCTTCTGTACCATAAAAACAATCAAGAAAATGTAAAAGAACTCTTTTTTATTGAAGGCACCTGCTATATCAGAAAATATTCTATGAGCAACTGATATAGTAATTTATAAATCTTCAGATTGGAGATATTTCTTTTAAAATGGTCAAAATAACGACTTTTATGACTACTTTGTATACTATACCTAAAAAAATTATACATAAACTTAATATCAAAACAATAATTTAAAAAGAATTAAATAATGAAATGACTTTCTATTAAATTATCATTTAAATATAATAAAATAAGATGCATAACTTAATTCGATCTGGAGCAGATTATTTGAGTAATATGTAAGTAATCTCGATAATCCTACATTTATTCTTGCTTGAATTAAATAACTATCTGGGTTATTTAAAAAAAAACCTTCAGTTGTGCAAAAATAGTAGGTACAAAATTTAAGAATATATTAAAAGTAATTCTAAAAATTGTAAAACCGGATAATTCTTTTCAAATTTTAAAAACAAAATTGCTGTTCTATTTCTGTAAACGATTCTAATTTTTGTCCTCTTTTTACTGATTATATATAATTTTTGTAATATTTTGAGACGTCTCTTAGACTTTTTTTTATATTTATTTGATTACTTATTTATGTAGGCACCAATTTTTTCTTTATTCACTTAAGGATGTATACTTGGTTTTTTATCTTTGCATTAAAGAGATTAAACTTAAATTTTAAATAATAAATAGTAAAATAAAGATAATGCAATAATTTCGTGCTGCAAATAACGATTTTCCAATAAGCCATAATTTCTTAAGTGATGGAAATTTTCAATGAATAAAATATCTACCTTAATGAATCCTGTCTTAGAAACTATATAGCATCAAATATTTAATATTTAACTGATTTGAGCGAAGATTTTAATAGGACTTAGTCTGAAATAAATTTTCCTTATATAAGGAAGATTTTCCAATAAATAACTCTTAACAACTTTTATACACAATATAGCTTGTAATTTAAATGTCAACCTTTAGTAAGATATTTACGAGATTAACTAAAAAATGCCGAATAGGATAACATATCTAAATAATAGTGATATAAATATAATATAATATAATATTTCTAAACTTATAAATACATGCACTAGTACACTAATCAGTAAAAACAAATAAAATAAATTATCATAACTGCTAAATAAATAAGACAAATCCAGAAAACCTAATAAGCTTTATCAAAACAACCAGAAATTGATCTATTAACAATTTTCCCTTAGAAATATATGATCTTAGTATGGAATTTATTTCAATCACAAATACCTTAAGCAATATTTCTCCTTAAATAATCAATCACAGGATTATAGAATCTTGGATAGTTAATTTTTAAGCAGTTTAACATTGTACTAATCTTATAACCTAACATTGTTTAACTCTGATTTAAATCTGGTAGCGTTTATATCTAAACATGGACGCTTGTCGTTCACGGTTGTATTTTACATTGTAGGTTACGACCTGCACGAGTTTCCGGTAAGAGTACACGATACGGTTTAATTACCAAATCGGACTACAAATGGCCTTATTGTTGCCTAGTCTACATTTTGTGTATTACACGATTTCAGAACGGATATTTTCTTGTATATACAAAAGATGTACTATGTCAATGGGGTTGCTTACACAATTAACTACGTTAAATTTATTTTGAGTACCTATTTGGCCTTATATATAGTGTATAAATATGTAGAGGCTATATTATAATAAAATGGAAAAAGTTTTGGTTTTGTTCAAATTCTTAAAAAACTGAGGCACAAAAATGTTTAAAATGTCACGTTTTTTCGAATTTTAATTAAAACTTAAAACAAAATTATTGATCTGAAAAATATTTAGTTTAAAAAAAAAAAACAAAAGTAAGTCTTATCAGCCTAAAACAAATAAAACAAAGTTACTTATCAACTTTAATGATAAATAAAAACTCAATATCAACTGTTTGATATAGGTAATTATGATTAAATAATAATATTTTTGCGTATAGAGGCTGTGATTTTTCAATGGACTATAAATTAGCGCACATCCTGTATACGGCATTTATTAAAAGAGGATATTTTAAAGAACAATCTCTAATGTTATTTAAATGTAGAATATAAATAAAAATTTTGAAATTATATTTTGTCATTCAAGTCTTAAAGATGCATAACTTAATTGGATATGATGCTTATCCTTTTAAACTTATTATCAAAACACAGTTTTAATTTATAAGTGTGGTATATAATGCCAAATATTAATTGTCGATAGTTTAGGATTATGTTCTAAAAATATTCCAGGAATGAATGTTACATTTTGATATATTCATTTGCCAATATTACTGTAAATTGAGTGGTTATTGATCATATTAATGTAGCATACTTCAGGCTCAAAAATGTAGTTAGTCTATATTACTTGCTAAATCTAGACATATGTTTGTGATGGCTCTAAAAAACAAAAAAAGAGCCATTTACATTACCACCAAAGATCCTAAATACAAATAGACCTTTTAAATTTAATAAAAAAATATGAAAAGGCTTTAAAAGTAATCAAATTACTTTAAAATTGGAATCTGAATTAATGTATGAATTTATCCTAGAAAATTTAACAAACTTAGATATTTTGCATATCACAAATAGCAAAAAACCAATATATGTAATTAAGTTATGCATCTGTTTTATGTGTTTTTGAAGGACACAATTATATGCCATACATTTAAAAACCCTTATTATTATATTTTGACCTACCATCTAAATAACTTCTGTTAATATAGTATACATAATATTTTTACAAATTATCTTGTCTAATTAACATTTATATCTTTCTAAAATATTACCAAATAAATTAAAATTATGCATTGTTAACCTGGACCTAACTGATTAAGACCCTGTATTATTTATTATATCAACAAGACTTGCAACCATCCAAAAACAAATAATATCTTATTAAAAAGTAAAAGAACTGAAACCTTATATATTAAATAAACATACCTTTAACAATTTGATCCAAAATCGAAACTGGAAATCTGTACTGGAAACTTCTGGTATAATTAAAGCAACAGACGAGTTTTACAAAAAAATTAATAATTTAATGAAAAAAGCCACTTAGGTATAAAATTCTAGATGTTCCTGAGAGGAATGCGGTTAAGGGTACTGTGTTGAATATCTTTGAAAGCTATTTGTATGAATAAGTACAATGTGTAAAAATATTACAATAGGTGATTGACGAAAGATTAATCGGAATTCTACAGGGTACAATTTTGGGCCCAATATGATTTTTGATTTATATAAATAGCTAAGTTTAAAACTAGGAAATGGTACAGCTATTTCTTACGCAGATGACAATGCCAATTTTTTCAGCAAGGTCGTAGGATGAGTGGAGGAAACACGTTATTATCAGTTTAGATCTTGTCCAAAATTGGCTAAGAGGCATTTAACTTTAAATCTTAATAGAACGAGTTATGTTGTGTATTTAATCACTCTGTAAATCGTCCAACTTTTAATGCTCTAAAAGTTAATAATTCAAAGAGAATGATCAAAGAAGCTTAATAATTTTGATATTTGGGTATTTTCGATTAAAATAGGATCAACAAAAATTGTGAGATTAAATATAATAATCTGTAAATAAGTGCATAAAATATATGTATTATGACACATTTTAAGCGAAAAGGTTGGTCATAATATCATATTAAAAATATAAGAAAAAAGACAAGCTCGATCCAACCAACATGTTATATATTAAGGAAATTTTCCATGTGAGGCCATTTGAAGGTCACTAACTCTATTTGTAAGAATGCGGCACTTACGTTGACCATAGTCATAAAACTAAAAACAGATCCGACTATTACATTAAATTTCCCAAGAGTTTAACGTAATCTTAAATATTAAATCGAGTTGTTAAATTGCATTTTTTTACTTTTCTACAAATATACACAGTCGTTACATTTTCTTAAAATTAAAAGCCTGCATAGCTTCGTAAATTATCAATATTTACGAAGTATTCTAAATTTGACTCACATAATACCAGTACAACTAAAGTTTTCGATGTGTATAGAGAAACTTGATTCCATGGTCGAATTAAAATATTCTAAAGTTGGTTGCTCTCATAAAAATCACATCCTGAAAATTTAATTTTAGTGCTTTTAATTGAAATGTTAATTTAAAATCTAAATTCACATATCTAAAATTTTAAATTAGTATTCATATTTTACTTCTTGTACCATTTTCATCAATATTTTTTTTCATGCAAGAAATATTAAATTTGATTGAAAACCTTAATAGTGTATTCAGGTTAATAGTACTTAATAGTGAACTTAATAGTGTTTATAGGTTTTCTTGTCCATCTGAATATTTTTTAAGGTTTATTAATGCAAACCTATTTTAGTCTTTTTATTCAATGTCGAGCTAGCCATTACCAGGCAGCTAAATCTAAAATTTTCTTTTGCAAGAAAACCTGCAATTTTACAATTCTATTCCTCTAGGATGTAATTTTTCAATTCAAACAAGAGTTCTTATCAGATTTAGATAAAAAAAAACAATCCGTTCTCACTTCTAGCCATTAAGAATAAGAAAATTCCTTATAGCTTTTCCCGGATCGTGTCATTTAATCTCATGGTTTTTACCCTCGAAAGGAATTACGTTATCGTAATATTCTGATTTGAATACGCCAGAAAAGACGAAGGTACGATGAGCCCACTCAAACTTTTCGTAATGGAAGCCTGATAAGAAAAACGTTCTGACTTTGAATGATTGTCAGGTGAAAATTTGTTACCGATTTTTTATTCGGAAGGGTGCTTTTTTAAAAATTTACTCCTAAAAAAGAGGAAGAAGACCTTTTATTAAGGTTTTAATCGGTTTTAGAATGATAAATGATCCAAGTTAAGCCATATCTAAAAAGTTATCTTAATATCACAAGCTTATTGCTTAAGTAAACTTCCAATTTAGTAAGCCTGAGAGTTAAGCCAAATAAACAGTAATTTAATACTACAATGGTGAGATTTTCGTTTTAATACAAATTAACATTGTAATTTACGAGTTACCGTCTGGGGTACGGTTTACCCCATACGCTGGCAAATATGTTTAATTAGAGAACGAAAATAGGGCCGTAACTCCTTCAGGAATCTCGGTTTTATGACGTGAGCTCTTCAGTTTATAACTCCTCACATCTTAAAGCATAATGGTATTTTTACTTGTTTTGTATTTTTACTTGTTTTTAAAATATTGCTTAGTTTTATTATAGTTGTAGATGTAAAGTTTGATTATAGCTCTTTCTAGCATTGACTTGATGGCAATTATATTCTTTTAAAGGGATTTGGCAAAGACCGACATAAAGAGTAAAATATTATTCATGATTAAAAAACAGCAATCATGCTTTAGTACATTCATTTTATTAGTAATTATTTATAGAGAATCCGTTATTAAAACCATTTAATGAAATTAAACGCTGTTTCTATAAAATTCTCTTCATTCAGATTTTTTAAAAAATTAAAATTATTTTGTTAGTTATACTATTTTAAATAAACATGGCCCATATTTAATTAACTTATGCATCTTAATATCACGTTGGATTCTAAATTAACTGGCTAGACTGCACCATAATTCAACTCATTAAGTTTTATAGCGAAAAAGGTTAAATTTAGGATTTCAATCAATTTCGAACTTATTGCAACAAATAAGTTCTATAAGTAATTTTATAGGTTAAGGCGTTTATGGCACCTTATTCTGAAAATATAGAAGAGTCAAAATTTGCAATCTTTGTAAGTTTAGATAAATTAGATAAGTAGAAAGTTGTTAGTGAGGTTTTATCTGCAAAATTGATAAAATTTATAGTAATTTCATTGGTTTAAGTAATCGCTTCAATCATTGCAAATTATCAAAGAAAAGCAAAAGTGGGAGTCTAGAGGAATTGAGGAATTGTTCCTGAGTTCTCCGTGACAAATTAGGGATAGGATATAATCCAATTCAAAGAAAATATCTATATACCATAAGAGTCAAGTTTACAAAAGGCACAGAAGGTTATTAATAAAGGTTAACGTGACGAAGGTTATGGAAAACCTTTAATAAATCTGATAATTACTATGATTTAAGCTTTAAGAAAGTAAGTGGTTTACTAATTCTTTAATGTCATTTTATAGGCCAAGTAATAGGCTCAGGTATAAAAAATTGAAAAAATATGAAATAATTTACGGTTAAGTAAGAATTATTTCTAAGTATGTTCGCGGTTGTTAAGATCGTTACATTATATATAAAATACATTGTATTGTGTCATATTAGATTTTTTTTTAATCACTCTGTATGATATATATGAAGGCACTGCGAATTAAAATTATAGGCAAATACGGTTTAATAATATTAACAATGATTTTATATTTCTGGCAACAAATTTTGGAGGCACCCTAAAATATTTTTTTTTTACATATATCAAAAAGCTTATTATATTTTTGTATTTTTTATTTAAAGCGAAAAAAAGCATCAAGCAGCAAGCACGGATTTTAAATTATAGGAAAATAACAAGACTACCTTGTCTATTTGCAATCAAGTCAAAGAGACCCAGTATCAGTCTAACAAACTTCTAAAATATTAACTTCTAAAATACAAACCTATCATCCTTATAGCTACATAGTGCTTTCAGTACTAAACGAACCATCTTTAAAAACTTTTTAAAAAAAATGGTGAAGAGACACTTTGGAAACACAATACAATAGTTGAGGAAGCAGAAAAAAGATAAATCGCTAAAAATAGTTTAATTTTATATAATAGAACATGTAAAAGCTAAATACTTTTTACCAACCCTTTCATCCTCATGCTACTTCAACTTTACAATCTAACCCTCTGTTTGTGAGACCTTATCTAAAACCTTTTAGAATATTAAAAAAAAATACTAATAATAATAGCGAATATACTCGTAGTTATATAGTCTTTTGTTCTTGAAAATCAAATAAGAAAAGATGCATAACTTTAATGGATAGAGTGCAGCGTTGATTAGCAATATGAAATATGTAACGTAATTTCGAAAAAATTTATTATTTATTATTTTTGATTAAAATAGTGCTAAATCTCAAGAAGTAGTTGCTATAAGTTAGTTTCCACATTTCAGGAATATTCACGTTAAAGACATTATTTGCATATATTCTCAGTAAATCTGTACTATAATGAAATGTTATTGAATTTCATCCTAAAGATATAACTGTTATTGTCTTCATAAATTATAAACTAATTGCCCCAAGAAATAAAAAGATTATTGAAAAATTATTTTGGTTTATAAAAAAATTCTAGTATTTTTTGAAATGATAGATATAACATTTATTAAAAAAGTGTTTTTTTTATATATTCTATATATGACAATAAAAGAAAAAATAATTTTTCAAAATCGTTGTTAAATGCAAATCCTAATAATAATGATAAAACATTTAAACTTTCATCATTAATATAACTTTTCTGCATTGCATTATATTAAGTGTAGAATTTATTATAAAATTAATTTTAATTAAAACCGAATAATACCTACCAAATACGTTCTTATAACTAAAAAAAAAAATAAATTAGTTTTTTTAATGTTTTTTTTAACCTTCTTAATATAATATTATTAACATATATATTTTTTTCTAAATTAGCTCTTACATTTTCATTCTTTATACAATGTTATTAATTGGTTTAATTCTTATGCATTAATTTTTATATTTTATTAATTTATTTTAACTTAAGGTAATTTATTACAGGAAATAGAAGTAAAAAAATTAACACAAAGAAAGTAATTTACACTTTTAACATATAATTTATGAAATGTAGGTATTTTTTATTATTTTCTAAATTTTTAGGAATATCATTCCATAAAACTTTTAAATAATATTATAGATTCCTAAATTTTGTAGACGTTTTTTCTCTTTATTTAAATTCATATAAATACATAGCTGTTTGAATATGCAATATATTTGAGACTTAAAAATGTGTTTTCATCACATGCATTCATTGAGACCTAATAACTTTTGAAAAATAAATAAAGTATGTTTCACTAAATAAATTTGATGAAATTTATATTATCTTTGTAAAAGTATTATAGCAGTTTCTCATCGCATTTTCTCGAAAGTAGGTAATTTTATAAAATTTATTATAAAAGATTAAAATAATATCTGCTAGTACAAAGAATACAGAGAGTATTCCTAACAAAAAAAATATTGTTTGATTTAAAGAATGTAAAACCTTTCCTAAAGTTATTTAACAAAAATTAAAATAATCACATTAAAAATGATAATTTCTCTAAGTTACAGAGAAAATAGATGCATAACTTAATTAGACCTCGAATAAATGAACAAAAATTTGTTAAGAAAATTTGAAAAGCGTTAATATATCCTAGTAGAACAGCAGAATTATATTATACGAGTATCATATTTCATTAGCATTTTATAATATGTTATTAAAGCTTAACCTTAATATGAAAATTTTAATGACGAAAATAAAAAATGTTTCCTACCTACGTATAAATGAGATAAATTAAGTCGTACTATAGGCAATCATTATTTCGAATTATATCAAGTAAGAAAACGTAGTTTCTTTGATTAACAATACGTGAACATTTATTAAATTTTTTCATAAAACTAGATTTATATTTAATAGATTATGATAATTTAATTATTTATATTTAGTATTTTGTTAATTATATTCATGCTATGTTATAGTATATATACTGTATATTGACGAGAAACTTCTGAATATTTGGTTAAGATAAGAAAGCATATATTTTATTATTTAGGTAACTTTATTTTTTGAATTTAGTGTTATTGGGAAGAGGTTTTTTAAAGCCAGAGGGGGATATAATAGTATAAGAGTTACAGGCCGGGAATTTTTCCTACCGGCAAATAAAAGGAACAGCAGGAACGAAAGAAAAAGATAAATTTACCCTAAGCCCGTTTTTCTTTTCCTCTATTTTATTTGCGGAAGTGCTGAATCAAGTAGGTACAATATAAAGTTTATTTTACGCTGCTGAGGCGACGCTTTTTTTCAACTTAAAGTGGAAGGGCCATTATTTTTGCAGCCGCTGAATAGAGAAATAAAGATACCGAAATCGATTAGGTTGTTCGATGAAAGAAAGCAATTTAAAATAAGCACTGAATGGTCTTTTAACTGAACCGTTTGCGGTTGGTTTTGCTGATTTTTTTTCTAACTTAAAAAAAATCCTTTTTTTGTAAGTTAGATAAGCCATCGTTAGAAAAAAAGTAAGAAAGTTCGATTGGATGTGATTTTAGACCTAAAATTCTGAAGGTTAAATTTAAGAATTCTTAACAAAATTTAAATAGTAACTTAGGAGAACGTCTTAACTGTCAGCTCAAGACTAATTGAATATTAATTGAAATTTAATTTTTTTTAATTAACCAGTTAGGCAGAAAATTCCAAATAAGAACCAACCAAACCTTAATTTTGTTTTTTAAATGGAACTCAATTAAATTTAATAAGCTTTCAGCTTGTTAAATTATAATATTTTTAGAATAAAATATTAATTTGAAGGTGTACAAATATGGTTACTTTAAAATTTTGTATGCATTTAGGAAAATATTTAAACTTATTTAAAATACGAATAGGTTGGTTTTTGTCACAAGCTTTTCTTGTTCATCTAGTAAATTTAATTAAAAAATAAAAGTGTAAAATAATGTTTATAGTTTAGAAGTTCAAATAAACTTTATTTACGATTAGATATAAAATTACTAGTTAAATCTAATTGTTATATAATGATAATAAACAGGATTTCTCTGCGATCACAATGACTACTTAAAACCAATGTGAAACACTTTTAAATATTTTATTTATAATTACTCTAAAATAATTTGGAACAGATATATTTATTTATGTATAAATACATAAATAAATATATTTATTTAGCAACAAGTGCAAAAGAGCGTTAGAATGAAGTCGTACCAAAAAGTTTTCCATGCATCTTGTCTGATAATAAGATACCGAGACCAAAAATGTTTAATTAATTAATGGTGGAAATAGTTATACATTTGCTATTCATGGCGATTTTTCATGTTTAAAATATTTTGTCTGTTTAAATGCGGCCTAATATGGTCCCTAAGCTAAGTGATATATCAAATGAAAACCTCAGCTGTCTTGTATTTTTAAAATATTTTTTCTAGTGCTAGATAGTACTGAATCTCCATACACCAAGTCGCCGTAGTCAAATAGCAAAAGAATCAAAGTATTGCAAGAAAAAATTTTGCTTATAAATTAGATATTTTTTAGGCTTATAAAGTTTATTAAGGCATAAATAAGTAGATTTTAGTTTAAGTTTGGTTTTTATGCGATATGTGGCTCAAAACTACCTAATAGAATAACAAGATTTTTTGCTTGAATAACAAGAGAAGTAGAGTTATATAAAATGCTAATTTTTAAACTGTGATCAATTTCTTTTCTTAAACTAGTGCTACCCTTAATAGTGATCTGAGTTTTAAATAAATTAAGTTACTAAGGATCACTTATGAAAAATTCAATATTGTTTTTGTTAATTGGAATATACAGTTAAGAGTTATCTGCATATTGGTAAAAGGTAGGATATTCAACCGATTTATACATATCCTCAACGTAAATTGACAATAAAAGAAGTTACCATTATTTAGCTCTATAATACCGCGCATTTAATTACCTGAAGTTCTAAACATATTTTACTTTTTTTGCGTGAAATAACAACTTATTATTTATATATTATTTACTGTATCAAAAGCGTTTCTAAAGTCGAGAAAGGCGTCACAACCTCCCTGTTCCTCCTGATGAATATGAATGAATATTTAAGGGCTAAATCCTAACCAAAACTTGTGACATTCTAAAATAATATTGTGAGATTCTGCATAATTACTAAAATATAATATAGTTATTTTTTTCAATAACTTTTCAAACAGAAGACAATGCTGATAGGTCGTATATTTTTTAATTCTGAGAGATTGATATTATTTTCATTAAGGGCTTTTTTCTAACCTGTAGAATCATATCAAGTTTATCAAATATGCAAAAAAACGTTTACCAAAGGATTTGTACAAAAAAGTAAACAAAGTTTTATATCTCCTATTGAAATACCATCTATACCAACTGTGTTGGGTTTTCAAAGAAAAACTATTTTATGTAGCGCTGTCTAGTCTAAAAGCTTAAAAATATTTTGTGTGAAATTATTACTGTTATAACAATCTATTAGCTGTTAGGAAGTAGTATCATGTAGATTTGAGTGACTTTAAATAAAGCTATGAACTGAACATGTTTTGAGTAAATTATCACGTAGATCAAAATTAGATTTAACTTTTCAGCAGTTGTCCAAAATTCTGTGACTGTCTGTATCTCTAATGATTTCAAAAATTTACTTTTTTTAAATTATTGCGTGTTATATTTACTTATTTGCGTGTAATACTTTAAGTATCCTTCCATTTCTGTTTTTATACCGAAATGCTTTATATCTTAGTTACATTAATGCTTTTTGTTAATTATTGTAAGATTTTGGAAATCCATTGAATAAAATGCTTAGTAATAAAAGTCTATATAGCTATCTTTAGATTTATGAGAGGCTTTTGATACCATTAACCTTGATACCAACATCAGCAGGACAGCTCTAAAGCAGGACAAGATGATTTTTAGACTTGTTAGTAAAATGTTTGTCTACTTAAAAAAAAATCTTGTTTAAAAAAAACAGTATTTCTCATGGGCAGAGACAATGTTAAAATATCAGTTTTTTTTCTGTAACATATTTTTAAATCTCAGATAAAGTTTTGAAGGTTATTTAATTTAATACTACTTTTTTAATAAGAATAGTCAATAATTCACATGGATGTATGTCTTATACCTAGGTGTTAATAAACTTTTTATTTCCTATCAGTAAAATATTTACTTAAACTAGAACCAATAAACCTGGTAGTATTAACATGTGGTAACATTGATAGTAGTCAAAGCTAAAAGTTTAAAAGTTCAATTAATAATGGTCATCAAGAAAGTAAGGTAGGCATAAAACATAAAATTTGTCCTACGTCAAGTTTTTCGAAAAAAAAAATCAAATATTCAATTAAACATTAAGCCTATTTAATGGAAAGTTTTTAATATCGACTCTTAAATTAATTAACATTAAAGGGACATTTTTAATTTTATTTACGGTTGCTAAATTGGTTTTAGTCTTGGTTATATCTCTAATAAAATTTTGTCTGGTTACTATCTTTTGAGAAAGGGTATATTTAGTTCTTTTTACTATTCTTATGAGAGCTGTTAATTTAAATAATAAGTAAATAGATCTGTATTGCTATGTGTTGCTGTCCTTAACTGGTTCTTTGTGCAATTTTTAGATGTTTTTTGTCATCGTCCATGTTTTACATGTATATATTATTAATGGTCTTTTCACTCCTTGGTAAATTCTTAATTTCATACGGCAGGATCCATTTTTTAATTTTAAAGAAATTATGCGATCTTATGATGAAATTTATAAATAGCTGGTGTTATGTTTACCTTATTCCCTCTGTTGTAACACTTCTAAGTGAAAATCTGATCCACTGTCGATCGGTTTTTTCTAAAACCACACTAGTACTCTCAATTGGTACTCTACATTGGCGCTTAGTGGGTCTAATAACATTACGAACATATTGTATCCTATGTGAATAAAGGATATTTTTTTATAATTTGCGCAGTACTTTTTTGTTGCCCTTTTGATATATGGGTATTATAACACTTTCTTTCCAAGGGGTTCATATTTTCTTTTTCCAAATTTGGCAGGCAATTTTTCCTCTATTTTTCAGATAATCTTCAGTTGAGTATCGTTTTCTAGATTTTTCTTCCTCTTTTTCTTTTTCTATTGTTTATATTTTAGATTGAAAAGTATAGCTCTGAAAATTAAGGCATAGCTTTTTTGTTCATTTAATTTTAATAACTAATAAACAATGTATAATCTTATTGGATATTGTGCCTTTTATCGTAGAAATATATAAAATATATATAGCTTCTTTTATAATATTTTCTAAGACAACCAATATTCCAAACAGGAATTTTATTATTAATTAACGTTTCAATTACTTTTGAGGAATAATCGAATTTAAGGAACCTTTCTCTAATTATTCTTAGCAAAGCTGTATTATTATTACGTTTATGTTAGAGGTATTATATAAATTAATATTTATGCTTATTGGAAAGTTACTTACTGATGTTGACTGAAACACTCTTTTTGAAAATCCTCTGTATATTATATTTGAAAACATGAAATATAAAAGCCAAAATTTGAATATGCCATCATTTGTCAAGCTCTCAATTATACTCGTCTGTATGTAATAAAGAAATTTGTTTAAAAAAATTAATAATTTTTTATCTTATTGGGCCCTCTTTTAAAATTAAATAAAATTTTATTCTAAAGCTTACCTCTGTAAGCGTTAAGTGCTTATTGCTCCAGGATACCTCGGGCATTCACTTAGTTAATGGATGCACATAGATCTTTTAGGTGAAATTGGAAAATTGTAATAAAATTGAGTTAGAGTATTAGACATACGGTTTTCTAATTGGATGTTTTAAAATAAAAAATGTATATTTTAATGCAAAAATTATAGTACATGTAATATTAATATTAATAACGTTTATTAAGCCATATAAACTGTACAACGCTAAAAAATGATTTTGGAGAATTTTACTTCTTATTTAATTATAACTAGATACTTAATAAATTAATTTAAGATATTGTTATTAAAAGCATAACTTAAATGGGTACTATAACTAAATTTTTTATAAATTCAGTTTTACTAAATATAATATATTTATATTTGATTTCTGATGAAATATTTCTATCAATAGTAAATTTACTCTTATAACAAATAATAAAATCCTCACCACTGAATATAACATTATACAACCAATGTAACAATTAGATTAGCAATAAAATATTATGTAATTTAAAGCAAAAATATTTTAAGTATTTTTAATTTCTTAAATCTCTTATTTATTAACAAAAAAAAATATTTAAAAATTCTATTCATCAAAAAATTATTTTATTTATTCAAAAATATTTAAATTGCAAACTTTAACTATAATTGTTTTTAAACAGTATTTATTAAAATTTTTAACCCTCATATCTAAATTATTATTAAGCTTATCCTAGCGTAAATATTATATTTTTTCATTTTACGTATATAAATATTTCAAGTGTAATTTATTTTTCTTTATTTGGGTAAAATATGCAAAGCTTTTTAATTTGTATATGTTAACTTTTTTAAACTTTTCTACTTTAATAAAAAATGCCAAAAATTGAAGAAAAAAAATTAATACGCTATATAAATAAAATAAATATTGTTACCAGGATTTGCTTAAAAAATTCAATCTTAATTATTCCTCTGCACCTAATTTATTTAACTTTAATTTGGTAATAAAATTGCATGTGGTAGAAGCTTATCTATACTAGCTTTATGCTTAATACTTTGAGCATTTAAATATTTAATTGATGTTTATTGGACTTTTTAAAAATAGTTAGAAAACCGACCAGTAAATTAATATTCCCAAGTTCATGTATTTAATTACCTAATGCATCTATATAAATCTTCAAAATAAAATAGTAAAATAGAAAAAATCGCAGCATATACTTAAAAACTAAGCTACTGAAAATAATAAAATAATTACATTTTTTCCCAAAAGAGATACTCCGCTTTACAAATATTAATATTTTTTTAAAATTAAGCTTCACTCGCCAGACCCTTTTAAACGGAAAAAAACAAAATACAACCATCTCAAAAAGGGATAAAATAAATTTGGTGCGTACATACTTAAAATCCATTTATTATTTATACATGTTGCCCTACATAATGAAAATGTATTAGTGACCTTAAACCTGAATAATTCTCTTTTGGTACGGGATTAGTAGGAATAAGCCTGGAGCTTACTTCGACAGAGGGATATGTTTGGGGCGATCTTTATGCTTACCAAAATATAATGGAATTTTAGGGATTGTGAGTATCTTGCTCAAATATTTAAAAAAAACGTTGTATTTTAATTAGTAAAGAATCGATTATAATTATTTATAGGAAATAATTGAGATTGACTACTAATTGCTTGAAACTAAGATTTTTTTTAAAGAAGTTAACCACAACCAAAATAAAATTTATCAAGGTTTGAAAACAATAAAACAAAAATTAAACAGTGGCGTGAAAAGTAAACACCTTATATAAATTTTGAATATGTAGAGTTAGATAATAAAAATAAAACTAAATAAAAGATGATAAAGTAAAGAAGAGTTATTTAGTTCTAAATATATATCACTTACTCGTTTGTTCAAAGCCAATTCATTTTTAATTCAATTTATTCCATTTAGCTGATACACACTACATAATATGAAATTAAGTGTTCAAAATCTAGGGATTTTAAACAAATCCCCATAAATAAATATAAGAGTATTAATCCTGTCAGTTTATTTAAAAGCACGAGTTGTTCTTTTTTTTTGTGCAGTCCAATAAGGGTTCGACGAAGTTTATCTATTCCAGGGATGAAATAAATCCGGGGTCGCCGCCGCATTTTTCCGGTCTAAGCGGGAAAGAGTTTTCGGGTTTTAAAAGACGTTAAGGGGCGACATTTATATGGCCGGGTGTCACTCCGAGATACATTATAGCGCTGACCTAGCGCCATTTTCTAGCTAAAACAGTTTTCAAGTAAGCGAGTTCAGTGGTGGGGATTTTATTGTATTTTATCGGTTAAATTAACTACCGATATCATTAAAGTATGGTTTTATTAAAGATAAAGTGCCTTAAAAATAATATTTTCAATAAAACTAAATTTTTATAAGAAAGTCGTTAGGGTACCCATTTAAGTTATGCCTTAAATTAGTTTTAAAGCTTTATCTTACGTTGCTTTAATTAGTGTTAACCTAGAAACAAAAACCCATCCTCATATATTTTTTTTTAACATTTTGCTATTTTACATTTCATTTTAATTTATTATCTCTTTCTCCCTTAAAAATAAATTTACGGTACGTGAGTTTCAACAGGTGTATTTTACCCTTTTGGAGAAGCTTTTTCGCTGCCATTGGCCAAACTCTAAAATTAGATTTTTTGATATCGTCCCAATAAAGTTAAAGCTCGGAAAGAGTTTTAAATGTTCGTACTGGCAGAAACACATTTTAAATAATATATTTTTGATTTATTTGGGCGTGAAAATATTTTTTATATACTTGAAATATAGGAACAGCATGTTTTTGATAAAGTTTCTTTATTTAATTGAATTTTGACTTTGTAAGTTAATATTCAATTAAAAACTTAATATACCTAATAATATAAAAAGGAATATAACAGAAATCTTGTATGGTCTGTGACATTTATGCTTTGAGAAACTTTGCTGCGTATTTTAATCTGATCTAGCAATTAGTTCTATAAGTGCGTAGCAAGAGAATAAGCGTTGAAATAAGACCGCATGATGCTGAGGGATTCAAAAATTGTGATTAACCCTAGTCTTGTGAAAGTGACTAGTAGGTCTTAAAATGTTTCTTAAATATCTTTTTTAATTATATAATTTTCATTGAGATGTGATGTAATATGTTCTCTATAATTTATATTAAAAGAAAGTCTAGACAGCTATTTTCTACTTTTTGTATCATTCTTTTTACGTATGACAGCAAATAATTATCGTATACGGTGTCAACATAATCAAAAAGAGAAGAAACAAAAGTGTTATATAACAAATATTTTATAGAAATACTTTTACCTAAAGGGAATATATATTTTTAGCTTGTATAGATTTTTTATATGCAAATAAGCAGTTGTTAATTTGATTTTAATATGAGGTTTGAAAGAAAGACCTTTATCGATAATAATGCCGAATTTTTCTTTAGTTATTGCTGGTAGTCTTAATTACTGTTACGCTAATCAGTAGATTCATATTGAGTTTTGTCACAAATATTAAACTATTGAACTTTTTTAAAATTTGATTCAATTAATTACAGTTAAGGCACATATAGAAAAATAGCTGGTTACTAATGGATTCTGATATCTAAAGATGTGGACTAAATTTATAACGCAATAGGAAAATTATCTGTTATATCTGACATTATCATGTAAGGTCTAAAACAAAATTTATTTATAGTTTTTTTGAATAATTATGTTCTATATAAAATAACAAAATTAATAGTGGCTATTGTTACAAGACTTATCCTGTATGATTTATTTTATATTGAAAAAAATGCTCAAATAATACGCCTTCATTTATTTCTTAGGGAAATTATTATTTGTTCATCTTTTTACCAAAGTTTTATACACTCAAAATTATATATTCAACAACCTGTGATATATGCCCCCACGAAGTGAGATACACATACATGTACACACACACACAGGCCACTAGAGTATATTTTATTCAAATATCCTTGGAAATGTATGAATAATTTAAATTCAAATTCCTGATTTATCCAGAATTTAGGACACGACACACTTTAGTATGCAATGTGATCCATAAAAGCAGATGCTTTTTAAAATTGCGACCCCCTGCGTTGCATAAAATCTAAAATTTTTAAATTTAAATGCGCATTCGTCAGGGGACGAGCAATCAGATTTTGTAAAAATCTCCCTTTACTTGGGTATTTATGAGGAGGTTTAATTTTATGTTTAAAACAAACTTGAATAAGCAAGATAAATGATAAGGGTTAATAATAATATCCATTAGTGTAATTAGCCCCGTTGCCAGTTCAAAAGAGAATTTAATAATGAAAGCTTAGAGACATAACAAAGTTCTAAATTTACCCTTGACTGAATTTTTAGGATTATTGTGAAACTTCGTTGAAAAGGGTCTTGTCAAATTGCGACAGCGTTGTGGTCTCACAAGATTTTCAAAAAGAGAGTAATATTGAAAAATCTGTGACAAATAAAGTTCGGATTGAACGTTGGAAAATTTTATTTATACCTAATTAATAATCTTATTAGAGTATTGTGTATTTGACAATATGAAAATATATGATGATGAATAAAAAATATGATGTTTGAAATGTTTTCAAAAAAATACCTATTTTTTATTTACTATATGTTGACTTTTTGAAGGTTTTAAAACTGAGTTATCGCATCTGAGTAGACTTTTTGAATTATGTGTTGTCCCTACCAGGAACGCCGGAGTGCAAAAAAATATGAATAATAAATATGAGGTTTAAATTCCACATATATTTTTAATATCATGATACACACCTGTTCAGAATGACCCAAACAACACCCTTTTCTGTTATCAAAATGTATTTTTTCTTATTAGGTTTGTATCTACAGTTTTAAAAATATTATCGATTCTTAAAGATTTCCAGAGGTCATGAAAAAATCTGTTTCAATTAGACGCTAATCACATATGTAAGTATAACACATAAATTTACAATCCAAG
Source organism: Anthonomus grandis grandis (assembly GCF_022605725.1). Taxonomy (NCBI): domain Eukaryota; kingdom Metazoa; phylum Arthropoda; class Insecta; order Coleoptera; family Curculionidae; genus Anthonomus; species Anthonomus grandis. The sequence goes on from NC_065549.1 coordinate 12,342,091, forward strand.
TTTAGTGTACACACTCGATTTTAGTTGCTGTCACAGTCAAGTTGGATCACTGTTACTGTAAAGGATCATTAAACTCCAACATATTTATTAGCAATTATTCTATTTTATTCCAGTAAGGATATATTGCAAGGTTAGGTTCAGGTTACCATAATTACATTCACCTTATAATAGTTTAGTAAGCATTAGTAGTAACATAGAGTAAAAACATTCCCCGGATATTGAGTACGATGACACCAGTTTACTGCTGAACTGTTAAAAAGTATATTCAAATCAAACCGAATGTAAGAATAGAATGAGTATTAATAAAAAGTCATTAAACCAAGTAACATGGGACTTTTATTTTACGAGATGTAGTATGTGAGTCAAGTTGCCAGTCATCGTAAGAAGTTGCTCACAAGCTATTTTTATTTCCTGGTGTGCAGTTACTCTTGGTCAACAGTTACAGGAGAGTTGCAGCACACAGTCTAGTTGAGTTGTTGATGAAGAGAGTGTGAAAGTAGTTGCAGTCACAGTTACAAGTTGCTAACGAAGTTTTCTCTATTTCCCTTATAGGTTTCTAAGGCTAAGTCCTTTTTTCCTCTCCTTACACCTTTTATGACCAACCTTAAAACTTGATCACAAAACTGTGGAAGAGTAATCATATAAAGAATAAAAATAAACAATACAACAACAAAACTATTCAGGCGTATTTTCTAGGACAACAACTTAAAACACAAATTAAGAATGCTAAAGAATAACAGGGTTTCACAAATGGAGAATTAATAACAGATGCAGTATTAATAATATAACAAATAAAAAAGAAACATAGAGTCATAGTATGCCAGCGTATATCTGCTTTATTGACACAACAATGGCGTTTAACAGGGTTTGTTTGGGAGACATTTTATATACAGATCGTGTTATCGTGAGCTACGTATTACCCAAAATAATGGCAACACCGCTTGGTTGCGGTTTGCAGGCGGCAGAATTTTTCGTTTTTATTTTTTGAACCGGGAGTCAGCAGACCTCACTTTGCTGTGTTACTGCACGTTGCATTAATAATTTTTGAGCTTTATTTTCGTATTGTTTTCACTATGGCTGTTTATACCCCTTCCGAAAAAGTTCAACTAATTAACTGGTTTTATGGAGGCAATTTGGCAGTACAATGTAGAGATTTGTTTTCAGTGACATTTGAGAATAGACCGATTCCTTGTGCAAAAACGGTTTTAAATGTGATTACAAATTTTGAGACATCTTTTTGTCTTCAAGATTGTAAAAAATGCTATACAAAATGTCAAGAACCACCTGTTGAAGTGGTCCAGGATATAGAACGGCGAGAAGAAATGGTTTGCAGAACCCTAGAACTTGATTCGACACTGTCCACTAGAAGTGTTGGAGAGGAACTGGGAATAAGCAATAAAACTGTTGCTCGTATCAAAAAAAATATAGGTACAAATGTTTCAAGTATTTAAAAACTCAGGAAATATTTCCTGAAGACCAGTGGCAAAGAATCGAATTTTGTGAAACCATGATGAAAAAGGCAAATAAAAACGAATATTTTTAAAAAAAATATTTTGTTTTCTGATGAATCTTCTTTTCCATTACATGGCAAACACATTCCTTCCATTGTTCGTTATTGGTCTTAGGAAAACGAGCACAGAAGTTTTCAGTTTCGTACCTAGTATCCTCAGAAATTGAATGTTTGGGCAGGTATTTTGGGCGACAATGCTATAGGGCCAGTTTTTATTGATGGCACTTTAAACGCCCAAAAGTACCTTGAGTTGCTGCAAAACCAAGTTCTTTCTGCCACTCAAATTCTACCTGATGTAGACCTGGGATCGGTTTATTTCCAGCAAGATGGCTGTCCTGCTCATAACGCGGCTAGGGTAAAAGAATTTTTAACAAATAGTTTTCCTAACTGCCTTATTAGTGGGACTGGCGATATTAAATGGTCTCCTAGATCTCCAGATTTGTCTCCTTCGACGTTGCAAAATTTCGCCTCTATCCGGTTTCCTATAAGTAACGAACGATAACACGATCTGTATATTAATAGAAAATAAGGCACCGGTGAACGTAACAAAGATAACCCATTACCTAAATAATAATACTGTAGCAAAGGTTAAAGTTATAGATCAATTTACTAAAAATATCTCAACTCGAAGAAGAATTAGACAAGCCTAAAACCCTTTTTGTATAATATTTTCATGGACAAAGTTATAAATAAAGTATCAGATCTTTACTTCAGACAGACTGATAACAAATGAATTGATATGATATATTATGCTGAGCAATTATTGTTAGTCAGAAAATGATCTACAGAGACATCTCATGCAGTTCTTCCACGTAATTGGCCCACTAAATATGAACACCTCACTCAATGTTTGATAATCGCAAAAAATCCGCTTAGATGTAAGCTAGTGGTAAAGGACAATTCCATAGAACAAAGGATGCAATTCAGATATCTCAGCATAGATATATAAAGCACTCACGACCCAGTTAATGATCTAAGTCAGATAGATTAATAAAGCATACGCACTATCAGAATGCCTACGAGATATGGTTTACTCAAACTGGTATGTATATGCGCAAAGATAGCAAAATTACAATCCATAAGATTTGTATCAGACTAATCATGACGTACGATACTAAGTCCGTGGGGATATCAATAAGCCAAAACACATACTAAGGATAGACGAAATTAAGACACTGAACACAATAGTGAGGAAAACGGAGAAAAAAAATACAGAGTAGGAATATGAAGGTTAGGTGAGGACCATAAAATAAAATCGAATAAATTTAAAAACAGATGTTAAAAGAGCAAAAAAAAACGAGACTAGACTTACATTTTGTGCAGATTCTAAAAATAGACAAGAAGAACTTATGAGCAACTTAGAAAGGACAACAGTTAAAGACCCCAAGTTACCAAAATTCGACCACAAGGAGTACCTACTAAGAGAGGTTGTTGCCAATATTGTTAAAGAAAATTAAAAAGGTTGAATAGATTGCCGAAATGACAATCAAAAAATGAAGAAAGGGCAATCAATCTTAAACTATGGCAATAAATTTTATACCTAAACTACGCCTGAGAGGAGAAGCTATCGACATACTCAGAATGGTATTATCAGCAAGGCCTATTTAGAACAAGCAACCCATGCCTGATATATTGGAGGAATCTTAAGAAAGACTTTGGTAGCTTCGGGCTGCCTATGACAGTTGTTCTGTACTATTTATTTATTTTTTTGTAATTTATTTTGGATAAATATTCTGTAAATTGTCTCAGAATTAACAGATCGATAGATCTTCAAGAAATAGAAGAAGAAGATAAGCTGTGCTCCTTCCATAAAGATAATAACATATAAATTAATACAGTTCACTAGCACTCTCCAGTCATATATTTTAACGATTGGGAGTCAGAGTGTATTTAACAATTGTAAACAGAGTATCCCCCTCTACTTCGAAAAATAGTAGCCAAAACACATACTAAGGATAGACGAAATTAAGACACTGAACACAATAGTGAGGAAAACGGAGAAAAAAAATACAGAGTAGGAATATGAAGGTTAGGTGAAGACCATAAAATAAAATCGAATAAATTTAAAAACAGATGTTAAAAGAGCAAAAAAAAACGTGACTAGACTTACATTTTGTGCAGATTCTAAAAATAGACAAGAAGAACTTATGAGCAACTTAGAAAGGACAACAGTTAAAGACCCCAAGTTACCAAAATTCGACCACAAGGAGTACCTACTAAGAGAGGTTGTTGCCAATATTGTTAAAGAAAATTAAAAAGGTTGAATAGATTGCCGAAATGACAATCAAAAAATGAAGAAAGGGCAATCAATCTTAAACTATGGCAATAAATTTTATACCTAAACTACGCCTGAGAGGAGAAGCTATCGACATACTCAGAATGGTATTATCAGCAAGGCCTATTTAGAACAAGCAACCCATGCCTGATATATTGGAGGAATCTTAAGAAAGACTTTGGTAGCTTCGGGCTGCCTATGACAGTTGTTCTGTACTATTTATTTATTTTTTTGTAATTTATTTTGGATAAATATTCTGTAAATTGTCTCAGAATTAACAGATCGATAGATCTTCAAGAAATAGAAGAAGAAGATAAGCTGTGCTCCTTACATAAAGATAATAACATATAAATTAATACAGTTCACTAGCACTCTCCAGTCATATATTTTAACGATTGGGAGTCAGAGTGTATTTAACAATTGTAAACAGAGTATCCCCCTCTACTTCGAAAAATAGTGCTACTAGGGAAGAACCCAAGTAGCAATATTTCTCCGAATAACGAACATTATTTAGGTAGTGCTAAACAACCTACATTTAAATCATATAAATGAACTTTTATTCCTTCATAAGGTGAAGGAATACTAAATATTAACAAAACTTTCAAATTTGAATAACGTTAAAACTCTTAAGTAAAATGAAAATCCTAGAGTCATCCTCCACTTGTTTATTAAATCTAATTCTGTTTTATAATTCTCGACATGTTTCGCACCCAGTGATATCCATTATTAGGGAATACTGAAAAGAACTGCACTTGAACAAAGAAACATGAAACAAAAAGACACAGAAAAGATTTACAGTTAATATAAGTCACACTTACAAAAGTTTAAAATCAGTACAAGTTACACCCGCCAGGGTTTGAGTTTATGTGAAAAAAAATGATTTATTTATTTTTATATATATTCTATTGTTGACAAAGCTGAAAAGATTAACGTCAATAATTAGACTGAATAGTATGCTAAGGAAAATACTAAACTTAAACTTAGGTGACATCTATGTTGAGAAGTCCTAAAAGCACCAGGCTGCCTGATGATGTATTAAAAAATGTTTGGTAAAAGCAAGAGGAAAGTAGAAGGTTTACGAAGAACATAATAAATGAGGCGGTTAGCCTAATGATTAGTACGTTGTGAAGGAAAGCAATATTTTAGAACCATATAAAAAAAGAAATTGTAAAAGGCAAGAGGGATGTATTAAAAAACTACGTAGAGTTAAAACAATGTAATTACATTAATGGTGTTCTTAATATTATGATAATACAATAACGGTGGTTGCTTTGTTAGCTTTCTTTACTTCTAATATTTCCAACAGACCAAGTGGCGCACTTAAAAAATTATATGTATGGTCTGTTTGGAAAAAATCAATATTAGTCAGCCTATATAGCTTATAAAAATTTCGGATATGTGGCATTTCAAAAAGAAATATAAAATTTTTTCTTGGAATCAGGCACCATTTACGAAGTACGAATTTAGAGTACGAATGTTTAAAAGTACAAAAAACTAAAACTTCTAAAACTCGTAATTTTTTTTTAAAGAGCTATAAACATATTGTTTGTCCTCTCAAAATAGCATACCCTGTAGGTCGATCTTCTTCGAAAGTTGTACAAAGCTTATTGACCCCCTTTTGGATTAAATTCCTAAAAATTTTAAGTCAATTGAAAGTTTTAAGATCACGCCTGACAGGAATTTAAGATATTTTTCCAAATTATCAACTTTACTGCTATGATGAACTGAAAAGATTTTATATGTTTGTCATGATTGATCTATATATTTACAATGTAGGCAATATTTTATTGTTTTATTATTTCTACAGCTTATATTTAAGTTTAAATTTGGATTCTCGTGATAACCTCGTTAACATTTAAACGATCTGTCCGAGCTTGTCTTAGTTAACTGACTATAGTTAAAGCACGTCATTATAAAATAATGGATTTGTTGAAACAATGAACTAAAAACTTACTTCTTAGTTGGTTAGTAGGTAGTAAAAAGTTTTCCAAGCATTCCAGCAAAAGTTAAATAATCTCGACCATCCTCGTGCCGACTAGGTTGTTCTTGCCAACTTTCTGTTTAGTTTTAATTAGCCTTGTCGAATATTTAGGGCGCGGCTTTCATGTTGCTGGTTAACAGCGTCTTAGCTATATTATAGTTTTAATAAAAGTTTAAGGAACTGTAAAATCAGCTGTTAGTTTTAGGAAATAACTTGCAACTTAATTTTTATTTCGAGAACTTATTAAAAAAATATTAAAAAGTTGTAAAAAATCAAGAATACATTACATGATGATATGAGTTGTATGAAGGTTACGTAAAAGGTATTACGTCTATGAAAAAATTATATATCTTAGTTCTGCATTAAAATTAGGCTTTCTTCTTTACCTATAACATTTATTATATAAATTATACGTTTAGATATTCTTGCTTCTTGGCAAGTGTTCCTAAAAGGAACTTAAGTAGTTTTACTTAGAAAATTTTATTTTACCTTTTACCACTACTTTGTTTTTAGATTTATTTAACTTTTGTCTATCATGTATTATATTTATTACCCTAATTTTTCATGTTTGCTAGTTAAATACTAATATCATTGTTATTCTAATTTTTGGTTCGCGTTATTAGCATTGTCAACAAATCGTATACGCCCGAGGAAATAATGCATGTATGGAGTTTGAATATGGGCTTGAAATAAAAAATAACATATTATGTTCAATTTTTTAATACAATAACTATCATTTATAACTTTTTTATTATTTAAAGGCTTTCTTAGATCATCCAATGATATTTGCTTTAAACAATTGCTTTTTATATTATTTCACCCAAGTGATTTCTTTATTTTTAATTGCTGAAAAGATTTGTCAAATTCTGATATTGACAAATGATTAAGCAAAATCATTAACTTTTCTAAGTACGGAATAGCCTGAAATTTGTTAAATTTTATTTGCAAGGTTTTCTTTCAGGTCACTATAGAAATTATTAAACGCGTTTAAGATGTCATTATTCTCCGTGGTGACACTACCACTACGACTTTGTATTTGACTGGTTTGAGTTTTAGGTTTAGTTTTATTTACATACTTAATTTAAGTAATCCCACAGATTTAATTTTGACGTAGAATTTGTGCTTGAACGTGCTTTTTTTTGCTTTTTTTAATTTGTGTCCTCAGCTAATTTTGCATTGATTATACTTATTTTTAGAATTATGTCTTATTAACTAGCTCTGTATATAATTTATTTTTTCTTGTACAGTTTTTTGTTAATCTAAGTATTTTCAAAGTATTCGTATTCCTTTTAATATAAAACTATAGTATCTTTATAAGCAATTTTATTTATATCATGCAATCTGTATAGTTCATTCCAATTTTTCATTTGTCTCAGGTCAAGTCATAGGTTAGGGCAATTTAAAAAAACGCTTAGTTTCAGATTGTTTTGTACATTTCAAAATCCGACATTTAAAAAAAGATCTATGCGAGTCCTAAAAATAAGATATTGTAAATCTGACTGTAAATCACAATGCATTTTCACCTTTAAAAAAGATATGGTCGAAGCAATTTCCAAAATATGGTTGTGTAATTTTCTTTACAAAGAATTTGAACTGAAATTGTGGTATTAAGACAATATAATTTTATAGTTCTCAAAACTTTTATCTGGTTTATTTAACAAATTAATATTGATGTCTCCGATAGAAATAAATTTTTTATATATCCTACATTTGTCTACATAAGTATAAACGTTGTTATTAAGAAATTTAAAAAAGATAAAAGGAGAATTTTACATTTTTGCTACTATCAGTAACCCCATAGTCGACTATAGTTCACATTGAAATTAACTCCATATTAAAATTACTCATGGCATGATACATTTATATGGCTAAATCTTCTTGGTGGAAAGCATTAAGTGACAAAATTCAAGAAGAGACTAAAAAGTAGCAAAGTGCTTTGGTGGTAATTATCAGAACTGCTGAATCACTAATTTAAACCAAAATGGAGCGTCGAATCTCCTACAGGTTCTAATTAAAAAAGGATGCGAGTTAAGATAACTGGAGTACTCCAAGTGAAGTTTCATGGCCTTATTGGCATTTAAACAAATTTATAGTAAAGAAAATAAAGCAAGGAGAACTTACCAAGTTTGAAGAACACTAAAACTTCTACGTGAAGTTTAAAGATTACAAAAACAGACTTTAACAGTATACGGAAATTTTAAAAGAGAACGGTTCAAATTTCATGAATGTCTTTACAGATCATAGGACCGTTTAATCCAAACATAAAAAACTGAATGGTTTAATTTATTATTTAAAATTTTTAGCATGAAAAAGTAATAATGCTACAGCATTTTCCTTATTTTTTGTGCCAATTAAAATAATTTTCCTTTTTTCCAGGCAGTTGCAGTATATTTCTAGCCTCTTCTGGTCAGTTAAGGTTAGTAATCGTTCCTTACATTTACTTTTAAATAGAATAAATATCTGGATAAAATTAAAAATATTAATTTCTTCCACGCTTTTAGTTAAAGATTTATTTTATTTCTTTTGGATAGTAAATTTTTATCAGCACTTAACATTAACAAAAACAATTTTCTACCAAGATAAAATAAAAAAAAAATCGGTAATAAAAGTCATTATATGTATAATAAATGAATATTTAGATTTTTTTTTGTAATTATCATCAAGTTTTAATTTAATTTATTTAAAACACAAACAAAGGTCATATTCTTTTATAATAAATCATAGACAACTACAGTTTATTAATTCATTAATATATATTTAATTTTTAATGGATATATGCTGGTTTATTAAGGTAATAAAAAGTAGAATCGTGTCAATTGATTTATTTTTAATTTTTAATTCTTGTTGTTTATAGCACACATATTGCTAAAAACTACTCTGTGGGGGTCCATACCAGTCTACTATTTATGAAAAGTTAAAAAAAATCACTTTAGTATTAAAAGAAAAAATACATTATTATAATTATATCAGCATTAGATTTTTAAGATTTATTGATAGAGTAAAATTATATTGTAACTATAATACATATTCCAAATCTGAATAAAATTAAAATATTTTTTAAGATAATTAATATTCTCTAATGCAAATGTATTTTTTAACATCCCTGTGATCACTTAAAGTTAGTTATTGCAGTCTATTTTAAATAATTTTCAATTTTTGAGATGTTTTATTTAAAAAAATATATTTTTTTATATCAAAAAGTGTTTTTTCGAAAATTTAAAAAAAATGCATTTTAGTTAATCTTTTTTATGCAGTTAAAGTTAATTTTAAAATTTTCAAACATTAGATAAAACATTGTAATTTTAAAAAGCGCCTAAAATAACTTTTAAAAAAACCTGTTTATGCATTTAATCATTAAAACTTCTTATTATGTATATAAAAAAAATACGTTTAAGGGTTTTTTTCTTATAATTTTTATCAGATTTTCTACTCTATTTAAATACCTGCGATAAATGTAAAAATTACTTAGTATTTCTTTATTAGCAAAAATATCTCTTTCTAATATTTTTTTCCTCTATATTAGTAATTTTATTTCCTTCTCCAGTTGTCTTCCTACTTACACTAAAATGCGTATTATTCTGATCAAATACAAGTATTTATCATCTCATTCAGTATATTTAAGTTTAATTTATATTAAAATTATTACAAAAATAAAACTATGGCATTGATTTATCCTTGATTTTTAAATTTTTTTTCGTCATCAATCTGTATTTTTTAATTATATTAATTTTCTCAAAATACATAATTTATTTAGTTTTTAAGACATACGTGATGTCCCAAATTTAATAGGTTTATTTCTATTTATAAAATTCTAAAAAATATATATTTATTAATTGTTTTTTACCGTAAAACGTCAGTGCTAGAATAGAAATTTTTAGAAAAAAAAATCTACCAAGTCTTTTCACTTTAAAAAGCCTCTGTTCATACATGTCATATATTAATTGATTATTTTTATAACATAAAAGATATAATAAATGATGGCAAAAATTATTATCTGAACTAAAATCAAAGGATTCCACGTTCAAACTCCATTAATTCATCTTGTAAAATAAGTAAAGCGTAAACTGTGAAAGTACTTGAAAATTCTATTTACGCTAAAAGTTTTAGAGTATACGAAAAGTTACTAAGTTAATTACTGAAGAATTAAAACGACAAGCACAAAATTCACTTATCTTATTAGTTAGTCGACGGGAGGGCCTTTAAAGTAACCTCAAACCTTAAGGGAGTTTAAAAACATTTTAATAATATTTATTAACTTATTAATCTACTTGGCGTGACAGTTAATCAATTTTGTGGTTGTATTGTTCATGACTTATTTCTGAGTAGCAGCTTGAGAGAGCACAATAAAAAATATTATTAAAAAATTTTCATATCCATTAAAGTTATGCACTAAATTATAAAATACTTACATAGAATTTATTATTAGGTTTCAATAATCAAAGTATTTTCTGGTAATAAGGTAAATACTAGACTATAGGGCACAAATTTGCATTGCTATAAATAAAAACATTGCAAAGCAACTTTCCCAATTTTAAGGGCCATTAGACGATACCCAACAAAAAATAACAGCGTTGAAACACATGCTCCAATTCCTAAGAAAACTCCCTTTGGGGTAACTTCTGGCATCACGTCCCTAAGGGTGCATGTGTTAGGGCAAAAACCGCATAAACTCTCCGATTTGTGACCACAGCTCTGTCCCACTTCCTTCCTGGGTTCAAACTGCAATTTTCTTACGGCCTCTTCTACGACCTATGCTTATTAAATATGCATGTTTGAATGTATTGAAACTAATTTTTTATATATATCTAGTATACCACTCATTTGTAAGTGAGAGTATCATCGAGCACATTAAAATATATCAAGGAAAAAGTCTTCTAAATAATTTTAATAGAGAATAAAAATAATTTTATGTAACCTTAAGTAAGATAATTCTGCAGCCTGCTTCACAACTTATATCCAAGAAAAGAATATTCATTTAAGTTATATATTATAATCTTAAGGAATTCCATATAATTTAATGTTAAGGTTAAATAATTCTATTAACAGAGCCCTATAGCCACATTAACCCTCCGAGTTGCTACCAACATCTTATCCCACTTCCTTTCCGGATGCAGGCCACAATTATCTTGCGGTCTGTATTAGTACCATATATATACATATATGGTATTGTATAATATACAATATATTTATATATATTACTATTACGAGGTTTTAAAGGCATGGTTGAAAATTTACAATTATTTAAAAACAGTTTAATAATACTTATTTGTCTTAATAATACATTTTTTGAAATATGTAGTATAACACTTATGTATTTGTAAGTAACTACAAGCTCAGTAAATTAAAAGTAATAAGAAAAAAGATTTTGTATCCATTTAAATCATGCATTTTATTATGAAGAAATGTTGTACTGACTGTGACATCTGTTTATGCCTATCTGATATCCAGTACATATTAAATATGTTTGGTTAAAAGTGAATACCCTATTAAAACGCAACATAGGTTCAATCATTATTAGTCAAATTATTAATATTGCTTCACATAAAAGCTCAATAAAAATATTTTTTCTTATTTTAATTTTATGAAAAGCTAGAATATTTTATTTTAAATATTTAATTTTGTCGAAGTAAAGCTACGAAAACGCTCAAAGCGAGATAGAGTTTATAACAGCAAGACCGGTCTCTAGTTCTCTTTTGATCTTGAACCTTCTTTGTCTTTCTATTGCTCACGCTTGGTATAATGAGAATGCATTTAAATTTTTATATTTTTATCTTAAGGACTTTACTTTACTTGCTTTTAGTGAGACTAACGAGCAACATACTACACAACAAAAAAGCGGGTAAGATTATGTTTTTGTTATCGTATACATTACTGTTTATATTAAAGTCCTCTCGACAAATGGTAATAAGTTCCCACGTCGACATTTTTCGGAATACTGTTTTTTTTACCTTTATGAAAATTACATATTTTTATCATTTCATTTTTCTACAACTGTCTAGATTATTTAAAAATTATGTTTTTCTTGCATACTTTCTTAATTACAGTAAAACATTATCATTTCATTAGCATTTTATTATTACTGTTTAAAATACTTTGGACTTTTAAAATTCCTTTAAGGGTAGTTCATTTAAAAAAAAAAATCAGCTTGAAGTTATATTAAAACTATACTTCCTAAAATTAATTATTCTTGATGGGGATTATTTAAAAGTATGCTTTAATACCCTTAAAGAAAATACACTACAACTTTTCGCTAACATCCAAGCTAAGAAATTTACAAAATATTAAAATATTTACACAACCTCTTGGTGCACACAATTAATTCCTGAAAATTTTACAGCAGAGTTGAGCTTGTTTCGAAGTAGAGATTATAAATTTGAAATTCTAAAGTCTGAAATATAGTTTCAAATGCTTTTAGCAATATATTTTAAACATGGCATATTTGAGAGTTATTTTCATATTGAAAATTACGTAAAAGGGTTGCCGCGTTATAGTTATATACAAATTTAATTTTAGAGTGATTACATAATATTTTAATTCCAATAAAGGCTTGCCTGCATATTGTACGGTAAAATATTGAAATTGGTATTTTAAATGAAATATTATTATTTTTTCAAGCGATAAAATATTAATTACCACAAAATTCTGTTTTCTATTTTAGGCATGGGCTGTAATACTCTATGTACATTGCGCTACAAATATTAAATAAATAAGCCAATAAAGTAAAAAGCGGCTGAAATTCATTGTTCATATTTTTTAATATTCCATTTTTGTTTATTTCGATTTGTAAACCCCATTGTTCGAATAATTGCTTAATAAGCTATTAAAAAATTAAAATTTATTTATTGAATAATTCTTTTATTGCTGTATTGTTTTTTTTGCGCTTAATTTATTATTAATGTATGTGTTATCGAAAGAACGATGAGTCAATCAAAGTTAATATTAAAGGTTTAACCTGAGAACATTGAAAGGCCTTTCAATGTTCTAAGGGTTTAACGTGAAAAAATACACATAATTTAAATGTAGATGAATCACACGGTTTTGTAATGCTTCTGAAATTAAATTTTCTTTAACAGTTAATGTATTTTTGAGAATTATTTAAAATAAATAAAAATATTAAAAATTATGTTGCGAAAAGTGAAAAAATTATTAAAAGAGAAAAAACAAAAATTTTGCTTTTACAAAAGAAAGTTAAAAAGTTTGACGTCAAATATTATTCAAAATTCCAGCTGATAATAGCTTACAGTGCCTTAAATTAATAAATAAACGATCGAAATAAAAAAGAATGTAATAAAGCGCCCAAAAGGAAAAAAAAGTTCATGAAGGTACTCAAAAAAAGAAAGGTTTTATTGTATTAAAAAGTGGCAAATATTGAGATCTTGATCATTTTTATATTTACAACGCTTGGTGAGACTTAGTTGACTGTACGATCATTCTCCACTTTGTCTATCTATTGATGCAATCAATTCAGAATTATATTCTAGTCCCATCGCATTCCGATCTGTGATAATGTTGTCTCTCTATTTCTGTCTGCCTATAGTTCCATACATAAATTTAAAAATATTATGCTAAATAAACTGCAGATTTTTAATTTTTCGGGTATACCCTTACATTATTTTTTTAAATTTAAAACAATTTTTTTTTTTTAAATCGATATAAAAATTTTATTTTAATACTTGAGAAACTCTGCTGGTATAACAGCCTGTTCTTGATATTTTGTTACTTTTGGGTTTTTAATAATTTCTTCGAATGTATTAGTGTTCCTCTTGTTCTGCAGTATGGTACTTGGTTATAGTTTGTTCACTTTGCTCAAAATACTGCTTTCAATAATGCACTTTTTATTTGTATTGGTCGTTATGCAACCATATTCGGTCTTAAGTATGGTTTTCGTTCTAGGTTTATTTACTGTTTGAAATTTCTTTATAAAACTTTTTATACCGGTTATGTTTACTATCTCATTCCATTTCTTCTTGTTTTCCATGATCATGTTATTTCTTCTTTGTTCCCAATGTTTTTTAGCTCTTTTACTTAGTTTGATATATAATCATATAGGACTATTTGTCGTGCATGAGTTATTTCCTTTAAGATCTTTATACATTCTTATTTTTCTTCTTTTTAAAAAATTTTTTTTCCACTTTTTTTCAGTATCATTCAACTGCTTACAGATGCAAGCAATATCCCATTTTATTTTTTTGTTGTATTTTTTGCAGTTTTCAAGAAGTGAGTAGATTTAAAATAATTTTAAACTACAATGGTAACTTTATAATAAATTAATTAAAATATTTGAAAATAATGAAGCCCATAATAAAATGTCAATAATCATTATTTGTAGTGATTTAACATAATTTTCATTAAAATCATAAGACACTTATTAACGCCGTTATAAAAATTCAAAGCAAAAAACATGCACAACTAAAATGGATACGATTATCTTTTCTCTTTTTCTTAAAAGTATTTTGTTCGGTATAATGTAGTGAATTTTATAAGGTTTACTTATATAAATTATATTTATGTGACCGGTTTAAATATCTTTACACTAAAAATATACGACTATTATTTTTTAATATTTTAGTCCTTAAAAGTAATTCTTTATGTCTTTCAGGTTACTAAAATCATATTTTAGATAATCAAAGCCATTCTTGCTAGTTTCGTTCTGGATGTTAAGGGATTTTTCTATATCCCTCTGCCGTTAAAATCATTTTGCCTATATCACGTTTTTAATACTATTAGAAAATTAACGAGTTGAGTTATTATTAATTATTTCAAACATGCATAACTTAAATGTATAAGAATTGTTATATTTTTTTTAGTGCGTAACTTATAAGATATAAGAAAATTGTAAGCTGAAGTACGATGTAAGTATAAATAATATGTAATGATAACAATTTAATACTGACATGCGTACACTCTTACATTTTGTACAATTATAAATTATGGGAATAAATAAGAAAAATTAAAATATGCATAGCCTAAAGATATGACTCTGTCTCTCTTTTTTATACTTTTCTACAATTTTTAATCCCTTCTCTACAATTTATTTTCTTAAAAACATTTTATATAACTGTTTAATCCAACGGCATTTTAAGAATGCTTTTAGCTTATGATGAAGTTAAGCATTTTACGTTAAAATGATTCTTAAAAATTTCCATTATGTTCATTATGAAGTGTATCAACTTATTTTCCCGAAATGTTTTCAAGTATAAAGGCTATTTTGCTATAAATAGTAAAACGTTAAAAGCCTTAATGGAGAGAACTTTTCCAGTTTTGTAATTGCATCAACTCCGTTCACTTTATTTTATACTGAATACATGCATCAATAAATAATATTATAAGCAATTTCCTAAGATAATATTTTAAGTACCATATATTCACTTTTTTATATAATTTTACAACGTATATTAAGCAAAGACTTAATTTGCCTTTATTGCCCTTTTTTGCCAACGGCTTGCTCTTTTTCGCCTTGCTTCCATAATGTTTTTATCCCGCTTTAAAAGTCGACAGCGCCGCTCAAGATTTACACATTTACCTAATGGCTTGTAAGTTATTACGGTATAAACATGTAAGATTGGCAGATACCCGTATATACGTTGTCAATGGTACGGAAGCATTTTTTTAATATAAAATGATCTTCTTAAAAGGCTTTATTTTTTTTAAAACGAACAGATAAGGGTTTAAGGATTTTCATTAGTTATTTAGAATATTTTTTAAGTAGTTTTCTACAAAAGCGTAAAATAAATTGATAATTTTCACTATTAAATATTGAAATTTTAAATTAATTTTTTTAGAAATTCTTGAAACACTATACCTACTATCGTGATGATAGTAAATAGAGTATAGACTAGTTAAACTGTCTGATTCCTAGCTTTATTTGACTTTTTTTTTAAATTAAAGGCATATTTAGTGGCTTTTGATAATAATCATACCAGTAAGCACTTTAAGTTAAATTCAGTTAAAAACTTCGTGTTGCATTAGTGAAAATTCTAAAAGTTATGTACACTGTTTTGTTTTTTTTTTAAATACTTTGTCAAGTAAATGAAATTTTACAGTGTTAGGATACAAGAAGTCAATGCTTATATACCAAACCAGACCATTATCATTATGTGAAGTTTAATTATGTATATTTTTTGATAAAAACTTTTTGTGAATTCATATCTTGTTTGTATTTTCGTGCTTTTCGACTTCATACGTATATATTGTTACAGGCTACCCAGCTAAAAAGTGCTGATTAAATTTCTAACGATGATAAAACTGTGACATAATAAATTGTTGCAAACATTATTTTCCACAGCAAAAAGCAAAATCTCATTGCTCCATATGAACTTGGTTTAAAAATGGATTTTTCGTGTCAATGTGTGGTTCAACAGAATAAAACAGCAGTATTTTGTGGTAAATTGATGGCAACAAACTGTTGAAAATAAAAATGTATGAAGGGTTAAATGGATTTTGTTGTTTCTATATAGAGTCAAAGTTTTTATAGCAAATGAAACTCAGAGCACTGGGTCTATTTAGGCGTTGCATGGTTTTTATTTAGTGTAAAGAATGGTTTGTAATAGTAAGAGATGGTTAAATATAGGAATATATATACTTTATTGTTTTATAGAGTCAAAGCTTGCAAGCTAAATAACCCTGTTTACTTAGGTTATCTTTTTTTTATAAATTATATCTCTTATATTCTTATTTATTTGAACCTTATCATATACTATTAGCATACTATAAGAACTTACATCAAAATCGTGAATTTTTGCGAGTTACAAGTTAAAAAATAACGAAATTACAAATTTATTGATTGTTATGTCAACATGTTATTCAACACAATAAAATATTGTTGCTTTATGATAAAAGCATGGCAAAATAAACTATTCAAAATAAAAGAGAGAGTTAAATTTATTTTGTTATTTCCCTACAGACTCAATGTTTACAAACTAAATAAAGCTTTAAGCATCATGTCCATTTAATTTATGCTTTATATTTACTATAAAAAATAAGCTCTTCTTAGTCCTGACTAAATTAAATCGTATATTAAGTTGGTCTGGATTAATGACTACTGCAAATATGCAAAATTATAATCAAGCCATAGTTTTTTAAACTATTAAGAGTTAAAAAGCTCCTTAATTTTTGACAAATTCTCTAAAAAAATTCATCGAAATGACTAGTATTTAAAAAAAAAAACATTAAATTTCGTTTAAGATATATTTTAAATTTAGTAGATTTTAATTATTATTTTTTTTAAATAGTTTAAGACTTAAGTAGAAACAAATTAGATCAGTTTTGCTGCTTGTTATAATTATTTCACAAAACTATTTAAAAGAAAAATCTAATAAAGTTTCAAGCTTGAGCCATTTCCATTCTGGTTATGCATAACTTTTTGTTTTTAGTATTTGCTAGGTAATTGAAACTGGATAAAAACAAATACTTTAAAACTAATCTTTAATATAATTTTTAATTATAAAAATTTTAAAAAGAAAACTCAAATTTCCTTAATAATTCCTTGAAGTCACACTAATATTTAAAAAAGGAATAAGTAAATTTAATTGTTGAAAAAAAGTTAAATTTTTGCTTTAAAACTCTATGAATTATGGTAATTAAGAATGGAAGACAGAAAGGAAAGGAATTTATAATTTCCAATTTTAATTATTATATTTTAAGTCAGCTAAACTATTTATACTACTTGTCACAGTAACAATCTCTTATAATGTAATATTAAACAGAAGCAAAAAATCTCTTATAAATCATAGCTAGTAAGGTTATGCATTTTCTATAATTTTGGGTTTTTTATTTGGTTGAGAAAGAAACAATCTTAATAAAATAAATTTTTTACTCAGTACAGTGGGCAAACTAATTATAAAAATAGGCTCTTCTTTGTCTAATCCTATCACATAATACGTTTATTTGGAATATATGAGTATATGTAAACAATACGCACCTTTAAGATTAGTATAGACTTTTATATACACGCAGCAGCTATAAAACTTGAAATTAGATCAAATTTAAAACTTAATTGACAATTAAATTAAAAAACATCTGTCTAATCTTTTTCTGCCCTTCTTTGGATTTTGCTTAAAAGAGACAGATGCGTCTGGAAATTAAAAATATAGGCTGGTGGTTTCCGACTGAATAATATCACTATCAAAGAGAAATATCTCCTTCTCGGATAGAAAAGAATCTTAGATAATCTTGTAAAATACACAGATTTCACCTAATAATCTAACAAAAAACCAGCCTTTGGTCAACTTTTAAAAGCAATCAATTTACAGTTTGACTTTGACTATATAATTATGTCGAAGGCACTATCATTTTGTTCTAATTTCTCTTGGAATATATTGATTACATTTGAATTATTTTTTAAAAAGCTTAAAAAAGTAAGCTTTAAAATTTAACTTGAGCTAGAAAATATAATTTCTAGGCTATCCTATATATACTATATGGCGGCCTATAAAATGGGACACCATTTAATGTTTTCGATTCATACGAAATTTTTCAAAAATGATATATGTGTTAGTGATTTAAAAAAAAGTACATTTAATTTATGTATATTATTTTTTTGTAAAAAATATCACTGCGAAGTATGTTAAATTTAGCAGCTTTTGTAAAAAAAATAACTAAGAGTAAGTCATTTTTATTTTCAAATTTATAATTTTTTTAAAGTTTCATTAAACAAAACTTCAAAAGTCAGAACGTATTAAAATAAATTAAAATAAACAAAAAGGGATATTATTACAGGCAAATTTGTTAATCATAATTAATACAAAATTAAATAAAGTCATCATCCTATGAAATAGAGGTAAAGAATCTGGGCAGAGTTTGTTAGGTGATAGAGCCTCTATTAATAAATGCCGTCTCATTTGTATACCCAGTAAGATTTGCAGTCTGCGACTTTTTATCCCTAGCATTGGATTTATTATTGTTGAAACAAAAATTTGGATTTAAACCTTGTAGATCTATAGAATTAAACCTCCTTACTTACACGGACTTCACGTTGGATGTATTGGAGTAGGATTTTTAGATGGTTACAAAATACATCGATTTCTCCAAGGCATTTAATAGAGTCCCACACAACATATTGCTTGAAAGCTCTATCAATCTCATACAGCTTAAGCTGTTTAATATTGATAGAGCTTTGTTTTATTAGTTTGGATGCCACTTATCCAATAGAAGGCTTATGGTTTGAATAAGTGCTTTTTTGTCTAGGGTAATTTGAGTCCTATCTAGTGTTCCTCAGAGCTCGAACCTTGAATCACTCTTTTTTAATGTTTTCATAAATGATAAAAATAAATGTTTTACTCGCTGCAATTGTCTGCTTTTCGTAGATGATTTGAAACTAAGCTGTTTTGTCAAATCATAGATTATATTGCAAACAATCATAATATAAACTCTAGAAAACTTACTCGATTGGCGTGAAAATGAAAAAATGTATGTCTCGCTAAATTTAAATCTATGAGCTCGTATCGCACTAGACGTTATATAGAAATCAATTATAAGAATAAGTAATACAGTCTTAAAAGAGCCTCTTTTATCAGAGATCTTGGTGTTGCACTGCATAAAAGCTTCCACTTTATTGTTTATTTGGGTAATGCTGTTATTAGTGCCTTTCAGATGCTTGGACTTATTAGAAGAAGCACCCAGGAATTTATCAATATATGTATATCTTCACCTAGAGTATGGATCTTGTATCTGGTCTCTATACTACAGAATATTAATAGCCTCAGATTGGTTGAACACAAGTTATTAAAACCTGTAGCAAATTAGATAAATATTTTAGATTATTATAAAAATTCTTAAATACTTTAATTGCTACAAAAAAGATATCTCTTAAGTTTTTATTAAAGCTTCTCATTTACTTGAAAAAAATGCTTTGAATATTCCATCAAGACCTACAGGAGGCAATATTAGTTTTTACTATCCAATTGATCAGAGTAGTTAATCAACATTTTTAAATTGACCTCTTTGGTTCGTTACATATATTCCTGAGGTAGATACATATCAGAATCTATTGATATTGTCATTGTTTTGTTATGTTTGGTTTATTTCGTTATTAATTTAATATTTTATAATTAACGCTGGCGATTGATAAATAAAATTATTCCTGTGTATAACCCAACCTAATTCTTATTCTGTTATTGTTCAACTAAAGAAATTTGTTATGTGGAGGGTTCGTTATAAACATATATACCCGGAAAATAAGAGACATTTTTATATAAACTGATTTAGTTGCCAAGGTAAACCAAAGAAACTCGATAATATACATAGTTGCCTAATACCTTAAATACATACTTATGGATACATACTTTATGGAACACGGAATATGAAAATGTACAAAATCTCCTTTCATAGCCAATTTTTTCTTTAATTATTGATCCCTATTAATTATTTTTATTGTTGGTTACTCGCATTCGCTCTATTTTTTATTAAGCTTACTGATTACATTGAAACTTGTTAAACTGTTCAATTATCAATCACTCGCCTTTTATCGCCCTCCCTCTGGCAGTTTTACCGGCATGCTGTTTTAGATTGCCTTTAAGAGAAACATCCACTTTCTCTTTTCTTTGATGCACACCTTTACATCAATTAAATAAGTAACAAGGCGGTAGTTTCTCTATTTCTGTTATTTTTAGGTAAATATATTTATTCGTTATAATGTTAGGTATACTTGTCCAGTCTTGTCTAGAATTTTTAATTATTAGTTTTCAAAAATGGGCTAAAATGTATTTATTTAATTTAAATATTCATTAAATCCATTATGTCTATTTAGGTTATGCATATTTTTAAAAATTTCTAGTATTTGCGATAAAGTGATACTAAGCGAGAAATTTATGATGAAAATTAAAGTTTGTTTTGCCCATTACAAATTTCTAGATTAATAGCTACATAACAATTTATAAAGCTTAATTGATCTAATTAGACAAGAAAAATATCACTTCAGTCCCATTCTCTTCTAACTATCGGACTCAGATAGGGATAAATAAATGAGAATTCAACTTTTCCCTCAATTTTCTATATCATGGTTTTATTTTATTAATAGTATATGGATCGTCTGGAAGTAGTGCTTTTTAGGTTTAGTTGCTCCAATTATACAAGAAAAATATCACTTTATTCTTATTCTCTTCTAATTATCCGACTGAGATAGCGATATATAAATGAGAATTCAACTTTTCCCCTATTTTCTATATCAGTTCCCCAAGTTTCTTCAAAAATTCCTTAATACAACACTCGTTATTTCAAAAAAAAATTCCAAAGGCGGAAATTTGAGAGCGACTTTCGTCGAATTTTACGCTGTGCCAGCCCATAATTTTATATTTGGATTTAATGATTGTCGAGGAAACAGTAAAGGGGATATTTAATGCTCTTTCTCGGGTCAATCAATAATGACGTAAAAGTAAAATAAGGACATCGCTTTTATTTATTGTCCGTATAAAGATCATTCGTAAATTATTATTATTAAATTAATACGCATAAAGAGATTTAATCCTTAATGCTGCAATCCAATAAAAATTAAACAAAGTCTTAAACATCATTTCCATTCAAGTTATGCTTTACTTTTCATTTTTAAAATTTGTTAATTGCATTTAGGTATACATAACTTTTCGTCTATAGTATTTGCCAATAGGTAGACACTTTGTCTGTCCTTCGTTCGCATTAAAGTCACTGAGTAAGTGACTTGGGTATTGAGTTGTAAGATTATTGTTTGGAGTGCTACTAAGTTCTTCATAAAAAGTTTTAATTCCTTGATCACTCTTATCTACAATTTGCGCGTATATTTTTATAAGACTAACTGTTATTGTGAATGCGAAATCGATTACAGATTTATCTGTCAACAATTATCGCTATGCCACATCTGCCATTTGGTTTGTTATTTACAGAGATATATATTGTGCCGTTTTTAGTTAGGCATTTGCCTGAGCCAGTCGACTGGATATTACTAACTCCAAGCATGTTGATTTTTAGCCTTTTTATATCTAAAAGTAGATTATTGAGTTTTCCTGATACAAATATGCTTTTTACGTTCTACGTAGCTACTTTTATGGCTCACCAAGTGATTTTTGCACCCTCTAACCATCCAAGGTCTGTCGGAGTTTTGCTTAATCATGATGGATTATAATTAAGCCCTAATTTCTATTGCGTGTCATTCTAAATACAATTATAAAAATTAGGTATAGAAATAAGTAGCAGCCAACTAGAGTTCAAAAATGGTATGGGCACAAGGAAAACAGTGTTTAAAAAGTACTATTTTTATGCAATGATGTTTGAAGTTAATATAGATCCATTTCTATTAAAATTTTAAATTAAAAAAAAATGTATTTTGTCTTTTTTCCTTTTTTAACATTTAGAGTGAATCGATCTTTGAGGAAGCCTTTGCAGAAGGAGATAGAAGAATTAAAATAAACGGTCAACAATTTAACAATTTCAGATATGCCAACGATGCAGTAGTAACAACAGACATCATTGAAGTTCTGCAGAATCTGCTGCAAAAAGTAAATGACGCCTTTAAATAATATGGACTCAACAAGATTTTTAACAAAACAAAGTATATGGTTATTACAAAATAATAAATGTAGACGTAAACTTAAAAATTGATAGCATTTTAATTATGAAAAGAATTCTACATTACAAATATTAAGGCACAATAATAAACGAAACTGAACTGAACAGTTACAAGAAATAGAATCCAGAATAAGGATTACTATAAAATCTCTTATCCAGGTAAATAAATGTCCCTGCTGCTAAAACATAAACTTAAAATTAAGGACAAAAATACATCCTTTACATTCGATGCCTCATATTTTTAACCTTGTTATAATATATGGTGCACGGACACTTAAAACAGCTGAAATAAACAAACTGGTAGCGTTTGAAAGATGGTGCAATTGTCGCAGGTTCAGGCTAACATCAGTTTAGAGTTAGAAACATCGAAGGTTTACGTCGTATGGACACATTAAAAAAAATGAAACGCTAAAGAAAAAGAAACTTAAATATTTTACAGGCATTATTGGAGGCTCAAAATACCAATTGAAGCAAAATATTATAAGAGGAAAAATTCAGGCAAGGCATTGTCAGGGTAGAAGAAGAACTTTATGGCTGAGAAAACTTAACGAGTGGTTCTCAATAAATAAAGTGCGCGTAGCTATTTTGATAGCCAACCTCCGAAGAAGTACACCAAGGAGAAAAAGATAATACTGGGTAAAAGAATAACTTCTAGGGTGCTTTATTATTAAAAAAAAACCTAATGAGGAGTTCTCGTTGGCCTATGTACATATATTTGATGGCAAATAAAATATTACTCAATTTCAATTTAATATAAAATGTAAAATTAAATAGACTGTCTCTTACTTTAACCATTAAATCCAATTAAGTTATGCCTATTTTTTTAATTTTCAGTATTTGCTACTGCTGCTAATTTTCGGTAACGCGTATTGAGTGAGATATTTTTCTAAAAAATTAAGTTTTTTTTCCTATTATCTTATCCTAAATTAACGAATAAATAGATTTCAGTAAAACCCCATTTTTCAAAATAAATTTTATTTGCAAATGTAACAAAAAGTTTTTCCAAAAATTCCTCGATGCCACACTCGTTATTTAAAAAAGAACTTTCCTAAGGGCGTTTTGCGCGGCGGAAATTTGAGAGCGACCTTTGTCGAATTTTACGCTGTGCCAGCTCATAATTTTATATTTGGATTTAATGATTGTCGAGAAAACAATAAAAGAGATTCTTGGAGCTTTTTCTCAGGTAGTCCAAAATAGTCGTAAAATAAAAACATTATTTTTATTTATTGTCTGTATAATAATCTTTCATCATTATTATTAGTATATTGACGTACTCAAAAATTTAAAGAAAAACATTAACATTTGCAGTTTTTTAAAAGAAATAACACTAAAAGTATTTATCAGAAAATTTGGATATTTTGCATACTAACCACAGTAAGTGCTTTCTCTAATTGCAGGGCTTTAGCTTAATTGGTTTAAAAGGCCATAAATACATTTTATGTAGCGCTTATTGAGTTTGTAAGCTAGCGACCCTATCTCTAACAAAATTTTACCATTTTAAATAAATTTTTGAAGTATTTATATAATACCACTTCAAGATCCCTAAAAAAACTAATTTATTTAAGAAGAAGTTCCGAAAAACTATGGAGATCATCATAATTTACCTACTAGGTCATTCTTTAACATACCTCATATAAGCCCTTCACTTTTTTAAAAAACAAAATGGACTTATAGCGTGGGAGTTCTGCTTGTCGGGAACAACCCGGATTTTATATAGAGTTTTTATTTCGATGTGCCATTTTTCAGATTCTTGTCGCGGTGATATATCACATTTTGAGAATAGTTTACTGTTCTGACGTATCTTATGGGGTTGTGCACGCTGACGTTTACACATTGTTCTGAAAAATGAGCCCATTTTATTTATGTTTTCGATACGCGTCACGAAACAGTTTTATATGGAAGTGTTTATTTCAATTTTTTAAATTTTTAATGGTAAAATTTTTATAGGTGCAGTTTTACAGTTGAAAATCAAGATTGAATTGAAGCTTCTACAATAATATCTAGATTTAAACTTCAAGAATTACGTCAACATTTAATGAGCCCGCAAACCCGTAGAAATCGCTGCAGTGATAAATATACTATGGCATAAAAATCGACCCAACGATTAAAAATACAAAATTTTTTACCAGTAACAGATCGATGAATTAAAATAAATACTATTGGTTTAAGACGATAACGACGAAGAAAAAAAATTATTATTTTTCTGTTAATTAGGAAAAAATTATATTTAATAATACATCTAAACTTGTTTTTAATATTTTTATTATGAATATTTTAAATTATTCTAAGTTTTAAACTAATGATGACAAAAAACAATTTTTTTTGATTCTAAAGTATATGAAAAATTTCTCAAATTGAAAAGATGTTCATAGATCTTTAAAATCTCTGTTAAAATATTTTTTTATTTCAGTCAATTAGCCTTTTAACTGCCAAGATAAATTTTTTATTGCGTTTAAATAAATAATAAAAAAATATTTCTTTTCTGGTCGTTGAGTTTAAAAGACGACAAAAATATGTTTTTTTTTTTTAATTTACCCTTGAGAAAAAAATGTTATTCCATCCCAGCTGCATAATAAAAATAAATACTTTTTTTAAGTACTCGTAATATCAGATAAGTTTTTGATAAGAGAAAAAAACACTAAATACTGATTAAATCACTGTTGAAATAAATTTATAATACAAGTTAACTAACTTTCAAAAACAATTGACTTGTCTTTAAAAAATCTTAAGCCAATAAAAAAAAAATGGAATTTATCCAAGTGTTCCTCCTTAATTGCGTAAAATAGCGACTGAGAAAAAAATATTATCGCATCTATACATCAATAAAGCAAAAATGGGTGTCGTAAAAATCACTGTTATATTAAATTTATTTACAGATTTTTTTTTCTTTCGTGATTACGGGTTGACCTTCTAAAATCCTAGCTAATTAAAGTATTTTTATTGGCAGGTCAATGATTACTTGAAATCCTTTAATATTACCTTAAGGTTCCCGTTGAAAAGAAAAAAAACCATATTTATGACTAAATAAACCTTTATTATTTAAATAAATGTCTTCTCGCATACTCGATGATAGCTTAGCTTACCCAAATTTTGAAAAACCATTTGAACTCATAACAGATACCTCAAATTTTGCTATTGGAGCTATTTTGTCACAAGAAAGATATCCTGTATGTTATGCATCACGAACTTTAAGCCCCGCAGAAATTAACTATTCAACAATTGAAAAAGAATTGCTTGCAGTAGTTTGGGGACGTAAATACTTTAGACCCTATTTGTTTGGTAATAAATTCACAGTAATACCTGATCATAAACCTCATCAAGGAGCTAAAAGAGGTCTTTTTACTATTGTAGGACGAGCACAAAAATGGCTTTTTGGAACTTTAGATTCAGAAGATGGTAAAAGATTTGATAAAGCTATAATTAATTTACAACAAAATCAGAAAAATATTATTCAAAATTTAAGTATACAAATTTCACTATCAAAACATATTATTGAACATTTTAATAAAAGTATTTCTATAACTGAATCTAATCAAAAAAGATTTGAATCTGTTTGGGAATTTATTAACACTTCAATAAGTGATACATAATATTTAATACTTAAAGAGATGCTTTCACAAATTAATTTAGATTGTCAAAATTGAATCACATTCCTTGACAACTTAGAAGAAGCTATATTATTTGCCAAATTAAATTCACTTCATAATTCTATTAATTCAGTATCTGATCTAAATGAAACTTTAAATTATTTAAAAACAATTTACGATGATAGTGCTATACCAAAATTTAAGAATATTCCTTCTTATTATCAGTTTATTGGAACTCAAGTTTTATTTTCCAAGAATCGGATAATATTTTCAATACAAATGCCTTTATTGAAACCTGAAGAATATACTTTTTATCATATTTACCCTATTCCTTAAAACCATAGCCTTGTTATTCCAAAATACCCTTGTGGCACAAACCAATATGAAAAGGATAGCTGCCCTGAAGTTGAAGGAACATACTATTTTTAAGAAACTTTCTATAGGGAAAATGATTGCACCACGCAATTATTGGAAAATTTACTTGCAACATCTTGTCAAATAACTAGCCTGCATCTTAGAGAACCTATAATAGAACAAGTTACTCAAGATGAACTCCTGGTCATTCCAGAACAAGCAGCCCAAATCTTTATAAAATATGGCTTAGAGAAACATTTATACACCAACTTTAATAACAATTCCACACCAGTGAGAAGTTTCCATCGGATCAAGAAAATTGACCAATGATATAAGAATAAAACATGGAAAACCGTTGATTCTTCCAGAACTTAAAGTAAATTCTAACATTCTACCACAACATCAACCAAAAAACATAAGTTCTATCGACTTTAATGAAGTATACCGATTAAAGGATCTTGCTAGCCAATTTAATCGAATAAATGAAGTTTACCCAGACAATTCAACAAATTTCATAATAATGTTCATAATAACTATTATAATTTGCATCATTATCATGATTCTACTACTATTATACAAATTCAAGATGCCATACTTATTAAAACTCCGAAGCAATAAGAAGATGACATCCATTGAAACTAACCCTTTCTGGAGAAGAACTTCAAGACCTAAAGCAAACCAGCCACTCCGTTATGTTTGCTTCTTAAGGAGGGAGGAGTTATATAGTCAAAAACGCCCAGTATATACACTTATTCATCAGTCACCTCTATTTTGCTAGATCAGCTTTTATATATTATAAATACATGTAATCGTAGTTTTAAGCTCATTCTTTATACCTGTAGTCTAAGTACATCATATCACTATGTATTTTTTATTATATTAAATATTTTAAAAAATAAGAATTCCACCACAAAATATATAATTCCTGTCATATATATCTTAAGCCAATTGGAAAAAAATTTCGATCGCTTATAAATACTGGTAATAAACTCTACTGATAAAAATACTACTTAAATTCGTTGCTAAAATAAATATGTTAATCTATTTAAAACTAAGGACAGAAATTTCTTCACAAATAACTGATTAATATCAACTAAATCACTATCGAGATCAATATTTTATCGCGTTCCAAAAAAAATATTTTAAAACACGGTAATAGGTAAATCTGACTTATTATTTAATCTTTAAAATTATAACAGAATAAAATATTTCTTTATAGGATGTTATGACTGCTTACAATCAAAGCTGAGTTATATATATCATTTTTTCTTAATAGGTTAATATCGGACAATATTGACTAAATCACTGTTGTTATAAATTTTATTTCGCATTTTATTACAAGTATAGTAATCGTACTGCATAAAAAACATATTTTTTTACTGGTTATAAGATAAAAAAGTTATTGCTTGGATTAATTTATTATCGTATAGAAAAAAAAATTGATAAATAATCAAAAATCTATAATCACTAACAAAAAAATCATTATCGCAATTAGGGATAAAATAAAAAAACAATTTCTTTGCGTTTCATGTATTTCGTTTTTAAAAAGTTGATTTTTAAACCAGTCTCAGCGCATCCTTCCTATAGTTCTTCTAGCTTCTTAGTCTCTTTCAGGTTGTATAACAGTGGTGTTATATCCTCCGTCAAACGCAGATTAGTTAGGAGTTGACCATTTATGCTTAGTCACTCCTCTTTTCAGTGAAATACTTTTAAGGCATACTCCAGGAAGATGATAAATATATAAATAAACAAATAGAACCTTATATCCAACAGTCACCCACTTACAGAAAATACAAAAATGTAGTTATATTAAGAAAAATAAGAAAGTTAAACAATAGTTATTATAAATATGTAGATATTGGGCACCTATTATAATAATAAGTCTAAATAAGAATCCAAGTTATTTTAGGCCACGAAAAAGCAGATAAACCAAAAAAAAACAATACACGCCAACAAATATTAAAAAAACAATTGAAACTGTTTTACAATAGTATTTTTTTCTTAATGGATTTTAGCGAATCTGAAAACAAATCAGTTTCATTTCCAAAGACGTTAGATATTTGGCATAAATAATATATTAAAAATTTAACAAGATTATTGCTTTTTTGATGCTTGTAGTAGAATGTCAATGAGTTCCTTGACTTTGGAACACAAAAAGCTATTTTATTTAGCAGACTTACACAGCCTTTTCTGTTCAAACAAACTCTAATCAACACACACCAAACCTTTCTAATAAGATAGCTTACAGAGTTTTCTGTTCTGAATATATACCATTGTATTTAAATGCTAAATATTTAACCAATCTCCTCTACAGTATAGATTCTAAATTATTAGTATAAACTTAATAGATAAAATGTCAAAAAAATGTTTGAATTAAGTTTTTGATTTTGAATTGCTTTGCTGTTTTTTTATCATAAAACTCAATGATTTTTGATACAGAAAGTATTGTTTTTAAAATATGATCAATGAAATTAAATGATACATAAAAGTTAACTCCCAAACCTTGATATGAAATCAAATGACTGTTCTTAGACTACCAAGTTTCTCTGATTTTATTTCATAGTGAAAATTTGTAATATTTTTTTTACAGAATATGAAACGACAAAGCATTTTTAAACATTTAAGTTAAATCTATTATTAACACACCTGTCATCTAGAATGTCAATGTCGTTTTATAAATAAAGGCAGTCTAATTCTGTACATATTTGCCGGTATGACTAAAAATCATCAGCAAAAAATAGCTTGAAGATTTTTGAACTTTCTGAGAGATACTAGAGAGATTCTAGAGATAAACTTTCTAGAAGATATTCTGATGATCTTAAACCTTCAACTTCAACAAATTGGCGTCTCTCTAACAAATACGATTTCATAAGTCTAAGCAACCCCTCAAAGAACCCTCACTGTTTTAATTTATATAAAAGTATATACAAGTCGATTTGATCAAATACATTCTGAAAATCCGTATAGATGACCCCGATCATCTAGAACTGAATAAATAAACTGAGATAAGCAGATTAAGTTAGTAACGCACGATCTTCTTTCCATAAATCCGTATTGGTCAAAACATATAAGCGATTTAACTTGTGTGTAAATTTGATCACAAACGCAAATTTTAAAAGTCTTCAAATAATTACACATAATTGAAATAGGCCTATAATTATTGCCCTTCTTAAATATTGGCGCAATACAGGCAGCTTTCCTATGGTTCGAAGATACCGGAGGCAATGGTTAGGTTAACTATATAGCAAAGAGATGTAGAAAAGACTCCTGCGCAATCCTTAACAACAAAAATTCGATCTTATTAATATCATGTATTAGGTAAGTATATCGGTAGTCTACTCAGCACGTGTGATGAATTCACCACAACATCCCTTTTTTTTGAAAATCCACAAAGGCAAGAACAAGTAGTCTGTTACCTTCGACAGTTTTTTTTAATTTTGATATTCTGCAAATGATCATTTGTCCCGAAACCATTACAAAATCTGCGCTGTTGTATGCGTTGGCCAACATCCAGTTTATTTTCAACCCTTAAAAATATAATTCTTGTGAAACATTTATAAAGATGCCCTTAGCAAGCTGGCTGTCTTATAATTCTCTAGTTCAGCCATATATTCTTTTTTATGGAGCAATCTTACATTGTCTTTACACCACTTGTTTGGTATGAAGAGAGTTTTGTTCTTCTGTAGTAGGGCTTTGCCAATAATCTTATTTGTGTCAACTACCAAACTAGCCTCACCACCTTATTATTTCTGCATTTTCTTAGTGCTAGATTTGTGCACGTTGTCTCTATATTTGAAATATTATTTGCTTCCTATCGATCATTTACTTCTATAATTTCTTTTTTTTTCTGTTGCTTGCTCTAATGCTCTTCTTGTTTTCTATTATTAGTTAGATTTGTCTCTGATTATATAACCTGATATCTATTCTAATGGTTTTTAATATTAGTCTAATTATTTAAATATAACTATTCAGTAGTGATTGTCTCATCGCTTTCTTCTTCTCCCAACTCTTCTTCTTTCCATTAGTTATTTGGTAGCTTGTCCTAGCTTTTTCTCTTTCTGTTGCTTGGAAGACTATTTTCTTTGGCTTTCCAATAAGGCATCGGAACTTTAATCATTCAAGCTATTATGGTTTTTTCTAGTCAGCATACATTTAGTACATCTGTACATCTGTTGGATTACTCCATACTTTGTTGTTGTATATTTTCCTTATCATTCTTTAACGTTCCTTCGTAAGTTTTATTACTATTTTGGCTCATACCATTCTGTGATCACTTTCAGTGGTGATCCTGTTTAGGACTATTACGTCTTTAACTATATGTCTTTTGTTGGTAATTATACATTCTATTCGGTTTTTTGTCCGACCATTCGGAATTTCCCACCTTCATCTTCTTTAAGGTTTCCTCTGAAAGGTTGTTTTGTAGGAAGCATCTTAGTAGTGTCTTTTCTCGGCTGTTTTTTCCTTCCGACCCGAACTTTCCAATTTTCTTAGTGCGGTCTATATCATTTTCTTGACTGTGTATGATGATCTCTTAGGGCATTATCGATCTTATCGTAGAACATTTTCACCTCTTCATCTGAGTGTTGTATTGTTGCCGCGTCGATATGAATGATATTTAATTCATATCTGCTGTTCAGTCTAACAATTAGGTAGATTGTTCTGTTAGATTTATTTTTGAAAGATATGATGTTTTAACCATACCATTTGTGTATTAGGAATCTGGTTCCCTCTGTGGATTTGTCGTCTTCTACTATGTAGAAGAGCTATGGCTAGATTTGAGTACATATGCATCCAAGTTAATAAAAAAAAAAGAAAATTTTTTGTTTACTGAATAAAGGAAAACGACTTTCTGAAAAACAATTTTTCTTTACTGTTCAGCTTCATACAAATCATTTTAATTAACATAGATCAATAAACCATTAAAATCAATCTTGGAAAAACAATTTCTTTACTAGCCAACTCCTTAAATTACCACTGAAATCAATCTTTTCTCTGAGTCTTAGAGAATGACTTACTTACACCCTGCCGATATAAGTTAAAATTTGTAAGTTATTAGCCACTTTTATATTCCCGAAAAAAAAACCTGTTACCAAAACTTTCCTGGAAACTTGATATTTAGCGCCAATCGCCCTCTCTTTTAATAACGATTACAACACGGTTTCGATGTTCAGTTTTTATCTATAGCCTAGGGGGAGAAAACACATTTTCCCTTCTAAAAGCGGCCAATATTTCTTTCGGAACTTCCCTTGTTCTCATATCCCATTTCCGTGACAGTCTCTAGACATCTTCGCTTAAATTTATATTTACCTACTGAAAACTCTTTTTTCCATCAGTTTATACGGTTGTTATTTAAAAACCCCTTGTGGATTACGTGCTTGCAAATACCTCCATAAAAACTTGAAAATATTCAGTAATGTTCAAGTGTCGAACAGCGAATCTGGTAAGCTCTAAAAAGCTACAATATGGGAAACACAAAATGCCTAAAAATTCGAGTTAAGGTTCTCAACTGGCTCAGGATAAAGGGTATTGAAAAAAGCGTTTACAGTTGGAACAGTAACGAGATACATAAAGCAGTGGCGTTGAGGGAAAAAGGAATATTTCGCTGTTTATAAAGAGTCTTCGTTTTTGATTATAATAGAAAGGGTTAGTTTTTCGTGATTACAATAATTAATAGTAAAATAACTCATTTCTATTAAAATTTAAACGTTTAAAGTTCATTCAAAATAATAAAAATATATTTTAAGGAAATCTGTATTTTTTACAAGAATAAATTGTTTTGGGTTTTGTCCACTTTCAGCTATAACAAAGAAATGATGAATCACAAGCTTTTTTTGACATAATCTTTGAATAATTTTTATTTAGATTTGCAATAAAATTCAAGAATTTAATAGAAAAACCGAGAAAATAGAGAAAACCCGAAACGACCAAATGTGATTTTAATTATTTTTATATATATGGATTTTTACAAAAGTTTTTTGTATCACAAAAAAAAGCAATACATTTCTTTTTCTTTTTTTTGTTGTCCTGAAGAATGCGGAAACGTCGGCACTATCGAAACGTCTACCTATTTTTATAATTAATTTCTTTTTTTCGTATTAATTACAGCCTATTTGGAATTTGAATAAATATTTTTTTATAATACGAAACTAATAATTTTACTAACTTTAAATTTCAATTTTCGTAAATATGTAATAGATTTTTTTTTAAACTTCACTATGTAACAAATATCAAGTAATCATAATCAAGTGAAATTTATTTATTTGTCCAACAGAAAAATCTACTTACAAAGCAAAAAGAGAACTAAATTTTTAGATAAAGAAAAGTTTAAAATTTAGAATCCTTCTAAATTTTA
This sequence comes from Anthonomus grandis grandis, assembly GCF_022605725.1. Lineage (NCBI taxonomy): Eukaryota > Metazoa > Arthropoda > Insecta > Coleoptera > Curculionidae > Anthonomus > Anthonomus grandis. Next base: position 12,374,686 of record NC_065549.1, read on the forward strand.
GTCATTAATAACACTTTTATTAAGCCGATAATCAGTTCTTTTAAAGTAATAAGTTTTATTTATATTGTCAACTAAAAAAAATGCGTGTTGCTCAAAGAAATTGATTATTATATCATAAATAATATGTTATTTAATTGTTTGAACCTTGTTAATGTTAGATATTTGAGGCGGAATATAAATGAGAAATACGTTTTTTTAAATTAGTTTAAAATTAGTAATTTGTCCTTATATAAATTTATATCTAATTTAACATTCGTTTAGCTTTTATGATTACTTAACAATATTTTTCAATGCTAAGATTATTTTGGCATCTAGTCAAAGAAAAGTATCAAAAAAAATATGTATTTTTCTTTAACCTGTATTTCATTGTTAGCTATAATTTCTTTTTTACACTGTGTTTTTTTAAACTTAAGTCATTAATTTTTGCAGTATTTGTGAAACTTATCTAAAGAAAATAATAACATATTTTTTTACATATCTAATAATTTTTCGTTTATCTTCTTTTTAATTTATTTACTTTTTTATCGACAATGTATTATACAGTTTAATAACTAATATTAATTAAATTAAATTAATTAATATTATTAGACTAACATAGTTTTAGCAAGTCAACTCATCAAATGTTTGTGAATAATGTTTTTTTTCTAAAAATGTTAAAACAATATTAGAAATAATAGTTGGGTTTGATTTACATGATTGATTTATTAAATCATTTATTAAATACGCATTTTGTAAATTTTTAATTTTCAAATATACCCAGGTGTTATAAATAATTGTAAATGTTTTTAGATTTATATATTTCGTTTTTTTTAATCCTAAATCACAATTTTTACTTCTTAAAAATATAATGTAATAATAATAAAATACATATTTTAAGAAGGAAAAATGATTTAAAATTAATGTTTAGAACTATAGAATCATTGGCAACAACTATAAGATTATTGACAAGACCATAAGAATTACTGGCAGAAAAATATTTGTTTCTTGTTTTTCTCTCAAATTATATACGCTTTAGTTTAATTAAAATTAGGAAATTAACCAAAAAGGTTGGATATCCAGAAAGTTTTTAAAAACCCCATTTTTGATATTATGTATTTTTAAAAAATTATTTAAGTAATTTATAATATTTCAATAAAAATTTATGGTTTTTATTCTGTTAAAATAAAAAAAGCAAATTTGTTGTCACGAAAAAAATATACTTTTTCTTTAAAATCTTAACTTAAAAGATATTTCATTTAAACGAACGTCCAACGTAGTTTATATTTTATTTAAAGATTAATGGATTTGTAAGTTTTATAAATACTAGAGAGATAAATACTGTATCTCTTTTTGAAACATTTTACAAGAACTTTTAATCAGAATAAGTTTGTTATTAAGAACGTTATTAGGAATATCTACTTATTGACTAAAACAAATGTTTCAGATTATTTTTTAAACATTTTTTTAAAAATCTTTTCTTTAGAGTAATAGTAAATTATTTAAAAACTTAATAAAAAAAATTGTCATTTGAATATAATAAGTCGAGAAATTAATGGCAGTGATAAAAATGAGCTTAACTTATTTCCTACATTTTTATACAACGTTGAACCAGTATTTCAATACAAGATATTAAAAAACTTGATATAATCCAAAATATATAATCTGAATTTAAATTATGCAAAATAGATACATTTGGCTAAAATAATATAAATATCAAGTTAATTAAATTTTATACATATCATGCAATTTATTACGCACATAATTATTGAATGTCTAAAATATTCTTACTGTCCAGATGTATGGAGGCATGCTCTCGTGGGACCTTTACCTAAAATTAATCGTACTGTAGATTATACTCTAGAAATACTAATAGATCGTTATTCTATTAGTATTTTACAAATATTATCCAAAATACTGGAGAAAGCAGTTAAAACTCAGGTTCCTTTTTTTCTTGATAAGTACGGTCTTACCTATCAAACTTGACTTTGACTTGACCTGAGTCCGTTCTTCGAAAAGGGCATAGTCCTGCAATTACTGATGAATAATTACCATAATCCTGAAATAAAAGTAAACTAATTCTCATTTTACTAGCAATGTTGAATGTTTTAAATTTTTTTAGGTACCGTAGACAGCAGCTTGACCTTGAAAATAAATTATCAAATATGAAAAAAGTAAGCACACAAGTATATCTAAAGGAAGTATCGTTGGCTCTCTGTTGTTTACAATATACACATCTCAGTTTCATCAATGTCTTGAATTTTAATGCAGATGTCACACAACTGTACTGCTTATTCTGGTTCCCTGGTTCCCCATTATTTCCGGTTCCCTTATCTTAACGCACAATTCAATCATTGCGATGTAGTTTATGGTAGCTGCTTAAATCAAAATAAATCTAGACGTATAAAAAATATAAAATTCCTGCTAACGTTCATTTTGCGGTATCCGGAGAAGAAATTGAATTTCTCATAAAATTAAGGATGCAAGCTAATGTGGCGAGCAGAAGAAATGCACATTTTTCTTGTATGTAGTATAAGGTTATTAAATTTGAATTTTCTAGTTACCTTTACAAAAAATTTTTATTTAGAAGTATTGTACAACTTCTGCGAAATACAAGCATTCTTACTATTCCTTGCTATCGAAAAGAACTTTAGAAAAGATCCTTTACATAACGCTTCTTACGTATTTAAAAAAAAAAGAAAAACATAAAAAATACTTACTCCAAATTTAATGGACATCATTCAGGCTTTCATCACGCCTACTCCCTGTTTCTGCTTTTAGGGTCTGCCCGCATGAATTATAATTGAAGAAAAAATTGTGTTTGAATACTACATTGTGTATATGTAGATACATTTACATATATCGTGATGTAGGAATTATTAATATATTGTAAACAAAGTTTTATTAGCAATTGTTTTTATAACTAGCTCTTCATCCTTTTAAATCATTTAGTCATTTAGTTGGTTCTTTTTCTGGTTTAGTTTATAGCATGTATTTTTCACGGAGTAGTCTATATTTTGTGGCGTTTTATTTTTTTGACTAGTTTTTCTGCATTTATTTATTATTTACTTTCACATTTAAATCCTTTGCAGCCTTACTATTATGTCTATATCCACATTCTCACCCTAACCCGTACTATGTTCCACTTGATGGAAATAGATACAAGATTCAAGGTTATTTCAAGTTTAGACGTTGTAATACAATTGGTACTGATTTTCGTCATGATTACGGACTCTAGCCATTATCGTTTTTTACAGGAACGGTTTCTTTCTTTTTTACTTTGGGGGTCAGGTGAAAGGTACACCTGTAAAGACTTTTTCGGGTGTTTTCTATAATTTGCTCAATTTTGGAGCTCTTTTTAATTTAATTATGTCTTAAAGAAACATCAACATTTATTAACAGCGCCAAGTGATTATTTCTTAAAATCTTTTAAACGCTGTTATATTAAGATCAAATTCGAAAGTTACGTGTTACTCGTTCTCAAAACTTTCTTTTGTGAAAAACCCTCATGTTTGAGGTAATTCCTTTTATCTATTTTCGTTTAAAACCTCTTTCATTATAGGTGTTATAATACCGGTGATTATAAGAAGGCCTTTGTCTTTCCAGGTTTTTTTTCTGTTTATGCAAGAATTTTAAAACTGGAATGTTGACCTAACCTCAACTAATTTTTCCTTAACGTGTTGTCTGGATATTGTCTTGGTTCAGCTTAAACACCTGATTAAAACTCAAAATTATTTCGAAGTGACCACATGGTTAATCACCTAGTTCCAGTCGGAGGATATTTAAGGCCAGTTATCATTTTCTTATAATATTAACATTTTGTTTAAAATTAATATTCATCCATTATTTATTTAAAACTTACCTTAACACCATTGATTAAAACTTTTCTGCTGTTCCATACATTTTTAATTTAAATATTACTTAAACTTTTTAAATCCAATTATTTTTAGGTCTTAATATTTATTATAAAATGATTTTAATTACTACTTATTCAATATTTTGACATTATTACCTTTTGCCTTGTTTATATAGTCTACATTAAAATACTGTATCTATTTAATCTTTGGCCTAAGACAACTGATATTATGCGGTATAAAAAATAATAAAAATACAAGGCTTGAATTGTTAATGTGGTTCTTATTTCTGAATAAGAAGAGTTATTTCATATATTTTGTGTACATATTTGATTGGGAATTTTTCTATAATAAACCTGATTGAAACCTGATACAAAAGTCTTGTTCTATTCAAAATACCTTTTCAGTATTTAAAAACCGTTAAATAGTGAGTTAATGTTTCTCAATTCAAGTGGCTCCAAACAATTTAAAAAAACATTTAAAATGAGTGCCGCTTAACTTTTTTTTGATTTATGGCAATGCGGTAAGTATTTATCAACCTACCACCAAAGGCCTACCAATATAGAGATGCCTATAACATCTTAGAAAAAAAAACGCTACAATTTTAAGTTGTTTAGCCTAATCTAAACATCTGAAACGTCATGGCGTTTTGTTTTCTTTATAATATATAATTTATATTGAGTATTATATGTTTTTGGAAAGCAATGCATTTCATTTATTAGCAACTAGTTATTAATATCCCTAGAAGATATTATGCTTATCCTATATATGTTAGAATTAAATGGGATTTAAAGCAGAACCTGAAATAAATTTGCAAATCTTAAGTCTTTTGCTTACTTATTTTTATTCATGCTTACTCCCCTGAGAATGTGAGATATTGCATTAAAATGTTCAAAGATCTAAATTATTTAATGGCTTAAATACTAGAACAATATCTGATTATTTTATTTTATGCCTAATCCATGTTTTATTCATCACAGCATGATTCAAATTATATATTTCTGCAAGTACGTCAAAACTTTTTGAATTTCTATGAGACCTACTTCATAACCTCATCGCATTCCAAGATATCAAAATTTACCTCACATTATGAAAAACAATACTTTTCTTGAAACATTTTAAACATATTAAATTCTTGAACTGTCCAAGGCGATTTGTGTTTTTCACCATATAATTTCACCGTCTCGACTGTCTGTCACGCCTCTGTTACACGGTAAGCAGAAAAATGTCGTAAATATCCAGATTTCGTCCGCATAAATAAAATAAAACGGCGGCCGTTTATCTGGGTCCCTGGGGAAAAGGCCATTAACCATTCCGATTGTGGAAAATTGAGCAAAAAATCGCGGCACGATTTGAGTTATGACGGCAACGTCATGCGGAGAACTAATATTATTTTGCCATATTTCATGGTGACGCGTTTTAGCTTTTTATGATTGTTGTTCGAAACGGTCGGGGTTCGACAAACGCTTAAAAAACGATCTGATGCTCTATCGTTGTTTGGTTAGTGCTGATTTTTGCTACAGAATAATGGAAGGGTTTTCCGGTTGGGATTTTAAACTGGGGTAAACATGACGTTCAATACATAAATCATACTTGAACGTTAACTTCTGTAGTAAATGCCTTTTGATACTTTTTTTATTGTAGACATGAATTCTAATACTTCCTATGTAAAGAAAAAAAAAGCATAAAAAATGGATTTTTTAACAGCTTTTCTACAGTCTTAATTAAAAATAGAAATAATTTTTTAAATATTTCTATATATGTATTTTGATCATTTTTATCCTTTCAAATCCATTTACTTGCTTAATTTGTAAAGTAATAGCAATAGTTTTTCGTTCATTTTTCAATCTCGTTTTTCTTGTGGCTGCGATTTAAACAATAGTAGCCCAGATCTAGGATGATTATAAACGAGCTTGTGGGCTTCCGATATTTCCAAAATAACTAGATTTTAAATGAAATCGAGGGATATTGGAAAAAAGCACAAGATTCTTTACAGGAATGATGACTTGTCATGCAATGCTTGTACATTGCCTCGAAGTAAGAGAAAACGCCTTCGACTGCCTGGAAAAAATAAGTAATTACTTTCAGGCACTTGAGTTATGAACTTTCAACTCTTTGGAAACAGTACAACTGACTTTAGTTGCCTAAAAGGAAAAAGGATTAACCTCTCTCATTGATAATTGAGAAATGCCTTCCAATTGCCTGGAAGAAATAAGATACTCCTTACAGGCAGATGAAGGGGCATAGATGCATGGGCTCTACATTGCCTGGAAATAAGAGGAAATGCCTTTGACTGCCTAGAAAAAATAAGTAATTACTTCCAGGCAGTTGAACAATGAAATCTCTGGAAATACTAGAACTGATTTCAGTTGCCTCAAAGTAATGAGGATTAACCTTAACTGACAATTAAGGAATGCCTCCCAAGTGCCTGGAAGAAATAAAAAACTACTTCTAGGTAGATGAAGGGACATAGATGCATGAGCTCTCTCTAAACACTAGAACAGACTGACTTAATTTGCCTAAAAGAAATTAGGATTAACCTCAACTAACAATTAAGAAATGTTTTCCAAGTGCATCGAAGAAATAAGAAACTATTTCCAGGCGCTTGAAGGAACATATATGCATGAGCTTTACATAGTCTGGAAGTAAGACGAAATGCCTTTGACTGCTAAGAAGAAATAACTATAATAGTAACTTCTTCTAGGCAGTTGAACAGTGAACTTAGAAGAAGAAATTAGAAACTACTTCCAGGCAGTTGAAGTGACATATATGCATGGGTTTTACATTGCCTAAAAGTAAGAGGAAATACCTTTGATTGCCTAGAAGTAATGAGTAATTACGTCCAGGCAGTTGAACAATGAATTTTTAACTCTCTGGAAATACTGGAACTGACTTCAGTTGCCTGAAAAAAATTAGGATTAACCTCAACTAACAATTGAGGAATGCCTGAAAGAAATAAAAACTACTTCCAGGCAGATAAAGAAACATCTTTGCATGGGCTTTATATTGCCTGAAAGTAAGAGGTAATGCCTTCGACTGCCTACAAGAAATGAGTAATTACTTCCAGGCAGTTGAACAATACATTTTCAACTCTCTGGAAATACTGGAACTGACTTTAGTTTCCTGAAAAAAATGAGGGTTAACCTCAACTGACAATTGAGAATTGCATTGCTTGGATATAAGAGGACCCTGTTAAGCAGACTTAAGCCAAAATATTTAATTTTCTAGCAAAAATTAGTTCTTTCTAAAATATCAACTGCTTTACTATAGTGTAAAATTATTAACGGTGTTGAACGACCTTCATCGATAACTCGAAAAATATCATTACATATATACAAATCAATCTAGCTAGTAAATTGGAAGAAGAGACCCTATTAAATGGCCACCTAGATCCCCAGACCCAGCACCTCTTGACTTATTTTTATGGGTGTTATGTCACCTAAAATCTGTAGTTTTTAAAACTCAACCTGAGTCAATAGAGCAACTCTAATATAGAATAATTCAGGAATATTTGAAATATTTTGAATATTTTGAAAATAGGCTTTATTATTGCCTTTAAAATAATAGAACTCGGTTATGCCAATAAATACATGAAATAAGGCCATTTCTTACTAACCCTAAAACTAATTTTAGACCTAATATCTTGTCGCTTTAATACCGAATCTACCCGGAATATTTAGCAAACTACTAGCGGCCGGTAATATTTCACGACTGCGTCCAAGAAAAATGGCGAAAAGCGTAAGGTTTTGATTTAGGAGGGCACCAGAGACGGCAGAGATTAATAGCAAATTACAAAGGGGTTTATAAAATGCCTTTCCGATGAGAAACCGATCCTTTTGTTATAGTCGTTAGCCAAATATTGGTCGTTTTTAATTAGTAATCATTTGTCATCATATTTTTTTTAAAGGTTTATTAATTTTTATTTTAAAAAATTTCGGTCATATTGAATAAAAGCAAGAAGGATTTTTCAAGGCAATATCTCAGTGCCGGACCATTGCCTTTAAACAACTTGAAACTGCTACCTGTATGTGAACCAATGAAAATAACATTCCTAATTATATGTTAAGGAATGCGCAATATTCTGGCACAATACTTCTTAAACCCACTTGTCAGAAAATATCAACAGCCTGTACCTCGAAAAAGGACTTGCAGACAATACGATTATATATCAAACCAGCATAGAGAATCACCCTTAAAGTTTGTCGCACTTATTTACTAACACCCTTTATAAATATAAATACATTACAGTTTTCAAATTATAATTTTTTTAATGTTTATTATTATTATTTAGCGTTTATTATTGTCTATTTAGTTTTATTTTAAATTGTAAAAATATAAAATAATTGAAATTATCCATGCAATTTAAAGAAAACACGTGTTGATTTATAACCACAATCTATTATATTTATTTATTCTATTGAATAAATATATTAAATTTACATGAAAATATGTTCCTGTAATTTATCAAATGTTTTAAATATCATTACGAAGTATTTTATTTAACTACATAGTATAAAAATAGTAAGGAAAAACTAAAAAAACTTAATATTAATGAAACTATAGAAATTAAAATAACAAATATTGACTATTATTACTTACCCATAATAAAAAAATATTTAAGATACGCTTAATTTCTGATAGACGCAATTTTTTTAAGAGATTTATATAACTTTTTTAACATTATAATTTGTTCAGCCAATGCTTCAATATTATTATTATTATTTGTATGTTTCCTGGATATTCTTAATCATTTTTTTCCCAGTAGCTAATGCCATTTTACAAGCCTTTAGAGTTATTTTAAATTCTTTTTAGGTACTTCAATTTATTTAGCGACAGTATACATACAAACTAAAGCAACCGAGGAAGGCACTAAGAACACTTTTTATATAAAAGAATAGAACAAATATTGAGTGCAATACCAAATAGAGATATGCTGCTGGTTTTAGGAGATTATAACGCCAAAGAAGGAAAAGAAGAAATATCCTAACTTCAATTTGGAAAGTAAAGCTTCCATTAAGATTACCATAAATTTTTCCAGGGTGAACTACCATTATGCAAAGCAAAATAATAGCCGAAGGGTTCTGGTAAAAAATGTCGAAGGTCTTATATGTGTGCCGTTTTTTAATATCATTAATATCATATAATTTATTAGTTTAATAAAACCCTTTTCTATTTTACTTACATAGTTTTCCCTTGACAATGGTTTAACAACCGAAACTCCTCGGGATTTCTAAAATAAAGATTGTAAAGTAAACAGGACCTTCGTTTATTATTTTGCTTGGTACAGCTTCCATTACCTCGCAGTGTCAAAAAACCTATTAATAAAAACAACAATGTTCCCTCATAAAGATAGAGACAAATATAAATAATAATATATGGATATCAAATGAAGATATAACGACCAATTAGCCGGATCACGCATGGAGAGACACTACACCTGGGTAAAACATAATCGTCTATTATTATAGAAATTGCAGGGAAGCCGATGGACTATATTTTGGTTAAAGCCAAAACTAGACTATGACTACCCGCATGAAAAAATAAAAGCTATAAGAAAGAAATACAGTAAAACGGAAAACTTAAATAATCAATGGCAACAAAAAATTGAACAGGCATAATAAGAAATACATATATAGAACCTAGGAGTAGAGGATACTTGGAAGACAATAAGAGAAGTAATTCAAGAAGCAACAAGAAAATCCTTGGTGAAAAACAAAATACAAAAAAGAAGGTGTGGCTCGATAAAGATTATCACCGAGTTAATGGCAAAAAGTATGAAGCAATAATCAAGATGTTACAAATTTTATCGGATGAAAATATTAATAAGTTCTATAATCTAAAAAACAAAATGCGTTGAGTTTATGCGTTTTTTTTTGCGCTGGTCTCTTTGCCTTTAATTTTGTAAAAAGAATATTGGAAAATGCATAGCCTTGCAAATTCTTTAAGTTGATTGAGTTTCTGGAAATGAGTAACTGTATTTCTGATTCCGAAAGAGCAAAAATACTACTATAACTTTAGTCATACAAGTGTTCAACATCTCAAACTTTACTTAGAAAACCGATGGAAGGCTGTTAGGATGTCAAGGGTGTCATCATTAGAAGGTATGTTGAACATTGAAGGTGTGTTGAACGTTGAACATTGGAAAAAGTATGAAGCAATAGTCAAAATGAAAATATAAACAAGTTCCATAATCTAAAAAAACAAAATACGACAACAACGAAAAAAATTAAAACAGAATGACAAAATGAATAACTACATGAAGTTTAAAGAGATTACATGGGAAAGCAAGTATATTGTACAAGCAAGTGAAAATACATAAAAAAGGATTTTACCCAAGAATCTCTGCAATGCTTAATAATGATGATGAACTTATGACTACTACACAAAAAACCTTCAGTATCTGGAAAAAATACTTAAGAACAACCTACTGAAAATAGAAGACCTGATATATTAAGAAGACGATAAATCACTTATCCGGATATTGACTTTACATCCAGAGAAAAAACCTTGCATACCTGCGCTGAATATCTAAAGGAGGGTGGATAAAAACTAGTAGATACACGTCATCTAATACAAAAATCATTTCAAAATCAAAATATGAGAACAGGAAACGAATAACTAAGTAAATGCGTAAAAACTTAATTTTTTTATCAGAACTGAACAAGCAGTACAAGCAACAGCATATTTATGTTGCATATAATAAGGGCTCTTAAGAATGCAAAAATCAATGGCAATGACAATATGATTAGATATTCCACCAACCCGGTTAAATCCATGTGGAAAATCATAAATACCCAAATAGGCGGAACAAAAAATAACTCAATACCATCCCACATTAATCAAGAGACATTCACAATTTCTTTTACAATTAGTGCTAGATGCACAGAACACATTTAGTAAAAAACATCAAAAAACCAAATCTAAATCCACTAGATGCTCCTACATTTAAGACTCTAGAGAGGCGATTTTCATTTTCAGAAGTCACATTTAATACAGTACGAGGTGTTATAAATAGCTTAAAAAATAAAAATAGTCGAGACATTTTCGGTTTTATTATAAAACTAATAAAAACAATAAAAGACATTATAATACCTCTCAAATTAATAAACCTGTGAATTAGAGAGCAAATGTTTCCTGATGTTCTTAAAAAAATATAGTTGGTCTAATTTTCAAGAAGGGTGGTAGAGAAGTGAGTATAGACCAGTCTCTTTGCTTTTGTCAAAAATAAGTTTGTTGATTATAAATAATAATTGAAAAATAAGTTTATTGTTATATGTTGATTATTGGAAAATATATGGTCTTGCAAATGGTGCAGTTTCTGGAAGACAATTTGGATTCCGAAAGAGTACAAATACTACATTGGGTATATTGGATCTTCTATTAAATATCGTTCCGTAATTATAGTGCATAAAATAAACTACGCCTCTATTTTGATGTGCGATTTAAGTAAGGCATTCGATTGTGTCAACCATGATATCCTCTCAAAAAAAACTCAAAAAATTTAACTTGTTTAAATAACTTTAAATATTGATAAAAATTATATATACGTTTTTTGTTAATGAGACCACTATGTTCTGTGTATCTTATACAGTCAAAGAAGCAGTTGAGAATATCATGGTGGCACAGCCGAGAGCTGAAGAGTGGTTTGCCACAAGTAAATTGGTTTTAAATGCTAACAAAACAAAGCAGATTGTGTTTTTAATGAGAACCCTCGACGGTATAAGTGAGAATATTAGGAAAATAATTTAGAATTCCTGGGTATTTACTTGGACCCAAAGTTGCTTTGGAAGCCACATATAGTGGAAAGCTCAGCAAAATCTCTTTCTTCTGAGAAACATCTTAAACTATGCGTCTGAGACTATACTTTGAAACCAGCATATTTCACTATTATTTGTCTTACGCAACACTAGCTTAAGGACATGCAACAGGCAGTACATATTATGTCTTTGGTCTTCAGCGTAAAGCAGTAAGGGTACTTGCTGGCCTCGATTACAGGGAGCTTTGTCGCCAATTTTACAAAGACATTAGAATACTCACAGTCCCCAGATAGTAAATATTTGAAAATCCTAAATTTCTTAAAGCGAATTTGAATTCATGTAGAACCCAAGAGGATGTTCACAGCTATGGGACTAGATACAGGGAATATAATGCCTAACCTATTGGGGCCTGAAAAGTAGTCAACCAGGAAAGGAATTTCGAGCAATAACATGCTAAAATGCTTTACCAGGTTAATAAATAAAAAAAATACAGATTCTGTATTACAAAAAAAAGGTTAAACAAAACTTAACTCAACATCGCTTACGATAAAAGGTTACGATAGATGAATATAACTTCAAGCACGTACAGCCTTTTTAAAACCCACCGTCATTAATAAGATCAGATAATAACGCCAAAGTAGAAATAAGGCAGAGAATACTACAAGGAAATAAATGTTATTACCCAGTAAATATTATGATCAAGAATTCTGACCAGACAAAAAACAATTAATATGTACGAAACTATTATAAGACCAGTTGTAACTTATTCTAGCGAAACGCTAGCTAGATGTGAACAACGCAAAAATGCTAGCTAGTTTTGCAAGGAAGATCCTTGAAAAATATTTGGAACAATTAGCGATTAACAAATATTGCATTAAAGGATGCGCACGAACAACGAGGTATATGAATTATATAAGAGCCCAAGTATAGTACAAGAAATCAAATCAAACAGAATTGGATAATTGGGATATATGCAGAAGGGTAATGATTCAAGGCTAATTAAAATAGTCTAAGAGAAAAAACCCTAATAATAAAAGACCATTTGATGGACTCAAGCCTTAAAAAAATTATGTATATTTCTCAAAATAAATAAACCCATAATCAAATCTCGTAAAATTAAAGAATTTTTTAAAATTCAGCATCATCGACTTTCTATATAAATTAATAATAACAGTATTAAAAAATTACTCAAGTATTAAAATATGCCTATACTTATGGCCTCTAGAAACAAAATCTTATCGCATAAAAATAAAGGAAGGACATACATAAATCTAATGCAAACCTATAATGAAAAAATATCTGTAATTTTCCAACTAATATTATACTCGACTTTAAGGCCCCAAAATAATAAACTTTTGTTCAAAAATTATAGAGGCACCTAGTTTAGAAGAAGAAGAAGAAGAAGAAAAAAAAAACAAATATTAAATAGACAAACACACCATATTGTCCTTAATCTTCTCAGTAAGCCCCGTAAAATACAGACTAGAAGTTTAAGATATTCCCTTTTTAGACATCGCCGGTAATTTATTAGAGCCAAAACAAACTCCGCAAATCGGGCAACCAATTGAATTTCGATGTAGGCGATCAAGTTCGCGGATGCAAGTGCACTCCGCGACGGCCATTTATAATTAAACAACTTCCAGTTTGCCATTCAGGCGCGGAGAAGAGGGTGAGAGTTGTGCAGAAGTTGCCCCTGAATAATGACTCCACAACTCCGTTCAGGACGTGATATAACAAAAGCGACGAATTTTGGCGAACACCAGCTTGTTTCTACGTTCTCGGTTGATTGTTTGCTTTAGTATGGATAATAAAATATTAATTGGTTGGGATTGGGCAATAAAAAAAATAAATATTGCTTTGTATTCTTTACAATGTAAGTAGAAGTTCATTCTCTACAAATGAAAATGCTGTTAATTTCGATGAGTACAGTCTTTATAAGACTCCTACACTACATAGCTTTGATGTTTTGTTGTTAGATGTAAAAAACATTATAGCTATGTAGTGTAAGAGTCTGATGATAACTATTGAACTGACATAACTATTGACAAAAATATTGGAATTTTCATTTGTAGAGAAAAGTCTTCCTGCCGAATGAAATAAGTTTTATCATTGTAAAATAAAGTTATTAAGAATGCTTTGTTTTACATAATTATTCAGAAGTTAAAATCAGTATTCTATGACTAAAAATAAATCGTCATACAAACTCAATTATCCATATAACTTACACGTAATGAAACTATTTTTTTACAAGGAGTATTGGTTTTTTATTTATTTAAGACCGTCAATTTTCTTTGTTTTTTATACCGCTAAAGTTTACATTTTTATTTACAAGCTGTTTTTTTAATACTTTGTAATTCAGGTATGTATTCCCATGCTTGTTTGTATTTTTAAATCTCTTTTTTTTCGCTTTTTTAGGTAGTGAAAGCTACTTTAGAATCCGTAATAAATATATAATATATAGTAGTTCAAATCATTTATTATTGATTTGAAGGTTTCTACATATTTATTTAATTTATTTTAGTATAAAAAATGTATATTTCTAACTCAAATGTTTGCTTTTTCTTTCAAGTAATAGAGGTCAAATTTTACTTAGCTTTTTCACAGGCATAAGAAAAATTATTAATTAATTTTTATTTCTTTTTGACAACCAAAGTAACATTTTTTTATAGTCAGTAAAAGTTAATTGTTGTTTCTTTTAGATCATTAAAATCATCAGTATTATCTGTATACTACACGTTGTTCATTCTTTCTCCTCGAGGTGGAGATTAAATATGATTAGAGACATCACCTTAATTATCAAGATGTTTTTCATCTTTTTGTATTTTATTCTATTAAACGCCTTCTAGTAGTTTATACAACAGGCAAAAATATCACTGTTCATATTCTCACAGCACTGGAACTACCCATAAGACTAAGTTTTCAGTAGTCATCACTTGCTTTGGGTTCCTGTTTCTTTCGTAACATTAAAAATTCAGGTATAAGCCATTCTTTTGGAATGTTTCTAGTATTGTAGATGTTATTAAAAAAGCTAGTCAGAAATGTAATGGACTTATTGTCAAAAAGACTGAAAAATTCCTGCTCTGGAGCATTTCTTTCTTTTATAGAATTAATGGCAGATTTAATTTTTGCTCTTATGATATCAGGTTCGGACTCAGTCCGAATGAAGGGTGGGTCTCCTCTGTTATCAGAAAAAACAACTGTTGCATATAGTTCTTTCAAGTTTCTTCAATATCTTTTCCATCAAAAATCAGCTCTCCTATATTATTTATGAGTTCCCACATATTCGTTTTTGAACCTTCCTCTAACTTCTCTCACTTTCCATGAAATGTCCATTAAACTCATCGAATCTATTACTAGAAAGCTTTTATTTCTATGCTTTTGTATGTTTCGGACCTGTTTTTTTGCTTTCTCCGTTCCTCCATGAGTATCAGAATTTCTTCTATCATTCCTTTCTTTGACATTAGCTGTTTATTGTATTGTTTCAGCAAGTATCATTATTTGTTTTTCTTTTTTATCAGTCTTCTCCGTAATCAGTCTGCATTTGTTAAACTTGGTTCGTTACTGTATCGTTTTCTAATATTATATTTTGATTGTTTTGTTCTAAGTATAACCTTTAATTGTGTCCTATATTTTTCGACAAATTTATTATAGTCCAACTGTATGTCTACACCTGGGTATGTTTTCACGCTTTTGAAGCAATATACAATATCTTCGATTTATTAAGATATGACCTATCTGCTTTCGGATGATATGGTTTTCTCCGTCAACTCTTGGAGAATTCCTATTATATAGTCGTCTGTCTGGTAACTCATCGAAGGTGTTTACTATTAATAAGTCATGTTCGAATGCAAATACACTAAAAGCTTTTCAATGGTAAGAGCATGACTCTGATTCCCTCATTCATAGGCACAAAACTAGTGATATGTGTAGCAACATCCTTGATTGATAATCAATCCCATTGATCCATATTACTCAATTCCATGATCTCTATATTTAATTTTCTTAATTACCGTCCTCAAGGATAAGATAAAGGAAAGGGATGTTTTGATTTTGGTTAGGATAAAGGGATAGGACATGAAATACCTCCCGGTTTAGGTATTAGGTATGAATGATTTTTTCGCCTATGATAGCCTGATATTATCCTTGAAGCATTCCTAGTTCTTAGTCATTTCTTACTTCTTCTAGGCAAATATTTGTAAAAAGAAAAGAACTGTTTATTACTTAAGCAATTGCCCAAAACGAAAATTATTTACTTCTGGACAAAGCCCTAAATAATGATAAAATTCTGTTTTTAAACTTCTTAAAACATCTGGCGTAATTATTCAAATTTCGTTTCTGATACTCCTTCTTAGTTCTTTAATATTTCTGGATTTGTAGCATAGACTTTACCTTTAAGGTTAAAATCTAATGGAGTCAGGTCAGGTGATCTTGCTGGATATCATCTAACAGACTAGTCAAATTGATTTCTATATATCGTCACCCAAAAAAGGCTAGATCATACTTTTTTTGAGACAGGACATTTGGAGATAAAATGCGATTCAATCCATTCTAAAATTTAAAAAAAATCAAAATTTGTATCTGTATGTGTCTGAAGTTTGGGCACAGCTCATAAGAGACACACGAAGAAATCCAAGGCCCAATAAACTTTATGTTTGAGGATTTTCTTGATTTTAAGTCATATTCCCCTTTAAAAAACAAAGTTAAAAATTCCTTGGCGAAATATTTGCTGACTTCATTATGAGAGAAAAGAGCCTCATAAGATTTTCTATAAATCACCTTCAAAGAGTCCTTTTTCTTAAAGGAAGCTACTAAAAGAAGCAAGGGACGTTATCCAAAAAAAGAACTACTGCTAGAAAAAGCTTACCAAGGTAATTTGCCAATTACAAAATTAAAATATGCGGACTGAAAAAAATTACCATTCCTGCTATTTATCATCCCTTTTATAGTTTTTTTATCATATTTTTGTAAAAGCAAAAATAAAGTATTTTTTCATATCACCAATTAGATTTTTTATTAAATATTTCTGATCTGCCAAAATCATGAATGTGCTTTTTAACATAACAAAAATGTTTTTCATAAAGTTATTTTTTAAGCATTAGAAGTTAAAATTATATATTAATATACTAAGCTTTTAACAAAATTTCCAAATATAAATCAAAATATGAGTTTCCCATTACTATTTAAATGCCTCCCGTGAAAAATTTTAAAAAAATCACAGTCGTGGGTTTGGCAGACAGGTGACGATATCTGTCAATTCTATTTTTTACAATCAGATATAGTAATATCTTCACACAGTTCAAGTTATTTGCCACTTCTTTTTATGCATGTTTCCACATCTCAGGCAGCTAAGATAATATTTTTAAATATTAAGAAACATTTCTTATTCTTTTGATGCTATCTTTTTCATATACCTTTTTTTTATACAAAAATTAAAGTTATTTGCTGTCTTTTTTAAATCAGTTCTAATTTCTCGTACGATCTCTTAATTCCTTAAAGTTCATCTATTTCTAGGTTCCTATTTCTTACAATTAGTGGTAGTAACTTTTAATTTCTTTAAGCAGTTGAAAAATTGAAAGTTAAAGTAATAATTATTTTTTCCTGACATGTCTAATGAAAAAGTATTTTTTAAGCTTATAAATTAGGATTAATTTATTTTACAGTACTTGAATTAATTTATTATAAGTTATATATTTCTAGGTTCGTATTTCTTACAACTAATCATAGTAATTTCTAATCTTTTTCCAGGCAGTTGAATTTTCATGCTATTTTTTTCAAGGGACTAAAGGAATGTTTTCTTTTTTTGACAAATAGTTCAAGTTTTTTTTTAAGTTCTTCTGGACATGGCCCATTTCAAGTGATAAACCTATTTTTTACAAGCAGTTAAAACCATTTTTTACATCTCTTAAACTAGTAAAATTTAAGCTTTTAGTTCATTGCCTGTATGAACTATTGAACTGTATGAAACTACTTCAAATTATCTATAATTCCTTTTAAACAGTTGAAATCTTTTAATATCTCAATATGGCAAATGGATAAAGTCTCTTTTAACCCTGTTCTAATTTCTCTTACAGTTACTTAAAAGAATTTCTTGAAGCTTCTGAAAGCATCTATTCCTAGGTTTTGTACTTCTTACAACTAGTCATAATATTTTCCAATTTCTTTCAGGCAATATAATTAACTTGTTATTTTTTTCAAAAATTAAAGAAATAGTTGCTTTTTTTAATAGTTATTAGTTAAAGTAATTTTTTACTTTTCATCAACATGGCCGATTTTAGGCACTTACCTTTAAAGTGCTTAAAAAACAATTTAACACCTTGTTTTATCTATTTGTTGCAAGTAGTTAATACAACATTCTATCTTTTTTAAACCAGTAGTTGTTAGTTACAACTCCTAGTTCATAAATACAAGTACTTGAAGTAATCTAGGTAGATCATAAGCAGATTGGATTAAATCTTTGGATTCTTCCTATAATTGTTCAAAATAAAGAATTGATAATTAAAATTATAGGTGCAATTTTTTGTCAAGTTAGTATAATAAAATTGGTCTCTTATGATATATGTAGTTCTAGGGATTTCTGGGTATTAAAAGTCTAGTGGGGCAGCACCTATTTTTATAGCAAGAGCTGACTTTAATAAGTTTAATTAATTTAGTTTATTTAAATTATTTTGTATATATCTTGTATTAAAAAATATATTTGGAAGAAGTAAGGAGGCTGAGACTATTGTAAAGCTAAATATTTAATTATCACTTCTGATATGTTTTTATTTTTCTTTTTAAGTAGCATAATTATACAGCTTATCACAAAATTCTTGAGATGCTGGCTATAAAGCAATTATTTGAGTTCAGTAAAATATGATATTATTTATTTATATTATGTAATGTTAAGGCACTTTCAGTACTATTTTTATTAATAAAAAGCAATTAAACCTATTTGCTAACTCTCTCAGACCATTGTAAGGTGTTGTAAGTAGTAGGTCCTATTTCTAAGGAGCATTGAGAGTCATATATTGTTTTCAATTTATTGTCATATTTATTTTTTTTCTAAAATGTATTAAATATTTATTGAACTAAGAAGGCATATTAAATTTTTTATCAATAAAATCATTGATAATTAGCTTCTTAATATCGCCATGCTTCTATTAATTATCTTATTTTAATTCTAACAGTTAATAGTCATAATATAATAAAAGGAATTTTCTTAAGAAAAGTAACATAAAATTTCTGTTTTTTTCTCATACTGCTCAATAACCAGTATTTTATGATTATAGTAAGTATTGAAATTACCATTTTTATATGCTATAAAGCAAAACGAAGTGTGTTATTAAGAAAATAAAACGTAGAATTTTATCGGTAAAGTAAAGTTATTGCACTTATTTTAATGGTTTATATGCGGATATATTTAAATTGGGATGGAAAAAGCAAATATATTATTGATTTTACTATGGACTATTATCATTACATATACCTTTTAAGACATGTTTTTAATTAATTATACAATACTTAAAATATAAAAAAATTATAATAGCATGTTTAAGCAAAATATTTTAATGTACAAAATAAAAACAGAAAAAGTCTATTTATTAATCAAACTATATAAAAATAATCTAAAATACTATAAATTCTTCTATTATTCCTATTTTTGATACACAGTTCCTTTTTAAAACGCATAATAAAATATATGGCTCGTATGCTAAAATTTATTGAAGTGCATCCTGTTTAGCATTCGAGCCCCTTTTATAGCTTTTACCATAATAATAAAACCGATAAAAAAAATAGCAATAAACTAATGCAAGCTATTAACGCTAGTTATATGAAACATTAAACCGTAACATTTTTACTATCTGCAAAAACCCCTCCCATATTAGACCGGTACTAATATTCCACCAGTTTATATCTTTTTATTTTATTATTCGTGCAATAAACTTAAAAGGTTTTAAACTGCGGCAGTGCTCATTTTAAAAAATATAAGCTGTCCATCCATTAGTAAAATGCGGTAATTAAAACTTGTCGAAACATTAAAAATGCATTTTTAATAGCTCCAAAGCCCGTTATTGTCGTGTCGTCATTTAATAAACACGTTAATTAAAAGGGCGTTTAAAAAGTATGCGTTTCGTCAAAGGAAAAATGCTTAAAAGAATTTTCACTTAAAAGGCACCCCGGCCGAAAGCTAATTATGATCTTTAATATCGTCATGAACTTCTTTAGCCTTTACTTTGAAATTCCTTTTATAGCAAGAAACAAAATCGGATACATTTTGAACAATTTATTAATTAGAAAATATATATTGTTTATTATTTTATTTATTAAGCATATAAAATACCTTGGAAGTGCCCGTTAATTCTTTAAAACTTTTTGAAGTTTATTCTGGAAAATTTTCTGCTTAAAAAAATTTAACAACTATCTGCAAACTGGATAAAAGAGACAAAAATAGTTCTTTTAGGCAACTAAGTACACTGCTGTAAAAAATTCTGAAGGGACAAATAAAAGGGATTGTAAAGGTTGATTGGGTAAAATCTAGTGAAAAAAAAAATTAAAGGGCTTATACAAGTTTATTTGGAGCAGTGGTAGGAAAACTGTACATATCTAAAATTAATTAAACTGTCTACAAGGCCCCCATAAGTAACAAATAATTATTTTAGGCAACTACTTAAACTTTGGATTAAAAAAGACTTAAATTCTAAAAGATTTATATAAAATTAATTGGAGCAGTTGGTAGGATGTTTACAAATACTAGGAATAAGCAACAGTAGTCTGCAATACATACAAAATGCCTTGGAAGTACCTGGAAGAGACAAACAGTATTCTTAAAGCCAGTTAAGTAAAACCTGGAGTGCATAAATATAAAATTCTGTATAAATTTGAATATAAATGAAAGGAAAGGAAGTAGAGAGGGATTATTCTAAATCGCTAAAAAAAGCTCTTATTTCCAGTTAACGCCTCTTAATTTTTTTTCTAATCTAATTATAGAACACATAATTTTTTATATTTTGTATATAAAAAAGCAGCATATATCATACCTAAAAAGGATATTTATCTTTGTCGTAAAATGAATTCGTAAAATATAAGACTGGAAAAACGAAAATAAAAACGCCCTAGTCATGTCAGAGGGACTGTGTGTGAAATATTAAGTGCTCGGCATTGTGTCTATATGAAAGTAAATAAAAATGTCGGGAAGGTAAATAAAGGACCTTAAAAGGTTCTTTCGATGGCTATAGGACACTACCATTTATGCTCGTTTTACTAGTAAGCAAACAATGTTAAAGAATAAGAAGTAAATAGTAAGAAATCTTTTTTTTGTTAATCTTAAACGTTAGCCATACTACTATTGTTTGATAAAAGATTGCTTTGAGAAGAATTTGTCTAGAATCCACTTAACATCCCTTGTGTTTTGTAACAAGGAATTACGGTACCGTAACAGGAAAGGGAAAAAGTTTAAGTGAAAAAGTTTTCAAAGCGCATTCGCTAATGCGGACTCCGAAAAGTAATTTTGCTCGTTTTATATGCAAACACTTTTGAAAACTGTTATTTCTTTATTGGATAATTGCCATTTATTTTATGAAACGATGTTTCATAATTAAAAAAATAAATACAATTATATTTCCTAGGATATTAGTGTAAGTTTATTTTATTTTAACGAATATTATTGTATAGTAGATGTGTATAATATAGGCGGTCAACCATGAGTGACAACTTGCCAAAGAATTTTTTTTGATAAATATTTTCTGAAATTTTTCGGATTTGAAAAATTAAAGGAAGAAGATTGTATACGAAATACTTCTGAATATTAGAATCTCCAAAGTTATACTATAAATTTATTAACATATATAATATTTTTTTAATTCCTAATTTTTTTAAATACGTTTTCCTTTTTTCCATGTTTGATAGGATAAAAATTAAATAATTATGAATAATTACGTAATAACACCAAACTGGATTTTGAGTATTGAAGAAAGGCGAACAAAATCAGTCATAAAAAAAGGCTAAAAGTCAGTATGATCAATTTCAAAAAATTATTCTAGTATCAAAAACTGAAAAGAAGAAAAAATAATTATTTCTAAGAAATAATTTTATTTAGGAACTTTTTTTCTTTGAAAGCTATTAACAATTAAGAAAAAAATAGAAAATCTAAATTTCGGATTTTTCTTAATAAAAATGAATACTTTAAAATACTTATATAAACTAATAGCAAAATAAATTATATTATGATAATAGCTGAATCATATTAAAAAAAAAATAAACATTATAGAGAAAAATAATCTATGTTATTTTTCTCTAATTTTTACTTTACTTTACTTTTTTCTCTTTATAATTAAAATCACTCGTTTAAATAGATTAAAATATTTATTGAAAGTATTTCTAAGTTTACTAACGCTTTACTTTTTGCAAGTTTAAAATTTACTGGGTTTTAAGCCTGCCGATTATAAACTTTGAAGTTTAATTAAATTGTCTATAAAAGGTTGTTTTTAATTTTGCTTATTAGGAAAATTTTGGTTTAAATAAATTTAATAAAGGACTTTAAGCATTGGCTTAAGTGGTAAAAAATTATCTATATTTTACAGTATATATTTCACAGTTATAAAATGATATATTGACTTAGAATAGACTATTGAATAGTATTATATTTTTTATTTTTTATTAATTTATTATATATTTTTGATTTAAAAAAAAATTAAAGGAATATGTGTTATGTTTTCTGGCAAACTTTGTAAATTTTTTTTCATTATATACTTAATACCTTTAAAATGCCTTTTACCAAATTCTACTAATATACTTACAAGCTGCGCCGATTTTTTACGACGTTTTAATGTTAGACTTTTTTTAAATTTTAACATATATTATATTTTAACTTATATTGAGCAAAAAAAATCATTAAACTAAGTCATAAAAAAATAAATTATAATTTTCGTAATTTCAAACATTATAAATATTTATTGGAAATACATCAAAACCTATTAAAGGAAATTATAATAAAATCTCAAAAAACATAATTAATTTAACTCCATTTTGAATTAATTGTAAAATATATTTTATTTTACAAAACTAAATAATATATATTTTTGTTCGACTATAAACTTGATAAACAAATCTTTAAAATATTCTTGTAGTCTTATACATAAGAAGCATTAAAAGTAAAAGTTAAGGGAATTTTAATACTTTTAAAGTAAAAGTATGAAGATTCCATTAATAAATTTATTAACTATAAGAAGGTATAATTATTTTCCTTAAAATTTCATAATAAATTGTAATGTTGAAAACAAGCATAAACACTAAAATCCTTGTCTTATTTACTAGAAGTTTTATTATTTTAATTTTTTATAAGAGTTCTTACGATAAAATTAATTTAATAAATATAAGTATAATTATTGCTTAGGTTACCCATTGATCAACAGATCCTCAAAATATTTATAAAACGTTTTGATGGTCTTACGTATTACAAGCTTAATAATATAAATTTGTATTTAAATATTATAAGCATAAACAGTATAATTTTGCAAAAAAGTTTCTGAAATTCGACAAATTTTTTAATTTTATAAAACTGCAGTCCTATGTGTGAAATACTTCTCTAATATACAGTTTCAAAAAATATGATATTCACAAAAATTTTCATTACGCTTACTAAGATGTTTATTATATACAGGGTGTTTTTATATATTGCGACAAAATTCAGGAACGTGTTCTTTGAATAAACATATAATAAACATGTCCTATAAACATAGGTCCTAAACCTTTTAGATTTTGAGCTACAGGGTGGTAAAGTTTTAACAAAAAAAGTATTTTTTTTCGATAAGTTAAATACCCCTATAGATATTTGTCCAAAGATTGGTATGCAGGGTCTGTGTATCCAGAGCCATTTACCAACATACTTTTAATATTTTTATATTCTCTAGTGGCATGTGTACGGGTTTTCCGCTGAATACTTTTATAAAGAAAAATTGTACGCCACTGGTTTTTCTTGTATTAAAAAATATTTTTAAATTCCCCGTTTTATTTGCAACATTTTTGATTCCTTGGACTTTGTCAGTTAGATGCACGGTTTTCGCCCAAAAAATTAAAAACCATGGACATGTTGCTCAGGTTTGATTAGACTTAATAATAAAATTGAAGTAATAATAAAATTTTTATTAATTAATTTAGTACAAAAGCCAGCTCAATTTAATAAAATTGTAATTGAGGATTTAAAACTTTTGCTTCTACAATAAAATACAAGTTTTTAAGGGATAAAAAAATATTTCATTTTTTATTATTTATTTAAGTAATATATTATTATTTTTATAAAAGCTGTTCAAAGTGTGCTCCTCCAACATCAATACAGGCATCTAATCGACATCGCATTGATTGGCGGACACGTTCAAAAATTCCTGGTGCCTGCCGAATTATGTCACTAGACGTTATAATGCGATAACGCAATTCCTTCACATTATCAATTGGATTTCTATAAACCAGTGATTTAAGGTGGCCCTACAAAAAAAATCCAGCGGATTTAAGTCAGGAGACCTTGGGGCCAAGGGTGAATACTTCCCCGACCTATCCAACGATTTGGATACGTAATATCCAAATACTGCCGAGCCACTAAACTAAAATGGGCTGGAGCACCGTCATGTAAAAAAAACATTTGCTGTCTCATCTGAATGGGGACATCTTCTAGCATCGCTGGTAATTCATTTTTTAAAAATTCTTGATACACAAGGTTGACTGGACAATTAACCTTGCTGTTAAAAATATGGACCGATGAGAAAGTTTTCAATAATGCCGACCCATACATTAAGTGAAAACTGGTGCTGATGACGGTTTTCTGCCACAGCATGTGGGTTCTCATAATGCCATATGTGGTTATTGTGAAAGTTCATAATTGCGTCCCTGGAGAAATTAGCCTCATCGGTGAAAAGTATTTTTCTTATAAACGGTGCATCTTGCCTTATGCGTTCTTGCATCCAAAGACACAAAGCCGTTCTTTTCGGAAAATCGCCTGGCAAAAGTGCCTGCACCCGCTGGATATGATACGGGTATAAAAGGTTTCTTTTAAGAATATTCCAAACTGTAAAGTTACTAATGTGTACCGTCTGAGCAATTTTCCTAGTGCTTGTGGTGGGATCTTCCTCGAATTCATTGAGCACCTGTTCTTCAATTTCAGGAGTAACTGTTCGGGGATGTCCGTTTTCAGCGGTGAGTTTTTTAAAGCTGCCGGTTTCACTTAGACGTTGGTGTAAACGCGTAAACATGGAGTGATGAGGAATAACACGATTCGGGTAACGTTCAGCATAAATACGCAAGGCTTCTCGTGCGTTTCCGTTAGCCAGTCCATAAATGAAATGCATATCGCACATTTCATTATTTGTGTAATTGTTAGCCATTTTTTTAACAAATTAATCTTGTCAACTGGCGGACAGTGTCTATGATTTTAAATTTAAAATATCACAAAATCTTACAAATAACAACTTTATCGTGGACAGAGGAAGAATGTGGTAAAAAGAATAAACTCCTTAACAAGAAGAACAAGTTCTGAAAATCCAAATGGTTTAGGACCTATGTTTATAGGAACTTTTTTGCGAATTTTTGTCCAAAGAACACGTTCCTGAATTTTGTCGCAATATATAAAAAACACCCTATATAATAGTTTTTTTATAAGTTTCATTAAAGTTTGAATATAACTTTTTATATTAATCTTGGTATTCTTTGTATTGAATTAAAATGAATAATAATATAATTTTAATAATATTAGGATCCGATATTCGACCTTTTTTTTAAATCTATGAATAAAATATATTTTTAGTCCTATTAAAATACTTGTATAACATATATATATTTTCAGTTATATAATAATATATTTTTTAATCAAAATCCCAAATATTAAGCAAATTCAAAAAAATTTACAAGCATTCAAAAACGTTTACAATTGTATGAAAATCGAAATTTCATTTACAAGCCTAAATAGTTATACTAAATATAATTTCTTTATTTAAATCTCAAATACTCAACTACAAATTCAAAGAATTTCAATATAAAACCTTAATTTTTCATAAACTTAAACAATACAATTTAAATAAAAGCGTCTGAAATTCTACTTTTATTTTATTATATAATGACTCTGTAACCTTAAAAAATATATTTTAAATATATAGTTTTTATGATATTTTTAACAATAAATTGAATTTATTAGTTATAAGCAAATACAATTTATTGATAAATGTCCCTAAAATTATACAATATTTTTTTAAAATCGGTAACAACTTTATGAAGTCTTTTAAAATATTTTAGTTAATACATTTTTTTTTTATTTATAAAACAATGTCTATGCCTTTGTAAAAATTAAAAAAATATCAGCAAGTTTATGTAATAACTTCTGATTTTCTAATTAGAACCTTAAACATCTCAAAAATGCAATAAATTCATATAATAATTTATAGTTTCTTAATAATAAGTGTAATCAATATAATTTTATATTAGAATCTCTAAAATTTTACTACAAATTCCCATAAAAAGTTCCAATTACAGAAAGCTAAATAATTTATTTACATTTTTAAAGCGTTTGTTTGATTCTTAAACAATATATTAATTATAACCAGAACAACCTTATTTTGGGTTTTAACTTTCTTCGCGTTTATATTTTTTGTACTCATCTTATCCCTTAGATAGCCCCATTTATTTTATAAAATAACAAAACCTTCATTTTTTACTTTCAAGTACATTTTATATTTTTAATTTAAATATAACGGCCTGAACCTCTTTATGTAATTTAAACCCATTACAGAAACCCGCTTGTTTTTCCTGCTAAAGAAATAAATTATTAACCCTTAGGATGTCTTAATTGCGAAATAAATTAGATGCTCTAAATAACTTTTTGGCTGGTAAAAAAAAGATAACTAAATTCAAGCAGACGTTAAAATAACTTTTTTTTATTATTACGCTCGGCAGACGGCGGCAAGTCGAGCCAGAGCCTTTAATAAAAGATAATTTTTATTATTTTTGTTGTACCTAAATAAAAGGGCCAAAAAGTTGAAAAAAAAAATTAAAAGCTGTTCCAAATTTAAAAAAATAAGCCTTTTATAGAACTTTTTTCATATAAAGCTGAAAAAGTAACTAACATACACACAAAATATTTACAGTTTTTCAATATCCCATAAAAGTTTTAATATTTATTGATGTTTTTAAAATGAATCCTCCGGATATGAGTTTTTTTGTACTCATTGGATGTTTAAATAAAATAGCGCTTTTACAATAGAGCAATATTCGAATAATTTTCTGGATATTTTTATATAAACACACAACTTTAATTGATTATATATTTAAATATAAATTGTTATTTTGTTTAATTTTTAAGTAAATAAACATTAAATATTAATTGATTAACAATAAAACATTAACAATTAAGTTATATGATTAACAATTAAGTTATAGATGATACTTGATCCTTCTATCATCAATTTTCATTATTTGGAATTTGGAATGTCAAATTTTATTAAAAAATTGTCATATTTTACCAGTTACTTGATAGAATTGAGTTTTTATATCCATTTAAGTAATCTGTTATCATAATTTGAGGAAGTTTTGATTTTTAACTACAATATACTTATTATACCAGCTTAGTGCTCCACTGCATCAAACTTTTTTTAATTAAAAATTCGAAATTTGCATTAAAAGATTAATACATTTTTGAAAAAAGCCATAATAATAATTTTAACTCGGATACCAATTTATTTCATTCCACTTAATCTAGACTCTTACATTTAAAGCCCATAAAAGATGTTTATTTCGTGGTCTCATTACTCATTAAAAGTTTTTAATGAATTTAATTTTTACTGCGATTTTATTTCTAACATTTACGTGACCAGAAAATATTATTTTTGTTTTTTTTTGTCTTTAAAGAGTAAACTATATTAACATTTACGTAAATTATAATTTTATAAGTGATTATGAATTGTTAATTTTTTTAAGAGAATATATCTCAATTTAATAACGCAAGAAATAAAAATAACCAATATTTGAGAAAATAAATAATATTGCATGATAATATAAAACAAAAATTCTCTCCCCTATTTTTTAGGTATGCAAATAAAAGTTTTGGTATAAACGTTATTTATTACGTAAAAAGTTTTGGATATTTTTATTTATAGTTAATAAAATTTTAGGTTTTGCTGAGTCGTTATAGTATTGAACGATTTTTTTTGTAATTTTTTTTTATATTATGTATTATGAAACGATAAAATATTATTAAATTTTATGTTTTCTATTTAAAACTGAAAAATAATTTTATTTGTTAAATAACCACTTTATTTTTAAGATAATATTTTTACAGTGGTAAATGCTTAGAATTACAAGTGATTGTATAATATGAAATTTTATTTTTATGCATTATACAGAATGGATACAAGCTATGCAAAAACTTATTTTTGTTCTGCTCTGTGCAATTATCAGAGTAGAAAATGATATTTTTATTCTATTATGACTCACTATTTAAAAATTGTACACATATCTGCCAATTTTATTTGCTCTTCTTTTAGCGATTTCTTTACGCAAAAAAAAGCGTGTTCCATATGTGTTTAATATCAAAAATTGTAAAATTTTATCGTAATCTTCATTTATAATAAAAACTGCTAATTTTACTGCAAGGTATATTAAGTATCACCTGAAGTTCGAAACACAAAATTTTAATGTTTTTGATATCTGACTTACCATATACCATTTTCTTTTCACGACTTAATTCATTTTAATAATTAAATTAATAATTCTTTATTAAACGATTTTTGTATTTACTTTTAATTTAAATTTTTTGTTGCCTATTTTCATTCATGTAAGTAACACAGAGACAACACTAATTTTTTTTAGG
This sequence comes from Anthonomus grandis grandis, assembly GCF_022605725.1. NCBI lineage: Eukaryota > Metazoa > Arthropoda > Insecta > Coleoptera > Curculionidae > Anthonomus > Anthonomus grandis. The sequence goes on from NC_065549.1 coordinate 12,403,098, forward strand.
GACATGCAAGACACTATTTGCTTTTATATTACAGTTTTAAGAATATATATATATATATATATATATATTTTGGCAGCTTCTTGAGAAATTGATATAGTGTAGTAATATTTTTCATCTAGATATTCCATGTTTGTGCGTTTCCCGTAATAATAAAAAAAAATTTAGGAAACGATTTAATATGAACTCCTATTTGTTAAATTACATTTTTTTTGTTTTTTTTTTTTTGAAGAACATGCTTTTTTTGCTGATCTAATAATAAAAGTCCTTGGTCATCTATTTTTTTTGTGATTGTAAAAATAGCTTGGTTATTAATGGCTAATCTATTTTAATAATAATCTTTATAAGCAAAAAGCTACAAAATTCAATTATATAAATGCAAAATATTTAATATATTTTACAGACAAATTGGTAATCGTACTTCCGTTTTTGAAGAATGTTTTGCATACTTAGTAAACTTCACTTTCAACCTGTAATATGTGCTTTACATTTTTAGATCTTTTACTGTGCGGTTTTTTGTTTTCTATGTTGGAATAATTTCCGAAATATGAGAATTTATAAAAGTTCTTTTGATTCTTTTCTAATTCTATGACTTTCATTTATTCCCTTTTTTTTTCAATGTATGTACAGTGCATTTTTTTTTATCTCTCTATTATTCTTCTCCTAAATTTCAGTTTATTTTTTTAATATTTTGCTTCTAACATTCAGGATTTCTTAGTGACCAAAGTAGGTTATTTTTTTGCGGCAACTATAACATATTTATCAACTATATTACTTAAACTAACTATATATAAAACTATGATTATGTAGCCAATAAAAATTACTCACCACTAAATTTTTGCTGGTCTGGAAATTGGTTAGTGCTAAACGTAATTACAATTCAGTACGAGACTCAAAAGGCTTCTTATTTATTTTTTTTATTATTTGTTCGTTTATTAAGGTATTTTATTCTGATAATCATAGGTGTATTAACTAAAATTTGGAATTTTTGGTTTGTTACGTTACTAAACTGGTGTATGTTGCTATAATTATTGCTATCGTTTTTATTGTGTATAATTGTTTCAGGTAAGAGACTACTTCTTGTATGTTTATAAAAGATTTACTGCAAACCCGGAGAAGAATCTAAAATACATCATTTTATAAAAAAGCTATAGTAAGTAAGACTTTTTTTATAATTAATATCATTTGTCACTAAAAAATATAAGATGTAAATATATTTAAAACCATTCCCGCCTATTTTCTTAAATGCCGATTCTCGAATCGTCATTTTCCCGAATAAATAATATGATACCACAGCCATTAACCCGAATGTTATTTTTCTCGAACAATCATTTTATCGAACTATTATTTTTTAAGCAATTAATTAATCAAAAGATCATTTTTTTTGAATACGCTTTTCTCAAAACTATTTTACCGAATGCTACTTCTCTCGAACAACCATTTTTTTCAAGTAGTAGTATTTTATTCAGTAGTAAATTTTATGTTTAATTTAGTTAGATTTGGTTGAGTTGAGTTAAGTTATTTAGTAATTTCATTCAATGATTTAAAGTTTGCTTAAAGAAAAACGCCTATTTCTATGGACCTGCTAAGTAATTCAAAAGTAATTTAAATGAAAATAGTGCTACAGAAAAAAATCTGTTCTGGATAACAGTGATTCAAGAAAAATGTTGTTCGAGAATACAATAGTTTCGGAAAAAATACATTCGGACAATTGTACTTCAGGAAAGTGAATATTTGGGGAAATTAAAGTTTTAGAATTAATATTTAGAGAAATGACTGAGAATCATTTAACATATATGTCTTAACTTATTGCTAAAACAATCACTAAGCATAATTTAAATAGACCTAATCCAACTCTTATTTCAGTCAGTGTGTCAGTTGTACGCTGTGCTTAATTCATAAATAAAACACACCACTTTTTGTATTTAGCGTATAATCAAAAACAAGGGCGGCAATTCTTATTTTTGATTATACGCTGAATACAAAAAGTGATGTGGTTTATTTTTCTTTAAGTTTTTTTGAAGATGAATTGTTTATTTATCGATAGAAGTTTTTAAGTATGTCAGTCTTTTCCAAGACTGTTTATTTATGTGATTTTATATTTATATTCATGTTTAATAAAGAAGTAGTAACATACGTTAATGAAAAAAAAAGTACATGATATATAAGATAAGTCTTACAATTGAATATATAAAAAATATTACATTTTATTAAAATATCTTCAATAAAATATTAAAAACGTACATATATATAGTTCTCTTCTGATTGTAATAAGAATTCATGTAAATGTATAATTGAAAATAGTATATGCAAAAAGCCCACACACTTATTCAAAACAGACCATATTATTTTCCGATAAATTAAATAGAATTTTACATTTTTTTTCCTTTGACAAAATACAAGCTAAACATAACTTAAATGGCTACGATTCACATATCATTAAAAAAGTATTCATAAAGTTGCAAATTCTATGTATATATTTAAAAAACTTTCATTTATAATAAAAATAAACATTTAAATTCTAAAACTTTGTTATATTTCCTTAAAATCATAAAGCTCATAAAATATTTTAACAAAAAAAAAATCGTTTTCCTAAACACCCTTAAGCCTCTTACAAATTTGCAAAATTCTACTGATTATAATAAGATTTCGCATATACGCATACCAGAAATATGTGAAAAACCAACAGAAATGCCTAAAAGGGACCGTAATAATTCCTATTTAATTTTGGAATGCCGGATGTTGTACTTCAAGCGATAAACAAAAAGTAAAGCCTCCCTCTGTTATAATTAATTAAAATTTACCGTCGACCGCGTTTTATAAAATATTTCGCTTATTCAACAACCGTCCTTGACTTAAAAGATCTGCTATCAATTCATTTGGGAAGTTGACATTAAAACTCGTATCTCATTATGTTTTCCATTACAACCAAAATAATTCTAAAATTAATGAAACGCAAATTTGTCACAGGGTCTTTGTTTTGCCCTTTTAAAATAATTAATCTGCCTCTCTTTAATTATGGTGATTAAATATAAGATTTAAGCCAATCGGCTTTTTGAGCCCTTAAAATTCCATAGTCTCCTTACTAAATGTAAAATTAGAAAATTAAATGTTTTCTTTGAACATTAATTAATAAATCAAACTGCTTAAAACCAAATAAATTCGTTTTTAAAATATTTGTATATATAAGTTATTTTTCATTAAATATTTCTTAAAATCAGCTTTAATTTTTACACTGTTTAAAGGCCATAAAAAGTAATTTAAGAAATCCTATTATTTTGACATGCAAAATACACAAAAACAACTAATTCTCTTGACAATATTTTTGAGACTACAAATCGACTTTATTACAAAAGAAACACAATATAAAAAAATTTGAAAAACTTTCTTTTAAATTTTTGTTTTTATGGTTTTCATTAAGTATAGAAAATTGGGAAGTCAATTTTATTAATTCTATTTTGTTTCGGAAGAATTTTGGAATTAATTAATTCCCATAAGAAAGCTAAGACATTTTTTTTTGTATTATTAATAAACGTTATTTTATAAATCAGAAGAGTGAGCTCTAATTAGAGGCAGAATAAAGTACGTTTAATGAATGTTCTTTGCAAAATAAAATTTATATTTGCCCTTTTTTGTCAAAAATGAATATTCCTTAAATTTTTTGTTACAAATTTTTGACACTAAAATATAATCCAGTAACTCGTTTTTTTTGAAGGCCATATTTGAGGTATATTTTATGTAAATAAGGTTATTTTAATATAAATCCTGATAGTTTGAATTTTTTAGAATTTGTCTACTTGCTTGTTTTGACTGTCTTTTCTCTTAAAATGTTTGGTCTCCATCGGCAAAAATAATGTAGAATCTCAGAGGAGCCCAAAGAAGAATAGAAAGGTCACTACTAGAACTGATTCTCAGAGGTAGAGTCAGAAATGGGGAAATAAGAAGAAGCACAAACGTCACTTTATTATCGAGCGCATAAATGGCTTAATTGGAACTCGATCAGATTGATTGACGGTCGGAGGACCCGAAAAATGATAGAATGGAGACCAGAAAAAGAGAAGAGGTAGGCCACCTACACGATCAATAGACGATGTCAAAAAAATCGTTGGCAAATAGCTACAATAAACCCACAACCCACACAACTAGAATAATTTAGGGAATACCTATATGTTTAACTTTGGACCCAGAAGGCTGGATATTGATGACAAAGTTTGAGTGGTTGAATGTTTAAAATTTGCCCTATTAATATATTTACTTACTTTATTCATATGACTATGTAATTCAGTTTAACTCTGCATGATTTGGCGACACGACAGGTTAGACAGGAGATCTTTACCACCGTAACTACTTATAATTCTAGTAAGACAAACTATTAACTTCTATGAAGAATATCAAGGAATAATTATAAAATGATAAATAAAAGTTTATTGATAGCGAGATCATATTAATCAATATATAAATTCTTAGGCCATTTAACTTTCTCTGACCCCTGACTGATTTGTTCTTTAAGCTTGTTTATAGAAAACTGAATTTCTTATGCTGTTGCAATATTCTTTTTAAATCTATCTAGTGATGAGTTTTTTTTTAAACAGATACCATTATCAAAATGTTTATATTAATATTGTTAGACAACATTATTGGCTAATAATATTTTAAATTTTTAAGCAGTTCATCTACATATAAACTAAATCAGTAGTATCCAGAACCATTTACCAATTTTATTAAAAGAGGTACAAAGGAAGAAGTTTCAAAAAGTGACAGAAAAAGAAAAACTTACAGTGCGGTGGATAGATATATCAAGAAATCGGTTATTTAAGATTCATTTATTGATGGTTTTTGAGTTAAACAACAGTTGGAACATGTTTTAATGTCGGAGAGCACTATAAAATGACGACTTAATGAAGCTGTTTTATACAGTAGAAAGTCATTGAAAAAACCCTTCATCTCAATGAAGAACGGAGAAATCATCCTTATCAAAGAGCATCTTAACTGGTATTACAAAAAAAAATAGAAAACAGTAATATTTTTAGATAAAAGTCATTTTGAAATATATAGATGAAAGATTAAACTCGAAATATACGCAACCCAGAATAAATCACAGTAATGGTGGTATCATAGTTTGGGGTTGCTTTGGAGGCTTTGGTATGAGTTCATTGGTCAAAATCAAAGATATTATTGATCGATTCCAAAACAAATTGGAAAATATGATGCTTCAGGGGTAGGGGTACAAGACAACATGTGCTTAAAATGGGTTTTTCAGCATGACAAAAACCAGGACATACATCAAAATATCAATGGTCATAGGCGGCTAATAAATTTAACCTTTTGCTTTTTCGAAATCGAGAATCGTACGATAAAGTTGATAAGAGAATCCATCAAAAAAGTCTCTTTAATGTGAATGACTTGTATGAAGACTCAAAACGTATGAAAATTAATTCCTTAAGATTTTAAAATCAAACTTATAAAATTAATTAAATAGAAAGTGGTAGACATTCAAAGTAAAGGATGTGCTACCATATAATAAATAAAATTTATATTTATTTTAGAAAATCATGTTAAGTTTAAGTTACTTTACTTTAAAGCCATGCATTTTTTAAAATGTTTTACTTATACTATCAAATTGATTTCTCAATATTTTTTTTAGTTATATATTAAATTAGCAGACTTGAAAAAAACAGAGAAAAAAAAAGATTTTTGAAAATTGCTTTATATATGGGCAATAGTGTACTTAACGTAATGAAAAACAAAAAGTATAAAAATAAATTTTTCTATAGCAACCATATACAAAAAGGACAAACATTCTAAAAGTCACCTAAATTATAGGTTTTGTCGTCAAAATAGTACTAAACATCGTTAACAGATATTACGGGCAAAATATCATAAACATGGCAATAACATTAGCTTTTATTTACAACTCTAATAAGGATTTGTAAATACACATTTTTTTGTTTGTTGTTTTGCCCTACTATGTGGTTCTGCTTATGGCGTTAAATATGTAAAAATTATTGCTGCTCAACAAAAGAACAAAATACACTAATACATACAGAAAATATATTTTGGTAACATGCTTATCTAATTAAAATAGCTGGTATTGAGATCATTGATGTATGTGTAAAAATGCATAGATCTAACGCTTCTCTGGTGTTCTGTCAATAATGTTTTTAACTATAGTCAAAATCGCTCTTATAGTGCGGGTGTATCGGATTATCAACGACAAACTTTTGTAGTTACAACGCGTCAGATAAACGAAACAGATATATGCAGCGTTAATATATCAAAACAAGATAAAATGATAAATGTTAGTGGTTCTAAAACAATTACTTTCATAACAAACATGCCTGTCTCGTTTCGATTGACGGATGACATTATTTGTCACAAGATAATTTAAATTTCAAATTATGAAAAAGAAAAAACGGTTTTGTGGATTTCTAAATCCTCAAGCCAAAAAAATGGTACTTAATATTATTAGTTACTTCAAAAACCAAAAACAAAATAAAGGGTTGCCTAAGAATGTACAAGAAGAAGTAGCTAAAGCGCTTGGAATTAGTTTAAGAATGATGCAAAAGGTTGTATATGAAAACAAGGACAATCTTATTCCCAAGAAGGAAAAAAAGTGTAAAAGAAAGAAGCCGAAGACTGAAGAATTAAGTGAATGTGTAAAAATAGAAGTAAGGGATAGGATTTATGAACTAAATAGGCTAAAAACAAATATAACGCTGCTATTTCTGAGGGATGTTTTAAAGCAACGCGGCACTTTGGAAATTGGACTTTCTGCTTTATCAAAATTAATTAAAAGCATAGGTTATCGCTATAAAAAAGACTGCAATAGAAGATATTTTTGTGAACTACCAAATATTGTGAGCCAACGAATAGAATTGTTAAGACAATATACACAAAATAAAAAATCAAAGTTAAGGAAAGTGATATTCTTAGATGAAACTTTGGGATGGATATTTTTAAACGGGAGTGGAAAAAAAATCTTGGCATGATGAATCTGTTAAAAGCGTGAAAAGAAAAAAAAGGATGTGGTCAGGGAAAACGATTTATTATTTTACATGCCGGGTCTTCAATGGGATTCATTCCAGGTGCAAGTTTAATTTTTTCTTCTAAGTCTAAAAGTATGGATTATCATGAATTGCGAAATGTTTGAAAAATGGTCAAAGGAACAGTTAATACCGAACTTGCAAGAACCTTTCTTAATTGTATTAGACAATGCGTCGTATCATTTAAGAATTTTAAATAAACAACCAAATGGAAGTTGGAGAAAAAGCGAAATTTATGAATGGTTTGTAAAAGAAAATCAGAATCCCTTGCCATATATGCTAAAATCCGAACTTCTTTCAATTGCAAAATCACTGAAAAGACCAAAAATATATGCTGTTGACGAAATAGTACGTGAATATGGCCATGAAGTTTTAAGATTACCACCATACCATTGTCAGTTTAATGCCATTGAGCTTATATGGGTAGGGTCAAAATCTTATTATGAGAAGCATGTGGGTGCTGGGCTTAGATCTGACCAGGTTGAGGCTGTTTGGAATGAGGCATTGAATCACATCACAAAGGAGTATTGGCGAAAATCAGTGGATCACACAGAAAACATTAATAGAACCTGGTGGAAGAGAGAAAAATTACTCGATATCCAAGTTGAACCATTGATCATTGCTCCATTTGAAGAAGATTCGGAAAATGACGAAGAGTTTTTCGACTCTGTTAGTGATAATGATAGTTATAATTAGTTTCTTTTTTTAGTCAAATTTCTTACTTCATTTTTACACATTCACTTAAATCTTCAGCCTTTGGCTTCTTTCTTCTACACTTTGTTTCCTGCTTGGAAATAAGATTGTTCTTGTTTTCATATACAACCTTTTGTACCATTCTTAAACTAATTCCAAGCGCTTTAGCTACTTCTTCTTGAACATTCTAAGCAATCCCTTATTTTCTTTTTCGTTATTAAAATAATTAGTTTTCTTTTTGCATTTCCTTTATTATTTAGGTGAGATTAAAAAGTACAAAAATTTTTTTAAACAAAGCTAAGTTAATAAATTGGTAAATGCGCTGGGAGATAGATAAGTCCGGCGCGTTCCCCATTTTTTTAATAGTTAGTTTCAATAAATTTTTGCCTTGTAATGTGTAAATAAATAAATATTCATAAGAAAACGACATTTTAAAGAACTGTCGTAGCTCCTCTCGTGTTTATCTTTTTAAAAAAAGCTAAGTAAATAAACTGGTGACTGCCCTGGGAGATAGAAATGCCCGCCGCATTCACCAGTTTTTTTTTAGTTATTTTTTATTTTTTTTTTGACTTTTAACTGATATAAAAGAAAAGATAACACAACTTTTTTAATTTTCTGTGCATCAACGTATAGATTGGGTCGAACGACAAATAATAAATCATAAAATTAAAATGTCATTTTAAAAGTAAGATTGTAACATGAACTTGCCTTTAAACAAAGAAAGTAGTTTTCTGGTCTCTCACTGCACTGCATCACACACAATACAAGTTAATTGTTTGTCATTATACCAAAATGTATAGTTTCCCAATAATTATTACAAAAAAACACAATCACATATAAACAAAGAAGAAGACAAGATCAAATAATCGTTAAAAAACGCTGTGCCCTGAAATCGACAAATTAGTATGTTATGCACATACATAGGGTCATGCTAAATCGTATACTAATTTCTCAAAAATTTAGGTAACAACCATTTTTAAATGAAATATGTATAATTTTAATGAAAGGCTAGGGAGGCATTTTTGCTCTCATAAAAAAATATAAAATGCTTAGATTTAGATATTATTGCGTAAAGAAAAATTGTTATTGAGAATTCCGTCTATTTCGAACAATTTTTCAAAAAAGTAAATATTATGTCTGGCAACTTAGCAGAATATCGGGGATTCTAGGCATATACCGATGATGCGTATACCCAATGGGCTTTATACTTATGGGCTTTTTCACGTCATGAAAGGAAATAACCAACGTGTTTTACATGTCGAATCTCGAATACGTAGTATTCTGCAGACATTTTTACGGCGTTAAAGGCATCACGTCAATTAATAATTATGATCTAAGGTGTATACGCGGCTTTAATATGTCACATGACGGCGTTGAATGTATTGTCAAACTCTCAAGGAAATAACATTTTGGCAGCCACTGATTTTTCAATTTGATTCATATTACGTAGTGACCTTTGAACCCACACGATAAGAGCGAAGGCGACTATATCTGCCAATCTGTCCTATACACACAATTTAAACTTATCGAAACTTTTTTTATTTTTATTCCCGTAATTTCAAGTGTTTAATTGAAAATCTGATTATAAGTAGCTGAATATTTTTTTTACAGTAGTATTGTAATTCTTTTCTTATTCTAATGAAATTATTTACATTGCATATTTAAGATAACGCAATATGTGAAATTTAACAAAATTAAATTAATAAAAAATTAACATTTTAATGTGAAAGACATTACCGTAAAAACAGATTTTTTTTTTAATAGAAATTCTGAGAATTTTATTTCGATCTTTTCATACGTACTAAATGGAAAAACATGTTTTTATGGTAAAAGTAAATAAAAAAGGAAATTGAATTTTTTGCCTGTTTACTGTAAAACTTTCAAAGTAAAATTTAAATAAATTCTTAAAAAATATAAAAAGAAGTCTGATGCGAAAAAAGTTCATATTTGCCTGGATTGTTTTTAAGTCGATCAAACCTGGTCATTTTTTAGTAAATTTTGTTGAATTGATTTATTTTCTTTCATGTTGATTTTAAAAAGCTTAGACCATGATCATAATGACAATATAGCTCATTTATTCTATAAACATTGCGCCTAGAATTTTAAATCTATTGGCTTTAAGAAAGAGTCGTTTATATACGTATTTGAAATTTTTATACTTTTTCCATTAATGTATTGATGTTTCAAAGAGATCAAAATTTTTGTATTTTAACAAATGACTGAAAAGCGAAATATTTAGCTTTGGATTTTAACTATCTGTTCGATTAAAAATGTATTAAAAACGTATGTTTCAAAAAATAAGAGATTTTGATATATTTGTTTTTATCGGCCTCGCCTGACTTTCCCATATTTCCAACTGAATACTAAAAAAAGCCTGTTTATATTAATCAAATATAATTTTTTTAAAACATTTTATGAAGTATAAAAGAATTCATTAGGGGCCATTTTTATCAAAAAAATATAGGGATAGATTGGCAACTCTGAGCTGTCTAGTGTTAGTATTATTTCAGTATAATATGCAGGTTTGTGATTTAATGACGGGTAAATTAAATAAAAGAAGAAGTATTTTTAATCCTCGGATACATGGATTTTAATTTTGAATCGCGCGCATTTTTCCAATAAACGAAAATATACAGAATATCGCAAAAAATTGCGCAATTTCAAATTGTCAGGAAAATTTGTGTTATATCTTTTTTTGAACTGTTCACGACATAGTTACATTTATATAATAATTATATCACTTTATTACAACATAAATCAATAAACTATTTTCCACATTCCTAAAATGGATTCCATCAAATGCTGGAAGTGGCCGCTATTGACAACATTTAAAACCAGATATAACCAGTCATTTCAATTATTTAAAAGTTTCAATTTTATTGCTAATTGAAGATATTTATAATGCGTTTAACTGAGAGTCAGAGAATCAAAATATTAATCATATTTCGCTGTCGTAGAAAACTAGTAAACACAACGAAGTTCTAATAATCTTCAACAATAAATCTCCAAAGAGAGAATCTGTGAGTCATTCTTCAATCTACTGATTGAAGAATTAAGAGACTGGAAAGATAAAAAACTAGATATCCTGGTTTAATTAGACGAAAACTTCTCAAGTACGCTCGCTTTGGATATTATGCTTTATAGAGCGATTGTAACAAAGTTATTAAAGAAGAAAACGTGCCTTTCTTCTAATAAAATTTTATTATTTCATGAGCAACTAGAAGATAATGCAAATTGCACAAACGAGTTTTGCCAGAACATGACGAAAACAACTGATAATAACTCTAGAACTAATGAAACAGATATGCTTTTCAGATGAGGAAACTTTTTATTTTATTGGAAGTTAATAGGCCTAATTTAAGGTACTAGGATTCTAAAAATGAACACTGGCTTACAGAAAGTCATTTTCAGAATTATAAAAATGTTAATGTATGAGCAAGGGTTATTAATACCAGAGTAATTAAACCATACTTCTTTAAAAGAACCTTGAGGAGAGCGTTATCCTGATTTTAATAGATGACTTGATTCTAGCAATGGCCACACTATATTCTAATAAAAATAACTCAAATATGCCGAACCTACAGTTTCAACAGGATGGGGCACCTTTGAATTATGCTCCAATGGTTAGAAGATTCCTAGATAATATTTTTCCAAATTAGTGGATAGACAGAAGTAGATCAATAGAATGACACCTAAATCACAGGTATTTAAATGAAATACGTAAACTTTTATCGAATTTATCAACAAGTTAAAAGATAATATATAAGGTACAAACTGCCTGTGTTACATTACAGTTGGTCATAAAGTTATCAACTCTACAACCTAAAGTGCTTATAATAATAAAAAAACGCGTAATTTTTAAAATTAAAAAATGAAGGGCACTTAATTAATCCGCCCTAATTTAGTCGAAAAAGTGCTGTTATTACTCCCATTCCATTATCGCTAAATTGCGGCCGTAAATGGCCCTCACATTAAATAAAAATTGTAGGGCGAAAAAATGTTAAAACACAGCACTCGTGGGGGCGAAAAAAAAGTAGCTGCCAGATAAAAATTTCGGGTCAATTTGCGCGACCACTGATGCCTGTCATTTATCATTCGATATGCCCGAGAGAGAAAAAAATGAAGACCTATTCAGAACGGATAGCAATTCTAAGTAGGGGCTGTTTCGAGGGTCCGTCCATCGGAATTGTTTAGACCCTTAATGAAACAAAGGTGCTTAATAGATTGGGTTTTTTTTGCCTATAGCGAAATATTGGCGTTTCTTTTAATGTTCGATTTGCTAAAGTGCCTTTCGGCTGCTAAAAAGAAAAATATAGGTAAGGACCCATTAAATTTTTAGTAATTTCAAACTTTAGAAAAACATAAATTAAACATATTATTTTTACAAAAAACATTAATATTAATAAAATTATTTTTTATTTGGGTCAAAAATATTCTTTGATGGGGGTTTTAAAAATGTAGTGCCAGACTTAAGGGGGTTATTTCAGATACTAAAATGAATATACGTAGGAAGCCCTAGTGAAAAATAAGCCGTTTTGGCTCCTAACATGACAATATTATAAAAATTATAATAATCTTTCAAAACGTTGACATCCAACCCCATTAGATAGCTGAATTCTTCGCCTCATTGAACGCTCACGCGTACGTGTTGAAAAAGGAGCAGCTTTTTCTATATGTGATTCCTCTTGGGCTTTTACATGTGTTTCATACACCAAAGACTTTATGTAATTCTAGAGAAAAAACAACCACCTGATAGCTTCTCCTCTTCCGATACATTGCTCAGGAAATTGTTGATTAAGGTGATCCTGTGCAATTCTAAATTCGAAAATTGCACCGCCATGTTGGAACCATATTCTAGCTCGTAGATCTAGAGAAACGTGGATATTGTCTAATACCTGAGAATACCTAAGAATATTTCAGGAACTTTAAAGAATCAGAATTAAGAAGTCGGCAACAATACCGACCCACATGTAAATCGCAAGTATTGAGAAATAAAATTGTTTTTCTTAATTCCTTTTTTTGAATATTACTGCAATTTATAATAAATTATTTACAGACAAAAGACTTATGAGAAAAAATTACTCAAATGTATTTTTATAAATTACTTAATTTTTAAACTTTTTATTAATTAACTTATTGGCCACTATTTTTTTTGGGATTATCAATAATCTGATTACATTAGCCTCAGCTAGGATTTTAATTGGAAAAATTGCTTAATCCTGAAAATATCTGAGATTAGTTTTACTGAATTTTGCTTTGTTTTTAGACTTTTTCATACCATTTGCAAAGACGTCATATGGAAATTCTTTGTATGTGACCTTTTCAACGAAAAAGGGGCTTCTGTGCGAAAACAATTATTTTTGTCAGTTTCTCGTTAATTGTCTCCTTTTCTCCATTTTCTTTAGTGTATAACTAACTACATTCAAGAACGTCACGTGTTGTTTCTACTTAAAGTATTACCATAGTTAATTGCGTTCAGATTACTAAACGAGAAAAACTGAAGAAGTATTTTTTTCGTTATTAAATTAATTAAATCTTTACTGTTGGCCTTTTACATTCACAAAATAACCAACAATGAGTGTAGATGAAGAGTGTAGTGCCGTGAAGACAATGACGGATCCTATGAAGATGTTCAAATAACGATGAAGATGATATGGAATAAAGTTTCATTAAAATTGATTTATCTGCTCTGTAAAAAGAGAAGCAGTAGCTGGTAACCAAATTTGATTGATTAAAAGATTGATATAACACCAAATGCCAAACAATTATGATCGAAAATGATCGAGAATAGGAGAAACAATCGTTTACAGTTGTTAAAAAATAAACTTGATTCAGTAATACTAAGCCATATCGAAGGATTAGAAAGTCTTTATTTAAAGCTTGCCCAACGGAAGAAATATGGACAAGTATAGAATAGACAAGCTACGAGGTATAAAATTTAGTTTGCCTTCTACAACGTACCTGTTTGCCTTTAGTTTTTCCTGTTTATACATAGAGCCAAAACGTCTTATTTTTAACTAGGGTTTCCTAAGCAAATTCACTATAATGTCCCAACAATACCTTTAAGTTTGGCACTAACTAATCAAATTATATATTCTTTCTCTTAGAAGGTCTGTACATTAATTCAATAGAAATTAATCTTTGTTATCGATTAAAAGTGGTTATTGTCACATTATACAGATCGATCCAGGGAGCGAAACTTTAAGTAAGATCAGATGTAATTTTCTTTTTGTATAACTTCGCTATAGTATAGATAGAGTTTACTTTTTTACTTTTTAATCTTACAGGTTTTTTTAATTTCTTGCTCTCCGAAAATATATAAAAAAAATATTAATTACGACATGAAATAAGGTAAATTTCCGGCTTAATAATTCAAAAGGCATATATAGTGGGTCCAAGATAAGGATGATTTACTTTATGTAAATTGAAAAATACTACGGATATAAATAATATTTTTTACTCTTATCAATTCTATTAAAGCTAAATAGCAAATTCATTTTCATAGAATATGAAGGTTAATTGATTATTAGAAAACTGATAACTACTATTTTTTCTACAATAGCAACTAACAAGTCTGGGAACCAATAGCCTCAATATTACTTGAAATATTTTCTAACAAACTAGCAAAAAATGTATAAGCTTAAAGGATTTAGAATAATTCCAAAATTCTTTATAAAGACATGCAAATATTATTAGAGCTTGTTAATATATTAGCCAATTATTATAATATTTCCATTGAGCAGTCTGCATTTCATTTTAAAACTAAATTAAATAGAAATTAACAGACAAAATTATTATTAACAATATTCATTATTTATTTACAAATTATATCTCAAGCATTATTAAAGATATTAATTGGGAGACAAGTTATAATTTAATTTAAATCAATACTTCATTTTTCAATACTTCATCATTTTGAATTTTGCTTATTTATTTTAACGGTAAGTGTTTCTAAATATTAAAATTCAATTCACAATCTTTTTTTTTTAATATGTAAGCATTTTTTCTGATATAAATATTTATAGTTTAAACTAGAATAATCCTAAAAAGATGAAAATTCTAAATCTCTTAAAGGCGTTCATTAGAAAAAAATAAAGATCCAAAAGTTTCCATGCATATTTACTTACTTTTTTACATAAATGTAAAATGTCTTCTAAATTCTAAGTATAATGACAAACTATAAAATATTTTATGATATTTCTAATTTATTACCAAAAATCGTAAAAAACCTTGTAAAAATGATGATCAAATCCTTGCAAAACTTGCTCGCAAACAGCTTGTTCTGTGCCTTGCCGATTACTATTTTTAATTTACATAAATGATAATTCTTTATTGCATGAAGAAATTTAATACAATTTTTTTGCTGATGACAATAATCGTTGCCGTTAAGATATCTAACGGATGGTTTTTCTTTAAAAAAACTATTGAAAATTAAATTTTTATTAGGCAGTCTAAATTTTCAATAATTTTAGACTTATTCTTAAACATACATGCAAATATTAGTTAAATTATTTAATAAAATCTTATAATTTAATCAAATTTCATATTTATTTTGTCAGAAGGTCTGCACTTTGATTTAATAGAAATTGACGGAGAAAAATTAGGTTTTTCACATCCTTTACTTAGTAATCAGCATTAATAATTAAAACTGGATGTTCTTGCAATAATATACAGATCGATCGGGAAAGAAAATTCTTAAGTTAGATTCTTACAAAGTTTTAAAATTAGTTTTTATTTCTTTTAGCCGGCAACATAACCAAAATAGAAAAAATATTTTATGAAAGTCCTATTTAACTTGAAAAATTCCTATTATAGATTTTAACAATGTATTTTAATTTTGTTACTTCTGATGAAGCTTAATAGCAAAATTCAATTCTGTAGAGTATAAATGTTACGTTAAAAACTGATAGTCCTTACTTCCCAGAACAAAAAGTAGCATTTCCTTACCTAAAGTTCTAAAAATGCCTTTCTAATAAAAATATAAGAGCTTAATAAATTTGGCATGATTTCAATATTCTTTACAAACGCGTGAAAATATATCAACTAAATACTATCATGTTTTTTATATTAACTCTTCAGGTTTAACTCTAGGTCAGTTTTATGCTTATTTGAATTTTTTTCAAAAAATAACAATGCCTAATGATAGATTGGTTTATTTGGATCTGATCTTCACTAATAAAAATAATTTTGTGGTAACAGAAGCAATCGACTACCTTTTTGATAAATCTTAAAACCACAAAGCGTACAACTTTCAATTAGATTTGTGTGGTGAATTCAAGCCAAATGTAGAGTATGTAGAATTTTATTATGATTTTAAGCTTGCAGATTATGATGACATTAATAACTACTTGTCTGGAATTGACTGGACTACAATACTGAACACGACTGATAATAACATAGCTGTCTCTCAATTCTATCACATTTTAAACGTGGCAATAGCCCTTTTTGTTCCTCTCAAAAGATATAAGACATCTGATTTTCCCAAGTGATTCTCGAGTGAACTTAAATATCTAGTTATACAGAAGAAGATTGCTCACAAGAATTACATCAGTACTCGTGATCAATCTGATTATGTTACTTTTTCTAATCTCAGGGCGAGGTGCAAAACTTTAACGAATATTTGCTACCGTGATTATATTTCAAATTTAGACCAATTACTGTGAATTGACCCTAAAAGCTTTTGGTATCACCTCAACAGTAGGAAGGCAGTAAATAAAATTCCAAATTCAATGTATTATGGTGATAATTAATTTTCTGGTTGCGAACAGATAGCGGAGGGTTTTGCCCAGTTTTTTTCAACTGTCTACAATACTAATATAAATAAAAATAACAATTATTATATGGGTCAACAGATGGGAGAAAATATGACAATTCCTAATCCCCAACTATCTGTTGGTTTGATTTTTGATAAAATTTTAAAATTAAAGGCCAAAATTAGTTCAGGTCCTGATGGGATACCAAACTATTTTTTACAAAAATGTGTCTGTACTGTTTCTCGCCCTCTATTCTTCCTTTTTCACAAATCCCTTAGCTCAGCACTCTTTCCGTCATTATCGAAGCATAGTTTTGTAGTACCAATATTTAAATCAGATGATAATGAACAAATAGGCAACTATAGGGGCGTTTGCATCCAGTCGGCCATTCCAAAACTGTTGGACAGTCTTATCTACGACCAAATTTATTTCTATTGCAAGGAGCTGTTGCTCAATCAGCAGCATGGGTTTAGTTCGGGCAGATCTACGATCACTAACTTGTTGATCTATCAGCAGCATCTGTTGGATGCCTTGGAGAGGGGATGTCAGATGGATGTGATTTATACAGACTTCTCCAAAGCTTTTGATAGAGGCGATCACAGAATCTTGCAGGAGAAACTTAGAGTGTTTGGTTTCTCCAATCATATAGTTGCCTGGTTCACAAGCTTCTTGTCAGGCCGGACTCAGCAGGTTAGATTGGGTAGTGCGAGATCCCGCAATATCAATGTATGTTCTGGTGTACCTCAGGGTGGACACTACTCACCATTGCTCTTTAACATTTTCATTAATGATATAGCTACATGTTTTGAAAATAGTGCCTTTTTATTGTTTGCAGATCACCTAAAATTTTATAGAGTAATCCAGGCTCCCAAAGACCAAATTTTGTTACAGAATGACCTGAATAGGCTAAATGATTGGTGTGTCAACAATATCTTATTCTTAAACATAAAGAAATGTAATTATATTAGTTTTCACAAAAGAAGTAAAAAAGTTGTAACATCATACAATATAGAGGGAAGCCCTGTTCGGTATTCTGATACAATCAAGGATCTAGGCATTTATTTTGACGATCATTTAAATTTTAATATACACATAAATAATATAGTGGTTAGGTCCTCCAGGGTTCTGGGTTTTGTTCTGCGTAACTGTAGAGAGCTATCAGTCGAGACCTGTAAGAGAGTGTACATGTCTTTGGTGGTTTCTTTATTGGAGTATGGCTCAATGATATGGTCCCCCTATTACATGAACAGATGTCTGGCCCTTGAAAGGATTCAGAATAAGTTTTTAAAAATTTGTCTATTTAAATTGAATTTGGAAATACCGAATGATCATGTTTATGATGATACACGGGAAGTGCTGGCTATGACCACATTGAGAGAAAGACGTATTTGTGGTGATTTAACGTTTGTATTTAAGCTTCTTAATGGTCTGATTGTATGCCCCGACCTTCTCGGTAGAATTAGCTTCAATGTCCCCTCAAGATTCTTAAGATGAAACCGACTATTTGCTTTACCTTTTCACAGTACCAACTATGCCACTCACTCCCCTATCGAAAGAACCTTAAATATTATCAACCATGAGGATATTGAGGTTGTGGGCAATAGCTTGTCTAGTTTTAGGAATCAAATTAGAGAGATTGTGTAAACTCTGCTGTTGATTTTATGTTGGTTTGCCTGTAAAAACATATTTGTATTTTAGCTATTTTAAGTTATGGTTAGGTGTAACTATTGAATTTTGTAATATTAATTATGATAATTATGATATTTTGTAATGGGGTTGATCCCGTCTATTAAATAAATAAATAAATAAATAAATTATGAGGTCTAGATTTTTGGAGATAAAAATATTAATAACTACCTTTACATTTTAGGCATAATTTAGAGTAAATATTTGCAAAAAATTAATAATTTCACCCTGAGTTAACTTCAAATACTAAATTTCACTTAAATCGGGCAAATAACAAAAAAGTTAAAAAAAATCCCACACAAAATAATAAACACATTAAATCCCTATTAGATTTTTTTTAATCATTCGGACCCACTTAATTGTAATTTTTATCTAGCAAAATACATTGTATAAACCACTGTGTCGCATAAATATTATAATAATAAACGGTAAATTTCTAAAACGTTAAAGCCTTTCCGAGATATCACGGCTAAAAGAACCCGATTTGGTAAAAGATGTGCGTATATTCGGATGGTCCAGAGTCTTTTGTATATTTCTATACCAATTTCTTAAAGTTTTGAGCTATTTTAAGCATTTTCTCAATGAATTTAGGAAGCAAGTCCAAGCCGAATCATCCATGTTGACGCCATGTTGTCGAAACCGCCATAAAAGTTGGCATTAAAATCGCGAGTGGACGTGTCAAAATCGACCATTTTCATACAATGTTTTAGGGTATAAAAAAAGTTTTTACCTTGTGATTTTTATATAGAAATATAGTAGAAAACTTAAGGAACCTACTAACATCAATTTTGGATCGATTTCAATAGATTTTAGCAGTTAATTTTTGATGATAAAAAGGGTAATTTTTCGGCGAGAATCGCCGTTTTTTTTGCGATTTAAACGATATGCCATGATAACGATTTTTCGCGTTTGGTACTTTTTCGAAAAAAATACCTTTAATAGCACTTCTAAAAATAATAAATTTTAGTAGATTATAGTAAAGTAAAAGGTGCATTTGCTCGATTTATTCTGATGCATCTATCACATACAAGATGTACACAATTAATTTCCAAATTCAAAAAATTAAAAAAAAATCATAATTTAAAAACAGTTTTAGTAAGTACGGTTGATATTGCAAAATATTTTTCTTATTGCAGGCTACAAACCATCACAAAGCCAGTGAGCTCTAAGTGGCTCCACTAAAAAGTTATTAAAACTGAATAAAAACGTGTGAAAAAGACTATTATTTTTGACTGAACACGTTCCCTGTATAAATGATGGAATTGAACTAATTACCCCGTTTTATTTGCAAAGAATGGATGTTTAATTAATCCAAATGAATTTTTTTAAGGTTTTTTGATTTTTCTTAAAAAAAAAAATATTTTTTTTCAAAAACCCGTTTTAAAGTTGTTGTTTTTAATGAGGCGCATATATCTTCTGGGAGTCATTATTTCCAGAAAGATACCGTTAAACCGTCAGAGGGGCTAGAATATCACTCATGTCTGAAATTGCTGAGACTAACCAAAAACTATATGGATAAGATCCACGTGAACTCTGATCGATCCGTCGATCGAATAAATATTATAAAATTCAAAGAATCGCTGCGACTTATTAAAAAAATTATACAAAAAAAATATTTGGCTTTGAAAGCATCCCAGTCCTAAGCAAAAATTATAAATGAAAATTTGTAACTAATAGGTAGCCCTATATATCTACATTACAAAAAAGTAAACATCATTTCTCTACTTTAAATAGAATCAAAGTTATAAACACTTTCGTCCGACGAGTCCGGATATTTTGCGAAAACTCCCCAAAGGAAAAGGCTCCTCCATTAGAGCTTTGCTCGAATAATTATAATATTATTTCATATTTTCTTTACTAAATAAATAAATAAAATTATTTTAATTAAAATTAATTGAAGAACTAAATTATCTAGGGTAAATAAAACCGGTGGTAACAAAGTAACGTTGCCCCGCTACGACAACCTTACGTATGTTAAGTTTAAATTGCTTCGCTCTCCTTATCTTCGTTTTCCAGCGGAAATCCGAAACTTATTTTTAAAAGTTTGTCTTTTAATAAAGTTCTTCGCCAAATTTACTCTGGCATGGCTGGTTGAGAGTGCAATTGAGAATAGATAAGGGATCTCTTTTAATGCAAAGCGATTTCTGGAAAAAAGTTTGGCTTTTTCCAGGGGTTAAATTTGTATAGTAAAGTGTTGTTTCGATTTGGATAGTTTCCGTTTAATTTGTATTCACTTGGTCTTAATCAACTGTTTGTTTATTCTGTATTAGAGTTTTTAAAGTGCTTTTTAGGTGAAATTTTTCTTAAGATTTATGTTTTTCATTACTTTTCTAGCAATCTTTCTTAAGATTTTATAGTTTCTTTTTTATTTAACGCAATTATTAATCATAAAATTCAAAATTGTTCTTTCCTGCGAGTCCTGTAATAAAAAAGTAAGAATAAGTTTGAAAGAAGTAAGACCGTGACTTTCCTTTATTTGAAATTTCATAGCAATACTCCGATTCGAGCTCGCTACGTGACTGAGCCGGGGCCCAGTAAAAGTTTTCACTATTTCAGATCATAAATTTTGAGTTTCGCGCGACTTTACTTCGTCAAAAGTCGTAGTAGAAGACGGGTAGAAACTTCTACTAGAATCCAGAATTATCAGTTTTTTAGTTTAACTAAGGATAAAAGCGATTTGGTTCATGATATATATGATTCAGATATTATTATTATTGCTTAAGGAGAATTTTGAATAAATGATGTACTTTAAAAAAAATTCTCTTTTACCATCAATTTGTACTAAGGGAAAACAGCTAAATCCACGTTGTTCATAATTGGACTTTTCTAACACTTTTTGATCTCTTTAGAAACAAATATACATATATTTTTATTAAGTACTGAATAATAGGGTTTTTTCGCAGGCAGGAAACTTGCCACTGTTGTTCCTGTTCCAAAAGTCCAAAACACTTAATTGTGTAATGAATTTCGGTCAATTAAAACCGTACCTATTTATAAGAAGCTCCTTGAAGTATGTGTTAAGGAACAGCTACTTGAACACTATAATATAAATAAAATAGTTGTACCTAACCAATCAGGGTTCCGTGAGAATCGTTCATGTGAGTATAGACTCACTAGTAGTCAGACTAATATAGTTGATAATTTTCGCAGGGCCCTTGACACTGATAATCTAGTACTTGCTGTGTTTTTGGACTTTAAAAGAGCGTTTAAAGCCGTAAGTAGAGTAATTTTAATTAGGAAATTAGAACAGTTAGGCCTTAAACATAATGTATTGAAGTGGTTTCAGTCTTATTTAAGTGGTAGAAATCAGCGAGTTGTACACAAAAATAGTTCCACTGAGTGGGTTAATGTAAATGGGTTAATGTAATGGTGTGCCACAGGGAACGGTCTTGAGTCCCTTGCTATTTTTATTGTTTATCAATGATATGGTGGAGGTAGTAAGAAGGGTGTAATGTGGTGTTGTTTGTGGATGATACAATGTTCTAACTCAACTGCAACAGGTCATGAACGTTGAACTATATACAAGTTTTGTATATTTGGCAAGAGATCTAGATTAAGTTCAATAGACATAGGCAATATACAGATGTTTGTAAATGAGGAAAGTATTTTGTATGACTAGGAAATTAAATATTTGGGAACATTTTTCAATGCCAATCTAAATTTCCATGCTCATGCAGATTATGTAATGAAAAAATTTTCAAAAAAAGTTGAATTTATTTTAAGAATTGAAAAAAAATTCTCAATGCACACCAAATTGAAACTTTACAACGCCATTGCTCTTCCTCATTTACAGTTCTATTCAATATTATTGTATAACTTACCACATTATAGAATTGACCAACTGGAAAGAATTCAAAATAGAGCTATGAGACTGATTCTAAATTGTAATCGTTACACGCCTATTGCCTCTATGTTGGGTGTCCTAGATATGTTGTCTGCACATCAGAGAACTATGTATAACGTCTATTTATCTATTTTTAACCCTTCATTGGTAAGCTGGGGTATAGCATACCCCAATAAAAAAACAAACATGTTTCGAATATAAACTAAACATTTTTGAAATATTATCAATAAATAATGTTTTTGTATTGGTCTGAAAGTAAATAAAAATAAAAATCATGACAAATAACCAACCAAAAAAAATTAAACGTTTATTTTCAAAAGGCCTACATTTTTATAAAAACTTCGAACAAGACGGAACCAGGTATAAAAAATATATTATTATTTTGAAAATATTTACTTAAAAATTAATTTTTGATTAAGTATAAACTACAAATAACTTAAGAAAAATATAAACTAATACATTGCTCTATGTTTTATGTACTAAATATAAAACTACAGTTGTCGCAGGTTTGCGCTGCATAACTCAGGCAAACAAATTTATTACAGGCCCTACAAGTGTAAAAAGATTTGCAATCTTTGTTTCTTAGACAGATATAACACCTTCTGAAAAATCTTTGCCTTTTTGTGTCTTCCCCAACTGTTGTTGGGACAATTTCCTTCTGTATATCGGAAATCTTACGTCGCACTGCTAGACTTATTCGCGGATTTTGCAGTCTATTCATTTGGAACGGTTTTACTAAACTCAAAGATAAATCTTTTAGAAAAAAGCGCCGTTTTAGATTTTCATCCGTATTGCAATTAAAAATTACAAAAGCGTTTATAGCAGCTGAGTTTAGTAAGGAAAAGAATCGGATTAGTGGCCACCTGCGGCTATTCCTTAATACACTATAAGTGGCAGACAATTGATCTACCGTATCTACTCCTCCTTTTGTCATGTTGTAAAACATTATTATTTCTGGTTTATTTTGGTCCCTAGAATCGGGATCAATTGTATTGTCATGATGGAGAGTTGATAAAAGTAAAACATTTTTATTTTTTTTTTGGAATATAAGAGACCAATGTTACGTCTGATTAAAATGCAAATTTGGCACTTCTTTCTTCTCGCTTTGTTGTGAGTAATTCACCTCCAACACAGAAATTTCTCTTTTTTTTTTTCTCAGCGTCCCTACTGAAGTAAGTTTATATTCTTTTAGTAACTTTATTACCAAGTCATAACTTGTAAACCAATTATCAAACGTTATGTTTCGCCTTGTTCCTCTAATTGGTTCTACCAATCGCAGAACTATGTCAGCCGGTTTGTTGCTAAGGGCGTACGGACCTTCGGGCTGCTGGCCTACATATGCTTCTAAGTTTAGTACATAAAATGTTTTTGAGTCTACAAGTGCAAATACCTTGAGGCCATATTTAGCTGGCTTGTTTGGTATGTACTGCCGAAATCCGCACCTACCGCGGAAAGACTTAAGTTTTTCGTCTATTGTTAAATATTCCGAAGGTACATAAGCTGCTTGAGGGTTTTCTTTAAATCGATCAAATATTGCCCGAATTGAAGCTAGTTTATCAATTTTAAGTCTTTCGTCACGAGAATCTTTATTGTCGAACCTTAGGCAGCTTAGTAGGAACCTAAAACGCTTTAGGGGCATCGTTGCTCTAAACATGTCTATACCGGATCCATCGCTAGCCCAAAGCTCATCTAAATTTATCCTACTAGCCCTAAAACGACCACACATATATAGTAGTCCAATAAGGGCTTTAATTTCTAAAGCTATTGTTTGTTGTACGATCGATTTGTCATTATAGTTTTCAGATTTCGTTTGAATTAACCGATTAGTACATTCAACTATAGAGTCAATAATAAGTTAATAGTCTATAAAAATATTCCAACGATCAAAAGGGGTCTTGGCCTCTTTAGCAACACCTTTTGGTCCCGGAAGATGGATAATAATATTTTCCTGACGTGTACGCACAGCCTTATTTCCTGGATTAGCTACCCATTTAGTTTTTTTGTCAACTCCCCATAAATACCTTGACTTTACTTCAGGCAAAAACTCCTCGACAATGTCATCTTCTAGTATTTCTTGCTCAGGCTCCTCAGAACGTTGGCTAACGTGGTCGTCAAACTCACCCTCAGAGCCGGATTCAATGGGCTCCTCATCAAGTATTTCGGATATGAATTATCCGAAATTTCCCAAAGCCTCAACAACTTTTCTTGCTCTTTTTCATATGACCATCGAGCAGACATAATATCTACAAGTGAAATTCAAGGTAAATAAAAAATATTAATAGAGTAATAATAATAATTATTATTATAGGTTTATAACATATTAATATTATACGTAGTTATTATTATATTATCATATAATAATAATAATAATAATAACAATTTATATATAATATGTCGTACTTACCTCTAAAAGAATCAAAGAACTAAAGAAAAAAAATTACGAGAATGGTAAGCTAGGGTCTGATATACCCCAAATCACTTTACTTGCGTCGATCAAAGCTCACACGCGACTGACGCGCTCCAAAAAACGTGCTTTCTATCACTTGACATTATATTTAAAGGTACTTACGAGATGGCGCTACGTATTTGGCAACGGACAAAATTATAGAGATATTAAGTACTCCACCTTACCAACGGAGGGTTAAATTAAAATGTCAGATGCTCCCTGCTTATATATGCAATACTAGAAATCGTATAGACTTCATACTGGTGGTTAAATGTAACACAACACTAATAATGCATAATTTAGTTCTATACAAAAGGTTAATTCTATTTAACAACTTGCCTGCTAACATCAAAAATTGTATCATTTTGAATCAATTCAGAGGGCTTTTGAGAGGATTTATCGTAAATAAGTAATAGTGTGCCTGTTATGTGTATGTCATGTTATTTTAAGTATGTAGTTTATTAAGTTTTATTATAGTGTGCATTGTTTCCACTCCAGTTATCACCTTGGTTGTGGATTTATCTGTTAACTGGGTATTTCTGGGCCAGCCGGGAAACTGATTACAACTTCTTGAAACTATCAAAGCGTTTCTAAGTATTTTAATTTTAATTTTACAATAAAATTATAACGTGTTTTATGAACTATATAGAAAAACGATTCCTAACGATCAATTCTAGGAACCTTATTTGTTCATCTGATGTATAAATAAGTTATTTGAGAGTGTTTAATTATATACGGAGATAACATAGCACTCATATTTATGTAAAAAAAAGGAAACACAGAGGAGGTCTGAAAGAGATTGTAGAAAAGACCTAAACCATTCTTTTTGGAAACAAAAAGTTAAAGAACTTGATACTAAAGAATATGAAAGAATAATGGAATGGAATATTAAGAATATGAAAATAGCTATTTTGCTTGAGTGGAGCATGTTATATGTCTTGGCAGTTAAATAGATATGGGATTGGATTGAAAAATTCAAGTTCAGTAATTAGCAAATAATGTTTGTAAATTATGTTAAGCTTTAAAAGTCATTTCAATGCATGTATTGAAAAAAGCACCATTATCAGCCTACTATCCCTATGTTACTCTTAAGTAAAGTCTGGAGAAAATGCTCTTAAAAGAAAGTAAAAAAGTAACTTGGACCTGCTTCTACTTTGTAAAAGGTTACATAGTCATGATATTAGAAGCAAACAAGACTTACTGCTGAAAAGATGTTAATTATCATACATAAAAAAAGTCAAGTTTGAGCTTAAAAAATATTTAATAATTTTTTTTAACATATTTGAGTTAACTTTAATTTGATCTATTTGAAACACTGTTCTAAATTTGCTCAGTCCCATTGATACGTACGACAAAATTCTTGTTGTTACGAATTGGGTCTAATTGTTTAAATTCCTAAAGCTAATTCCTTAAATGGGTTTATTGGTCATTTGTTATTATGTGATATAAAACACATGCATGTGGAACAGTCTTCTACTTTTCATGTTTTATATATTACTCGTGTTAAGGTAAGGTGTAAAGTGATTAAGATACGAAATTTTATGAACAAACAAATTGCATGCATGAACCTCCTGATTCGAGTTCTTAGTGCAAACGAGACTGCATAAATGATCTATATAATAAAACAAAGGCAAAAAAGTAACTTTTGTTTTTGTGATACTTTATTAATTAATTACAAAAAGGTTGCCTTTACTGTAAATCTGATGCTTTAAGTTTAATTTTAACATGTGAATTAAAGAATATAGTTTTCTCAAAAATTATCTCTGGGCTTAATTGCTACCGCTTCTATTGAAATGAGTTTATTATTTAAAGGTATACAGAGCATATTTTTAATACTTGGCAAGAGATTCACCTAAGATGATAAAATCAAAATTTTAGATTTAGGTTTAACAACATTTATTTTAAGATTATGATTTTTTGCCCATATGTTTTAGTTATCTAAATCAGTATTAAACCCCTTCTGAGCTATTTGTAAATTTTAACAAGGCATTGGAATATATACCTGGGAATAATCTACTTAATGTTTCAAAGTCGAATCTTTTATTAAAATATGCATATCTGCAACACAATTTAAAAAAAGTAGGGATGAAAGTATGGATTTCTCGGGTAATTCATTGTTAATCGACGTAAAAGTCATCCGAAAAACCAAAGTATTGCATTTTTGCTACTAATAAAATGATGTATGGTATTAAAGGCTTTTCTTAATTGATGTATTTACTTACATTCTTCCTTTATTTAGACGCTTATTATATTATATTTAAAAATGAAATATACGTATTTAAAGATGAAAATTCCGTATGAAAAAAATATAATCTTTTTTTAAATCACTAAATATTAATATCTAAAAAACAAATGTACCTACTTTTTATAATTATAATAAGCACTATGTTTAGAATTTTAAACTTTAATAATAATTATACATAAAATCTACTAATCTACGGAATTTACTTACTTTAAAATTTTAAATATTTATTAACTTACATTGATATACATAGTGTGTCTACGTTGTAAATCCACCGCGAAAATAAAGAAGTTCCGAAGAGACCATATGCATATTTTCTATTTTCTATCTCGCATAAATCAGCCCTTAATACAAAGCCCATCGAGGCATAAATATAAAATATATGTGCACGAGAACACAATGTTAGGCGTGTTCGTAGTTCGTTCACGTACTACACACGGGCTGAATAAGAAGAAGGGTTGTAGGTATATTAAAATTGAAAATCGACGAGGAAAAAAATATTGACGGTAATAATAAATTTCCTTAAAAATGGCGAGGTTATTAAATCAAGTAATAAATTACAAAAATTTTACAAAAGCAGCTATTTTACGGGCAATAATAGGATAACAATCTAATTTTTATTAAACTAACGACTAACGAACATCCGGTTTAGCTGACATGGCCATTTTTATCGCTGTACGTTCGCCGTAGCGATTGTTAAATTGAAACCAAAATTGCATCGACACGGAAACGCCGGCAAAAAATTGCTTCATTTAGTTTTTTTTTTATCCCGTCGCACGGTTACGCTTTGCTTTGGTTTGATTAGCTCGGAATAATTAGTAGCGTCATTTCATTTTATGGACAATTTATAAATGCTCCTACAGTTTTATCAGCGGATTTACATCGTAAACGTTAAATGATCCTTCAGTCAATAGGGTTTTGTAAAAGAAAATATAAAAATAAAAAAAAATTAGAGATAAGATTGTTGGAATGGAGTTGAAATTAAAAAAAATAGAGCATGTTTGTTAAAATGTTAACGTAATTTATAAAATTATAGAAATTTCATATTGTTTGTTTTAATATGGAAACAAAATTCAAAAAGGTGTTCGTTGATTGAAATTCAATAAAAAGTTCCTATGAATATATGGACTAAACGTCCTAGATATTGAACTACAAAGTAATAAAGTTGTAAAAAAAAACTAATTTTTTTTTTATTTATTTGATACCCCTTTCAATAGCTCACCTCAAACTCAAAGATCTTAAGGTAAAATGAAAATCCTGTAGTCTCCCTCCGCTTATTTATTACACAATTCAGTTTTTTAAAATTCGCGACATGTTTCAGACACAATGGTGTCCATCATCATGGGTTACTAAAAGGAAATAGTTTTGAAAGAAATAAAAATATTTATAAATTTTATAATATCTTGGAAATATATTTTACTATAAAACAAAATATTTTAAATATTATAATTATTTTAAAAAATCAGAAAAACCTGAAGAGTGGGAAATGCATATTTTTTTAAAGCAAAAATCGTATGGCGTGTAAACTTACCAAAGTTACCATAAAAGGAATAAATATTTTAGAAATAATGTTTATTTAAGACACAGCATATCCTACTGCCTACTTATATAGTAAAAATCCCGCTGATTAAAACTTAAATGGCAACTGGTAATTAAGAAGCTCGTTAAGTTTCAGAAAAAATATTTAGAAAATTATTAGTTATATTAAAGACAGTTCATTCAAGCTTATATTCCCAAAACCAGTTAATAAATACCTCTATAAGGATAAGCAACTATTTCTGAAACACTCATTGTACATTTTCCTACTCTTGAGATAAACTACATATAACTAAACAATTCCGATATCTGTTTACCTCGTGTAGACAGACACCAATCACACATAAAACAAAACTAAAACTAACTTTCTAAACTTTCGACGGTTCAAAAAGTTCAATCGTTATTATCATGTATTATTCTTTCGTTCCGACGATCCATCATTTCAAAAACCAGAAATTGTTTTTCTTCCACTCCAGTTTGATGTAGTCGCATTCGTATTCATCCAGAACAGACTACGTGTTTAGCATATTGAAATTCTTCTGTAGGTTTATAAAAATGTCGATCCTTTTTTTTATTTTTTTACGACCTCATTTAGTAGAACTTTTTAGCAGGTAAAAAATAGTGATTTAATATTTACATACGCTTTAAAAAAATTCTATTTTATTATTCTATTGATACTAGACTAGACGTAACATTTTTTTTATTTTAAAATTATTTATGTCATCTTATGTCCTCGTACGAGACAGAGAAACCAAACTTTTGCAAAGTAGTATCTTTTATCTATATTGAACATAAACTACAGGTATAGTTTAAGAGCAAAGTTTTCAATATATGTTTCAAAGCCAATTTTATCCGACGTATTCAGTTATCAGAAGTTTTGGCATGATAAAAATATCAAGAAAGCAACATACGACTTTGTTTTTGATAACATAGATTATATTGAATTTCATGAAATTACGTCCATAGTTTTTCTGAAAATATAAATTTGCTTGTTTAAAACTTTAAAAGTAGTTAACTCTATTAATTCTATATTAATAATATATAAAAAAACGTTATAATCTATTAAAATAGTAAAAAAAAAACAAAAATAAATTTTTAATTACTTTTCGTGTTTAAGAAAACAAGATTACGATTCAATTATTGAAATTATGGCTGCATGCGAACCTTAAATCATAAAATAAGAGCCAATATTATCCTAAATATGTTATAATTAATTGTTATAAACTAATTCAAATAAGTTTCAAATAAGTTTTTAATGGCATCAAATATTAAGGTATATATAGATTTTAGGTATGTAGGAATTACAAAACTGAGATACTTTATCTAATTAATACTTTTTTGATAGGTTTTACCACATCTTTTTTCCTCTTTAAGACAAGCTATAGTAATTCTTCTTCATCGCCAACCGTCTAACTTACGCTTTATAACTATTTGTCTCTCTTCTCTATCCAAGATTGTTAAAAGACTCGTAAAACAATTTTATCAATGAATTATTATAGACTTCAGGCAACTTAAGATTCTCAGGATTTAAATATAGTGAAACAAATAAATTCCTTTACAAAATCAAAATGATGATAGTGACAGAGAAAATCTTGAATCGGGAACCTTAATATTGAAGGAAGCATTATCAACCAAGGATCCGAAGAGCTTTCTGATATTACCATAGAAAAAATAGAATTAGCATTTAAAAATACAAGAGTCAGATCATGACAACATATTTAAAGATGCAACAATAATAGAAGATCAACTACTAAAAATAAAAAAAAAACTGTAATTTCTGTGTATTTAATAATAAGGTCTCCAAAAATTGACATAATTCTATAGCAATTTCATATTTTTTAGTCGCAAAATTTATATTCATATGCCCTTTTAATGTGGAGTATTAAAAAAGTCTAGGAACGAATTGAAAAAAAATATTTTACCAAGATCATATTACAGCATTATAAATAAATTTTTCTTAGTTTAATTATTATCTGCGTGTAAAGTTTCTTTCCTAAAGTTCTTCTTTTCTTCTATTGTTTAGTTATTTTCGATTATTTTACAGTCTTCCGTTAATTTTATTGTGTTATTATTCATATACCTGTATACCTAAAACTATCCTTTTATAGGTTTTGTTACCGAATGTAAACTGCTATTTGTATATACTACGTTGATTAAACAGAAGTTTGTAAACTAAAAAAAAAAGTAATAAAATATATTTGGATTTTGACTATTTATATTACTTATGTATATTTTTTTCTGCCTTGAGTATATTTGTTTATAATTGCAAAAAAGTTAACAATAAACAAAACTAATCTAAGTGGCAGTCGATAAAACGACTTGAGTCCATGAAAAAAAAACATTTTTCTTATTATCTATTGGGAATGGACTTTCCAAATATTTGTAAAAAAATATGTAAAATTTTCATATTTTTGACCTTACAAACTTCATTTTTAAAAATAGCAAATCTCAAAAAAGTTTCTGGATAATCTTTGTGTGTGTATCGTGTAATTTTACAAGAATATAATCTACTAAAATTATAAACAATGAAGATGAGATTAATATATTTTTTCAAAATTTTTGGTTATTATTTTTAAGTAGTTTTAAATAGATTTTTTACTTATAAAAAATTTATTTAAATTTAAAAAAAACAGTAAAAAATTTCAAAAAAATTTCTTCTCAAGAATTCGAAAGTTTTTTTCAAAATCTTAGGAGCCAGATTTTTGATTGCACTTTTAAAGGCGATAGTATAAAAAAGAAATATGGTTTTTGAAAAAATTTAAAATATTTGATTTCTTTTATTTTCCAGATAGAGATAACTTTAATCTATATTTTTTTAATTTTTTATTTCAAATTTTATTAGAAACAATAAGTTTTTATCCTATAGAAAGTTTTCTTTAAGAATTGTAATTAATACAAAAATTCAATTTTTTTTTACCTTAGCAATCATTCAATCTAAATAATTATACGTATTTTAACTAACAATAACCATATTAACCATGGTCAGTAATAAGATTTATAAAAAACGTAAAAATAATAGTTTGAAAATTTTGGAAATAAAATTATATTAAAATTGTCTATAGGATAAAGCTTTTTTTTTCAATATAATAAAAATATTAAATAAAAGTTTTATTTGGTGGCGGGGTGCTTAGGTCGCCGACATAGCAATGTTTAGACGGACCGGAATATTGCGGTATTCCTTGGATTAACCGGGATGCTGCTGTTCCTGGTAAAACCGGAGCGTTGCAAGTGTCGGGGATCGGGATACCCAGCATTTGTCATTTATTGCTTATTTATATATGTACTCTTGCTGACTAAATATGTTGTTGAATTAGCTTTATGAACATTATTATTGATATATGTATCTTTATTTTTATTAATTTTTTGGGAAATTTGTGGTTTATGTATGTAGCTATTTATGCTAAGTAAAGATTATTATTATTATTATTTCGAATTTTGAAAAATAGAGAATGTTTGACCTTTTGCATATTCGAATACTTTATAGTAATAGAGACAATAGATTAATGGAATTATGAAAAGTAAACCTCTAGTTTTAATATAATGTAGTTTTAGAACTTCATTTTCATTTTCAAGCTTCAAATGCGATAGTTAGAAATTCAGCAAGGTTTACGGCTCTGAATGTGAACATTTTCATAAATCCCTTAACAATAGAGAGTAATAGAGTGTCGCTCCGTCTAACTTTTCTTTTCATTGAAATCAGATTGGTTTTCGGATTTAAGTAGTATGTCGCTGTTGCTTTATTGATAGTATCTTGTATTAGTTGTTCATAGTCTATAAAGGCCAGATTTAAAGAAAAGTGTTATTCATTGCACTTCTCAATCACGAGTTTCTTGGTAAGCAAGTGATGCACAGTTAAGTAACCATTTCCCCTGCCTTCAATCACGAAGTTGGTTGTAATATCATTTTCTCCCGGTGTTTTGTTGGGTTTCATGCTCTTTAGGGCTATTTACTTCTTCCTTAGTTACTTTCAGTAATTCTTCAGATCCGACATTTCTCACTTTCGCCTACTTCTGTTGATCATCGCTTTTTCGAAGGTCCCTTTCCTGATTAGGAAAGGGAAATTTCTTGATATTGCACTTAATATAACTAGGAGAATAAAAGAATATTTTAATTGCCTTTAAGAAAGTAAGCAATTATTTCTTCTGCACATAAGTTTAAAAATCCTATCAAATCAACATATTTCAAAAATTCTTAATACACATCAGTTTGGAGATTAATTATTTTTTTCTTTCTCTACACCAACATAAAATTGTATTTTTTTTTAAAGTTTATTTTTAAATTCAAAAGTTTTGTATTATTCCCTGATCATCGTTTTGGTCATTTTCGAACCAAGATTTAATTCCACTTTGTGGGAACATTTCCTTTACTGTCAGTTTTTTTCCAGATTTGGCCTTAATCATTTCATGCCATTGTTTTGATCTAAGGTCTCCTCATTTATAATCCCTTAGTTATTGTTTTAATAAGCTAGTTTAGTTTCATATACCTTCTTTTTCTATTTAACTGCCTTCGTTTTTCCAGAAGTCGCTTGATATTTTTAATTAATATTCTCCTTTGGAATTAGTCTGTTCTTATTTACTTCCTGAATGCTGCCCTTAAGGATTCATTATATTTTGTCATTTAAACTTATTATTATCGAGTAAGTGATTCACTTAATTGGCCTAGTTCCACTCTTTTCTATCCTGCTGTTTTAAACTGTTGTCAATTTTCTTGAAGTTGGTTATGGGATATTCGCGTATTTTATGTTAATGAACGATTTTTCTTTGTTGCTTATTGTCGGTAACAACTTTTGTTCGAACCAATCGGTGGGCGCTTCCTACCTCAAATGAATTCATTACCGTAATATCCTATAATCAATTTCTTTAGTTATTTCGAAATGTTACTTAATTAATACTTAGTTAATGATACTTCAGTTGTATTCAGCCATAAAGTTTAAGAGTATTTCTTCTCTTTCATTTCGATTCATAAAACTATAGTTTCCTACAAGATTCTCAGACTCCTCTTATTTCTTACCAATTTTGGCGTCGAAGTTACTCATTATGATTACGAAGTTGCATATATAACCTTAAATAGGTGTTACTACGTCATTATAAAGAAATTCAATTTCATCATCTATGTGTATGATATGGACTTGAATAACTTTGAGTGTGGTTCTCTTGATTATTCTGATTGTAAGGGTATGCCACTCGATCCAAGATTTCTCTAAAATTTTCTAGTTATCTTCAGACTCTTGGTTTGCCTACAAAATCAATTCCTACATTGCGATTTATACATAAAATGGTCGCCTAATTTTAGTATTAGATTATGGTTCATCCTGTCGCTTGATTTGGCAACACCCCACTATATCACAATTGATTTTTGTGAATTGAGTCATATTCATCCCAGTTTATCGTTACGTTGATGTTGTGCATATTTTATGTTCCTAGCAAGATTGTTATTTTGTGACAGTCCGGTCCTATACTGGAGATAAGCTCAAATTGTTGGCTGATAAATAAATATGATCAGATTCCGTTTAATACGGATCTGAGGATATTTAGCAATTTTTATTTATAAAGCCATAAACCTTGCTGAACTGTCTTTGATGAACCATCCTAGAGTTACATACCACAGCAATTTTAAAATCTATCGCAAATATTAATAATAATTACCAAGCATTATATAATAAAACCTGTTTTATAAAAAAAAACTTTTAAAATAATCCTAATAAATGTTTCTAAATTAAATCTTCGAAATTACCCGAATGCAGCCAGTAACTTCCTTCGCTAGATTCTCTTTAATTAAACCGTTTCACGGCTGCTAAATGAAAATAAAACAATTTTAAGAAAATTACAGGTAGTCGAACGAGAAATGAAGAACAACCCTTTAAGATTTATTAGAAAATTTATTATCAAAATTTACAAGATAAATTATAAAGCAATTATTTTTTCTTGAAGCAGTAAAATGCAAATTTTCGTGATTTATTTTTAAAGTATTAAAATATATGCAGTTTTAAAAATTAAGCATTCTCTATCTAAGAGTTACGCCTGTTAAATCCACCGGTATGGATCGCATAAGGGTTTTCGATTTTATGGTGTCGACACCTGACGCATCCCTTTATCCCTATAAATAAGACCCTAAACTCCTAAATCTTTTCCTTTTTATCTTGCGGGTGATATCCTGCTTTTGAGGGGTCGTTTTCAGTTAGATAACTGCAGGCAACAGGGCCTTCTTTTACCCCAATTTCCCGGTTAAAATCTTTATGTAGCGGAATAAATGGGCTGTAAATGAACAACATAAAAAAACCTATTATATATTATAAAGGTTATTTAAAATTATTATAGAAGCAAGAATAAATACGTGCTTGCTTTAGCTACAAAGTTCAAATTTTGTACGGTTGAGGTAAGTTTTAATTGTGTAGGGTGGCCATTTTAATTGCTTTGCACCCGACCACGTAGCTTTCTTCCTATTTAATTTTATGTTTCCAGCGTCCTTTTACATCTCTCGCGTGTTTTTTTTTTAATTCTCCGTGCCTTTTCCACGTTTTCCAGATCCAAGGCGTAGCTCTGAAAATAAATTTGGTGACGCTTTTGTGCTCGTCGATGCTGAAAGGGAATATTAACACCGAATATTTTTGTAGCTAAAGAAAGACACTTAAATGAGATTTTGATAAAACTTGGTATTATCCAGAATGTTATTAGAAGACTGCCAGTTTTTCTTTTTTGAGTATATTTCGACTATATCTATGTAGATGTTATAAGACTTTGTTTTTAGGGCTTTATAACCTTTGACCTTGGAAAAAAGGCTTTTCTAGCTGGTATTTCTTTTAAAATGCTTAGAGAAAACTATTACCAAGCGCAAAAGTAGCTTGTGATCTTTTATCTTTGTAAGCTACAAGTCCATACATATGCTAAGCAATATTAGTCAATTGGAATATGACCGATACAATTACCTTAAGTATCCAAGACATAGTCGAAATTATACTTAAGTGGTTTAAACAGAAGCAAAAGTCTGTTAGTCGGTGAAAAGTAGAAGTATGTCATTCGCTAGACGTAAAAAACTAGGTGGCTAAGACCATCCCTGGTCAAGGTCCCTTTCCTGATCGGGAAAGCGAAGTTTCTTGAGATTGCACTAAATAGAACTAGGAAAATAAAAGAATATTTTAATTGTCTTTAAGAAAGTACGCAATTATTTCTTCTGCACAATAAGTTTAAAAAATCTCATTAAGTGCAAACATTTGGAAACTCTTACTACACATCAGTTTGAAGAATGATTATTTTTTCCCTTCTCTACACCAACGTAACATTGTATTTTTTCCAGTTTATTTTTAAATTCAATAATGCCAATAAAATGACACAAAAAAAACAAAAAAAAAGTTCTGTATTATTTCCTGATCCTGCTCAAAAACAAATTATAATTAACGATCACGTAACCACTCCAAATAATTGCAAATGACTAAAGGGTCGCAAGTTCGATTCGGTGTTTTCCGTTTTGCAACCTTTTTAATTGGATCGTTATACAAATCTCCTTTTTTTTTAAAACGCTTGTTAACCATGGATTTTTGAGGGATTGTTGTAAAACTTTAATCGTATAAACCCTCGGTAGTTTTAAGCCTGAGTTGGTTATAAAAAGGTTTTTTTGTTTAATAAACATTTTATTTCTATTTACTTTTTTGTTTGTGCAAATGTTTTCTTTGCCTTTTTCCTATTCCCGGCTCGGAGTTTTTTAATTAATTTTGCTGACGCTTTTATATTTGACCAAGAGAAATGAAAACAGAATTTTCATAAACACAGCATAAAATAAGATTTTGATTAAGTTTGTTTCAGATTTTGCTGCTCTTTTAGGAATAAAAAAGCATATTTGATTATCTAAAAAAGGTAGTCCTACTGCTTAAAAAAAATTTAATCAGCTACATAAAAAAAGTGTTTGTTGTAAAAGATATGCGAAATGACTGAAAGTAATAAAATTACTTTTAAAACAAAAGAAAATTATAAAACATTAAAATAATAAATATCTCATTACATGGTGGAACCTAAAGTTTGAATAAAGTAACTTTAAGTGAAGTAAAGAAATATCAAAAAACACTCTTTCTGCGAATTATTGGCAAGAACTATACTGATGACTATACTGATGAAAATCCTTTATACAGATTAGTTTGAAAAATATCCTATAAAATATCATTTATCCTATCCAAGAGATTAAATAAATATTTTTGATAAAAAAAGACATAGTTTAAATTAATTCAATACCATGCCTGCACATGTATTGCTCAATTAAGAGCATTATCAGGCATTAAAAGCAAATACACTTTTTGCTCTATATTTATATAAAGCATGAAAAGTGTATAAGGGATTTAAAGGTTTGCTAATGCTCTAAATTGACCCAAACATGTATTGTTATGCTGTTAAATTGGATCTCTATACTTTGACGGCCTATTTTTTATATATGTGACTTTGGCAGAAATCCAGAAAAATACAATACGAAAAAGTCATTTTCACTTCATTTGTCTGCAAAAACATCAGCAATTAAGTCAAATGCCTAAAAGTAGCTAAGAAAATAGAAAAATACTTCTGCTATTATCATTAAAACACAATATTTTTCCTACCAACTGAGCACATTTTAAGACTCTTAATTCTCATGAACTTGCATATTAAATTATTAGTGTAGAATCCTCCTAATTAAATAAACTTCTAACATCTTATATATATTAAACATCTGCGGCCATATGACACACGGATGTGACGCAGAGAATTTTTTAATAACCTTTATATGTAATACATCAAAATTCTATTTTTAAACTGTGTACCATTCCTGCCTCATGATATTTAATAATCTCTTGGAAGAATAAAAGGCACAACCTGGTAAACTAGAAACCATATGTTTTATGTACTTACTAAAAATATATTTTTAATACTTATGATTATTTAGTTTAATGTAAAAAAATACTTTAGAGCACAAATTATAGTTAGCGATATGAACATAGATTGACTTTTTAATACAGACCTTAACAAACAATCAAAAAATAATTTAACCCTTTTTTTAACTTACATCTTAGCTTAACTAAATAACAAAATTAGCCTCAAAAATATGTCTTGATCATTATTTTATAAAATAAAGTAATAGTTCATTATTTATTAATATTTTCTTTATTACGATTTAACTGACTATTTTCTGACTAAATATACTTTCTTTATATTATCAAAATAAAATTATAACACTTATCGAATATAAAACTAAAAAGTTAATAAATTATAACCAAATAACATCCGCAATATAAAAATATAGCAAACAGTTACGATGTAAAAAAAGTTACAATGCAGTTAATAAACTGATCTTCCCAAAGTTAAAATCGGTCTTTTCATTTCTCTTTAAGTAGCTTTTAGTAGCTTTTGCTTGTTCGCTGTTTTCTTCGTTAATGTTATAGTCTCTACACCATATGTCAGAACAGGCAGTACGCACTAATTAAACACAGTTCTTTTCAAACATATCGGAATTGAAATTTTTGAGTATTTTTAAGTCGTCTATAGTCGACTTATTTCATGACTCAATTGCAGTTAATTGTTTCCTCAAATTGTTTTTCGTTGACATATATTCTTTTTATATATTATTTTAGTCCTATCTATTTATACACAGCGTTCAGTCTTTGTAACATTTCTTGGGCTTTATTTATGCATTCGTAAATTTCAGGTAGGATAGGTTTTCGTCATTTATGTTTATACACAGTTCCTCAAAATTGCTCTGTTTATACCGAACCGAGATGGTGTCACCTTGGCGAACTTCTTTTTTGATATGGAATTTATTTATATCTTCATAAAGTCAGACATGGATTGTAGCTTTTATGTGATTTTGTCACAAAAATTAAAGATACTGAAAGTAATTTCCAAACTTACAGTTTATTAAATGTAACTCAAAGTGATTCTTAAAAAAAAATAATTCAGTTGTCTGGTAAAATCAAAAAATATGCAAATTGCCTTAAAAAATTGGAGGGCTTCGATCACCTAAAAGATATAAAAAATTACTTTTGCAAAGCACCATTTAAATACCGACTGCGCCAATTTTAAAAGTCCTAATACAAATCAGCTCGCATATTAAATAATTTCTTTAGAGCACTATTAATTGCTTAGACTTCTAAAATTCCTTGTAAATTAACACATATACAATAACACCTATACACCTGATACCTATGAAGTTCGAGAGGAAATAGGAAAAATTCATAAAGCTTTAAAGTAGGACAACCTACAATCCGGAACACTAAGGCGTTCGATACAGTAAATCTATTCTTTGAACAAAATTAGAACAATGCGGTATAATATTGTAGAGAAAGTAAACTTTTTAAAAGTTATCTTACAGATAGGAACCAATTAGTTAATAGATATAATTAGATAATTAGATTGTCTATTTCTGTCTCTTATCTTTTAAATATTTGAGTGTTACTATTCATCAACACATTAAATGCAATTTTCTGTTAAAGAATTAACAAATAAAATAAGGTCTTTACATTTAAAATGTAAATATTTAAGAAATTATCCTAACCTTAAGGATCTAAGAACATCATA
Organism: Anthonomus grandis grandis; assembly: GCF_022605725.1. NCBI lineage: Eukaryota > Metazoa > Arthropoda > Insecta > Coleoptera > Curculionidae > Anthonomus > Anthonomus grandis. Next base: position 12,441,867 of record NC_065549.1, read on the forward strand.
CTTTTCATTAGTTCAATCTTATTTAAATTACGGATTAGTGGGTTGGAGAGTACTTTGCGTTTGCCATCTGAGATATATGAATGTTGTACAAAAATGGATAATTAATATAATTTTTGAGAAAAGTCGTCATTTACTTTATGAAGGATCCAGAATTCTATTCTATCTCATGCCTGTAAGTTTGCCTAAAGTTTAGTTATATTATTTTTTCTCCAACCGTTGTCTTATTCATGTATATGCTACAAAAAAATATAGAAGAAATCAAAATGCACAAGTTAGTCTAAAACATTTTAAATATTTTAACCGTTATATTAAACAGTGAATTTAGCAGATAGATGCGACGGTGTTTCATGATTTGGTGAATAACATTTGACGCAGAAGCAACGGAAATAATAATTTTAAATTTATATTTTATTTTTCGATGTTTTACTCGTTCCGTATAATTTTTATTACTATCTAATTTTTAAACCTTAAAGCATATTTATTGACCAGTATCTTTTATTTGGTTTTTGTATTGTAGAGTGTTTTGTTACAACAAATATTATTTCAACGAATGTTAATATTACTGTACTTAATTATGTTAGTTGAGAAAATATTTCTTAAACTATAATTATGGAATCTATCACGGACTGAACAAAAAAAATAGGATGTAATTTTCACGGCTAGAAATAAACTCATCATTATTATTTGATGTTATATTTTTTGTGGCTTTAAGGTCCGGAAATTTAAATGAAAGTCACTTCATCAGTTAGTCAAGGTTTCGCAATTTTATTTTTGATTACTTATTTATCATCGGGATTACTACAAAAAAATAAGCATTATGAAATACAAAATGTATGCGTTAGTAACATTTAAAAAATATAAATAATTTTTTTTCTGAACAACACAAAAAAAACTATTTCGAAATTTCTCATTAGGGATATTTTTTGTAGGGCCCTTGATAACGCAAAAAAAAAACATTGCAAAACGTTGTGATTATTATTATAATATTCTTATTCTTAATAACTTTTAAATCTATTTAAATATTAACATTATTATTATTATAGGGAGAGGGGATAGAAAACTACTGTACCAGAAATGGTCTGGTACTCAACAAGGAGAAAACTGAGCTGCTCAGAGATTATCTTTCTTAAAGGATCTCAATAAGAGCATTTTAGTCAGATTTAGTGAAAAAATCTATTAATCAGACACATATCACAAAACTTTAAAGATTTTTTCTTGTTTCTGGACTTATTTGGTCCCACCAAATAGATTGTGTTCTTAAGAGGATCTCCCATCACTGCTTTGTAGTATGACAGCTTCTAAATAGGGTTAAAATTAATGTTTTAATATTATATTAGTACTTCATTCATGTCATCAATTACGATATTTTTTCTTGGTATAACTGTGCTAGAGCTAATGAAATAATGAAAATCTGATTCAACAAAAGAAGCTTATTCACTCAATGTTCTTTAAACCTTAAATCATATTGCAAAATATTATTTACTCAGCTGAACATATTGATATTTCATTTAATATTTACATTCAGTAGCATAAAATTTATTAAGGCTGATTCTCACCTTCTAGGCTTTATTTATAATAACGGTGGTAATTACATATATCATTATAATTTAGGAAATAATTTATGATAATATTGCACCCCATAGAATAAGCCATGTGGCAAATAGTTCTCTAGTATGCCTCATTCAACTCTACAATAAATCACCGATAAGAATCAAACAAATTTGAAGTTTAAATTAAATTGAATTAAAATAGATGCTTTGTAATAATGTTTTTCACTTAATTCAAAATTACCGATTTGATATAAGATATGGCCTTGGTAGCAGGCTGATAAAGTTAAATGTAGTATTTCATTAACATTGTCAGTTTTGTTTGTTATATTTAAAATTTTGGGTCTTTTTTTGCAATTTTAGATATATATACTTAAGAATATTCCATATTTATTTATTCTAAATCATTTGGATATTAAATATACCTATTTATTTATTTAATTTCTTATATTTAGTGAGCTAGTTTTAATTTCAAAAAATAAGAGAATTAAACGTTGAAAATAAAAATTTTAGTGGGTCTTATAAATTGAAAAATGTTGCATTACAAACCTCTATAAATTACTACAGTCACACACGGTTTTTACACTTTAACCTTAAAAACTTCGTTTTCTATTTATGTATTTATCCAATCTTAAAAGAGGTATTTATATGCCATACTATAATTCATGTGACTAATATATTTGTAGACCCGTAAAAACACACATAACCGAGCACTTACGTAAACTCTTTTCAGTTGTTGGTGAACATAAAAGATTTAATAACCATAATTTCAGTCCAAAGTCTAATTTTTAAATCCTTTAACAAGTTACTTCTAAAAATTACAATGGACTGAATTTTCTTTGAAGATCTTCACATCAATAATGAGCTTAACAATAATCCGTCTTGTTTAAATATACAAGTAAATTTTAATAAACCGTACGTTCCGTTACATAAGAGACCGCACAATTAACAATTTTATAATTTACACCTTATTGATGTTATTGTATATATGCCTTTTTATCGTTAAATAAATTACAACCTATTTTCAAACTCTTTACTCAAACACAAATTCACTGTTGAAGTCTTTATTCCAGCATTTTGTTTTAACGTCTACTATTTGTAATAATCTGATGGTCAATGTTTCTAGTCTGTCGTCACTATCTTTTTAATAGGTTTGCATTACACTGTATCTGAAGTGAAGTTAACTGTAACACGACTATTTTAATATTATATTTTTCCTTTTTTAACACAAACATGGAAAGGTACTAACGCCTCTCCTCTTTTTAAATATTGTATATCCTTTTACATTAAGTGGTGTTTTATGTGTAGTCTTAAATGTTCTAAAATATATTTTTAAATGTTGTCTTAATTTGTGAAAATATTTTTCAAATATATATTTAACAAATATTTTGCCCTGAATATATCTGGCTTAAATAATTCGTAATTTAATCTTGATAAAAAAATAATTACTCTCAATCCCACTTTACCTAAATTTCATTAGTATAATGGCAGTTACGGGTTCTGTAATCCATTATCATAAATAACTAAAAAATGCTTTTTAATAAAGAATTTTCGCCACAAAATATTTTATTTGTATTTACTTTTAAATGACTCCTTTATTTGTTCAAATGTTTACGCTTTCTTTGCCTTTTTCATATTGCTGACTCGGTAGCTTTTAATGAATTCTACTAACGCTTTAATATTCGGCCAGGAGAAATGAAAAGCGAGAAATTAACGCTGAATATTTTTGTATTGCCACGCTCAGCACCGAAAAGCGACGCTCTTTAAATAGGGGTATGCATTTAATGTTTGACGCTTGTGTCGCTTAGCTTTATGTTTTATTTATTTCTTCTCTTCGCTTGTTCTTGACATTGACTCCATACAGTTTAACCTGTTCGCAGACCTCTTAGAAGAAAAATCATAAATAAATTGAATATTTCACGGCGATTATAGCAAAACAGGAAGACTTTCAATATAATAAAAATAAATAAGATGATCGTTAAGCGTATAAATTTAACAAGTTTTTATTGCGTTTTGGTCTCGGAAGCCGGATGCAGTTTCGGGACAGTCCGGCAGTCGAATAAAAGCAAGATTTATTTCTAAGAGTCTTTGTTCTGTCTGGGAGAAAAATTAAATATTTTTCGCGGTTAATGGTCCGTGAGGCGAGAAGTATTTTTAAAAAAGGGTAAAATTATTACGTGAAGAACACAGGTGTAAGGGCTTTAGAAATATATTACTCTTTCTATCACATTTTTGGGTTTGTTTAATTTACCGAAATAATTTACCTTGGTAAATATTCGGTTATGTGTAGTACATAGATATTTTATTATGACTTAAAATGTAGAACTTATCTTAATCACAATTTATTTTGTAAAACAATTTCTTAGGGAAGCATAGAACCATTAAATTTTGCATAAATTACAGCACTTTAAATGTCTCTAAATAATATTTTTGTGGTGTTATCTTATTATAGAATTAGTCTTGGAAAAACTGTGATAAATATTTTTTTAAATTTATTTATTAACAAAAATTGAATTACAAAATTTCTATTAGGCAAAACATATTGTGCAAAATATTAGAGAAGCTATATATAATATATACTGTTTGTGCATTTGAAAATAAATAAAAACTACAATTCATACTCACTAAAACCTAAACTTCAAGCGAATTACCAAATACCACAAGAAACCGATAACATAATGTTTGACCCAATTATGGATGCATAAAACCTTTTTAAAGGCTAACAACAAAATAACTAATCTAGACCACTCTTACTTATTCCGAGGAAAATTTTATTTATCTATATTACAAAAAATAAATTGTCCGCATCTTCAGCTAAAAGTTTCAATGTTTTTTCGCAATATACCTTTGTCATTTGGAAGAAAATTGTAAGATGTTAAAGCCAAATATGTTATTAATCTAAGCCTTAATTTTTTTTTAAGTAGAGTAATTTTAAGTGCTTGTTTACATTATTCATAATTTAAATTGCGTGACATTTATATATCTTTTAAAACACTTCAATCTAGATTTACAGGGGGACGTTTAATTTTATAATTGAAAAAGTTTTGTGAATCATCTCCAGCTAACCTCACTTTAATATATTTATTGAGAACCCCCTATCGTATGACATTAATGTAAGCAGCATTAAAATATCTATTGAACAGTGCTAAAAAAACTAGATCGGTTGACATATTAGCGAATAGTAAGCAAAAATATGTAGTAATAAAATACTTTTATGAACTAAAACTTTGGTTAAGTCCAAATATTTTTGTGTGGATTAAAATGATATTGGGATACTAAAAAATAATTTGTATTTCCAACAAGATGGAGCTTCCCTCGCACTACGCTTGAACAGCTCGAGATAGGCTTAATGAACAATTTGCAGAGATGTGGATTGGCAGACGTGATCCAATTGAATAGCTCGCGCGATCGCCAGACCTAACGCCACTAGATTTTTTCCTTTGGGGGTATTTCAAAATCAAAGTTTATAAAACCCCACCTGATTTAAAGGATCGAATTACTCAAGAATATTAAGATATTAGCAAAGAAAAACTTGTCAATGTTTATGTGGAATTTCAAAACAGATTTTATTATTGTCTCGCGAGTAAAGGAGCACAATTTGAGCATTTGTTAAAATAAATTTATTTAAATTTTTAAAACAATTTTTACCACCTTAACAGCTACGTTTACAATGCGCTAATCTATTAGTTTCATGGATTAAATAATGGACTATTTTCATGTAGTACAGCCCTATTTACAAGGATTGATTTTGAGGATTAAATTAGTGCAGGATTATCTCTAGGATCAAAATGTCAGTTGAAGGGAGTTTATGAGTTTAGATGAAGATATAGGACATAACCTCTAAATTTTTAAAAATGTAAAGAAACTAATAATTTTTTTTTCAAGGCTTAAGCTTGTCCTTCTTTTCCTATTCTTTTTTTGGTGTACAAAAATAAAAACCTCCCAACCTTACATCTAATAAAATGTAAAACTTGTCATTTTGGTACTTCAAAAAAGCATTTAATTCGCGTAACAAATTTTAGTACCCTGCCGTTTACACCGAAAAAATAGTCCTCATGACGTCACTTGATCCAAGTATAAAATGTTTGATACACGCATTGTAAACGTAGCTACTGTTTACAAGTCTAGAAAGTTACATTTTTTATACAACGTTAGGTGGTAGATTGTATGCCCTTTAAAATGAGGTATCACACTGTAGGATAATCATTTGACATACCAAAGTATGACGGTGATAAATATTCAGTACTACCAGACATTTTAGGTCACTATTTGCTGGTACGTCAACCGATTAATTTTCTTCGGCACTGTTGAAGAGACATTTGAATGGTGCTTATAATAATGTGATCAAAGTGAGGTTAGCTGGAGTTAAGGAGGTGATTGACAGAGCTTTGTCAAATATAAAAAAATTATACATCCCTCTGTATATCTACGTGTTTTTTTTTTTTTTAGAAGTTATTAAAGGTGGTTTATTTTAAAATAAAAACATCGTAGGCAAGTTAAATTTTACTTATCAGTACCGTATTAAGTACAGTATCAAGAGTAAGCTATGTTGAGCATCATCATGTTAATGAACTACCACGAGTGGACGTAGGAGGGCCACAATGGCAAATCAAGATCGCTATTTATTACAGTATGCCTGTAGGAATCCATTCCAAACAGTCAGTGGGTATGGAGTGGGCGAGGGTGTATATACAATGGGACCAACATCAGTGGCACAATTCAATGTTTTCTGATCTAATTCATTCCGGCCTAATATGTGATGACTACCGGATTTATGTTTTGAGGCCGACAGGACGTCAGCATATATTACATTAATCAAGATAGCGTCAGCATAAATTACATTGAGTCAAAGTGTCATAGTATGGGAAGGAATTCTGTATGGTACTCTGACCGGTCAATTTTATTTATATTATATAATTATATCTCTATTGTTATAGCCTATGCATCCGCATTTTGTAACTGAATTTGTCCCTTATGCATCTTAAGATAATTTAATTTCAAACACAAGGGACCTTACCCACCCCCTTAAATCACCTTTTCTCAACAAATAAACAAAATAAAATAGGTTGACCCACTCAGCTCTGCAAACAACGAGTAAATCACTCCTTTTTCATCATATAGTTAGATTCCAAACTAAACCATGAGCGGGCTTATCCACCTTATTTCGACTCCTATCGAAACTCTACTCACCTTACCTTTTCCAAAAGTACTAATGGATACAATGTGTAGAAAATTCCAAAAAAAAATTAAACAACCTATAAGTAACCACAAATAGTTAAAATTGCAATATTTTAGTACATACCAAATAATATTTTTGAATATTGACGTTGTGAGCAAACTTGCACCGCAAATTTGATTCTATATAAGAAATTACATCGGAATGAACGCCAGCTTTTGAAAAAAATTATGATCCTTTATTTTTTGCTTTTTAGCCTGTATTAATAATACAAAATGCATAGAATTAATCCTCTTACAAAAAAACGAGATATTCTCCAAAATATTTAAAATCAACTACGCTTAATGACTACAAGGCTAATAAAATAACTGTTAATACCAAAAAAATACATTAAAAATCACCCTACTGATTGCACCAATTGGTAAACTCTTAATAAACTCCTAATACAAGTCAGCTTGATAATTAAATAACTCCTTTAAGATGGTCGCTCCAAGCCTATACTAGGTTGTATAAAGGTCCTAGAGGAACTTGTAAAAGAAGGCTGCAGGGTTTAGCGTGTCTAGTCAGTAAGGTTATGCTGAAAACGAAGAAGCAAACTCTTGTATTACGCTGGGATCCATGAAACTGATGGCAGGCACCGAACCTATAATCGGCATACTGTGTAGCTGTTTCATTATCAAAGAGTTTGCTTAATAGCAAGATTCCCCGAAGGTAGACCGAAGCAGTTAGTAAGAGACAGACTAATATAGTTTCACCCACTAATACTGATAACTACTGAGACACGCGAAATCCAGCTAGTCACAGGTCTTTTAACTGTATATTGTCACTTAATATGCTATTTCCACGTATCACGTATTGCGGACAACTCGAAGTATCGCTGATAAAGAAACAGTAGACGGAGGAATGTTCAAGAGTCACTCACGCCATGTTCAAATATCTGTAAAATACTTACAGTAATATAAATATAATAAAAGAAAACCCTCAGCTACAACAGCCTTTATTGCTGCCCATTGTCCCCTAAATGCAAATTTAAACTTTAGACAAAAAAGTTGTGAATCGTGTCTAAATCAGTTAAAAATGCCATATAACATAAAGATATGATCTGAAATTTAAAAATACATAATAGGTAAAAATTTAGGGATTTAAACTTTTACCACATCGCGCACTTCACTCACTATGGTTCCCTCCGACTGCGCCCCTTTAAAGATTCGTATACACATCAGCTTGGAGATAAGATAGTTTTTAATATTTTTGTTTTAACTTTTTAAATCCATGAATCTTCTGCAGGCCTTGCTTAGATTCCCAAAAGTTTTAATACATAACTGAATAAAACTAAAATCTCTATTTCTATATATTTACTAAAAAGAATATATCTCTTTTATAATTGTAAATGAATATTCAACACATGGATGGTGGAATATATCATGAGCAAATATTTTATAAATTAATTAAAGTTCTCGGTTATTCTTAAAACGATTGAAAAATATTCATATAGTGCGTAAAAAACTCCCATTAAACAATGTATTTTTAATCTTTATCTGTCCGAAACAGAACCGTTTTAAAAACTGTTATTTTTACGTCCGCATAGGAATATCGGGCGCAAAATAAATGTCGATTCAATTTTTATTTTTAATAGAACTCGTGTATTCAATATTTGGGAATTTCATACCCAATTGTTGTGTCCTATAAATAATAAAAACTATATAAATAAAAACAATAAAAATATTTATAAAAAAAAAAGAATTATTTATTATATTAACTGCTTTTATGGATATCTCGGTTATTTGAAAAATAATTTTTTATTAATAATTGAAAAGGAAATGAGACAAGTTTTTTTATTTTATGATAAATCATTTGTTTAATTATATAACGTATAGTTCTTTAGCTCTATAAATACTTAAATAAAACATAAAAACCAACCTAATAATAATTTAAACTTTTTCAACAATAAATCACTAGTTTTACCGGGAAACTGGGAGGGTCTTGCGTTCCAGAACGGTGATCCTTTTCTAACCTGAGACACGGCCAGCATTCCAACTACTACCGTAAATTGCAGGTGTTGTTCCTTTAGTCTTGTTGCAAGATTTTGCGGCTAAACTATCGCTTGTGTAAATTCCCCGTTAAATTTATAAAAACTTGCCAAGGATTTGGTTTCAGTGGAGATCGTTTAGTTAGAATCTACTTGAGAAAAGTTTTTCAAGATGGGTAAAGTTAATTTTAAATGGGTCAGAGTAATAATTTAAGTTATTTGTTACGTTCGAGTTTGTAAATAATTAACATATAGATAAATAATATATGATTGGCCTAAGATAGCCAATAATCTGATTGTTCTTAGTAGTATAAATGTAAAAAGATAAAGGCTATAGTTTTCCCGTAATTATTTTTCAATTTTTAGATTTTTTAAGTACTTACATTTATAATTTAACCAAATTAGAAATATTACCCGTTTTACAATTTTCCATAGGAAGTAGGTCTTAAAAAATCCTCCTTTTTAATAAAAGATTTTCCTATAATTTTTTCCCCTGTATAAAAGGAAAAATAAAAATTATTTGGCCAAAAACGAAAATTTAATCCTAAATAATAGTTTTATTTTTAACCCTTTTCAAAACACATAATTTCAAAAGTCATCACTATTAATTTACATAAGTTTTTTTCTTAATAAAAATTAATTACAAACCTATTAATTGATTAGTTTTAACTAGAAAAACAATTAAAATGCTTGTAAAAAAAAACTTGAGATTTTTGTTTATATCTAAGGTTATTTTTTAACACAAATTAAAATTGATAAACTGATAGTTTATTTAATAAAGATACTTGTACTATCTATGAGATTGGATATATGCTGTGTGCTATTTCTCTCGAGCAACATAAACACGCTCTTTTGAGCGTAAATTTTGAGGTGAGATTTTGCGTACTACTACTGCCATGGAAATACAACCTAAGCATGTTCTATGTCATTCATATCCGCTGATAGTGCAGGCCAGTCCAAACGATTGATGCCTTTCGATTTTAGACGCTTAATTACAGCTCTGGTATGGTGAGGTCGTGCGTTATTATCTATGAAAACAAAAAACGTCTAACGTAAGTATCTAGAATCTCTTTGATGTATCTCTTACCATTCTTTGTGCCTCGAATATAAGTTAATTCTATGCAATCATTAGACATAATATTAGCCTGGAACATTCCTTTGAAAAGCATGTTGTGTGCAGTCTAGACAGCTCTTGTTGGCTCCTTCGATACAGATATCCGTTGATTCAATCAATCAATCCATCAATGCTTTATTATCATAAAATTAAAAATTTTGTCAACAAAGCTATTATTTAAATAAATCATACAAACAAAATATATACAAAGAAAAACAAAAAATGAAAAATACAACAAAACATACAAAAAACTTAACAATTTTATAAATTGTTTGAGGTCATATTTCCTTAAAATATATATACATTCACTTGTATACAAAGTTGGCAAAAAAACAGGCACGTGTTTACAAAAACATTATTAGCAAACTACTAATTTGTTTACATAATATACGAATATTATTTATGTACATAATCATAACAACTTAAACAAATTAACCAGTGTTTAGGAAGCGCGTGCTTAAAATTACATAACACTAATTATTAAAAAAAGTCGTTTACTGTGTATAAGGCTGTCTCCAGCAAGTACCTATGATTTCAGAGGTTTCCGAAATTTGGTAAAAGTTGTTATTGATTTGATTTCAAATGGGAGATGATTGTCCATTTTGTTTGCATTGTAAAGAATGGATCGTTTAACTAGTTCTGATCGTGGGGTTGGTAGATAAAGATCGTACTCTCCGTTTCTAAGAGGATAATTATGAGACGGCCTTTCTGACATATCTGATAAGTGCTTGCGGATTAGGCACACGGATTCAGATATAAATAAGGAAGGAAGAGTTAGTATTTTAAATTTTTTTAAATATTCCTGGCAGTGAGTTCTGTAGTTTAGTCTTAATGAATAGCGTTTAGCTCTCTTTTGTAGCTTAAATATGCGTTCAAATTGAGTCGCACCACACGTACCCCAAAACGGAAGGACATATCGGAGGTGCGACTCAAGGGCATAATAAACTGTTATAGCCGTTGCGAAACTTAGCTCCCTGGATACTAATCTTAGAGCAAAACATGCAGAACTAATTTTTTTGAATAAGGAATCGATGTGGATATCCCATTTTAAAGAGTTGCCTACCATAAGTCCCAAGAACTCTACGGAATTAACGACCTCCATTCTGTTGTTATTAATTACAAAAGGTTCCAACGCCCCGCTAAATGATAATACTTTAGTTTTTGAGACGTTAAGGCACAAGAGATTTGAATTGCACCACAATTTAATGGTGACTAGGTCACGAGATATGGTTCTACGAAGAGCCACCATATTTAAGTTGCTCGTATCGTCCGCAAAGAGACAAATTTTACCATTTATGTCCAGATTAGCAATATCATTTATAAATAGAAGAAACAAAATAGGGCCTAGAACTGAGCCCTGAGGTACCCCGCATTCCATTGGCTTGCACGAAGACGTGATCGAATCAACCCTAACAAACTGTTTCCTGTTGTTCAGATATGACTTGAACCACTCGAGAGGTGTTCTTCTAATTCCATAGTGCTGCAATTTATTAATAAGGATATTATGGTTTACACAGTCGAAAGCTTTAGAGAAATCACAGAAAATTGTTGCTGTAGGGAGATGGCTGTTTAGGCTGGAGTATATATTATTAAAGAGGGACAACATAGCGTCATTGGTGCACTTGATACTCAAGAATCCGAACTGATGCGGGGTTATAATTTTATATTTAAGTAAAAAGGATAAAAGTCGTTTCTTTACCAGTCTTTCAATAATCTTCGATAATGTTGGGAGAAGTGCAATTGGGCGGTAGCTCGAACATTGAACCTTCTCGCCCCCTTTATGTAAAAGAATAATAATTGCCGCCTTAAGGCAGCTTGGAAAAATTCCAATTTGAAGAGACATATTAATCAAGTTGGTAAGATGGTTTAAAGTGATATCCGGGAGATTTGAAAACATTTTGAGCGTTAGACCATCAGCCCCAGATGAAGATTTGCTTTTGATGTCTTTTATTGTGCTGCGTAGTTCTTCTAATGCTATGGGTGTAAGAAAGAAATTATGTAAATTCTCATTAGCGAGATATGAGAGAGGATCGTGGCTTACGGTATTCATGAGATTTTTGGCTACATTCATAAAGTAGTTGTTTAAGTTATCCGGTGAAGTGGGGATTGTGATAGATGGAGAAGCCTTATCCCTTAATTCATTAACAATAGACCAAGTCTCCTTACCAATATTTTCAGAATTAGAAATCCTTTATTGTAATAGAGGTCCTTGGCTGCCTTAATTATTTTATGGTAAATTTTTGTGTACAACCTTACGTAATCGTGGAAGAACACACTGTCTGAGAATTTTTTTAAGTGTCATAAGGAGCATATATTTTTAGAAGACAAGCGTAAGCCTTTAGTAGACCATGGTTTTTCTTGTTTAATTTTGATGGGTCTAAGAGGAAATGAGTTGGATGCCAAATCAGACAGTGACTTTATAAATCGAGAAAACTTAGTATTAACATCATCAGATAGGAAGTCCCAGTCTGTTCTTAGACATAGATTTTTAAAATGTAGGACATTTTTTTCCCCAAAGATACGGCACATTTTGCGCGGGACTCTTTTATTTTTGTGATATAGAGAAAATTTAGTTAACACTGCTTCATGATCGGAGAAACCTGAGTTAAAGACAGTTGAATCAACGAGTTCCGGATCAAAGGTTGATACGACGTAGTCAATGATACTAAAGCTAGTTTTGGTTATTCTGGTTGGGGCATATATGCATAACCATCCTAAATGAATCAAATATGGACTGAAGGGATTCCTTAGCAGCACACACACTGGAGAAGTCAATATTAAGATCGCCACACATTCTGCAATTGTTATTATTCTGCACCAAACAAGTTGTCTTGTTTCGTCAGAAAAAAGACACCTCCAAAGAGATTCCTCCGGAGTTTCAAATTCTGCAGTTGTAGTCACGGTACTCTTAATGGCCGTTGATACTTCAAACCTATTGACAGTATTCGGCGAAAGCATCACGCATATCTCTTTGTAGTGCTGGTACTGCCATAGTTCGGTTTCTCCACGTTTTTAAGTAAATATAAGGGTTCTGTTGGTAATAGTTAAAGGCCTTCTACTGCTTCTTAGTATATCATGAAGAGAACTATTCTGTAGATAACTATTCCCAGTGCGAAACATATTACTTAAGAAACATCAACTCTATGGGCCACGAACCTTTAAGAGTGGCCTAAGTAAAGCCACAATTCTTGCACGGTCAACTCGTAATTTGTAACTGTCTTGACCTATAATCTACCGAATATGGAACCTTTGAAAACTTTTGAAAAAAATTAATAAAATTTTTGTTTTTTTTTTAAAAAGGGAACCAACATGAGAGATAAGTATATTAGAGGGCTATGTCATAAAACAAAAATCTATCTTGCAATGGAATTAGGTGATCTGCGCATGCCTAAAACACTGTCATCCTTAATTGGTTAAAGCTTGAACAATATACCAGCCAATAGGGTATCGTAAAATCACTTATGGGTATTACCGATTTTTTCTTCTGAGAGATAGACCCATGCCACATTTACATTACGTTTCGTATTGCTTTTTCTTTATCTTGGCTTCAAAACATGATAAACTTAGGTCTTTTATTCATATTATTGAACATTCAAGCTGATGTGCATTAAGAGTTTTCAAATTGACGCAGTTGGTAGAAGAAGAAATAATGTAGTTTTCTTTGCAGAGAGAGTAATTTCTTGTTTACTTTATGTGTATATTATTTTTAAATATTTTTTCTTAATTTTGCTATGAGATTGAGATTTTTGATCCCAAGATTTTATTTAATTAACATATATACCAAAAAAAACATTGACTTGATGACGCCTTGCAAAAATTTCGAAAATCAAAACAAAAAAAAATCACGGAATATATATTTTAATTTTAATCTACCAAATGACGATAATATTGTGTAACGAGAAAGTTGAAGTGACAACAAAGAAGTTAAAAAACTGAAAAACTTCGATAATATAAATAATGAATTCATCAAATACGGGGGAATGAAACTACAGATAGGACTAATCAAAGTGTTTAAAAAGATAATTACATCCGGAACCGTACCAGGTGAGTGAGAAGTAAGTCTCTATATAAATATACATAAAAAGATGTATATTTATGAGAAAAGTAATCTCAATAACTTTAGAAACATAAGCCACTGAACTTGGTCCTTAATTTCTTTATTAAAATCATCGCTAATAGACTCATGAAAAAGGTGCCAAATCCAACACAAAGGATTAAGGTCCAATAGATCAACGGTAGACACAATATTCATAATACGCCAAATGATTAAGAAAAATTAATAGAATCTAACAAGCCTCCCGTTTATTTGTTTTGTAGATTTACCCAAGGCATTCGATAGGGTTTGACTATACGACGTAATTAAGATTTTAGACCAAAACAACATCAATTACCGGTACCAAAGAATTATACAAAAAATAAACATTAGAAATAGAACAAAAATAAAAATAAATGATGAACTGTCTGAGAAAGTGCAAATTAATACATACGAGAAGGTGACAGCCTTAGGCAGTCTGTTCAATATCATTATGGTCCAAATCATTAAAAATATTTAAAAAACGAACGCTAGATTTAGAATTAGAAATCGCAGCATTAAAATATTATGATAACGATGGAATTCTCTTAGCAGAAAATAAAGACAACCTACGATACCTGTTATACAAGACGAAAGTAACACACACATTTAAAATGAACATCTACTATTAACTACTTAAGAGTGGAAATATCAAGCAAAATAAACTTTATTAAAGAAGCACGAACTTAAGCCAAAAAGCAACTCTCAGGTATCCTGAAGCTGAGAGATATTGTATAGCGGAATAAGATCATAAGTATAAAGAGCAAGCTGAAGATTTACAAAACATGCGTTAGACCTATTTTACCGTACACTACAGAAATCAGAGCTGAAACGTTAGCAATAAAAAAAATAATGAGAGCGACCAAAATAAAAATACTAAGAACCATCAAGAAAATTAGCCTTAGGAATAGAGTAAGAAGCCAGAATATCAGAGAAGAACTAGAGATACCAGTTTCAGACGAAAATGCCAATAATTTCCTGTTTATTAGTTTTTAGTAAAAATTTGTGAAACACTTTCTACAATATGCTAAGAACACATTAGTTTAAGCAATAAAAATTAAAAAAATTCCATAAGTTTCGAGAAAATTTCATATATTATTATTTTAAAAATTGTCCCATTGGGAAATAAAATCAAAATGTGCATTTTTGCGATTACTCCTTATTATTCTAGACAACTTTTAAATAAATAATTTTTCTTAATTAAGTGCTTGAATGTTTTTAAAAGTGTTTGTGAGTTTTTAACTCTTTTAATAACTTCTTAAAAATTCATAGAACTATATTAGAATAAAGTTTCTAAAAATGTAATGTGTCACTTCCCTAAGCAAGTTTTAAGAATATAAGTGGAAAAGGTATATTTTATCGTTTTGTTATTTACTCAAACCTATATCCCCATCTCAGTCTAAGGCTCTTATAAAGAATCATTAAGAATCTCACTAAAATAATTGCTTTCTTGCATAATCTGATGAAAAATTAAAAAAAATATTTTAGAAGTACTAAAAGTAAGAGAAAGTCCGCAAGCTTTTATCCACATCTAGTTTAAGGTATTTCTAATTATTTTATTGAAATTATTGTTTTCGTACGTATTGGATAATGTCTAAAAGAAACACATAAAATCAAAAAACCGAAATTACAAAAAAAATTATAAAGTGTAAAAATAACATTTTTTCGGGTGTTCATTCTTCTTTAAATTATAATTAAATATCTAAATTATTTAGAAAATTCTTATCAATTCTTATTTTTTTTTTCAATTATATATTTTATTATAGTCTCCAATCAAATGACCTCGTACAATTTCGAAACAAATTACTTTTTATTGGAGTCGACAATTGACTGAGGCCCCACAAAAATATTGTAAATACAAATTCTATTAAAAATTGGCGGTATTTATTTTAGGCCCAATATCTGTATAAAACAGTCGCATAAAAAATATACGTTTTTGAAACGTTTCTGTTTCGCACGGATAAAGTTAAAAAAATACATTTTCTGTTGGGCTTTTTCGGCGAATTTTTATAGGTTTCGGGCTCGTTTTTTGGGAAAAGCGCAAATGTTGGTTTAATGAACAATGCGAGCCGAAATAATGCGGGTTTTTTTTTGCGAGAACTCGACCAGTGTTCGATGATCATTATGAATGGGAATTCTTTTAGCTGTTTAAGTTACATTAGCGGATACAAAGGTAGAAATGTAAAAAAAATAAATGGAAATTTACCGCATTCAATTAGAAATTTAAAAAAGTGTTGATATGCCGCATAAATAAATATAGATTTTTTAAAAATTTTATATAATTAAAAAAATATTTAGATTTATATAATCTTACCTTATTTTAAACAACTATTTTACAGTACATAATTTCATTGATAAAAAGAATATTCTATCCCTTTAATGTTTTTACATTATCAAAATCAAATTTCAAAGGGACCATTAAAAAATAGTTCAACTTTTCTAAAAGAAGTTTTTATCATTAGATTTTCAGAAAATTTTACACTTAATAAGATTAATATAAACGGATGGTATGTAAGGTAAAACAATTGATATTACGCAAAAAAAAATCAACCATCTTTCTAGGTAGGTTTTTGAGTCAATGGCATATCTGTCTTGAATAGGGTGCCAAACAGGGTATTCCGGTTTTTACAATAGATTATGCAGTAGCATTCAGGTTGTTTCCAGGAAAACCAAAAAACCGGCCTGACCACCGTCGGTCACGAGTCGCCTCTCTCGTACAACGCACAAGTACGCGGTGTGACGAAGAGAAAATATAATCCTATACTGTCTATAAGCGTTGATTGAATATATGGGAATATTTTTTTTCCCAAATATTCAATCAACGCTATAAGACTGTTTAAAAGCAGTAGCGTAACATGAATTACATAATTAGAAATTAGTATAAAACTTGAGTGGGATTATGTATTAGAAGTCATGTTTTGTATATTGGTCAATTGTTTAAGAAACATACTTGTTTTAGGTCATAGGTTTGCCTTTATAGCTATGTTACTACTACTAGAGGGTATTCCGATTTTAATAAGCCACTCACTTTTTCACAATATTTATGTCATTTATTAGAATAATCAATGAGTTCTTAAATACAATCATTTGTTTTAATTATTATTAATGACTATAAACTGTTATAAACTACGAATTTTTTTCTATAAGTATGTATATATTTAGGCATATTATATAGGTATATTTAAATAATTATTCTTTTTACTGATGATGAAGTGATTTTGTTCTCACATTATGTGTCAAAAATTAAAAAATAGGATGTAGATTTGCAGAAGTATGCCGTTATATTTAGAATACTACTTTCTTTTAAAATGTGTAAAAATATATCAAGTATTCGATTTAAAATTTTAAAAAATTAAGGAAATTTTCCAGTTATTTCAAGTTAAATCAGAAATAAGAAATAACAAATACATGCATACAAAATTTAAAACAATTATATAATACATTTTCATAGCAAAGTTAATTTGTTAAACTTATCAACAATTTTTCTGAAACGTCCATAATTGTGAAAACACTAAAAATCTTATACTATCTAGTATAAACAAAATTTCTTGTAGATGTTTAAAAAATATCTCAGCAATATTTTGAAACTTTGACAGGTTTATTATTAAGAGTTATATACATTACTTTAAAATACTCTACTTGGAACATCCTAATATATTATAATATCTTCATGACTAAAGGAATATTTCTTAAACCAAAAAATTGCGCTTTTAACGATAAAAAATATTCTGCATGAAGAGTCACCTGCATTAAAAAATATGTAATTCTTGGTTGATCATTATATCTTACAAGTTTTTTATCAATACCTGTGAAAATACAAAATTGTTAAATTTTTTATCTGCGCTACTATTAATAAACTGACTGTAAAAACCCAATTTAAAACTGAAAAAATTTTAAAATGTCATTTAAGAAACGAACAACTCTCTTTTAAAAACATTATCATGCATCGCATGATTCCATCCACATTTGGTCGGAACAACCCAAATATTGTGAAAGCGATATTGGTAATTAAAAACTACATAAAGCTTTCGATAGTAATGAATCCTGTGTGCGAAACGAAAACTCTAATTAAAAATGGCCAGTTGCGCTCTTTTTCACAGAAGGATTAGTTCGTGACGCATTTTTGGGATTTTATCAGTGTAAACCGACACTATTATACCGAAAGGAAAAATTATAAAAAAATTTACCATGAATGGTTATATACTATTTTTTACTAAAAGAAACTTGAATCATAATGTTAATAATATTAATAGAAATAAAAATATAAATCACATGAAAAAAAAATTAAAATTTCTATAATAACCCGTATTAATATAGCTATTTCTAATAATAGCAATCCAAGAGCGAACCATAATGAAAAGATTGTTAAGTACAGGGATCTAGAACACCAGATATGAAGACAATGGGAAATGCGGACAATCCCAATTACTGTGTTAACAAGAGTATTATGAAAGAGCCTGATCGAAAATATAAAACTCCTCAACTTTAAGGAAAGCATCTATATGCTAATGCAGAAGTCGACGCTATTATTTACATCTAAAATAGTCAGAAAGTTCATTGGAAACGCAGACTAGTAATAATAAACTTAAACGTCAACTAGTTTGAGTTTATTACTTGTAAATAAAGGTAAAAAGAGTTAGATAATATAAACAGGACTTCATCAAAACTTCATCCTTCTAATATCTGAGCAATCTGGGATAAATAAATGGTCCTTCCTTCTAAATCTATAATAATAATAAAAATAAGTAATTGGAAATCGCCGAGTCTAGATCGACTACATATTTTTTGGCTCAAAAATCTTTTAGCATGCTTTCCAAGTTTGACTCATTAGTTTACACAAGCGTTAGATGATCTTACTATTCCTGATTTTATTTTTGAGGGAAACACATATTTGCTGTTTAAGATTGGCTATTCTTATATAGCAAGCATTTACAGATCAATAGCATGCCTATTAACTCTATAGAAACTATTTACGTCATTTCTCGACAAAAAGATTGTATCCCAGGATCAGCTGGGTGTAAGAATTAACTTTGATATAGTGGTTATAAAAGAAGCTCAGATCAAAAGAGGAAATCTCAATGTATGCTACATTAATTATCGCAAGTCGTTTGATTCTGTCTGATAACTGGCTAGTGAAAGTATTGAAAATCTACAAGATATGTCTTAAAGCCAGAGTAGTGCTACATTACCTTATGGGCATATGAAAAAACTAATATTCTTCTCAGTAAAAATAACGCAGGCAAAAAAAAATTTAGAGGAATTTTTCAATTCTTTGTCGCCGATGAATCTTTCATCTACACTCCTTGATAATACAAATATTGGGTATAGAGTCAATAAAAAATAAACAATTATATGTTTCGACAATAAATTACATTGTTAATCTTAGATAATATTCTCAAAATAGTACAAGTAGCAATCATGCAAGTTATCCCACCTATTGTGTGTTGATAATTTAAAACTTTGCGGAAAAATTATCTCAAATATTTAACCATTTCAATTTCCGTAACTTATAACATGATCCCTTGCTCTTATAAATGAAATGAATATAAGAGTTCTGAATATGTAGAAGTCTCTTTACAACCATATGAAGTCATTGATTTTACACAAAATTGCCATAAATTAAAAAAAAGACCTGGGACACAAGCAACTTGTTTGGCCCACTTAAATATCACAGAAATAATATGCAAACTTAAATGAAATGGCTCACACAAGCAACTGTTTAGTTGCAGGAACTAAAAAATTAGGTTCTAATCTAATTTACTGGCATATGAATTGCTACCAAAGAATATTCAACCTGCAGATTTGAGCCTGGTTCTTTGCACTAGTAACTAATTAGTTGTTTAATGTTCATCATCGTCGCACCAAACTCAGTGGAGAAACACTGTTTTCAGACTGTTATATTGATTTATTGGTATCATACTTAACTTGCTTCTTTCAAAGTATTTTATTTCAGGTCAAACATATTATTTATTTTCTATATTATGCTTACTTTATTAAGAAATAGATCATTTACTGTTCTGTTTTATATATTTTTTACCTTAGCGTTGTAGCCAATCATTCTAATAGTAGCATTGACAGACACAATTGCAGCGACTAGATAGACTCCAAATCGTACCGACCAATCAGCCCTACCAGCTTTCTACTGAAGATAATGGAGAGATTGAAGCTGATTGAACTATATCTAAAAGAAAGCATCTTGGTTTAAGACCACTGCATGTGCAACAATACGTTGAGTTGTCTACCAGGCAGGCAAAACACCGGACTTGGCCCTACACCACCTTCTGAAAAAGGTGAAAGGTGCTATAAGCAATGGTAAGGCCTATTCGGCTGCTTTCCTAGATATTGAAAGGGCGTTTGATAACCCTCCTTTCACATTAATCTTTTAGGCACTCGAGTTCTATGGCTCAAAACCCTGTTTGGTTGATCAAATATTTATGTTTAAACAGGACTGGCCTATATACACAGGCGTACGCTGATGACTTGGTAATCATTTGTCTGGGAAAGGACACTGCCACAATATAGGGTAATAAGGGTTCTGCGTATAGTGAACAAATGGTGCCTCTCGGGAATCCAGAAGATCAACCCCAAAAAAGCAGAGCTTTTATTATTCACGAGGAGGACTGTCACTATGGCACTCCTCCTTATTGTGTTTCTGGGTGAAGTGCAGTTGCTCAGTGCAAGACTCCAGGGCAGTTCGATTTCTGGAAATCACATTAGATGCCAAACTCTCCTGGTACCATCATGCAGACATCATAATTAAGAAGGATACCTGCACGCTACAACTTTTAGAAACACACCTGAGGTCTGTCTTCTAATATCCTTTACTGGATGTATTTTCATGGGCATTGACCGTAGGGCACCTGAATCTATAGTCTGAGTTTTGAGACCCACATCACAGGCAGAGAGGAGTGTCAGCACTCCAATGGGCCTACATTGCTAAATAAGGGGACTATCTGGTATACATAGGATTCCAGAATGAACTTTAGAGCTGGTGCATGGTAGTAGCCTACTACTTGCTGGGGAAACACGCTACTATTTTCCAGGCTGAAGTTTTTGTTGTCTTGAAATGCTTACAAAAGGTGAGCTCCAAGCTCGTATTGAAGTTCATAAAGGTCCTGGAGGAATTGGTAAAAGTGAGCTGCAGGATTCACCTAGCCTAGGTGCATGGGCAGTCAGACCAAGCTGAATTGCAATTGCATCAATGAAGTACTGCAATTTAATTTCTTGGGGTGACACCTACTAACAGAGAGTATCATTGATTTTTCAAAGGTTATTGGCCTCTGGTACCCCAGAGCATGACGGATCTATTAGGAAACATATGTGCGTAACAGCCTCCGGCTACCTACTCCACTACAAGATGTGGAAACTCGCAATAATCATTGGAAAGTAACCAATAAATTTCTTAGGATGTTTCTTTAAAATGTCGAATAATGTGTAAGATTGTCCATTAAATAACCGTTGACTAAGAAGCGGGTGAACACAAAAAGTTTGTTTTTCTTGCTTTTTTTAATAATTGGTGCAAAAACGCATACTATCTTAGTATAATATATTGAAACAATGCGGTTCATTAACTATTTAATAGAAAAGTTGCAGGCAATTTTTTAAATGAGCAACCTTTAAATCAGCCAACAAAAAATTGACCAGAAGTGCGTCCCTGGCCTAAGTTAGGAGAGTACAAGGGTCTTACATAAAACCCTTTGAAATTTAATTCCAATTACGTCTTTACTATTATAATATTTTAATATTATGATATTTTAATTATGTTAGACAACTGATAAATGAAATCTGAGATCCAAATTCATCAACATCCAAATTCCCAAGATTTTTGCACTCCCTGAAAAATCTATAGAACCATATTCTTTATGGCTTTACGGGTCATTTTTTTCTACAGATTCTGTTATTTATATTTTAAAGATTGTGTTATTCGTCGTCGTTTGCTTTGGGTTTTGTTTATTAAAACTATTATAGAGTTTAGTAATAACGGCATATCTCTCTTCTAAAAAGTAGAGGCCCAAGGATATAATAGCCTTGGGACACTCCCTTGAACTTTAAATCCTATAAACTTTAATATCCGATTGATAGCCTTCTAATTGTACGAAATAAGATCTATCTAGCAACCAATTATTTAAAAAATTGTTGGCCCTAATATAGAATATTGATATAGGTATGCTAAAATTTGAAAATAAATAATTATTTTGAGGATTTTTCGGGGATATTTGAAAACACACACAGCAGACTAATAGGTGGCAGATTTTCTAAACTGTCGACTTTAATATCTTTAGGCAAATGATACAAATAATTACAATTGATATTTCCCTTTGAATAAGAAATATACTACGCATAGCCCATTCACAAAAAAGGTGATTTAAAAAGGGAATAGTAGCAGGACAACATAGTTTAATCATATGAATTGATATTATGTTCATTCACCTTATTCCGTCAACAGTCGAGACATGAATAACTAATCAGACTTTTTTAAATTACTTTTAATTTCTCGATATAAATTATTATTATATTTACTATATATATAAAGCTCACTTAAGGCTTTCCACTTTTTCCTAGGGCTGTTTGCGAGTAACAAATTCAAAGTATAATTTTTTCTCCTAATGCAGATGCAAATAAATCGATTAATGATTAGATGTAAATAATCGATTAAGAAGTTTATTAAAATAAATTCTCTCCTAAAGATAAAATTGACTTAAAAAGTTAAGGTACGAAAAATTATCCTCGTGAAAATGTTGTTATAGTTTCAGCCCTAATGGCGGGCTATCAATCTTGGGCCAATGAAGTTTTATTTTAGTTAGTGCTATAGAGCATGTTTTAGTATCGGGTAAACACATTCTTTATTGTCAAGTAAAAGCTTTCTTATGCCAACAAATTTATAATGTTCCCATCAGGTATTGATCTAATAGGATCGTTAAATTTAATATTAAGTCGTTCTTATCGAAGAGAGAAGATCCATAGATAAAACTCTATTGAAATTATGCTTTCCGGTATAGTTAACACAATTACTCATGAAAAATATCGTTTTATTACTATTCTTTGAGTTACTTTACACTGAGATGAGTGAAAAATGATTTTAATAAATAAGAGATTGGGATATATAAAACTTAATACTCGTAATCATTTTAGGATCAGAAGAAGTTGTAAAAAAAATATAAGAGATTGATAAGTTACTTTTTTGAACAAACACAAAAAATATAATATCTAAGCTCGTTGATACTATTCACTTAGCCATATATATAAATATGTGTATTTATGGACTTGACTGTGGCATTCGACACCGTTGATCACGTTAATTTAAAGGAAATCATTACAAATAGTAGTATTATTGGAGTCTTACTTAAGCTGCTTACAGCTACATGTCAAAAAGAACACAGTGAGAAAATAAGTGATAACAAAAAACCACAAAGATAAGTGTTTTTGAAGGGACTGTCTTGGGGCCTATATAAATCGTGTATTTAATACCAATTTCACTAAAGACATTTTTTTGTCTTGCAGATGATTCAGAACTAGGTTGTAAAAAAGCATCATAGAAATGTCTAAAGGCAGCAGTGGAAACTGATTTAAGTAAAGTCTTTCAGTGAAAATAATCGAATGCTAACAATAAATTGAAAAAAAAAAACGTTCTTCATGCCCTTTGATGGCATAAACTTTCTGCCTAATTTCCAAAAAATAAAAGTTAACAATAGTATAAAAAAAAATTATTTTTTTAATGCAATAAAGTATCTGGGAAGCGAAATTCTTAATCTTAATTGGAAAAATCATAGTAGAACTGAAAAAAATATTTTGATGTCAATTATCTTAAAATCTTATATACTTATAACGATATATTAGTGTAGGATTGTGCACTAAAAACAAAATTTTGCAAAAATGACTATTTGACTGCTAAAAATTATTCTTGACGAAAATTGAAAATATCCTATTAATTACCTTTATCAAGAAAACAGCCAAAAAAGATACTCTTATGTCTATTGAACACTTATTTAATAAAGGAGCAAAAAAAACTCGTAGCCAGCCTAAAGTATGCACAACTTTGGAATAGCATTCACTTAAGTACTGAAGTCAAAAAATTCCCGCAAATCAACTAGATTAACTAATTAACTAAATAAAATATCAACGCTAAGAACTTAAAGATTGTCTACATAAATAAATTGAGCTCAAAATTATAGAGACAGAAAATTGAAGCTATAAAACTATAACCAAAAATTAGTGGTATAACCTTAGTCTAAAAAAACAAAGAAAAATAAGTGAAATTACACTCATTATATATACATATACTATCAAACGTCAAAAATATTGCTAGGTTTGATTTATTGCTGTTTTGTTAGCTGTAGATAGTGCACAGTTACTTTCAGTTTATTATGATATTATTATTCTAACTAAATTGAATAAATATATGATGCATCTCAAGAAATTAACGTTGCCAGGAATGCAACATGGATGAAAATAACATTTATAAAAATATGCCGCGGCTGCATTCGCGTTACGATGGCACTTTTCTTACAAAACATTTTCCAGGTAAAATAGAAAATTTTTTTTAACATGATTTAATTTATTTTATTTATAGAATGATCTGCCAAGGTAGATCGGGCTTATCTATTCTACGAACACCGCGTATAGATGCCAAGAAATCGACTGTCAAAGTTTAGGATTAACACTTTTCAAGTGCTTCCGGGAATGTATTTTTTCAACTTTAGAAATGCGAGATCTCGGATAAATAGGAGAGCTGTGATCTTGTGGATGGTTTTATTTGAAGGACAAAACAAAAAAATAACATTAGAATTATAATGATACGACCCATAGGATCGGTAGCGACTAACAATACCAGCGTCTTTTTTTCATCCGACAGATTTTAAAAACAACGGGTTATAAGAGGATATCGTAGATCTAAGGGAATGGAAGCACTTTAAAAATTCTCAAAAGACAATTCCCAAAAAAAGTCTAAAACATCCGAGATCTGGGCTACTAAAAATGGAACTACCATGCAGATGGTCTCGCTAGAACTATAAGTAAGGAAAAACGTTGAAACTATGGAGAGCCAATGAAACATGAGGTATCGTACTTCAAAATTTGGGATTTTTCATTTTTCATGTATCCAGGCATGTTTTTTTTTTTCATTGAAAATTTGTATATACCAGCGCAGCGACTTGTTTTCATACATTATAAAAACAGCGGGTTATAGCAAAATATGGGCAGATCTAAGTAAATAAGAGCACTTTGAAAATTTGCAAAAAGATAATTCTTGAGCCCAAAATTGGCCTCTAAAAATGCTAGATCCAGCTAGTAAGACAGTTTCAACCTTGCGGATGGTTGGATAGTTTGTGATAGTTGCTCGTTGGAATCTGAAGGATGATGTAAAAAAAAACCGTTAGAACTATGACCATAGCGCCAATAAATGCCGATAAATTGACCTTTAAAGTTTGGGATTTTTTATTTTTTGGATACCTCTAGGCATTTTTTTTTTGAAAATTTGTTTTCTTGGATTTTAAATTAATTACTCCAGCGTCTTGTTGTTATCCTATACATCACGAAAACACTGAGTTATGATGGGATATAAGCTGCACTGGGTAGTAAAAAGTACTTGGTGTTTTCCTCATTTTAAGAGAAACAGTATCTGGTGAAATTATGTAGTCAATTTAGTTATTATACCATTTGGCTATTATTATTATTCTATATAATTTGATGTTCCACACATAGTGACATTACTGTATCACTCTATTTCTTAATGCCGCGCCGGACTGGATAATTGATACAATTTAGAAGCCGTATAGTATTCTTAAGACAGAAAAATATTAGCGTATAGATAGTTCAGTAACTATACATTTTCGGTATAGGTATCATTACACAAAAATATCTTTATCTTTAACACTTAAAGATACAATTGAATTATAAAAATAGTGGGTTTTCATTTGAAATTATTTTTTCTCTCTCTCTTGATCACCCTGTATTAAAATGTATCGAAATACAAATTACCCGACCAAAATATAATGACACTGGTTAGGTTCACTCCCAAAACCTCAAATGAATTTCTACCTAGACTGCATCCCTTAACTTTTATACTGCAACTGTCTTCCTAGATATAGTTTTAGTTTTCAAGTGGGTCCGCAAAAAAAAAACAAAAACACAACTTCACTTACAATCTTTAGTGGTTTATAAAATACCGTATGATAAATTATATACTGAGACTGAATATAAGCAGGATGTTTAAAAGAGAAACATATTTAATTATTCTACTGCTCTACTAAATACATAATGGAAGCTGATCGCATAGTCTTAACTTTAACAATCCGCAGGAAGCTAAACAATCATACTTATTACAAGAGAGAAACTTAAGTGAAATAGTTCATATAAAAATAATAGGATAGAAAATTTTGGAAGAGATAGCAAAGGCTTAAGCTCTTTATACAAGTTGGAAAATCGATCATTACGCATAGAGAAAGCGAAATATGGAAACGCACGAAATGCATTACGCATACATTTCGTGCGTTACCATATTTTGCCTTCTTTATGCGCAATGATTTGCTCTGCTACACGCATACTACGTCGTTCTTTTTCAGTACGACGTTGGAAATGTGACGTTAATATGACGTTAGCAGTACAACGTTAAGCCCTACAATATTATTCTATCGACGTTAGTAAGCGTCTGACTTTGATGGATGTAACTTTAATAATTGCAATTAAATTTAACAAAATATGACTCGAAAGTTCATGCATTTCTAAAATATTTTTCTGATGCACATAGAATTGTAATATCAAAATGTTTATTATGCTATGTATTACACAACAAAAATCAAAAAAAAAATTCTATACAAAAAATAGAAAAAATTTAAACATTATACAAAAATAAAATTAAAACACTTAAAAATTAACAAAAATTAATTCTTTAAAAAAAAGTTTGAAATAGACGCCTTTGTTTAGATAAACAATAAGTGAACCAATCATAAAAACTATTTCGTACTTTCGGAAAAGTTTCTGGTGAAATGGAATTGGGACATCAACAATTTTCTTTCAAAACTTCTCTTAATTTGTTGGAATACTAAATTAGTATTTGTGAATGCTCTCCTTAAGATAACCTCAACAATAAAAGTCACTTGGGCCAAATCGGGATATCCAGGAGGCCATTCACTATGGTCAGTCCCATTTATAAGATGGTTAGGAAATTTGTAATAATTCCTAACATAATCGCATTATGAGCAGGAAATATAGATCTGTTATTTGGTCGAGTCAAAGTCCCAGCACGAACATTCAACTTGTGAGGATACGGAAAATATATTCGGAAAAAATGTCCGGGAAGTATCTCCTAAGTTTTGGAATATTTAAAACATTTATATCCTTGTTTTTTCCAAATATTGGTAAGAGTTTTATGGTACACTCCTAGTTTAACTCCAACAATTCTAATTAGTGGTGTTGAATCCACTTCTAGGATACTAGAAACCATTTCTTCTAGTGGTTCTTGCTCATAAACCCTTTCGATAGAGGGCTGTTGCACTTTAGTGTGGCATTTGTGATTATCTTAAAGACGTGAGTCTTTTAAGTTCAAAACCACACTTAAAATTATTTTTGGCAAGGAATCAATTTAATTTCAAATGTAATTAAAGATAAATTCTAACATTTTACTGCCGAATTTTCTCTATAAAGCCATTTAATAATTTGAACTCTTAGGGAAGAAGTATGAACAGTGCAGCGTGAAATGTTACATCACACTGAAGCATTCGGGAAAGCCAAACAAAATAAAAAACCAATATACTAATATCTGTTTAGCGCTTTCGCCTGTAGGCCATCATCAAGGCCTTGGCTCTACATAAAACATGAACAGGCTAAAACCATTAAAATTAAAGTTCTACATTATTTCTTTAAAACAATACACAGGATATATTAGCTTGTAACGTCAAATGAAACTAAAAGACAATTTGGCAATTATCATAGGTTTTTGGCTAATCAATCAGCTCTTTCGAATTCATTTTCAAGATTAGGCGAAAATTAATGGATCAAACGACTTACCTTAAGGAAGTTCGATCCAAATTATGTGAGCATCTCTGTTCTACAAAATAATTGATCACCAAATTATATCCATTTGTGGCACGCTGGACACTCAATAGAATACTACCTGGTGATCAATTATTTTGTAGAACAGGGATGTGAAACATAATTTCAATAGTACAATATTTATGCGCTTAGAAATTTGAGAAACCGCAGTATTGATGAAACTAACGACTGGCTTAATAGGGCAATTGGCTTTATGTATTTTCTTTAGGCCGTAATAAGTATAAAAAATTTATAATTTTGTTATTGGAATCTTTCTGATGTAAAATTACGATGTAATTACCCTTGTCTGCTTTTGACCTCACTAGATTACTACTTATTTCTTTATTTTTTTCTTCATTAAGTAAGACCCTATTTAGTTTAAAGTTAGGTTTGTTTTTTTTCACCTTTTAAAAACCTCTTACAGATGCTTGAAACACATTCATTCTGTATACGAATCTTTTACCGAGTTCTAATTGGCATCCTTGGGCCTTGGCTAAAGGGTGCTGCAGAGTCTTAAGGGACATTGTCCCTCGCATTGTCATCTTTTATTTGTTTACCTGAGTTAAGCAGTAGAAACTATTAGTTTTATTACTGAATTCACTTATTTATCCTGATTTTATGTGTCTATTCATTTATTCATGTGTTTAATGAATGACATATTTTTATTGCGTTTTAGTTTACTATTTTATTATTTACACTTATATCTACTTATAAAAAATATCGTAATTGATAAGGTTTGATTTTCTGTTTGTATCATTTCTTCATTTGTTTTTTGTTTTTACCTTTTTTATGTACGAGTTACGTCGGTCCAAATAAGAAAAAATCATTGGCCGTAATAACTAACAATAAACTAGGTTTTGATCCATTACAGAGGCTTTGAAGATGGATTAATTAGAGCCCGAAACATCGTCAAAGGACACACAGTTTCATTTCCGGCTTTTTTTTATCATACCATATTATACATCACAAAATTCTTTTCCGAATGTGTTTTCCATTGTCCATGAATTAATAACAAAAAAAAAACAAATCAGGCACCCACTGTTTCCAAAAAAGCATCGGCGGTAATAACTTTATGAACTATTTTTAAAACATCCATCGGGGACCTCGCATGACATATGCCACACACGTCCCAACTCACCCAGTTTTTAATTTTGCGCTCAATTTTCGGTTATTTTGTTTTGCGTTTGTTTTTGCGGCATTTTTTTTTTAGTTTACAATTTAGAGCTTAATTGAGCGAAAAGTGGGGTTTGATAAGCTCGGTCCATATTAAATTCACACGGTTGTCAAAACTCTCTCTATTATGGAGAATTGGGAGTTTTCAGTTTTTTTTTTGAGTATTTGGTTAAGTGACTAATGTTTGGCTAAATTTAGTGGCATATTATATCAATAATCAAGTTAAATTAAACAGTTAGAGCTTTATTTTGTGTTGACGATGCAAACAGTCTAAAAACAGGCCATTGGCAATGTCTAATTTAATTTATTATTTTATACCTAATTATAAGATATTCTTCATTTCACTAAAATTAAACATGATTATTAAAATTATTTTATATCCTTTATTCCATGCTAAATATATATATATATCCATTAGTACTCCACGTTCTTACAGAAAAATAATATGAAAAATCCTTACTTTCAAAGCAGACTTTTCAAAGAACAGGTAATACGACTTAAACTTGCTAAAGTCCGTCCACTCTATATAAGGATATATGAGTACTATTAAAACTTTATACTTTTTCATGAAAAGAGATTTACCTCAACGTCATTTCGGTAATGCGAACAATATTAAGGGCCCATATGCTCTGAATTTGAGATGTATTAAAAGGAAAGAGGTTCCTTTAAAGAAGAAATATTACATGAAAACAGTGGTTCCAATGTATTTTTCTTTGTGAATCTAAAAACGAGTTATATGTTTAGTAAAAGAAGTGTAGCGTTTTTACTTTTATGGGTTGCTTATAAAAAAATAAGGTTTTAGTTTAAAATAAATAACAAAACGAATTAAAGCCTAACAAAACAAATCTAGCCTAGATTTGTTTTGTTGTTGCCTAGAAATCCTTCTTTAGGCCTACTGTATTGCTGGTTGCCAGCATATAGCCCAACAAAGCCGAAGCGGTTTTTTTCCGTGACTTATGGCTTTTGAAAATAGATTACAACTCTAATCACGAAATGGCTCTAGATCCAGTTGACCATTGAGTAAGTCATAATCTCAGACAGTAAACGATCATGCTATTTACTTTTCTACTGGCTTAACGTATGTTTTTTCTCAATTTATAGTGACCCAGCTTTGTTGCCGTCATTTTTCCTTATTCTTCCTTTTTTACTAGTCTCCAGTTGTAGTAAGGATACATGTCATTTATTTAACTTCATTACTTCTTATATAAATTCTTTAACTTTTTAACAAAAAATAAATCTATAAACAACCTCTCTGAAAGAAATACAGCCCAAAACATTTTGTATTTAATCATTTTTAAAAGATTCGTAAACATTAAAAGATACATAAAAAAAGTAAAAAAAAGTAAAAGATACATAAACATAGATTTTTTTTGAGAGTTGTAGTATTATATATTTAAATTTATTTTATATAGATAGGTAAAAGCGGAATGGTAAAATTATTTGTTTTTCCTTTGAGAGAGTTTATTGTTCGTTGTTTATTTTCATAACAGTTATGTGTAAATTTAAAAAGTAAATGACTGTTTATTAAGCCTAATTAAACTAATTAAGCCTTATTGCGTATTAGAGTGTTATATTTTTTTCAACCCTTTATTCACAGCAAACTATTACCAATTTTAAATTTTATACACTCCGACATCTCATTTAAACAATTCATGCGAAACTCATGACTCACTATATTGATCAAAAGCTAAAAGCTGCCATAAGCATATGTACCTCTTTATTTTTTAAATTATTTCTTACTCATTTTTAATAATTGTCATAAAATCTAAAACTAAAGTAGCTTACAGAAAACTTAATTCCAAGCATACGAAGTTAAGCTATTTCTAAATAATTAAATAATTACGAGGTTATTTTTATTGATAAAGATCACAAATCGAGAGTCTGATAAATCCAATGATATAGATTTTTAAGTTGCTGCAACTATGAAATCTAATAGAAAGAAGGCGTCCATTTTCTCAAAGAGACCTGGATTCTAAAATCTAAACTACACAAGGTCTGGGTCTCAAAAAATATATTTATATTTTTTTGATTATTCAAAAAATTGATTACGCGTGTTTCGCTTCTGATAATGCTCTTCATCATCAGACCTTAAAAATTTTAGGGCTGCAAACGATTCAATATAGGTTTTAGGTCACACTAAACACACACACACATACACACACACAAAAAATATATTTTTTGAGACCGAGACTCTGCGTAGTTTAGATTTTTAGTTTTTACTTAAATTAGAAACTGATACTAGATAATAGTAAATGATTTCCTAAATAAAATTCTAATTCTTGATATAAATGTGTCAATAAAGTTGTCACTGATGAA
Organism: Anthonomus grandis grandis; assembly: GCF_022605725.1. Lineage (NCBI taxonomy): Eukaryota > Metazoa > Arthropoda > Insecta > Coleoptera > Curculionidae > Anthonomus > Anthonomus grandis. The sequence continues at coordinate 12,473,322 of NC_065549.1, forward strand.
GATGAAAATGATTACGAGGTGGATAAGAATAACTCAAATAATAATAATAATAATAATAGCGTACCTACTTTGTATAAAATTATCACTTCATGTTTCGCAGCGCATTTATCAACACTGTGAGGAAAACAACATCACAGCCGCTCAACAAAAAGGATGCGCTAAAGGTTCTATGAGTTGTAAAGAACAACTTATTATCGACTCTGTCATCAACAACCGGGCATATCACAACAAGAGAAATATTTTTACTGCCTACGTCGACTATAAGAAAGCCTTCGACTCAGTACCACACGAATGGCTTATAAACATTTTAAAAGTGTATAAAGTTGATGGTAATACTTTGTCTTTTCTAGAGAGCGCTATGACAAGTTGGAGAACAACGATCCAGCTCGAAGTACAGGGTAAAAGCGCAGTAAGTACAAACAACATTCCAATTCGAACAGGAATCTTCCAAGGGGACTCACTGAGCCCATTATGGTTTTGCCTTGCTATGAACCCTCTTTCGAACCGTCTTAACTCTACTAACTATTGGTTTAGCACCCGAGATAATAACACCGAGATTGCAAAGTTAAATCACTTACTGTATATGGATGATTTAAAAATAATGGTTGCAACTAGGAACCAGCTAAGCCAAATGCTGCATATAGTAGAAGAGTTCTCCAACGACATCGGCATGCAATTTGGACTAGATAAATGCCGTACTCTCAATATAATTCGCGGAAAAATTCAGCCAGGAGAATATCAGATGCAGAATTTCCAGACCATCGAGGCCATGGGCGAACACGAAATTTACAAATACTTGGGGATGAAACAATCACAAACGATTGAACAACAAACAATGAAATGCGAACTGACTAACGAGTTTGTGAAAAGGGTAAGACAAGTTTTAAGAACCAATCTCAACAGCAAAAATATGTTTAAGGCACTTAACTCCTACGCATGTTCAGTTCTTAGTTATTCTTTTGGGGTAATTAATTGGAATAGGACAGACATAGAAAGGCTACAAAGAAAAGTGAGGACTCTACTTACTAAAACGCACAACCACCACCCTTGAAGTGCCACTGAAAGAACAATGCTTCCCCGTCACCTTGGAGGAAGAGGATTAATAGATCTGGGTAAACAACTTGAAAAACAAATTACTAACTTAAGATCCTATTTTTATAGGCAAGGAGAAAATTCCATGCTGCATCGCGCAATAAATCAAATAGACGATTCCACTCCTCTACAACTTAAGAGCGAGGAAGCGCGCAGCTACCATCATACGGACCAGGAAAAACTCCGCATCTGGATGGAGAAGCCCCTTCATGGGCGGCATCCTAATGAGATCAGCCAAAATCATGTCGACACTGCTTCGTCGAACTATTGTTTGGTATCAGGCAAGATGTTTCCAGAAACCGAGGGCTTTCTACTTGCTATCCAAGATCAGGTTATACCAACAAGAAATTATCTCAAGCACATCGTCAGAGATCCGTCCGTACAAAGCGACAAATGCCGGTATGGATGCCAAACACCAGAGACAATCCAGCATATAACAGGCCTTTGCAGCGACAGAATACAAAGAACGGCACGACTCAGCTGGGAAAATCTTACATCAAGAGCTGGCAATAAAGTTGGAACTTATTACAACAGAGAAGGTTCCGTATTATAAAAATACTCCTGAACCCGTAGTGGAAAATGACCGATATAAGTTATATTGGGACCGCAGTGTACTTACCGATTAACATGTAAGGCATAATAGACCAGATCTTATTTTAATAGATAAAATTTCCAGGAAAACAACTCTAATTGACCTAGCCATACCGAACAACAATAATCTGCAAGAGAAACATACTGAGATCACACAAAGAAAACAATATAAATCTTAGTATAACAGCATTCATGAACATCAAAACTATTTAGTTATGACATAAAATGGAATAGGTAGTTATACACAATATAATTAAATAGTTAAATCGTTCAGCTCCACTTTCTTTACGATATATCAACATTTGATGGTAGTGCTAATGTTGCATCTCATGTTACTAATGATAATTCAAATTCATAACCTTATGACTTAGCTGAGCTTTATGCATTTTACAAGGTAGAATTATATGATTTTCCTTTATAAACTCCTTTGGTGACTCTTTGAATCATTAGACGAGAATTTTTAACTTTTGGAAGCAAGCCTACAAGGATGGCAACAAATTCAATCAGTAGATAAAAAAATTGTATATTCTTTTGGAAATGTTAAAGACAAAGAGTAATTTACTGGGCAGATGAAACTAATTATTAAACTTCTATTAATTTAAGTTTTAAAGCTAACGACTTAAAGCTGCTGGGAGGATCTCAGGAACCTCGCCGAAGCGCAAAATAGGCCAGAGATAATCCTAGCAGAGAATATGGGCAACAATAAGGATGCAAGAAGGGCTATCCAACTTGCAACCCAGGGAGCCAGCAACAGCCTGGTAGGCCCTGAACCAACATGTTGTGTCAGCGATAAGACCTGGAAGAGGGAAATCGGCAACTGGCTAACAAACCAGAACAAACTCTACTGGGAGCAGCTGCCAAAGATGGAACAATCCAAACAACTTATAGGCAGCCCACCCTTCAAGAAGGGTGAGAACATACTGGGCCTCTCCAGACAACAACTGCGAAGGGTCGCAGGGCTATTTACAGGCCATGCACCCAGCAGGAAACACCTGCATACGCTAGGAAAATCAGTTACCTCGCTATGTAGGGGATGCAATGAGGAGGACGAAACAACTCTTCACATACTGTGCTTCTGTGAAGCATTTAATCAAACCAGGGCAACATTACTGGGGGAAGAGAAACCCTCACCAGAGGGTATAAGAAATCTACCACTGGGCACAATCCTGGACTTCCTTGAAGCTACAGAATTGAACCTGTGGGTCTAAACATATGGGACACAATAGGACTGCTTCTTAGCAGACCGCAGTGTAGGGAGCCACAAGGCACCACCCAGCGGTGGAGTTTTAGTGGGTATAGGACGAAACAGACTCGACACTGAGTCCCACACTACTGGGGGCGGCGCCGCGTAACCAGTGTTTATAAAGAATTTCTCCATCGACCCCAAAAAAAAAAGAAAAAAAAAAAAAAAAGCTAACGACTTATCTTACTGCACAGGCTTTTTAAGGAAAAATCAAATGCAGTCAAACAATAACAAAATAGGGAAAAACCTTCTGAGAATAAAACTGTAGCAACGACTTTTGAACTTGCAAGTACAGCGTATTAAATTCATTTAGAAAGTTTTTGAATATTCTGGAAAATTAAAAATGATTCATGGAGATCCAAACAAAAATCTAAGAATAGCAAACTGAAATTAAGAGTAGTTGTAGATAGCCTGTGCATAAAAATTTAATGATATTTAAAATATAAGAATATTATGAAGCAAATAAAAACGAGTAAGGTATTTATGATAATTTAAATTTTGGAGCAGATAACACTATAGATGTTTAGAGAATTGACTTAAGTTATTAGAGACTGTTCAAAAAAAATATAGATTTTCTAGTATAATCACCAAAAAATTATCGTCTGTGATAAAATCATCACAAAGCAGATATAAATAAATCTGGTAAATCACTAATGAAGAACTATAAAGTTTTCACTTCAGATACTGAAAAGTGAATTAGTTATATAATTTTTACAGACTCCGCAAAGAGACTTCTGTGATGACAAACTTAAATAACGAAGACCTTTGGTATTAAAACTAGAACAATAGCATCTAAGTCAATCAGAAGACCATAAATATAGGATTTTTTCTGGATTTATGTATATTCAAGGAATACTTATTTTTATCTTGATTAGGAAGTTAAACTATTTTTGAAAGCATACTACGAAGATTTAACCGCTAAAAACACTTGCCTTTATGAAGCAGATAAGACTAAAACTTTAACATTGTAAAGATGATGAATTGGATGAGATTCAAAGACCTAACCAGGATAACCTAAGAAACGTTATACAAAATCTCGAGCTTAGTCATGTGATATGTGATGACTTCAAGACGTCTCACATTATTCGCACCAATAAAATACCAGGATAGAAGTCAGTTAGGAGAAGTTGTAAGGAATGTTAATAGACTCTGAAGAAAGTTTGATATGTTAGTGAAAGATGCTCTTAGCATATGATAGATTGACTCAGATGGAGACAGTCGAAAAAATAGTTAAAAACTTGCCATTTGTTGAAAAATTTAATAAAGTGAGTTGACTTTAAGAAAAAAATTAACTGTAAACGATGCTAATTATTCAGTTATCTGAGTTCCATAATCTCAACACCTAAAACAGTATACTACAATACTTTCCAAAATGATAGCACCAAAAATTAGGAATCTTGCCCTGTTATGGTTTCATTTTGTTCCTGTATCATCTTCATTTTTTGACTCGTCATTAACAACAATAAGTTCCCAAATTTCTTCTGTTTCTCCCAAATAATTAACCGATTTGAATTAATCAACTTGGCAGGCAAAAATCTTTACGATAACACATTCTTACTGACCAATCATATGAGTTACAAGAAATTCTCGGGTTATTTAAAATGTTCGTGAACCATTAGCCTTATTCGACTTTTTATTATTTCAAGTTTTACTATTGAGATCACTAGTATTAACTTCTTTAGACACTGTTTGATTAAATAAAAGCAAAAAAACCTAGTTATTGGAAAAAATGTGAATGTCTTTAAGTTGAATTTTTTTTTTCTTTAACGTTTATGATTCCTTGCAAACAATTAACGTTTTTGATTTAGTTTCACTTAATTTACAGTTTCATTAAGGTTCTTTTTCTGATTTGGACTTTTCAAAATTTTTTTTATTACTATTTTACTTCGCTTAATCATCATCTTCCAAACCTGTATCATCAACTATATCATCTTTATTTTGTGATACGTCACTGGCAGCAAAAAGGTTGCAAATTTCTCATATTTCTCTGGCCGATTTGAATTAATTAATTAATTGCAACCTAAAACTTCTCCTAATTTTTTGTTATTTTTTTCAACTCGTTATCAGTTTCTATAAGTTTAATACGTTTAATGAATAAATTTTAAAGTTCTTCAACTTTAAAATGACTGTCGCAAATTTAACAGGGATAAAGTGAGCGATATTTTATGAGACATTGATTTACTACAAGAGAATGTGGATTGTCTTGAACTTACTAAGTTTACCTAAATTAGAAAGTATTTAATGCGAAATACAGACCTTCATTATTGTTCAACTGTTGCTGAATCACTAAAAAGCTACAACGATTTTACTGAATAAAGTTGAAGATCGTAATGACCCAAACATGTGATTTAAAATATGACGTTGACTTGTAAAAGAAAAGCCTAGATCTTCCAGAATCAGGTCTATAGCATTTCATCTAATTCAATCGTAAACAAAAAAATTGCAGATATTTTTAAGAAACTGAAATTAAGTGTAATTGAATATTATCTAAAGGAAGACAGTATTTAATTTAAAATAGTCCATGACCACTAAATCATTGAAAGACTACGAGGTTACCACTGATAAAAATACTTCTTGTAAATCATATTTTAAATGTGGGAATCTTCACAGACCTTAGAAAGAGGAGTTTTAATATCTATTAAGAATTTTTAACTTATCAAAAAAGGGTTTTCATCAATATAAATATACCAACGACCTCAGTAAATCAGTAAAAAAACAAGAGAAATGCAGTTTATTTTGTAAAAGGTTTGGTCACTCATATTTTGTTATCCTATTCAGTTGTAATTCAGAAGGTATGCATGGAAGAGACTAATAAAAGAATATCTATCTACGAAAGTAAATAAGGTTTAACGGAATAGCATAGTAATAATATAAAAATCTCTTAAGTCTCTTAAATATTAATGTCAAATCCATCGTTTATCAACGAGTAATACGATACGATAATAAATCCTAAAAATCTGAGTTTAGATACATTTTTCTCTAATTTTTTTAAATTTCCTTCCCACGTAAAAGCTTCCCAGTGCCGCATATCATACTTCTTAAAAAGGCAGCAGAATGATCTACAGAATGTCAGGAATTGTGAATAGCAATAAGATACTTTATAATAATTTACCTACGTTCTAATAAAAAAGAGTCTGAATGAGAGTAACCCATTATTTATTAAATAATCTAAACATTAAAAAACAAGCCACATTCAAAATTGTTCTGTTTTTTATGCCGATAATAACAGATTCAAAATTAAAAAACAAAACTTGATTCAAAAATAATTGGTGCATGTATCCCGTATTTATATAAAATCAATCAGATTGTCCGTGTCCGGGGAACATTGCGCCATAATTAATGTCCAGTCTGCGGACAATGGACTGCCATGTTAATTGAAAGCCACTAAATGCGACCAATTGTGCAACTGTTGCATGTTTGTTGCAGATATATAAATGCTTCGTGATAATTTATATACCCCAAAATGTCGATAGGATTTTTTTCGCATAATTTTTTTGATAATTTATCTAACATGTGTGATCATTGATTTATTTCGCCTTAAAAGGTTAATGATTTTTTAGGATAGGATAAAATGATATAACGCAATAATCTTCCATAAATATATTTTTAAGTTTTGCTTAAAGATCCTAGAAAGAGCCCTTACTTTAAGTTGATTAAAAAAAGTAATATCCTAAAGACAGAAAAAAATAAAAAAACTTTAAATAAGGTAAATGATAAACAATAAAACTTATAAAGCAACAACTCTTGCAGATAACATCAATAAAACTTAAAACAAAGTACGTAATGCCATAATAAAGGACATTTTCTCATGAATGTTATACGCGTTTAATATCTAGGTAAGCATCTTAAGGGGAACATTAAAACTCGAAATATAGAATATTTTGGTCTATTTTTAAAGATGCTGGTACGATTTAAAAAAAAATAAAAAGTTTATTAATATGTTTTGTTGAAATGTTTTTATCTTTTGATTAGACTAAATATGTGAGATTTATAAGATTATTAATCTAATTTGTGTAAAAATCTATTGAGGTGAAAAAAGGAATTACTCTAACAATTGTTCTCTTTAAAAAAAAATTAAACAAGAAACATTATTTTGGTGTCCAAGTAAGCATCTTCAGAAATAAATTTAAGTACTTCATACCCTTTTGAATATATCATTATGGCTTAAGAAAATTTGTTATTTATTATTTTTTAAAGAAAATATTTTACTCAAAGAATCAACTTTGAGCGTTTAATTTCCACCTGTTGCTAAATATTTAGATAATACGTACACTTTTCACATAATAGTTTCTATCATGTTTTATTGCATATAAATCAAGGTAAATCACCAGATCGACGAATCACTCATATTTGAAATATAGCGGAACTGTCAGCTGAAATTGCTCTGCTGCTGGCATGCCGCACTCATCAAATCTATGCGTATAACTTTGGTTCGTTTGCGGATGCAATTTGGCAAATCGTTTTAACGATCTCGCTTAATGTTGATAAAATAAAGCTTAGTAAACTTTTTTTCTCTTTATATTTTATGTTGTAGCGTAATAAAAATCTGTATTATATTTACTTTAATCTATATACTATAATTGATATGCTAAATGAAAAGAAATATGTTTTAATGGACACTATAAGCCTCAAAGTCAAGCTGAAGGTGAGCTAGGCACACTGTAAGTTTTTTTAATTTTTTAATAATAAATTAGTGATTATATCAGAAACGTTAATAACCGCACTTAAGTACTCCTTAAATTGATAAAGTGTCTCTGTAATTGGAAATGGAGCTACTGGAAATTTTTAGCTGTGAACGATTGTCTTAAGTTTTACACTAAATTAAATCGCGGTTTTGAACGAATTAAAAAATTTTAACTTTGAATTTTGATTATTCTCTTTTTCATATAAAAAAATTGAGACCATCCAGAAGGTCAAATTGCTTTTAGTTTTGGTACTATTTTTGCGTTCACAAAAATCAATAAAAAAATAAAACTTTGCATTCTCTTTCTCAATCTCAAGGTTCATGCTACATTTTCGTATCCAGTAAAGTACTATCTCGGTAAATCGCTTCCCTTGCCTGAAAAGTATTGTATCTAAGGACATTTAAATAATAGTCCCTTAGATTAACTTATGTATAAGCGACATTTTGAATTTCAACGCCAGAAAAATAAAAATTATTTAAATAAAAAAAAAAGAACAATAATAAAATTAAACAAGAAAACTCCTGCAGAAATCTTGATAAATCTGAAAACAAAGTACGTAATGTCAAAATAAACAAGATTCGTTTACAAATTAATCTGTAGGTTGTTCTGATGGTATTTTTTTACTGGCAGATAAAAGTAAAGTGATTGTATCTGAAAAGAGTTCATAATAAGAAAGTCAAAATCTGTACTCTTGAAGAAAAGGACAACTTAATATAGGATAAAAAAATTTAACTCTTGACAAAATAAACTAGATTGTGAGGAATAATTTCGTTGTAGTAGTAACAATCATTGTCTCTTAGTGGCGTTAAGATGATCACCTCCAAAGAAATTGTTACAATTCCGTTTAACATATTTTACAAGCTTAATCTTTGTTTTTGTCACTGATCACAATCTTCGCTGCTTGCACTCAAGAGAAGAGATCTTTGAAAGTGCTATTCTTGTTTAAAAATTACAGAATTTTGGACTAAATGGAACTTTTATGCCCTATGATCAATATATTTATCGTCTTTTTTAAAAGTGAACAGTCGCTTTAAATCGAGTCTCATGAAGAGTTAAGTTGGTGAAATACTAGATCTCTTAGTTGATCATAAATGTTAATATTGGCAACGTTTTAACCTTTTAGAACTTATCGTCATCAAAACTCTTTAAGCGCCAAAAAAAAATTTTAATTTGAAAAAAAATTAAACGTATATTAACAAAATTAAACAAGAAAATTGAGACAACTAAAAATTTTTGCAGAGATCTTAATAAAGCTAAAAATAAAGTACGTAATGTGAAAATATATGAAGTTTGTTTTACAAATTAACCTATAGGTTCTTGTAGTGGCATACTTTTTAGTGGTAGATAATAGTAAACATATTATATTAAGAAAAAATTCCCAAAATATAGTATATATATTCCTAGATTATAGAATATAATTTATAATTTAAAAAAGTTGTGGCTCTCATCAGAATAAATTATGTTTTAAGGACTAATTTCAAAGAGTGATAGTCTCTTACTGGCGTTATGATTACTTCCAAATGAATTGTAACTATTCTTATTGTAATTGTAACACTTTTGACTTACTGAATTTCTGGATAGCGTCATGATTTTTCTTTGATCCGAATCACAGCTGATTGCACTCGAGATCTCTGGAAGTGCTATTCTTCTTTTCGTTCAAACATTTGAAGATTTTAAGATAAATGGTATTTTTCAGTTCTACTATGAAAATTTATCTCGTTTTATTTAAAATTTATTTAAAAACTCTTATGAGAATAACATTTTTAATAAAAAAAGTTGTTGTTCTAAAAAATTATTACATAATAATATTTAGACTATTATAGTCCTGTGTTATCTTTCTTAGTCTTAAGTTATTGTGACACTTTTTTACTTATCCAGGCAAAATGCTTCATTTCAATGTATATATTTGCCACGTTCTGACCTTTATGAGTTTATCCTCAGAACTCTTAATGCCGCAAAAAATAAAAAATATTTAAATCAGGAAAAAAAAGTACATTAACATAAAAATTGAGAAAACAAAAAACTTCTACAGAAACCTTAATACAGCTGATAACAAAGTACATTGTATGAGAATAAATTAGGTTAAAAAAAATTATCTGTAGATTGCTCTGATATATGGCATACTTTTTACTGGCAAATAATATTGTATTTAAACAGATTTCATAATGTGAAAGTCAAAATCGATATTTTGGAAAGAAGTATAACTAAACATAGATTAAATAAATGTTGGCACATCAAATATTTCTAGAAGTGCTATTCTACTTTTACTTTGTAGATTTTACAATTTTAAAAAGAATGGTATTTTTAAAATAGTTGTAAAGATATTTATTGTCTTTACGACTATTTTAGGTGAAGTGAACACTCACTTTGAGGACGCCTATGAAGGAATATTTTCATTAAGAAAAAAAGAATATTCTAGCGCAAAGTTCTAGTATAGTATAGTAGTAGTATAGTATAGCGCAAAGTTCTATTAATGTTTTAATTCTGCCTGTTCAGATTTATAATTAATGGCAAAAGAATAGGTTAATCGGGATACTCCAGGTCGCGAACAAGTAAAGATGGCACCTACCGACACGTGTTTCTGTTTTTTGGCTTCTTCAGGGCAGGACAACCAGAAAACCATAGAACCAAGGAAAAAGTAAAAAAAAACAGAGATCACGAACAGAAGCAAACAACCAATTTGTGTTATCAGCTCTATTAACTCCGGTTTTGGAGGAAAAATGTAGCATTCACACTAAGGAAGCATAATCGTTTATTCCTGGAATAATAAATATGTTTCTTTCCTGGCAAAAAATTCAATTTGACAAAAGTTTTGAGTGGAACGTTGGCGCCCAACGTGTGAGTATCTCGAATGGATAATATTTCTCAAATATCCCAAACAGTGTGTGAAAAGAAAAATCATTATTCAGTATTGAAATTATAGGTGATAAACCCCTCTTCCCATCCCCATTTAACATCCTCTACTCCATGAAAAATTTTTTTTTACATAGTTACCCTTACTATAAATCTGAACAAATTTTTGGACTTTACTTTTTAGCCCAAATCCTAGAATAATAAATATGTGATAAGTATATTTCTTTTTTGGAAAAAAAAAACAATTTTACAAAAGTAGGTTGAACTTTGGTGCCCAACATGTATGTATTTCCATTGTACCATACCACAGAGTATCCTAGATAATATGAAAAACAAATATTCAATATTCGATATTGCGACTGTAACTGATAAGCCCTCTTTCCCGGGGTGTTGGATAGTACCACTACTATGCAGAAGAGAAGACATACATGCATCAAAACATACTTTAATTATTTAACAAACCTCGTATGTTACTACAATTCAACAGCCAACAGTGTTTTTAGGTTTAAAGATCAACATTTATTAAGTGAAGATTTTTAAAATAGACTTGCATATACGTAAGCAACACTAATTTAACCCTTGAGTTATATCAACAATAAAAATACACTACAATAATACTCCAATTAAAATATTAAATTTCAATTAGAACAATGAAGCTCAACATTCAAAAATTATTATTTACAATTTCATTTGTTTATCTTTATAGAAACTTGATTGAAACGCCGATGATTTGCCAATCTATCTTAATTTACCTTATATAGTTAAAATTAGATTAGGATAATGATGTTTAAATTAAACTATCTTTTTATTATAATAACTTCAGAATATTTAGAAACTTGGTATTTTTACATAATTTTGATTAGTACGATGGCTAGATAAATTGCAAAAAGAGGTGCCAAACAAACAAAGGAACCGAATAATTTTTAATGCCAAATGACGTACTAAGCGCCAGAAATTCTTTTTTCGGTATTTACTCGAAAAATAAAAAAACATAGCCGACAGCGCTTTTCAGGTTTTTCTAGTCAATTTGATCTAATTTTCGATTCTGATGTCAAAATTATGCCGTGCCATTGAAATTTTTATGGGAAATTCAAAGTAACAGTTTTTTATTTAAATGTCGTCTTCTACCAGTTTTGCTAAACCCTTTCGCGTCCTATTGGATAGATTAATTAAAAGTACAAAGAAATATAAGTACATATGTATGCTTGTTTGAAAGGTAGAGGTAGAGGTCCAGAGGAAATACCTTTTAAACAAGCGCAAAAAAAATAAATCGGATAAGTTTTTTAAAAATTATAACCACTTAAACAATTACACTCTCACTAAATTCTCCTACCTTATGAAGATCGGTGTGCCAATGAGTCTTTGATCAAAATGCTGAAGAATATTCCAAAGTTTCTAATTCCGCTAAGTTTGTATCGTTTTATTCACCTGTTTTAATATAATACATGTATAAATTTCGAATGTTTATCATAGGTTTTATTAAATGTGGTTCAATCTCAATGAAAACTTATTATTTAAATATTATTCTTAGTATATGTTTAAAACTTTTATTTAATAGCGATTTAATTTTATGATCCTTACATGGCCTCTATAAGGTGATGTCATCTTTAAATATATGATACTTTTTATCTTCACTATGGGCCCCAAAAGTAAACGAAGATGAGCTTCGTTTTTATTTACTGCAAATATATAATGAAAAAGTGACATAGTGTAGCATTTTTATTTTCTTTGGTTACTTTCATAGTGCAATAATTTAATATTGTATTAAGTAGTACTGATCGCGACATCTAGTGTACAGTCGGCTAATGACCTTGTAAAAAAAATAATAGCTCCTAGATGGCGCTAGCTGTTCTTATCGCTTCGAATTTTAAGCAATTTACTGGAATCAGGTTATTTTTCTCTCTCCCTCTCTTTGACTTGTCTCTTTGACGTGTGATTTGACACGTGATCTTTGTGTCTGTTTGTCTTTGTCATTGATTAAGTACGCCGTGCTCAACTTTTTACGTTTGGGCATTTTCGATACCGGGCTGTTGTTGCCATTAAAGCCTGTAATTTGCATAGTTTGCCTTTTGGGATTAGATCGATTTCCATACTCGCTACAACTTAAAGTCAATTATTGTAAAACTGGGCCTACCTGAGATTATTCATCGAAAAGGTACCCAGAAATTGCGTTTTGGCTTTCTTTTTAAATTGTGTCGTCTTCAGGTTAACAAACTCAATTGCTCGAGGTTGAGGTTCGACTTCATGGCGATACTAGCCATGTAATGTGAAAATTGCTTTAATATATTTTATTAAAAAAAACCTCCAACATCTTGAGGTAAACTTGAATCCTATTTTTTGTAAAACTTTTTCTCAAACGTTTTTAACGCCGCCATTTTTGAAGTTTCACTTGTTATTTTCACGTGTCTTGAGTGAGATCTTAGGTAAGGTCTTATGTTGGGTCCTAAACCGGATTTTATGTAGGATCTTAAGTAAGGACGTACGCCAGATCTTAAGTCAGGACTTTAGCGAAGTATTAAGTCTTAAGTGCCATCCCAAGACCATCCCAAGCCACCTCTGATGTGATCTTTTCATTTTCCATCATAAATTAGAGCTTCATTAGGATTCCTTGCCTCTTCATGACGTTATTGATTGATGTTGCCCTTGAATCTGCACAATGGGCTTCCAGGTCAAGCTAGATACGAGGAACGTGTAAGCAATGCTACCATTTTTGATTTGTTATTTTGATTTTGGAACTGGTCATATTGTATAATTTATACTATTTGGTGGCTCTTTAAATTATTAATTATTGTCTAGTGCCTAAAGTTCTTTTTTAGCAATTTGCACGTAATGTAAATTGTATATTTAATAAAATAATATTTTATTTAATTTATTTAATATTAACTTCTGACGAGTACTTGATAACCCTAGAATCATATCTTTACCTACTACAAAATAGTGGTACATTTAATAAGTACCTGAATATATTAACATTTAACTTGATATATCGAATAAATACATTGATTAAGGAAAAAGTTCATTCTGAAGTGGAGTCTACTGCTTGCCATCATCAGACTTGAGTATTGGATAATACTTAAAGTATTGTTTGTTGTTGGTTAGAATGTGTGTGTGTTAAGTAATTCAAGTCTGATGATGGCAAGAACACTTACCGAAATGCATCACTCCTGAAATTAGAGGATTAGCATTTTATTTGTGGAGAAAAGACCTACTATCTTTTAAAATACATTGAGTTCAATTGAGAAGATGCTGGAAATGGTTGCCTTGAACTTCTTCATACAAGAACAGTCGGTTCGAAATTTTACACCAAATATTTTCAAATACACTAACATCGATATTTCTACAAATATTCGTAAATCCAGTACTGAAGCAGGTTCCGTTTAGTACACCTTTTGCTTCAAATAGCCCTATAAAAAAAAGTCTAGAGGTCTCAAATCTGGCGAGCGAGCTGGTCATTCCACAGGTCCTCGATGGCCAATCTAACGACCGGAGAAATTGTTATTTAAATAGTTTCGAGCATGTCCGGAGTAGTGTGATGGAGCTCCATCATGCTGGAATATAATATCTATATCGAATTCATTAGGATTCGTTTCGACAATTTCGGTGAATAGAGGGTCAATAATATTTTGCAGCATATATAAATACAGCTCCCCTGTTAAATTTTGTTGGATTATGAATAGAGACCCCACAACATGGTTTCCCAATATCCCTGCCCAAACGTTTATTTTTGCTGGATATTGAGTATGATTTTCCCGGAAGACGTGAGGATTAGTGTCACTCCAATAACGACAATTTGGTCGATGAACTTTACCGTTGGAAAAAAAAAATTTATATTCATCACTAAAACAAATATTATGGAGATAGGTAGGATGCCGTGCAATGGTTTTCATCATAGTTTCGCAGAATTCTGTTCTTCGATCAGGGTCATCTTCAGTTAATTGGTGTACCATTTTGATTTTGAGGGATGATACTTATTCCTTTTCATAAGTCTCCATACAGTAGAAGGGCAAACTTTATGTTCAATCGCGACGGAGAAAGTTAATTGTGTGGGATTAACTATCCTCTCAGCAATTATTTGAACTTGCTTTTCTTCCGAAATGGACGGACGTCCTGGGGACTTTTTGTTGTTTAGACTACCAGTAGTTGTAAATTTAGATACGAGTTACCGTAAATATTTTTTACAAATAGGACGATTCGGGATACGATCGATCGAAAATCCTTTCGGTTTCGTGAAAGTTACGCGTCGCACCGTAAATAAACATCGCTTCGATTTTTTCTTCCACTGGACGAGAATTGACCATTTTAAACTACTACTACTAAAACCGAAAAATAAATGAGAATATTTTAACTGCACAATGATATTTGTTTTCGTACTGATATTTTTGTCACTGTCAACAAAAAAAAAACAAAACAAACTTTTATCATATGCCTGTCGCTGTAGATACGGCAGAGAATAACAATTATTTATAGAGATGTGCATGATAGTGTTTTTGTATTCAGGTAATTTTTAAATGTACCAACATTTTGTAGTAGGTAAAGATATTACATTTATATTCTAGGGTAATAAAGTACTCGTTACGAACTTATGATGTGCCACAAGACCACTATTTCCATTTAATTTTGTTTTCAAGGTGGCTGCTGGGGGCCATCTTGAAGTTTTCATCTGTCAATTTTGCTTTAAAACATAGTATTCATTTATCAATTGCATTATCTCAGATTTCAATATTTTGAATTGATCCGTTCAAAAAATAAAGAGGGGAGGGGACATATTTTTTGAGTGTTTTAGCAATTTGGTGCATAAAGTTTTGATTTCAGAGGTAGTACTTTTAACAATAAACTGTCTTATAATTTTAAAAACAATGATTTATTTAAGTGAAAGGTTAAACAATAAACATTGAGCATTATTTGCATATTTTTTATAATATAGTATTGTTAATAATTGAAGTTTATATTGTGTTTTACTATGTATTATATTTATTTTCATTCTTTTGTTTATATGAGAACCAATTTGCCAGTTAAAAGTTCTTACAAATGCACTTTAAATTAACATACCAAACTAGATGGTGCCCACAATTTCAAAGGTAAGCATCTCTAGAATAATTTATGCCAACCCACTGCCAATTAATGTTCTTTAGACTTATGATCTGCCATTAGAATATGTGCCACTCTATTAAAGACTTTCAACATCAGTCAATTTTTAATAAGAAAAAAATCTAATAAAAAGTTGTTACTATAGTTTAGTAAAAACTGCATCAAGTTTTCTATTTTAAATAGTAAGGGAGAAATGCTGCAATTACAACTTAAATAGAACACAGTGTACACAAATACTAGAATCCAGCTTTTTTTAATATTTAAAGAAATTTTGTCTAACTAACGGTTTAAAAGGGAATACATTTTTCCCCAGGCAATCTTAATATTAAAAATGGTTTTTAATAATAAAAATATTTTTATTAAAACATAAAATTTTAATGAAATTAAAAATGAACTTTAATCATAAAATTAAAATAGATTTTTAGAATGCGCTGGTAGAATCAAGCTAACAAATCAACCGTGGGATAGCATTTGCAACCGGCAAAATTGATGAGTGCGGCGTGCCAGCAACAAAGCAATTTACGCTGACAGACTGGCCATATTTCAAAGATGGCCGATTTTCGAAACGAAATATGCGATCGCTATAAGCTATTCGAACTAGATGCGGAGCTGTATACACCAGTATAGAAATGTATATGTGTTTGCTCGTTTAACCGGTGATAAATTTACAAATGCTCAGTTACGGAAAAGATACTGTACACCAGCGAGGCTCTCTCGAATGGTTTGTTAAATTTTATTTATTATTTGGGATTCTGTCAATACAGAAATGGAAATATATGATATAAAATATATATATTTTTTACCAGTTTTACTGTTTTTTTTTAAAGGTTTTCTGCACCAAGGCATTTTTATATAGTCATATTACAGTGTATCCAGAATTGGTGAGGCATGTATTGCGATCTCGAAAACTGTTAAAGGGGTTATGGTTAAATGGGAAAAGTTTTAGTTATTTGTATTTGCACATAAATTCTTTTCAGTTTACAATTTTATAGCTTGTAGATTTTAGGATATTTTAAAAACCGTACATGATACATCTTCGAAAATATCCTAGTTTCTTTATCTATAAAAAGTATTATTTCTTATTATTAAAATCAAGAATATAGTTCTGTGGGGAGAACTGAAATTTTTTTGTTACCCTTTCGCTTTTTTGTTTAAATCGACGTCGCACATATTGTAGCATATCAGGAAATATTTGTTGGCATTCAAATGTAATCCTTTCGCGCAATTCGTTTATTGAAGATGGTTGGGTAGCATAGACTTTACTCTTTAGGTGACCCTACAGAAAAAAAATCCAGAAGTGAAAGATCAGGTGATACTTGGCTCTGAGATAGTGATAGTGCTAAAAAGAAACTTCTCAATTATTATTGTGGTTTAGATTGCATGTTATGCGCAATCTAAAATCAAATCTAAACCACTATCCTTGATTTTCGGAAAAACAATATTGGGAATTCTTCAATAAACATCAAGCAGATAGAACACTAAGGTATTACTGGATATCAAATATATTACAAATATTACACTTTTATATTATTCAATGAATTGAATTGAATTGAAATTGAAATTGAATGAAGCTATTAGGAAAAAAAATTATATAACCTCATACAGATATTTTTATAAACTTACTTCTATTTTGTTACACGTATACATCTAAAAAAACATCATACAACTTTAAGGAACTTTCCAGGATAGTCAATACCAAATCGTACAGAGCAAAAATCTTTTTTATATAACTGACCATGATTGGTACAAATTTCGCTAAAATGACTAACTTATGGATGGCGGTTTCTTGAAGTTTTTTTTTAGATCAGAATCGACGAATTCATTGTAGGCTCGCGAGGTCAGTTCCAAAATGGGCGCAATATAGTCCAATGGTGATCGCTTTTCAATTTTCTTCGAAACATCATCGTTGATATTGGAAGACGGAGCGTTTACACTCATAACGTTAGACTAGAACATAAATAATAATCATTATATATAGAAATCTTCTACAAAGGACACTTACGTAAGGTTCTTCATTTTCTTTTTTACTGCTATAAGTATCCATGGCCATTTTTAATAAATGCAATGCAAAATCCATATTATCATTGTTCTGTTCTATTTCTCTGCGTTTTATCCTTCTGGTGCGTCCTTGCACCCCTATAAACCTATCGACGTATTGGTCCAGGGTGTTTTGGCAACCACCAAGGGCATAACATATTTTATACGCATAAATTGGGAAGAAAATTGTTATTACCATAGCAAGCCCTGCTATTATAATAACAGTTCCTAAAAACAAGAGATTTTATTAATAACTATAATCGAGAATTATTATGAATCTTACCTGTTGTAACTGCAGCTATATTATAATTGATCCATTTAAAATCTGGGGAAAATGGGTTGAATGTTAGGTTACGTAAAATCTCACTTATGCTTGTATCTTTAACATTGTTATTTGCTTCGGCTATTTGGGTTTTCTGGTCCTCAACCGGTTTGGAATCAATGGAAAATATTAATAGCACAAGGAAGCTGAGTAAAATCAAGTATTTTGACCTGAAAATGGAACTAGTTAGTTAATAAAAGGCAATTTTAAATTATGAGTTTTAATTTTTTTAAACAAAAGCTAATTTTCAATAAGAGAGTAGTGGATATACAAATAAAACTTTAAAAAGTGATAACTAAATACTAAAATAAGAAAACCGTAAGTGACACAACCAAATTTGAAATAAATTTATTACAAAATAATACTCTTTGAATGTATTTAAAACTACTAAAGAAGAAAGCAGTGCAATAAAGAAAAAACTAAAATCAATGAAGATCTTAAAGGAACTGAATGACCCTAAAAAAAACAAATATTAAGAAATCTTGACAAAAAAAATATAAAGGCTTTAATATAAGTTTAAACTGAAGAATGAGGATGTGCAGAACACACACTGTACTCTTGAAAACGTGTAAGATACTGATGAATCTTAATTAAAATGCTAAGTAACGAACAACAAGTTTTAGTAGAATATTATGAAAAAACTGCTGCTTATGAAAATTGCTTAAATAAAGGTACTTAAAGAAACATTCCTGGGGTTGAAATATAAGAAGAAGCAGCTGACGTCGAAAAATCCACAGTAGATTCTGAAGATATGTGGAAACATATTGAAGTATACTTTTGAAAATGCTTCTACAAATTTTATTTAATTGAAAAAGCAAGTAATAAAAAGCTTTCAGTAGAATTTGCAAAAAACTCCAGCTGGTAAAAATGGTTTAAGTAAAGACAGCTTTAGCAGCAAGCTGAAGAGGCTTTTAATAGAATTTTCAACTAACTCTGGTTAATTAAAATAGTGAAGTTTAGGTTAAGTTACTAAAAGAAGCATCCGAATTAGAAAAAAGCTACAGAATATCGAACAGATATCGGGATATTTTGAACAAAATATAAAAATGAAATTTTTTTTGTAAAATACAGAATTTTGAACAAGAAAAGAATCATTTCCTTACTCCATAAATGTAGATTTTTTCAAATATTTTACTTTGAGGATATTTAAGCTAGAAAATTGTTCTAATAAAATTTTAAAAAGAAAAATCTTAAAAAAATATTTAAAGACAGTAGAAATTCTTATGACAAATAATCGAATTTTATTTGGTTGATATTGATAAAACATTTCCTTGTTTTATGCAGGTGACTTACAAATAATCAGTGATTCAAACTGTTCTATACATCCAGAAAGTCACATTAGGCAGCACATGTTAACGAAAAGTCAAATATAAGTAAATTCTCCTATAGTTTGAAACTTTACCTAATGTAATTGTAGTGTATTTTTATATTTAAGCTGTGAAATACCTATTTACATCTAGTAAATAAATAGGGATAATTAATCTACTGCTATTCTTTGCCATTTTATTAAATTTTTGGTTGCAACGACTATACGAGTAATTTAACGTCTCTGTTAATCAGGGTTAAGAGGAGAGCTCTCTAATATCTAATGACGTCAGAAGGTTATACCACATCTTACAAAAAATATCATTATAAATTATTAAACATGAATATTTAATTATGAAGACTAAAAACACAAAATCAATGAATGCAGTGTATATTGATTAATCAAATTTTGCCACCAAGAGGATCAGATCTTAAGAAAAGAATAATTTAGTACTGACTAAGTAACTTATAAAGTGACTCAGGAAATTCTTTAAAAAGTTAATTTAAAAAAAGTAAAAAAGTTTTTGTTCTGCTTTTGGCTATATACATCTCATCATTAGTTATTTATTATATTATGAAATATGTCGCTATTTAGGTAAAACTATGAATTCAGAATTCAATTAAATATATCAAGGACTTGCGGAGATTTATTATTTTTCTCATATATATATAATTATATAACTCAACCATATCCAAGAGACCGATGACGTTTGGATACGCAGTGGACAAACCTTTTGACCAAGACCGTAGTTCATCTAAAGAGCTGCAGTCGTTGGGGCCTGTTTACATCGCAGTATTATAGGTAAGTGTTATAAGCGAGATCATTTAAGTGATAGTGACTTTTTTTAAAAAGTAAAATAAAAATGTAATTGGTGAAAGTCGTGCAATAATTAGCAGATTATTAAATTTCATAGAAACTGAAGCAGTGGCTGGAGAAGTCAGTATTCCTTTTAAAAAGAAGCTTTTAAAAGTACACATAAATTATTATTTTCTAATGAATGTTTCCTTAATTGCAAATAATAATTCACCGATAATTTACTTTACAGCGATCGTAAGTTTTAAGAAGAAAAATATTATTTATGCCTTAAATGTGAAGACATTTAGTGTTTATTATAATTTAGTTGTTTTGATATATACATAGATAGATGCTTTTAAAAATTAATAATTTTTCGGCTGTACTTTAGATTAGTTAACTTATAAAATTTATAACAATTATTTATTCCCTATTAATACTTAACATATTAAGATAATATCCTATAATCATAAGCAATTACCTACTTATATATGTAGCATTAGCATATTTATGTAGTTTAAAACTAAATAGGTTTTAATTTTACATTATTATCAATAATATAAATACCCGAGAAAAGCATATTGGGTACGTCTCATTAGGGCAAGATCTTTAGAAATGCCTAAAATAATTCCGTTATTTAGGTAATAAGCCCGGTGGTCGACATATTGGTAGGTAGGTTATTATAGGGACAAAATCAAAAAAAGTGATATAGGGCCGCTGAAAGCTGAAAAGGGCCTTAAGACTATTTTATGAGAATACGCGAAATTTGAGTTTTTTCTTAAAAGAATATAATAATAAAGAACACCTATATTTATTAGTAAAATAGATAGGTAAAGTTTAAATTTTAAAATATTAGTATTATTAATATAGGTAAAAATAGCGCAAAAATCTAATAAATATTATTCAGGTTTCTGCAATAAAGCACACAACGAAACTTTTCCCAACTTCAAAACTTGCTTTAAATTTAATACTGTGATATAGCTAGAATTTTGTGATAAGTTTGAAAACTTTTCAATTTGACAATTTTGACACAAAAAAAGTAAAATTCTAAGAATTTTAATGTAATGGATGTTACACTTTAGGCAAGTTGTTTTTGAATTAGAGACAGTTAAAAATTACTTCTTTCGACTTTAAGAGGCTATAAAGCCGTAACTATTTATCCTAGGATTATAAGACTTTTACTTTCCCATTTTTTTTTTAATATTAATTTTTGAGTATCATGCACGCACTGACTAATTGTTACATTTTTATGATGTAGAATAGCAATATTTTGTATTGCTAAATTTTTATAAAATTTTTTATGACTTTTT
This sequence comes from Anthonomus grandis grandis, assembly GCF_022605725.1. Taxonomy (NCBI): domain Eukaryota; kingdom Metazoa; phylum Arthropoda; class Insecta; order Coleoptera; family Curculionidae; genus Anthonomus; species Anthonomus grandis. The sequence continues at coordinate 12,494,641 of NC_065549.1, forward strand.
AAACATTTTATTAATGTTTTTGACTGTTTTCGTTACTTTTTTGACTTTTTTTATTTTTCTTTCTTGTTACTATTTTTATTTACTTTCCTATTTTCTTACTTTTTTACATTTAGTATAAGAAATTTGACCAGGTACATTTATGTCTTTTGTACCCAGTTTTGTATATATTTATTTAGCACTTGTATTTTGATTTATATATTTGTGTGTTTTGCTTTTTATGTATAGGTTTGTCTACAAAATTTTTAAAATTTTTTGACAATAAAGCTTGATTGATTGATTGATTAATTTTTTAAGGTGTATTAAATTAAAAAACTGCCATGACAAATAGTTATGTCCCTAGAATCTGCTAAAGTCAGAAAACGTCGATTTTCAATACTGTATCTAATACCCTAAATACCCTAAATTAAAAACTACTTGATTAAAGTATATCATGCATTATATTAAATTTCGTGGGTAAAATATTCCATTAAAAAAACTTTTTTTTCTATGTTTCGTAAATTTAAAACACCCTGTACACCTTGTTATTTAAGTAGGCCTCACCTTATTTAATTTAACCTTATTTCAGATTTTTGGACTTTAAATTGGCTCCAGAACGTTTGAACTCTTAGCTCCTAACAGGTAAGATTTTTATTTCTTTTTTTTAATTATATTTTTATTTATGTTTAAAAAATAAAGAATTGATAATAAACGGGTTGCATTATGAATATTATTAACAAATAAAAAAAATATCGGTATAATCTGATCAGTAATTTAATATAGTATGGTAAGAGTTATTTACCATTCTATATTTTACAGCATCTAATTTTTAGTTCTCTTTTCCTTTTTTTCTTAATTCTTTTAATTTATTTTCAAATTTAAAAGCTACAAGTAGAAAAGTTTATTGTTTCTTTACGGGTTCTCTGAGATAGGTCCAAAAACATTTATTACATGCTAATAATATATAAACATTATTTTCTAAAAGTTAAACGTTTAAGTATGGTATATTTTACACTATTTAAAGACATTTATAAAATGCGTTTAATAAAAAATTTTTTTTTTTAAATAACATTACTTTCAATGTAGATATTTTTTTTAATTTAAGATGCATTAAACAGCATAAGGGGGTAACTTTGGATGTACACAGAGAAAAATGTATTTTAGCCAGTAGTGTTCATAAGAAATTTATCGTAAATATTATTTAATTAAAAAAAATACTCCACTGCGTTTATCTTAAATAAATTTTATTTCTTAAATCCTTGTTTAATTTTGAGCAAATTTATATTTTTGAGTTTTTTTTATTTGTATCTCCTATTTGGTATAATTATTGTTTCAAACATGTTAATACATTTGCTATTTTTGTTCTGGATTTCTTTGTGTACGATATTCCATTATTATACTAAAAGATATAAACGTCTACTAAAAGTATATCGTATCCTACACAGTGACATATATATGATATCGAAGTCATTTTATAACATATTTAAGGTATAGTAATCGAGTGTAAAGACTAGCTATGTAAATCCATTCTCAATTTTCTTAAATGCCAACATTTTCTTCCTTGTGTAAACAGAATTGTATATGATATACGTATATTCTATAGGTTAATAAATTTACCTTAACCATATAAGGTTGATAAATATATCAAAACTTTTAATTTAACATTTTCGAACCTAGATAATGAAAAGTTGTAGAACCAAAAAAAACTGATGTTTTTTTCAAAACTTAATGGCTTATCTTAAAAAAACTTAATTTTCACTTATTTTCGATAAAAAATAGTACAACAAAATAAAATTTTATTTTGAAATAAATAAAATGGAGCTATTCTCCGTTTTACTTGAAAAGATTAAGAGAGAAAAGTATAGATACCAAAAAAACTATAGAATTTAGTATCACCTATTATTTTCTTAAAAAGCATTTTTTCTCAGGCAATTATTTTTCGCAAAAAAAATGTTTTTCATTAACACTACCTTACCTTAAAAAATTATTTTCAAAAATCATTGTTTTCCAAAATAATATGCATGACAACAGCTGGTTTCGTGGTTTCGTCCTTAATATCTAATCAATAACACAGTTTGTTTATTTAAATTTGATATAATTATATATATGCATATTAATAAATATTTAATACAAAAACAGTGCTATTGGATTGGATATTATAGACGAAAAAGGGTGATTTTTTAAAAGAATTTCTTACTGGGCAAATGTTTGGGGTGGGTGAAAGGGCAAGGGCTGTGTTGATAAAAATCAATGTTTTGGCAGAAAATATATATTCAATATTTAATTAAAGAACACTGTTTATTTAAATTTGATATTATTTTATATATAAATATTAAGTATAAAGACAGCGTTATTAGATTGGATAATATGGACAAAAAGCGGTAATTTTTCACAAGAAGTTCATTCAATATTTGAAATGAAGTAAATGAGCTTAAAGATATGTAAGTCTTGCATCAATTTTTTTAAATGCTAAAGTTTTCTTTCTTTTGCAGACAGAATCGTATATTATATACGTATATTCTACAGTTTAATAAATATACCTTGACCATATACGGTTGACAAAAAAATCGTCGAATAAATATATATTTAATGATAATAATAAATAATGTGTTGCTTGGGATTAGTCTTCTGATAAATCTGTTTCAAAGTTTTAGATTTCTTATAATTTCTCAAAATTATGTGGCCGGAAATTTTTTTAAAAGTATTTGTTTTGATGCTTATAGTTAATTCTTACCTTACAGATTACAAGAATATTGGATTATAATGACATATAAGTAGATCTTCAATCAACGGTTCGAATTATATTTAATAATTTTCAGGGCTTTACAATAGATTGAAAGAAATAGTGTTTAACTTTTTTTCCTCCATTTTCTATAAATATTTAATTTAAAGATTAATTTAATAATTATAATACCCACTCTACTTAACCGCACTTTAACTATGTTATCTACGTTTTTAAACCTGTAATATATCCTTTCTTAATTTGATGAGAGAAAACTACGGCTTCGGTAAGGTTTTTGAACATTTTCTTTTTTTTTCACGTTTTTAAGCTCTATTATATGCATACTCTCATTTCATGTTAAATTATATATTTTATAATTTTTTAACAAATATTTATAGAAATTGAAAAAAAAACATTTCTTTTTATCTATTGTAGAGCTCTAAAGATCAGATTAAAAACAAATAGTTTTCTTTAACAAATAATCAATACACCCAGAAAGTACCTCTTTTAATACACAATATCTGGTCACAAATTCACAAGAATTTCATGTAATAATAGTTTTTTTATACTGTTTAACAGGTATCTTAACTTAAATCAATTAAATATTACCTCTCAGCTTATAACAAATTAAAAAAAGGGCAATTTTATTTAAGAAATATGCTTCTTTCAAATATAAACCATATTTTTAGACTGAAAATAAAGTGCATTTTTCATTCGAGGCGTTCGAAAGCAGCGCGGCGAAAAACCTGAAAAACCTAACGATACATCATCCCGTCCGTGTATTTCACCTTCCGCATTACGGTTTATATTTTCCACGCTTTCATGTTTACATATTCCCAAGAAAATTACGTTGGCAAACAAAAGAAAATCAGCATTTTCAAAAAGAACTTTGTTTTTTATTTGGGCAAAAGTTGGCGATACATGAGAAGCCCATTAGTTTAATACTGTGTAGAGGAAAACTTTTTTTGGATTTTCAATTTTTAGGAAAATTAAGTAAGATATATTTGTTATGGAATTTTCTTTTTTGAAAATGGTTTAGGCCAATCAGTCCGAAAAAGATTGCCTATAAACTTGTATAGCATTTACCTCTCCGAAGTGTCATCCGTTTCCCATTTGTGTAAATATAAAGTTAAAAGGGAGGGATAAAAAGATCCTTCGGACAATAAAAACTGTAAAAGTTATTCCTTATATTTCCATAACAAAGGCAATCGAGCACGGATATTGGCCGACAAAGGAAATTGTCTTGTTAGTTCTGGATAGAGTTGTGGGCTCTTGGGTAGAATATAAACGCTGGAAAATGGAGATTAGGACAAAATATTGAGTTTCTGTTTCCCTTTTTTTATTGGGTTTTTAAAAGGATATAGTTTATGTTCCTTAAATGCATTTTGAAGTATTTTATGATCAACCGGATTATATTACAACTCAATAATAAAATTTTTAAAGAGAAGGTTTACATTTTTGTCTTAAGGGGCTATTCAGGTGCATTTTTGTTTACCTGTCTCTTTATTTTTATTAATATCTGACATGTTGATTTTGATTAAAATAAAATATTGAAACAATCGTCATCTACTCACGGCATTAACGCGCATTATCTTCAGTCAGTTGTGTTAGTAACAGTATTTTTGATATATAATATAATTTATTAATGATTATTCTTAGCAGACGATGCGGTGCGTGAATTGGAAGTGCGGAGTGAATTGCAAAATTTGACTTACATAAATACAATGAATAGGATTCCCTTAAAAAATTAAAGATAAAATTAAATACTTATAATTAATTTTAGACTTGTTCGTTTGATTGAAAATTGAACAGACGATTTGGACTATATAAAATTTTGATAATAATTAATAATTCAGAAATAAAATATAAATTTTAAAAATATGGAAAACATATATATCTTCAAAATTCCACCAGTATTAATTACAAAATAAACCGTATAAAAAATAAATTTAAATTACATTAGAAATTACAACTTAATATTAAATGTTGAGGATAACTTACATGTTGATGGAGATCCGACTCAAAAGACACCAGAAACTAAACTAACCCAGGCAAAAAATATTTTGAATTTTTGACTTAGGGTTGCAATAAAACAATTACGCATTTTACCTAAGAATTCTCCCTCTCTGAAGAGATAAGCGGAAGGTATAGCATAAACCGATACGAAATATCCGAAATAATTGAAGGGATCTTATAGGGGTTGATATTTTCGGAATCCTAGGTAAATTCATTGGAAATATACCCTTATAGAGACTAATTAACTATATGTCTTGATATTTTGCTAGCATACCTTGGAACTTTTACTATTAAGAAACTATTACTGTTATTGTTGATTAAAAGAGAATATGATAAATAATATTTTTTTGTGGGCAAATTATATAAATTATATTAAAAAAATTAGGCATAAATAGAAATGTGTATTTTCTGAAGTTATTGACATTAAATGTTGATACGGAACACAAGAATAAAAAAGCGAAAATAAATTGAAAAAAAAAATATTTTAAAAATCACATAAATATTCTTTTAAGTCAAGTTTTAGTATTTTTTTTTAAACCTAAAATACAGTCTTAGGGCAAGTAATTTAAAATTTTCAAATACTATCCAAAAGGATCCTATATATCTAATAAGGGATTTATTTAATGATGATTTGTTAAAGGAAAGTTCATTTGGAAGTTCATAAATCATCATTAATGCCTTTAACTGCTGAAATCTTAAATACCATTAGGAGAATTAAAATAAAATATCACTGACGTAAAGAAATGAATACATTCGTTAAATGAATTAGTATTATTTACTAAAAACTAAAGAATTCAAAAGGATAACTTACATATTAAGGTAAATGTCACTCAAAGACACCAGAAATCAAACTGACTTAGGCAAAAATTATTTCAAGATTTTGGGTCTAGGTTGAATTATTAAGCACTTTATTTTAAAATCTAATCTCTCTTAAGATAAAAGTAGAAGGAAGCAGTAAATTATTGTCTTGTGGTTTATTAGGGGTCAAAATTTTGGAGAATCTACGTATATTATTGAAAGTAAATATTTTTGGATTATTCCATCAAATGATGGTAAAAAATGGAATTTTTAATCACTTTACGTGTCATTTGGCACTTTTTATGCTGCTTTTTGACATGTTCAAATATCATATATATATTTATGTCATTTACTAGAGGGTTCGATGAATGTATGATGAATAATTGCATGGCCATGGTAAATTATTAAAGAAAATTTTAATCAACTAAATAAAGTACCAGGACCCCTTTACTGTAAAAATAACTTTATTTATGTTCAAATTTAATCAAGGATTAGGGGTCCAAGGATAACACTTAAAAAACATTTAAAATGTCAAAGTCCTGAATTATAAGTAATTTAAAACTAATTATTAACTGTAATAAAAATACTGAAAATAAGACAAATATACAAATAGGTCTATAGAGTTTACAAGTTTTCTAAAGAGAACTATATAATTTCCTTAAATAGAGTATTTTCCAGCTAAATAAATCCAAAAAAATGTAAGCTGATCAAGCAAGGTCCAACAAATATGAAATTAGCTTAAAATAACGAAAAAGTATTTAATATGATAATTGGTGAGATAGAGGAAAAAGAAATGACCTTCCATTAAGCAGATGTAAGAATACCATTATCAACACTTTAAGAAGCTAATAATGCGATATTATATGTAAAAAAACATTAAGCGCGAAGCAACGATGATATAAATGGAGAACTGCTTAAAAACGGACCAAGCAATCTGCACCAAAAATTGTATGAAATGATTCTACAAATATAAAAACAAAAGAAGATACCTAAGGAGTGGAATGGAAGTGTCATTATGTATACATAAGAAAGAAAGCAAGAAACAATTTCGAAATTATAGAGATATATTGCTTATCAATACAGCAATATTGAGGAGACTGACTCCTTGAGAGAGTGATTTCGTGCTAATCAACGATGGATCAAATATTTTTGATCAGACAAATATTGGATTAAAACCGGGAATTCAACCGGAATATCCACCAAATTTTCATTCATTTGTGGCAAGCATATGACTCCATAAAAAGAAGCAGGTTATGGAAGACAATGTTAAAAATGGGCATACTAGTAGAGACGAAACTAAGACAAGACCGTTGGAATTTTCCCGATAGTGGGCATAGAATCCGAGATATTGACCTCCAAAGTTTGGGATTTTCCATTTTTCGAGTATCCCCCCCCCCATATCGAATTTTTTCACCAAATATTGCATTTTTTCGTAATCGAACTCACTATACCATCGTCTTGCTTTTATCACCTACATCACAAACACACCGGGTTATAATGGGATTCGAGCAGAACTAACTGAATGAGAGCACTTGAAAATTTAAAAAGTCATTTTTTTAGGTCAAAAATAGACTCCAAAAATGCGATATCTCAGCTAATATAAAAGCTTTGACCTCGCGGATGATCTCGTTAAATTCAGAATGATGAAGACAAACCCGTTGGAATTTTTCCGATAGTGGCCATAAAAGCCGAGATATCGACTTCCAAAATTTGGGATTTTTCATTTTTCACAAGTAAGGGTAGAAAACAGAACATCAACGCCATATGTAACATCAGCTCTTAGACAAGGAGACGGCTTATCACCGTTGCGATTTATTTTTGGTTTGGCATGGCAACATGCAGTTAGAAATCTAGCGTCAGAGCTAACAGGTTTTGCGCCTCAAGATTTAAAATTGCACTTTTGCTGATGACTTTAGTCTAGTCTTCAGTAGTAACTGAAGTCATTTATTCAGTAAGAGACATTAGAAAAGTTTGTTCACAGCTGAAGGAAGAAGCAGGTAATCTGGGCTTACGAGTAAATGCAGAAAAAATAAAATTTATGTTTGTTACAAACAATCCAAGGCCCTAAATCAGGCAGAGTATAACCCTAAATGAGTTCAACTTTAAAGTGGTTAAGTAATCTACATACCTAGGACCGGTAACTATAGATGACAATCGAGTAGAAAATCCTATTGAGATCTAAACTGCTAAAGAGCAATCCAAACTAACTGTGCATAGGGCAATATTTATTTAGTTACTTATTAGTTAGCCTACTAGTTACCTATGATAGTAAAACTTGAACCCACAATCAACGGGAAATAGTTGTGCTTCTTGTGTTTTAAAGAAAACTTCTCAGAATGAGGTTTGGACCCAATAGATAAGTGTAGAAAAAACGCCGCAATGCTGAATTGACGGCAGTGTATAGTAGTAAAAACATAGTCAGACATAACAAAGCTAACCTAATAAGATAATCAGGTTATTTGTAAGATCAGAAAATCACAGATTAATAAAAAGAGTATTCAGAATTCTGAAGCCAAAAAAAAAAAGAAAAAGAAAGAGCAAAAAATACTACATTGGACAAATAATGTTCATCGTCGCTGGACCCTGGCCAAGAACAAGAAAGGTAGTAGTTGAATTAAATATTCATTATTTATAGTAATAATAAAATATCTTTTATAATACAAGAATACAGATTTATAATTATATTCTAATAATATTTGTCTTATTGTATTAATTGAATTATTTCATATGAGTTAACTTTTCATCTAAGAGCTCTGATGAAACTGATCACATGTAGCTAATAAGATGATTATGATAATAGATTACGTAATATGTTTACATTCAGGTTTAATCTAACATTTCTTTTATCATTTTTATTGCATAACTCTCCCTATGATCGCTACTTAATAAGACCGTTCAAGATGAACACTTAATATGATCATATTTAAGCCTTCTAAATTTTTATTAACTGGGATGAAAAAATATCATCACAGTTAAAAAAATAAAAGAGCTATTAACGATGAGCAGAACTGTACAGATTTATTTTTTTGTCTGAATTAGAAATTAGAATTCTTGAATTTTTTAGATTTATGATATGAAAATCATTAATTCCTCTCAGTGGATATTTGGAAAAGTTGACCAAAGTAATGTCTTCATCATCAGTCAACAACATTGTTTCAAATCAAAAAATACGCTTCTAAAAGAAATACGCCAATTAACCATCTTAAACAAAAGTCTTCTGTAAACGAGAGTTCACGATTGTAATTTCAACTTTTATTACTTTTTCAAACTAAACTACTCACTTAAAATCAGGCCAATTTTAAAGTCAATTAAACTCGAAGTACACAAAAAGTATAGCTTCCGGAAAATCATGTTTTCCAGGGATTCGGTAAAAATAATTACTAAAGCAACAGCAGGAGACTAATTACGATACTTAACTCAATTCATTTATACTTGTACATTGTGTGTACGAAGGGGAACGTTAATTTTCTTAAGTTCGCTCTACCGCCGAAAGCGCAATTGCATTTCGGGAACACTTACCGGGATATTAGGGAAGTAAGACGCCTCCATCATTCTCTCATTCTGGCTAAACAATGAACACGCCAGGTTATCTTTGGTAACTGTAAATGGTACACCGAGGGAATGGTTTTAATTGTGGGAATGTAAGAGTAGTAGAAGTCTGGATGTAGTGGCTGTATTTAGATTGTCTGAAGAATGATGGTTTTGCATTTGAAAAATGCCCTGAATAGTTAAGATTGAAGCTTAGAAGTCGTTTAGGATAATGTTCTGAAAGATCTGAATTACGGTATTAAAATTCTCAAATCCTGCAATTTATATAACTTAAGTAGGTCCTGATATCATTTAATCAAATTGTTTTGTAATGTTTATTAATGCACAGTATTTAATATTTCTAAATTTAATTTTACTGTTTAATTTAAGATATTTTTATTAAAAAAAATTAGGGAATTAAAAAATACCAAAGAATGTTTTTAAAGCTACTAAAGACAATAAAAATAGTAAATACTTTTTTATGCCTTTCTGGCTTCACAACTCTCGATATTTCTTAGCCGCATCCAGTAAAGCTCTCCATCTCCTATGATCCTACGTGTTCGCAATCGTTTCATATTCCTTTTTTTAAGTGTAGGTATCGTTCCACTTTTTGGGTATTGTTGCATATTTTTATAATTATTTTATACTGGTTGGAAAAGAGAAAATGTCTCATTTAAGTATTTTGTGAGCTGTTCTTACAGTAAGAACTTATTCCATTTGTACCGCAGCATCATAAAAATGCAATTACATAAAGCCGATCTTTTCACAAGTGAATATCGATACTTTTATAACATCACATGATGAGAGAATTCATAAACGTAGAATAGGGCATCTTAGAAAAATGCTTAAATAAAAACCTGAATGTAAATGTGTATGTAAAATACGAGTATATTTTTCAATCTAAATATTTTTTTGAAAATACTAAATTATTAATAGGCTATTAAAAAAACTGGAGTTTTGTTCATGGTTTTATTAACATGGCTTTACATGTTTTGTTGTATGTACACCTTTCTTAATGTATTATGTATCAATAAAAACAATACATATATTAGTTTCCGATATAACAGTACTGTTCCTTTGAAGAAGTCAGCATCCTATAAATATACAGGGTGTTTGGAAGGTGAGTAGCCAAACGGAAATGGTGAATAGGTGAGGTTACTGGCTATTTAAAACGCATAGTATTTTGTTGTTTTTCGTCAAATTTAAGGAGTAATATATTTTTTCCATTTTTTATTAGATTTTCCCCGTTTTTTTACTTTAACCTTCAATTTTTTTTTGAATTTTTGGCCAAAATGGCGCACAATTAATTTTATTTTAAAGACTAATATTGTCTCATTCAGATTTAGGTAATAACTGAGAAAAATATAATCTAAGCAATTGTCTGTTCTTAGCTCTTGTCCTGTGAAATTCTTCTTTGTTAGGGTTTGCTAGCATTATCAGTCGTTTTGAAGTTTTTATCTCTAGAGTAAATAGTAAACAAAATATTATTTAATATTATACGTGTTTATTCTTTTTTTCTCTTTGAGATTTTACTACAAGAAATTTCAATACTTAAGACTTTAAAAAAATGCTAAAAACAAATTAAAAAAAAGTCATACGTAAGACCAATAAGCATTTAAAATTATTTAAACTTTCTTAAAGTGTTTGTCATGAAACTTTTCATGTTGTCTCTTCAATTGTGTTCAAGGTGAATATACGATTTTATTGTTTTTTAAATAATCCAGTTTTTAAAAAAATCTAAGGTTTTTAAGCCATTTTTGTTGTCATTTTTCGCTTATATTTATACAAAGATATAATAATAGTAAACATAATAAAGTAATAATTTTAAAACACAGAATAAATTAAAAATATAAATTAAGAAACGTTATCTAAAAGCTAAACATAAAATAACAAAAATTTTCAATTAATTTGTGTGGAAATTTAAGTGTTAACATAATTAAAAAAAAATAATAATAAAAATTTTAAGATGCTAGCAAAAAAAAAAGGTTGTTTATTCCTATAAGAAATTATATTAAAGGGTCACAACGAGAGACTCAGGAATTTTAATTTAAACATTAATTAAAAATTACTCATTTTAAAATTAAAATACTCTATATGCCGCATAGAGGACGTGCCTACCTAAAAAGCGTACATTTTAAAACATATTTATTCAAGTTTAAAATTATTTTATAAAATGTCACAGTGCTAAAATTTATTAAAGGAATTAGCATTGATAACATAAAACATTTAATTTTGAGAATTACTTATAATATTTATTCAGGGTGTAATCTGATAATATTTTATTTAAATTTGTAAATAAATTAATTTAAAATTAAAAAAATAAATAATTAATAAAACTAGGTAAAAAAAAAACTAGGCCCCGGCGAGATTCGAACTCACGATCTCCTGTTTACTAGACAGGCGCTTTAACCAACTAAGCCACGGCGCCGTTGTCACCAAATTTTATGTATTTGGTCTCAAGTCAATTGTACACTGACTGATGAAAATTGATTTAATTACCATAAATTTTACCATCAGAAATAAAGATGATTTCCATAAAATTATCAGAAAACTCTAAAAAAGTGTCACTCTGACCCGTCGATAACTCCGGTTTTAAAATATTAAAATGAAAGAAAAAAACATTAACCAAAACTTTTATTTGATATCAAAAATATTACTTATATAACATAGAACTTGGGTAGTACAAAAAAAACTTTTCATTTACAATTGGGGCACACTTTCAAAGCACATTGCAAACAGATAGGTAATTTGCACACAATGCAACATGTATTTGTTTTCCTATCTTTTTTTCCAGGACAAATTGAGCACCTCTTTCTTTTTGATAAATTTTGGGTTGGCGGTTGTGTAGTCAAAATTATATATAGTTTGTCAATTTAACGTTTTAACGAATATAAGTTGTATGGATCAATTGGTCATTGATCTACCTAAATAATTCTATTTCGTATAGTTACTTTAATTGGACCTTACATTGATATTCCTGAGACCTTTGTAATGACTAAAAACAGATGTTGCCAGTTCCTATGTAATAACTATCACTTAAATTAACTGAACCTGTAGAGATGGGAAAAGTAGGACTCATATTGGCTATTATTTACTCGGTTAAAGTTAACAATCATAATGATCTGCCTAATATTGCATGTTTATACCAATAGTGCTAGCCTATATCTGGAAATGCATTGGTAAAATGTAGGGAATGCTGGCTAAATAACGACTGAAATAAGTGAGTCTACCCGGATATTAGGCCAATCTAAGAAAATTTCTTTTTCCACCGTAATATTCTTAAATCTATCTGAAGTTTTAATGATGTCTTCAAAATTTATGTGTACGAACAAAGTTGTAGACATTTTACAATATACAAAACCAGGGCCTTTTTTTTAAGCCTTTATAGTCGAAAAGTTTTCTTTTCACTTCATTGCAGAATACTTTTCATTATCAATAATTTCACTTATTTTGCCATTTCAATCAATGTTATCAAACTAGTAATTGGAGCTTCTTCGGTTTTTATTCTTTAAGAAAGTTTCAACTTTTTTCATCACTACTTGGAATATTCTGTTAAAAATTTTGTCGTTTGTTTCTAACTAAAATCAAATGTCCAACTTTTTTTCCTTACTTTGCTTACCACTACTTAAGGTTTCAAATAAAAGTACTCCTCTGGATGAATGTACTGAAAATTTTTTATCCTTGGAAGGTAAATATGCTATCTTTTTCCTTATCTTTAGCTTCTCTAAATTCCAAATTTATGAATTAAAATGTCCTTATTTTACGTATTCGTACTTTATACCCAAATGAAAAAACATTGACTCTAAAGAACAGTGACGATACCAACTTTCGAAAGTTAAATGAAATAGCCTTTGTTATTTTAAACTTTCCTAAAGTCTTTATTTATTAGTTTCTACTTTTACTTCTTTATCGATATCAGTACTTTATACTCACACAACACGAAACTTGTATTCAAAATAATAGGGGCCAAATTGGGGAGCCTTGGCTATCAATTAATCCATATTTATAAGTTGAAAAGCTCTACTTGCACTTTTTCGTAAAATTCAGAGCTTTTCACCTAAGTCAAATGCACCGGGGTCAGATCAAATTATATTAAAAATGCTTAAGCTTTTTTCTCCAATTATCATTTCTATTATAAATAATATATTCAGTACAATGTAAAATTCCTGCCATGAAAATGCGATATGACTTTTTCATTAGCAGAAGTAAGTGATCCGAAAAATTACTAGACTTTTTACAAAAAAAAAAATAGTTTTTTACCCACGTTAATCTGGTTTTAGGAAAGGACTTTTAGTAAGAGGTACAAATACAGCATTACTAGTATATATTATACTATTATGGGTCCTAAAATAATGAATAATAGCTTAATCATTATCTAACACAAAGATCTTAAAGTGTTTTTATCGATCAAAAGTTTTCCAAAATTCTGCCCACTGTAAGGCGAGTTCTTCAAGGATCAATATTGAAACTCTTGCTGTTTATCATTTGTATAATGGATATGCACAATTATATCTTACAGAGTGTAAGTTACAGCAATTTGCTGATGTTAGTCAACTATTATATCGTTTAAAAAAAACAATTTTTTTAAATGGATAATAAATGAAGGCCTTGATGTTATTTATACCTACTCAAACAAAAATAGACTAAAACTGAATTCAACAAACACTGCAGGAGTCTTTTTTGGTAGCAGCAAGGATCATCTTATACAGTGCATCCCAAAAGTTATGTCCAAATTCATTTAAAATTCAGGGGTGTGTTCGAAAAAAAAACGCTTGGACCGATCGATTTTTATTTCAAGTTGCGCATTTTTGTACGTGAAGTTTGTATATACAGGGTTGCTCAGAAATAAATTACGACCATTAACTTCATTTTTTCAAATGAAAGCACCTTTTTTATTTCATCTTTGAATTTTGCGTGGAATTCTACGTATGTTTCATGCATCATGCCCTATATCTAAAGTCAACATTCATCGAAAAAAAGACGATTCATGTAAAAAATCAAAAAAGAACAAAAATTAAGGTAAATGTTCAAAATGGTTGCCATTCACGGCTTGACAATATCCAAGGCGATCAATAAAGTCTCGTTGCACATTTTCAATCATTTCCGGAGTTATGGCGCGCACTTCTGTGCGAATTCTCTCTTTCAAGTGGTCTAGATTATTTGGCCTATTAACAAATATATTCGACTTGAAGTATCCCCACAAAAAAAAGTCCATTGGTGTTAGGTCAGACCTAGCAAGCCATTCGATGGGTCCTCTCCTTCCTACCCACCGATTGGGGAAGGTTTCATCCAAAAATGTACGTACAGTGACAGCATAGTGAGGAGGAACGCCATCTCGCTGGAAAATTAATTCTTCGTCAGGATAGTCTGGGTCCAATAGATTTGGAAATAAAGCTAGTACCATTCAAACAGAACGTGGCTTCATCGGAAAAAATTATATTTGTTACTAAATTATTATTTAGATTGCACATGTTTTGTAAGCGTTCACAAAACTCATTTCGCCTATTGAAATCGTCATCAAATAACTCTTGCCCAGGAATAACTTTGTAGGGGTGATATTTGTGCTTTTTAACTATTCGGTGAACTATAGATTGCGCCATGTGTAAATTTGTCCCAATCTGCGACAGAGGAGTGCATGGATTTTCTTCCAAAGAAAACAAAACGCCAAGTTGTTCATTTTCATGTGGAGCAGGACGACCAGATTTTGGCAGATCTTTTTCTCGGTCCGAGCGTTTTTTTTTTTGAACACACCCCTGAATTTTAAATGAATTTAGACATAACTTTTGGGATGCAGTGTATATAATATAAACATTAAAATGTTAAATGAAAAAGTGGCGGGGGTAAATTAATTTAAAATTCGGGTATCATGCTTGACAGCTATTTAAGATTTAGGTCACATGTTGCTAAAGTATGTCATTAAGCTTAAAAAAGCTTATAGCTTTTGATTTAGGAATAATAAGTAAAAAAATTGAAGAATTACACTGGCTTGATGTTGAAAAGAGACAAAAGTTGCTATTTGCTTGGTTCTTGAATATACTTTTAAAAACAAATACCACTCAGTATTTATTAGACATGATTACATAGAGGACATTAGTGTATAATCTCCATGTAAGGCATAAGAATCAACTGCAAATAACAAAACCCAGGCTTTTTAAACGTTTTTTAACCTACCAGGCCAGCAAACTTCTTAATGATGTAATTAATGCCTAATAATTTATTGGGTCTATCAAAGGAAACTTTCTGGTCAGTTGGTTTAACCAGTTCAAAAAAAAGGAAACTTTTAAGAGGGAATATAAAGAGTACTTATTTTCTGTTTAAAATAATTTTTTTTTGTAATGTTTTAGTAAGGTGAGAAAACTTATTTAGTAAATAATTTTTATTGCTTTTCGTCTTATGCTGTTTTTTTTGTTTTATCTTTTTTCCATTTTATTATTTAACTTGTCAATTAGTTCAAGATAAACAATAAAAATTAATTTATATTTCGTTTTAAAAATAGTTTTTCTTTCAGTTCTGGTTTGTAAAAAGAAAGTCCTATTAATTTATTTATTAAAAAGCAAAACTTTCAGTTCAATAGAAATTAAATAAGTTATTAGGGTGTCTTCGGTATTGAAAAACTCTGATACATTTTTAGAAAAAAACTACTTTAGGTTTTATCATTAGCTTTAATCAATTGAAACTCTACTCTTAGCTACTAACAGAATCCGAGGCATTACTCACTATTAAGAAAATGGAAGGAATTAAAATGCTTGGAATTTCAATGCCTAGAAAAACAAATTGCCATTATAGATATAGAAGAGATATTATTATTTTTAATATTCACTTATATCTTAAATTTCATATGTGAATAACGAACTAGATGTTCCAGGTATTAAGTTGACTTTTTTATTTATTTCGTTCATATTCCGTGACAAATATCTTTTTTATAACAAATAAAAGATACATTTCTGCTCATTGATATAATTTACATTTCCTTGTTTGGGTGTCTTCTTGTTTCCCATTCCTCGGTTCAGTTGTTATCCTAAGTAAAAGCCGCTTAGTCATTAGTGAAGGTTGTTTGCTTTGTTCTCTAAGGATTTCTTCAGATAACGGTTAGGGTTACATACTACTTCGTCCTTTATCCCTTATTGCTTCAAGGTATTTACGCTAATCACCAGTTTACGCATAAAATCTCTTTGATCTGGCTCCGAGATTAAACAAAATTGGGGAAACGAAAGGAGCATCATATCAATAACAAGAAAATTTGAAATATCTTAGAATTTACTGATATCCTTGTGCTCTATATATGTTATGTAATATGACTTGTAAGACGAATGTTATCATTATTATATACTTTATAGCAATGTGAATAAAGTATATATAGCCAAGCTTTTTGTAATCAAGTCCATTTATTTTTCTGAAACTGATTAATCAAATTGAACGAGCGAAACCCTAATCCCGGATAACATCGTGATCCCGTAAAAATCAGTGTGTACTGAATTTTAAAATTTTTATTAAGTTTGGTAATGAGAGTTGAAGGTTTCATGGCTCGTTCGGAGTTACTACCTGGGCACGATTTGATTGCCGAGTAAATTAGAAATTAAAATTTTATTTTTTTTTTTAGATTGAGTTGTTACGTGGAAAATTTTTGAATTGATCAGGTAGTAAAGCAATGAATACTTGAAGTAAACAATGAATTTATTGAACTTTCTTTTATAAATTTACTAATATTAATATTATTATTATTATTATTAAATTTTTTTGTCAAAATCTTACCAAATATTGATATTTCAAAAACCAAATTATAAGATTTAAACGGTAAAATTATATATTTATTATAACGGTTATCTTATATATCGGCGCTAAAAAAATATTTTTTTTTAAATGTTCAAAATCCAATAGAATTAAAAATCTATTATCTTAACATAAAGCAAATATTCACAAAAATACTTTTCATGTAGAGGTGTCCAGTGTTGAAAATAACATAACAAGGCTAAGAAAAATATTTAGCAAATCAAGCAACAAATACTATAATTCAATACATTCCATATACCTAACAATTACTCTTTAATATGTGACAACACCGTTTTTTAATAACTTATTCTCAACGTAAGCATACTAAAAATCTGCGTCAGGAACTTCAGTGGCTATTCATGATTTTTAGCTGATCAGACTTGAGCTGTTGCCATATGACACAAAAAGTAGTGGATGAGTTTCTTAAAATTTTAAACAGTTAGAAAAAAACAGTGTAAAATATAATAAATATATTACCATTTATGGTTCTTTAATCAATTGATGTAAAACACTATAAATTATTCAAAAAGATGCATGTTTTCGACTAAATATATACATACATTTGTGCATAATGATTATTTTCTAATTAGGTATAAATACCAACATCGAAGAATTAACGGTAGTAATCAGTAAGTGCATTCTAAGATGTGTCATACACATACTAAATAGGTTCTTTTTTAAATGTGACAATATTGTTTTTGGTGCAGGTGTATTCTTAATTGAGCAGACTCGTTATGATTCGTAGCTCACCGTACTTGTGCTATTGCCACATGATACAAAAAATAGTGGGTTTATTTAATTTTAAGTTTGAAAATATACATATAGTTTGGATATTAGAATTTCATGAACTGGTAAAAAATGGCAAACGACTAAAACACATAACAGTTTATGGTTCTTTATTGAATTAGTGCAAAACTCTATAAAGTATTTAGAAAAAACGCATTTTTGTGGCCTAACTAAAACGGGTGTTAAATAAAAAAAAATAAATAAAGAATCAATAATTAAAGAATTAATCAATATAATTAATCAATAAAAATTTATTACTTTAATATTGCTTTAATTATACTTGGATTAAATGAAATTTGAATGGAGGGATGGAGAATAACAGGAAGGAAAAAGGAGAGTAAAGATATGGGGAGTGAGGGTTAGGAAGTGGGTACCAGGGAACCAATGGAAGGAGGGAGACTTACTATAGGCTATAGAGACAGCTCAGGGGATCCTCTCAAAGGGAAGCCGACTAGCACTAACCACTTTGGTAGAGTGGCGTGGATTCAACAAGACATGAATAAAATATAAGCGCCACCTGTTTTATCCCAGATGGATAAGAAAATCCCGATGACCAAGAAAACAGGAAATTACTAAAAGCACTATACCTACCTATAAACCTGAAATAAAATCTCACAAGGAAGAATAGACAGTTTTAAGTGAATCTATATTAAAAGAAAAATTAATAATCAAACTTATTATTCTAAGAACAAGTTATGTTGCCCTTCCTATATATAGTGTTTATATCAAAACTAAAATTTTGTATTATGTTGTTTGGGGCTAAAAGTTTGCATGGGTACTTTCGAAATAGGCCTATTTATCCAGTTTACAAGATCTATACGGTCTATTTCAATAAAATAACTAATATGTACCTAGTTATTATGAAACTATTCAAAACAATGGTGTGGTAGTAAAATCTAATGATCAGAGTGGTAACAATGTAATTTTGAGGTTAGTATTTAATCTAATATACTACAGTAAAGCTAATCAATGTTGACAGGACTTTGGTTTACTGGTTAGGTTGTTTTACTGACTGCATGGTTCACTAAACGTCACAAACATTAATCAAACCTGGCTCCAAAAGGGCTGCATGATTGCAGTGGGGGACCTGGGTGGATCGGTTTAACAGTGAATGTCAATGTAGATGTTATGGACGTTATTGGAGTAGATGAGTGGAGATTTCTACCTCTTATAATCGTGGATAAAGACCATACGGGGGGGGATAAAAGAAAAAGCCTGAAAGTGGAAGAATACCCAGATTGAGGAATCGCCAATAGAGTAAGTAGATATAAGCATTGACAGTTAAACTTAACGGTATGCGTGAGTCTACTTATATAAAATTACATGTGTAATATGTAGATTATCAGAAACCAAGATGCCAAATCAAAATATTAAGACTTACCAATGGAATTGGCCTTTTCTCGGGAACACAAAACTGGACACTTAAACAAAGAACCTTGAAAAAGTTGGGATTTAACTACACCACTTATAATCCTGCACTATTGCAGTATGGCATTTAGTATCCACAAACTAAAATACCCAAAAGGTGAGTTTTCAACTTTTCATTGGAGTAAAATCGGCAAAAATACCAAGAAACAACCTTCTTCAAAGGCTTGTTCTTCAAGACTCCTAGAGGTCAAAGATTTTCGCGCCAGAAATGGTTTTAGTAGGGATATGGGAGAATGAGCTGGGATCTTATTGGCTAGGATATGACTTCTGACATTAGTTAAATCAAAACAATTAAAAAAAAATTAAAGTTTTGATTAATAATTTGAGTTTCATCATAAGGGTTGAAAATTATTGATATCAAAAATAGAATTAATACTGAAATGATAACTGTTTATTTTATTAATTTTAGCACCAAAATAACTTAGAAATTGCCTCTTAAAGTTTTATAATCGAGCTATGCTTTCGCTAACATTTTAGATTCATTTTATTTTCTTATTCTTTATGTATCTGACGAAAATAAACTGTAACACGGGTAATTAAGGATATTAATCAAAACCTGCAATATACGTTTCATTTTCAGATATTGCAAAACTGACTTCTGGTAATATTTAACGTAAATTTACTGAGCATAAGGATTCGGAAGTAGTCAGACTCGTAACGATTCGTGATTTAGAAATTGCATTGTTGTATTATGATGCAAAAAGTAATAAAGTTTTTGAAATTAAGTAACACAAGGTCTGTTGCTAAGTCATCTAAATGTCACATTCCGCCATTGATGCCAGTTGGAATATTAAGTGGGGACTTTGAAATTGCCTCAAAGGTGTTAGAGATTTCAGCCGTATCAAACTATACAGGGTGATTTTTAAGTTAATACTTTTTTTTTAACTGTGTATAGAACTCGGTAAAATATAAATTTTTTTCAAATAACTTTTTTCGATACACTCAAAAACAAGAGACATACAGAATAAAGAAAGTGAATATGCGTTTGTTTCTCATCGTCTGTTTATGTTTATTCTAAGTTTAGAATTTTTTTTATTATCGATCACGCATTGTACCGATCAGTTAGTCTTAGACACTTTTAGTTTATTGCTGTTAATTTAAATTTGCAAATCCTAAAAATGGCACATCGTTATGAAAACAATGAATTTGTGGATATGTTGCTTATTTATGGAGAGTGTCTTCAAAGTGCTTGGGTAATATACGCCGACCGCTTTCCTTTGCGGAATCATCCTACACCCAGAAGTTTCATAAATTTTATTCAACGGGCTAGGGATACTGGCGATTTACGGGAACATCGTGGAGGGCATGCAGGAAGAGAAAGGAGACCTGAAAATGTTCATAGGGAAGAACAAATTTGAAATCTCATCGAAGAAGATCCAACAACAAGTACTCGAGTTGTTGCAGGGCAGGTCGGATTAAGTCAAACAAAAGTATGGACAACATTGCGCGAGAATCAATTTAATCCCTTTCACGTTCAACGTGTCCAAGCGCTACTGCCTGAAGACTTCCCCCGCAGAGTTCAGTTTTGTGAATGGTTCCTACAGCAACATGAAAATGATCAACATTTGTCGAACAAAATTTTAGCCATGGACGAGGCAACATTCACCCGAAACGGAATTAATAATTTTCGAAATACGCATGTTTGGTCTGTTGATAATCCCTATGCAATTCGCAGAACCAATTTTCAGCACCGCTTTTCTGCTAATGTGTGGGCAGGAATTGTGAATGGGATACTTGTTGGACCATTTATCTTACCAGACCGTTTGACGGGCAATGTTTATTTGGACTTTTTGCCTGTTCTGTTAGAAGACGTGCCACTGAATATCAGGCAAGCTATGTGGCTCCTGCAGGATGGAGCACCTGCCCATTTTCGACGAGAAGTGAGCGAATTTTTGGATATAAGTTACCCAAATCGGTGGATTGGCCGAAATGGACCAGTTGCATGGCCATGACTTTTTTTTGTGGGGGTATATGAAAAGTTTAGTTTTCAAGACGCCTATCGACACACAAGAAGAACTAATAGCACGTATTGAGCAGGCTGCGGCAACAGTTAGACAAAAACCGATTTCTCTATTGCGTGCCGTTACGGAACAGTGGTTACGTCGAGCAAATCGTTGTGCTGAAGTTAATGGTGACAACTTTGAACTAGAGTTTAACTTTGAACTAGAATTTAAATTAGAGAGGACCGTATTGGACTCGTTTTATAACATTTTGGCAATGTAATTTTTTTCGGTTTTTTGAATAAAGTTATTTGAAAAAAATGTTTATTTTACCAAGTTCTATACACAGTTAAAAAAAAAAGTATCAACTTAAACATCACCTTATATATCTTAATCCACAAACAATTTACAGACACTTTTACAATAGATAACAGTAGAAAGATACTCTCAGACCAAATTTCATTCGTAAATTGCTTTAAATATGATGAAAATATATTAGAAACATGGATATTAAGAAAAATATGAGTGGAGGAGTATTTATTTACTCCTTGGCAACGTTGTAGAACTGTCCGACGATAGCAATGAAATAAAATTTTGCTGGTTATAGTCTAGTGGCACAGTGAAAAAATAATGCTATTCCATCTTTAGTGATACATTCTATGCTTTAAATATACTTCACTGAAGTTAATAAAACTAACTTTTTTGATGTGCTCCCTTGAGTCCACTTAAAATTTGCGTAAGAATGTAGTGCAATGTTATCAAAGTTCCTATAATGTTTCAAAAGTTCGTAAGTTTTCTTTGATAGTGTCAATGTTGTAAAAGAAGTATATGGTATGCCATATTAGAAAAAAAATTGAAATTTTTATTTATGTAAACTGCATTTGTATTAAAAAATATACAAATTTAAATAAATAATAAAATAACCTCTTTCAAGATCTACCATTTAATCTAGACCTTATTATCAATTTTGTTAAATTTATTACAGATTTCAGATTTTCAAGTGTTGGCCATAATTAGATCTGTAAAACCTATTGTGTATTATGATCTCTTGTGGTTCATTACGGAACTACTATATTAAAGAAATGCAATAAAGCGTGACAATCAATCGTCTTATATAAAATTTTAGAAGAACTACTAACTAACTAAAAGACCTATTATCGACTTCTGTTGTGCAGAGGAGAAAGATTTAAGAAACATTGCAAAACATCAGAATTATTTAGTGATTCAGAGAAATTCAAAGAAAAAGAGTGTTTTGTTTCTAAAATATGGGGCATAGATACCATAAACTTGCGTGTCCGTTTTTTTTTAATTTTTCAAGCAGTTGAAATGCTTCAACAGGAGATGAAATAATCCAAATACAGGGTTCTTATAGAAACTTCCAAAAAACTCCTTCAACTACCTGGAAATATTTATTTTTTATTTTTTCAGGCCATTGAAACTATTTAAAAACATAAACAATAAATTGGAGGTTACTGTTTTTAATTTCCAGGCAATTTTAAAAGGGAATCCAGTGTAATCCAACAAAAAATAAGAAAACGTTTATTTTTATATTTCCAAATTCGACTGAGATAAAATTAACTGTATCAAAATATTTGATTTTAGTTTTCATGCAATTCAAGCTCCAGATGAAATAATCTTAACAAGATTTATATAAATACTGGCTTTAAAAAAAGTACTTTAACTGCCTGAAAATAATATTTTAATTTTTTTTTTAGCCATTAAAATACTATCATTTAAAATTATAAGTTTCAGTGAAATCCATAAAAAAAATTAAGAAAAAAATCCAGTTTTCTATTTTCAATTTAAATTTAACTACTGGAAAAAATAAAGTTTACTGTCTGAAATTTTTTTTTCTCCAGATGTTGTGAGTTGGAGCATCCAGTTGACATAAAATATTTAAAATTGAAAAATTTAGAAAAATCCAAAAAATATAGTTTTCCTTTTTCAAAGTGGTTCCAACTATCTGAAAATAGGATTGCGATAAATTCTTTAGTAATTCATAAGAAAAAAACTAAAAAAATAAAAAAAATATGAAACCAAATTTTTTTAGTTCTAAATAGATTCAATTTCCTAGAAAAATAAAATGCAAAAAATTTCGGAGAGTTGGAGCATTAGATGACATAATCCAAATCCAGATCTCTATAAATACTGCTTTCAAAAAATTGCTTTAACTGTCTGGAAATAATATATTTTTTTAATTTTCAGGCCGTTTAAACACCACCATTAAAAATTAAAAAATTTGATGAAGTTAAAAATAAAATCAGTTTTTTATATTTAAAGTAGGTTCAACTGCTTGAAAAAATAATGCTTACTGCTTACAAATATTTTTATAAATATCCAGGCAATTGAAGCACCAGTTGAAACAACCCAAATCTACATTTTTTTACTACTACTTCTAGAAACTATATTAGAAACTATGTTTTTTTATTTTTCAGACCGTTAAAACACCAACATTGAATTAAAAATTCGAGTGAAATTCAAAAGCAAAATACAGTTTTCCATTTTTAAAATAGCTTGAACTGCCTAAAAATATGCTTGACCCTATTTTTTTATTTTTTATTAATTTTTAAGGGAAATTTTAAAAAAAGTATATTAAGTTTTAGTTTTTTATTTCTGAAATAGATGCAACTAACTAGAAAAAATGAATCGATTTGCTTGACTTTTTTTCTATTTCTATAACCCAAATCTAGATTTTAATAAAAAGTACTTCTAAAAAATTACTTCGAGTTCCTGAAAATTATATTTTTTATTTTCCAGACCTTAAAACACCAATACTTAAAATTGAAAAATCCAGTGCAATCTAAAAAAATACAGTTTTTTCATTTCCAAAATAGCTCGATCTGTCAAAATATGCTTTAAGTATTTTTTTTCAAACTTGATTCTTAAATATGTCTTATTAATTCTAGCAATACATTTATCACATGTTATTTAAACAATATAGTTTTACTTAATTATCAATTAAACCATTGAGCAATTAAGCGTTATTATAAAAAAAAACTATTGGTACAAAATGCCCTTGATTAATCCCTGCTTTTTTTTAGTTAACGATTAATAACGTTAAACCATCCAGGGCAATCTAGAGTAGCAAAACCCTGAGCTTTCCACTTATAGAAAAACCCTTCGGAAACCTGGGATGATTCTGATTCGACCGGCAAAAAGTGCGGGGACCACCGGAAATCCGCTGACAGTACTGACAATAGTGTAAAACTTTGGTCATTAAACTGCTATAAATCAAAGGCGATTCGGGTCGAACTGACAGCGACTTGTCGTTATTTTGAACAGACGGTGCACCGGCCCTTTCGACCCGGCTTTTAGACACTCCGATAAATGAGGCCATTTTGCACTTTACTTGACCGATGTGCGGTTTATAGGAAGAAATTGTTTTTGTCTGTTAGGAAAGTCGTAAAGGCTGCACCATATTTCTTGGACAACGGAAAGAAACAACTACTTTTTAGTAGAAAATTCTATTTTAAAATAATGCCTGGTTGAAAGGTAGTTTTTTAGGTGCTTTTTAGATTTAGTAGTGGCCTTTTTAGGAAAGTCTATATATTTCAACATATTATCAACATTTCTATATTTTTGAAATATATAGATTTTTCTTTTAGCAAAGATATGACTCTATAAATTTGGCAGCATCAAGAACGCCCTTTTTTCGCTTTAGCCTCTATCTTTCAATAGTCTTCGTATTATTCTTATATTATTTTCTAATATTTTCGTAAGTAGCTACAATAGTAGTTTTTTTAATGAACCATTTTTTTATCTAAAGCGATTACAAGGTCTTCAAAAACAGCTAATTTTTTCAGAATTAGGCCATTATTTTTGTAAATAAACTTTATGGGAATGTAAAAATTGTAAAACATCATAGTATTGCAACTAAAAAGGGTTACTGTCATGCTATTCCTTGTGAACCAGTCTCTGAACGTATTTACTTTTTTTGCAAGACACAGATCAAGCTACTTTAGGTTTGAGCCTTGTGGCACTTTAGATTGAACCTAAAGAGCAAGAGTTATCGATTTCCATAGACCGTAACTTATGTACCTGTAAGGCAATTTGTCCAACATCTTGGTAAAATCAGTGTAGACTTTTATTTACCTTAAGACCTTTCTTCAAGGCATCTATAAGAAGCCTACGTGAGTAAGGAGGTTTAGCTATGCTCTCCTTTATCCGTTATATGTAGGTTGGGTTAATTAATTTTTCGTAACGTAAATCGGACCACTTTTATCATATATATAGTTGTCTTATTTATACCACATTGTAGTCAAAAAGTACAATAATGTATCGGAAATTTACAGGTGGTTTTAAAGATTTTTTCTTGTACTACTTCTATAGGTTTTATTATGTCATCATATGCCCCGCCCTAAGCAATAATGCAATATGATAAAATTAACTGCATGAGCTGCACCATTTTTTGTTGAATAAATGTTTACTATTTTTGTGATTTGCTTAAACAAGTACAAAAAAAATGCTCTAGATGAGAATCTATTTCTATTGCTAGGTTATAAGTTAAATTAATACTTTTGACTATAATTGGTTTATTTCTAAATTTAGCGTTAATAGTAATTTGGGTATTTGTTGGGAGGCGGGTAACGTATTAATTATATTATATTATTAATAGATATTAGATAAGTGGCTAACCATTGAATAATTTTTATGAAGTCATTCTTTATTTTTTGTTCCACCTCTTCCCATGTATCACCCTTTGTGTGATAAATAGTGTAAATAGTAGTCTTCTAAGAATGACCCAATTTTGTCATTTATATCAAGTTTTAGTAGGTAACTTATGTAGATTATGAATTATTTTCAATATTATACTACCGTTGATTAAAAAGGGAAGCCTCTTCAATCAACGATACTACCTTGTGTGACGGCGAAGCTTAAAATTTTGTTTTCGCTAAACTCATTTTCTATTCGTACAACTTGCGTTCTTTGGTTCAAGAAGCAGTTTAATTCATTTAAGTGCAGTTCCCCGGATTCCAATACTTTTTAGTTTTTGCAAAAGCTTTCAATGACATATAGTGTAAAAAGCCTCTGCCATACTATAAGTCTATACATACTGCAGCACTCTTTTTAGGGGTGTCAATTGATTTATATATTATTTTCCTTATCAGACAAGTAACTGCGTCGTTTGTATGCCTCTTTACTAAATCCAAATTGTTTAGGTGACAAGATATTGTCCTT
The DNA here is from genome assembly GCF_022605725.1 of Anthonomus grandis grandis. NCBI lineage: Eukaryota > Metazoa > Arthropoda > Insecta > Coleoptera > Curculionidae > Anthonomus > Anthonomus grandis. The sequence continues at coordinate 12,520,783 of NC_065549.1, forward strand.
TACATTAAAAAAATTATAAAGTGTAGACATTAAATTAGCTATTTCTATTGCTGATTCTTTCACGGTTATTTTGTCGTAACCTCTTAAGTTATATTATTACTTTAATTATTTTAGTATTTGTTGTTGCTTTAAGCTAGATCGAATTCGCCAGATAGGTGTCAGTCGAATTTTTTATTGTTAAACTTTTTTCTAATACAATAGCAATTTTTTCTCTAACAGTCATGTAATAATTGGTAAATATATTTGCAATTTCTTTAGGATTTTATTTCATTATTAGATTTTTGATATTTTGTCTTATACTCGTCCATTATTTTTCACATCTTTTGGTTTTATTCTTTGTGTTAATAATAATATTCGTACAGTGTTAAGCTTTTATTTTATTGAGAAGGTTACTAAGTTGATTTCTACGTTTTCATATGTTTTTTCTATTTTGCGTTTTTATTGTTTTTGTATAGCAATTTGTCAGTGTTCCAGTGCAATAATCTACATTTTGTAAATTTAATAATATATGTGTAATAATTATTTTCTAATATTTTTGTTGTGATTAATGTTTTGCAAAAAGTTTTTTTATTTTCTTGGTTTATATTTTCTATGAGTTTTCTCAGTATGATTGGGTAATGATTAGATATTTTGAAGTCAAGAACTAGCAAAATAATTTTTTGCAATCAACTTTGTCTACGAAAATATGGCCAATGCATATTTTGGAATAGCTAACTTCATGAGTGCATATATTTATTATGATATTAAAAATAGTCCTATGTTTTTTAACGAAAAGACGATTTTTGTTGTACAAAAGATACGTTGGCTTGCGGTCCATAAAAATCATTGGTACATAATAAAACTACCACACATAAAAATTTGTAAACCTCCAGATTATGCTACTCAGATCAAAGAAATCATCTCCATTAGAAGCATGACCAGAATATACAGTGCAAGTCTCTTGAAATAAATTTACCTAATTAAAACTGTTCTTTTTTTTGCAAATATGCTCGAATGCATCAATTAGTATTTCAAATTGCCTTTATTTTGATATAAAAAAATACACATAGTGTCTTAAATGTGAGATATGACGTTATCGATTATTTTTTTAAATATTTTTTTATTAACTAGTATTAAAGAATTTAACACAGTACACATGCGTGCCAAATTCCAATGTTTTTACTCCCTGTTTTTAAAAACATATTTAACAAGTATTACCAAATTTGAAAAATGTCTTTCTTTAATTGTGTTCGAAATGTAGTCCATTTACTAACTGAGAGTACTAAGTGGAACTAAAACTCGACTTGAACATTTTGAATTACTTGCTCAAAAATTAGCCTATACTGCTATCTTATTTGTTCTTTCAAATCTCAGTATTTGCCGGCTTGGTCTAAAAAAATTTTCCCTTCAAGTAACCCCATAAGAAAAAGTTCAACGGAGTTAAATCCCGAGACCTGGGAGGGGGTTCAAAGAGTCCTGTTCTGACAATCCATCTACCTAGAAATACAGCATCCTAGGACTCACGGGCAGGTCTTGCAAAATGAGGAAGCGCCCCGTCCTGTTAAAACCAGATATTTCCATTTGGGACGTCAGCTTTTATAGAGCACGTGAACAAAATAGCCAAGCCGGAACTGGATCCTCCTGCAACAATTCTAAATATATTGATCCATTTAGATTTTTTTGGAGGAAAATTGGCCCTATAACTCGATCACCAACAATCCCTGCCCAAACATTGACTTTTTCTATAGTCTATTTCAAATACGTAGAGAGTAATAAAACCTAATTAACTATCCAAAAGAGGTATAAGGTGACCCTCTGATGATAATGTATGCCAGTTCCATAGTTTGCATTTACGGAGTAGAGGTAGTACCACTCATGTTTGCCCGTTTTTTATAATTTTATGAGCTTTTTCTATTGTTATGCATCGGATAAACACTGAAAATGGCACGACAAAGGCGTGCAAGCAGGGTTCTATAATATAAAATAAACAAAAAATTATAACTTTACTAAAAGTTCTTGACAGATATAAATAATAATACACTTTATGTTTATTGTCATAAAAAACTGTATTTTTTATTTACATTAATAAAAAAACATAATTAATTTTAAAAATAATACATTATTACATTTAAAAAAAACTATACTCTTCGTCATCTGCTGAAGAGCTGTCATCACCCCGTGAAATAATAAATAAAGAGTCAACCGCCTGCTCAATCAGGTTGTCCGGTCCCCAGAAGAAAATCCCCACATTTTCTTCTCTTTTTTAATGACATGCTCGACTGCTTTTCGCCAGTTTTCTGGAGTCAGTTCCTATCATTCTAAAAATGGTATTCTGGCTTGTAACAAATTTTTTAACTTGTACCCAAATTAATTCAATAGGATTTAATTCGCAATGATCTGGCGGTAAGCGCAGCACAGTAATTTTATGTTTTGATGCTATATCTTGCACTTTATGCGGCTTATTTTTGATAGCGAAATGTACTACTTGACTATTTGATCGATTTAGTCCATTATTTCTTGTTTTCTCCAGAATGTAATGGAGGTCTTCTAAATGTGCCGTAAATGGTGTCTAGCGTTTTCCAAGGCCATTACCAAATCAGCTTAAAGAAATTTTATCATATCTCTAAAATATACTTATTCCAGCAGAAGTAATTTGCGATTATGCTTTTCTATAACTTTTGAAGAAACTCATAAGCGTTTTTTACTCATTAAAGCAATGCTATCGTCTTGGCCAGGCTGCAATAAAATTTTGTTTAAAGTTGGTATTTCTTTTGTAAAATAAAGAGAATAAACTTTTCTCCTTACTGCACGTTTAGTATCTTCCTTAAGGACTCTGACTGGTCTTCCTTTAATATGCTTTGGAGGTTCTACTTGTCTTGCCTTTGTTTCCCGCAATAGTTTAGAAATGGTAGATTTACCTACTCCAGGTATTCGGGAATATTTCTGTACAACTTCATCTGCAGCTAGTCTTATTTTAAACAATCATGCGTATTTAAAACCATAATTTTTTCATTGTAGAGTAGTAGATCTATTATAAGAACTTTTTTTTGTTGGCACAAACGTCCGATACATTTTAATTTTTTTTTATTTTACAGATCATATAAAAATATATATATCTGTATATTATATATAACACTACGGCGCTACAGACAATACTATCATGTTAAATACCTTTGAAGTAATATTTATACTCTATGTTTTTATTACCAACCCTATTAATTTATCTACATCAGTGATAATCTGAATGAAGTTTCACACATTATCACAATGAAGTTTACAATACCTGCCAAGTTAGTATAATAAATATTTTTCTACTTTGTGTTACATTTAAAAATATGGTCTTGTATTGGTTAATTCGGACTAGCGGCAGTGGCTATTGGCGGTCTTGTGATGTGCTGTTTGCTTGAGTATAGGTGCCAATCTTTTTTATTTTCGGCTCGCATCGAGGTGCTTTGGCTTTTGATGGCTCGGAACATGAAGGAATTGAGACATCTAGAAATTGCAACAGCTTGTAATCTTCTTATAGAAGCGTTTGAACCCTACCTTTTTTTGCTCGCTTTATTCATTGACTAGGTACTAAATTTACCTATACCCATGGATGACCACAAAACTCTCGGAAATTTACATTTTATTACTCTTTATATAATTGAAATGCAGTATAGATGTTGAATATGGCGTTCGCTCATCCAGTGTATATTTTTGTCTGCCGACTTAAATAAAACTTTTAATTTTATTTAACTAAATAATCGATTATATAATATTTCACTTTTGAGACGCTCTGTATATTTTTTTTACATTAAAATAAATGCAATTTAAAACACTAATAGACCTATTTGAGCGTATTTCCGAAAAAAAACCCACCTTTGTTCCCCCGCATCGTATAAGCGTTTAAACGAAGATTAATATATTATTTAATTTGACTAAGAAAGAATGCAAATTCACCAATTAAAATGTATTCGTTTATTAATATTATTATACATTTATATAGCGGAGCTTTCTAAACATATTTTCCATGATCTTGGCATTAATTGTAATAAACAAGCTCCCTGTTTCCGTCTCTATAATAAATCGAGACGCCGACTAAAAAGTTGACAGTGCGTCGCGACGTATATCGTAGATTTTAGAGAATATTAATGAACGTCAACAGAGTAGAGGCAGGTGGTGGAACGAGCCCTTAGCGCGCCCTGTCAATGCGACGTCAACGGCTAAGTCGGATTAGGGATGGCTTGGAAAGCGGGCTGCAGTTTTAATAAATTAATCGAACTTAAGGGTTATTTATTATTTAGCTACACAAATTTTCAGTTTTTAAATTAATTTTAAATTAAATGGAAGTAACGAACATTTAAGATAAATAAACCTTTGGATAACCATAATAATGTTGTTTAAATCTAAGAGGATAACGTAAGAAACGTCACTTCGTTGATTACGTTACGTACATTTTCAAATGCATAACTTGAATGACTACAATTGTGATTTATTTGTATTTTTTTTTAAAGGATTCATCTAGACTTAAACAAATTTGTAAATATTTATGGATTCGTCTTTAATTTTTTACCTTTTCCAAAGATTTTATTTGATTAACCTTTTTTTACCTACCTCGTACCTACATTTAAGAATAAGGGTTCAACTGATAATGTCAGCAATTGCCCATTTATTTCTTGTCATTTCTCTAAGATATTTAAGTCGATTTTAAAAGATAAGATAAATTTTTATTTTGAACAGAATAATTTATTTCATGTAGGTCATGTAGTTTCCATCATATGGTTTTCACAATTAGATGTCCTCAACGTTGACTAGATAGATTTTTCTATCAAAGGGCTTGGACATATATGCCTCTTATTCTATGATCTTTCAAAAACATTTGAATGAAAACTTTGGCAATTAATAATGAATGACAGATTCAATATTAAGTAAAAAACTAAAATTTCCATCTTTCAGATACTACGCAGTTTGTTTAGTTCAACAATAACAAATTACAAAGAAAAATTATTAAACATGGAGTGCTGCAAGGCTCATTGTTTGTCCGGTTATTTTTTATTGTAGTAATGATCTTTCAAACTCTCAAATTGACTTTAGACTTATACTTTTTTCTGATAATAGGTCCAACATTACAAACTATCACCCTGCAAATCTATTGATGACTGATCTGACTTAGGTCCATTAGACTGATTTGTATCACCTTTCGTTAAAGTGATCATAATCTGTCCTATGATGACAATATTATTTTTCTTATAGTTACTCTGGATTTCTCCTCAAATTGAGAATAGCGTGTTCTGCAACTAAGTAATAAACTTTCCAAGATTATTTTTCTGGTTAAAGCATTTTCAGGGTATGCATTTCTTCCCACTCTTTAACTAACAGCCTACCATGGGTATCTTTCTTGTTATATGTCATATAGAATATTGGATTGGAGGTATAGTCTTTATGCTTAGAAGATTTTTAGATTGCAAAGAAGGTGTGTGAGAATTTTGGCAAGACTGAGTTATCGTAAGTATTGTCAGCAATATTTTATAACGTTTAAAGTTATTTTTCATCTCTATTATATCTATACATAACTAGTCTATATTAAGGAAAACTTAATAGCAAACGCTTTTTTTCCATTGAGGACTACCTCCAAAATAATTTTTGAGACTTAGTGGGAGTGTTTAACTTTATATTTAACTGTATTTTTATGTTTTACAATACAATCACAAATGTCTTTATTTTATATTTTCTTTATTTATGTTTGTTCCGTGTGAAAAAATATATTACAATAAATTTTAAATAGACGTTGTGTGTTCATTCCAATATACAATAGTTTGGAGATTGTATTTTAATAAAATTTTATGTACTTAATGCCTCTAACATTCAATTTTATGATTATTTAACGTGTACAAACATTTTTACGTATTGATACTAATAAATATTTTATTTGATTTGATTCGATTCTATTTTTAAAATTGTAATTGTTTTTGTATATTTACTCGTTATTTTTGTCAATAATTCAATAATTTTGTTTTTAAAGTTTTGAAAAATAGTTTCTTATTGGCAATTTAAGACTTACAAGAAAATGTTATTACAACTCTTTCTTACATTTAATATAATTTTTTAACAAAAATTTCATAAAATTTAATTTTTTTTATCAATTTTCATAAAATTTTAATAAAATAATATTTAAAAAAATTAAAAAGACGATTATCGATTTACTAGGTTTCTATCGCAATATTCATACTTCTCTCTTACGTGCAATTAAAAAAATATAAACAGGGTATTTTAAAATAAGATGCTAATCCTTAAGAGGCTTAATCCTGAAGGTATTTTAATAATTCACTCATGTAATATTTTAACTGTTGAGGTATAGTTTATTAAAGTTTTAAGAACAAACAAGTTATTTTAATAAAACTTTAATAATGCGGGTATTTTTTTAAAATTTAACACAAGGCCTCTAGGCATTAGTAGCATTTTTTTGGCGTAATCTTTTAACTGTTCTATTAAAGTACGTTAAAGTCGTGAGAACACAAAAGTTATTTCAATATAACTTTAATAACGTTATGCATATTTCTTTGAAAGTTGGTACTTGCCCTTTGGGTAGAAAAAGCAATTTTTTAGCGATGAAAATATTGTATTTGCTACCACTTTTTTTTAAAATAATAATTATTTTTAGAATCCCCATTTTCTTTAAAACATTTCTTATTTTGTTGTTTTTTACGACGTTCTTACGAGACGTCTTTTTCACATAAAGAGTTAAAATGTTATTGTAAATATAATTTTAAAGTAGACAGTTTTTAAATTACAGGGTGGCAAGCATAAAAAAATTTTTTTTGGTAATTTTCTTGATAAATTTTTGTAATATCTCAAAGTAGAGAAAATCTTCAAAATTTTAAGTCAAATCTAGTTTTATTGCTTTTCCATTGCCATTCCATTTTGCTGTTACTATTCCGTATTATATTCATAAGTAAAAAAATTTAATCAAATATTTAAGAATTTTATTTTTCATTCATTGTCGACATAATGTACAGATTGTGTTTGATGAAATGTTGAAAACGTGTCAAAAAACATACTCTGTATATTATTATAATTTTGCTTTTAAAGAAAATTGTTCAATAATGCTCGCCATATTATAGCCAAATTAAAAATTAAAGCTTGTATTTTATTTCTCTATTCTCTCTATAATATAAAAATAGGAAAAAATATTTAGTTATCATTAGAAATAATTTTTTCATTTTCTTAACTTTCCTATCAAAAAAAAATTAAATAATTTTATGGTCTAATAGAATGTTTATACCACTAAAAAAAATTTAAATTTTCCAGCCAACTAAAGTCAAAATGTTATAATTTAAAAATCATTTTTAAAGAAAACATATAAAATACTTTTTTATTAGCTTTCCAAAAAGCACACTAAAATTACCCAATAAAATGTGCTTTCAGGTTCACGTTGAGAATATATTTACTAATATTGTGAAAACATGCTTTTAATTAATAAAACTCATTAATTAACCAAATAAATTTAGTGCACTTGCACACATTTATTAAAATTAACTTAATATCGATCCTATAATACCATATTTTTATTTTAGCCTAAATCTCATTTCGCCCAATTAATTTAGATACACACAGGATATTGACCAAAGCTTTTTATGTGGTCATTACTATTTTATTATGTTCATTTTCATAATGCTTTACAAATGATTAAATAACTTCACTAATTTTAATCAAATAACCAAATTATGTTAATATATATTAAATTTATTAATTATTTAATCTATTTCCCGGATTTAATCTGATTTTGTTCAGAGATTACTATTGTTAACAATATAATTTTATTATGAGTTATTTGAAATAAATTAATCACGGTTTGTGTATATAAAATTTACATTAAATAGTTTTATAACATCGTAACGTTCATTACTTTCTCTTTGAGCTTTGAAATTATTCAGGTACAATTTGATTTCGTTAGCAGAACTGAACTTATATAATATATAAGTATGTCAACATAATATGTTGACATACTGGAAGACGCGTTTACTTACACCGAATTCTTAAGATCTTACTTAGTAAACTTCTTGGTTTTGGCATATTCTGTCCAATTTTGGACTGATTGAGGATACTTACTAGTGGAACTCAAAGTATGCATCTTAAAAACTTCGTATCTTCCCCATTAGCAATTTCCTTAGGGGTACCAGATGAGTCTCACTTGTCATCAAAACCTAAAAATTTCTCTATGGGTTAGTCCATTCAACTATTGATTGTCCATATCTCACTAAACAAATCACTTTACATGTACCATATCTTTGTATGCTTTTTTTGATTTTTATTACTTGGGCTTGTATTTAGTTATTTGCATGATTTTCTGTTGAGCTTAACCCGTAAAGGCTAAAGATTTGTATTAAATAAATATAAATCTTTAACTAGCGTTTCTTTTTATTAAGTATCAAAAGGTATTTGATATTAAGTGTTTTTTTACACATCAAGAACGATTTTTTTGGTTTATTAAGAAAAGTAATCAAAAGCTAAGTTTCTCTTGATTGACTTAAGAAACCATGATGTTGAATGTTTTTTCAGTTTTTGTTACTGTAACTCATACAGATTACTTTAAAAAGAGTCTGATGGAGCTTATAGTTAAAAATTCTTAAATGTTACTTTTCTATGAATTTTGTGATTAACTAAGTTTGCTTAATCAAGTTGCAGTTTCTTAAAACCCAAAAAAAAAATTTTTTTCTAAAAGCCACAAAAGGTGGTATTTTTTTATATCCAAAGTATTCGAAAGTTATTTTTTATCTTTTTATAATTAACGCTACTGAAATTTGTATTTACTTTTCCTAATTTACTTTAATTTTTTACTATATTCTTTAAATAAGAAAAAACTACTTTAAAAATCTTAAGAATTTTTTTTTACTATTCAATTTTTACGCAAAAAAATTTACTTATTAAATAATTACATTGCATCGGTATATACGATATGTATTAATTTTTCTAGAGCTTTTGACTAGGTTAATCATATAATACTGTATTGTAAGCTTGATACTTAAATTATCATATTTTTTTTTCTCTTATGGATATATGGTTCTGTTACTGGAAAATTACAAGTGAAAATGGGTGATTTTATATCTAAAGTTACTGAGGTCTTGACTGAAGTGCCCTAAAGCTCTCACAATGGTCTTAGATTATTTTGTTTAAGCTCTTTTTATTAGATTTAATAATTAAGATATAGCTTAACCCCTTCAGACCTGACTTTTTTTTAATGGCAAAAAAATATTTTTTTCGAAGATTTAGCTAATATGACATTATCTGAGTTCATTTATATAATTTTTTATATATTTTTTTTAAATTTTTTGTATATTTGTTTGATTGTACATAGCCATGTACATTAAGTACGGAATTAAAAAAAAAAGTTAAGCAAATACATATTTTTTATTTTGGCATAAAAGAAGGAAAATGATATAATCCTATTTGGAAAAACGGTGGAAAGTTAAAACGCAGTTTCGATTTTTAATAAGACACAAATGCACACCACACTTGTTACAAAATACATGTGACGTTGCTTTACATCCAGCCACCTTGCATCTAGTAGCTTCTTTTTTATCATCAAATTGGGGCATATGATCTACCCTAACCAACTGAACTTCAACGAGTGGGCGAGTTTCCACTTTTCTTCTTACTGGATGAGGAGCGGATGGGGTAGCACTAAAGAATAATGATGGTCGACCCCGTTTATTTGAGGGAACCTTCTGACCCATTTTTATTAGACTTTCAGCAATCGTCATCCTGAAATCGAGTAAGTCCATAATTTTTTTTTTTTTGGAACGTTACAACGTTGGCAGTCTTTTTTATATTCCAGCCAGCTGTTAACCAAAGCAAAGTCAATCATATGCATCGTAACTCGCAGTGTCCACTTTTTTGATCTGATGAATATTCTGTATAAACTTATTAGTTGATCTAAAAGATCGACTCCTCCCATGCTGTGATTATATTTTTTTGCCACTTCTGGCCTGCTAATTTGTACATATTGTGAGTTTATTTTATCCCACCGCTTTGTTTGATCTTCTAAACCTTTACCTACGCAATTCGATGCCAGACAAACAGTTCTATTATCTAACCATTTTACGACTACTGCGCTAACAACTTCTTCGGAAAATCCTCTTGCTTCTTTTTTCATATCTCTATCGCTCATAACGGGAGGCTGAAAAAATCTGTTTATTCTTATAGTCCCAGCAGCAAGTATCTCTTTCTTTTTTAACTCAACAAGAAGCAAATAGGAATTGAAGAAGTTATCAAAAAACAATTGATGGCCTGGTTGAGAAATCCTGTTTGCAAAGTGAAGAATTACACTAGCTCCCTGTCCAAATTTTTGAAGATTGTCTTCATTTAAACCAGTTGTCTTTCCTTGATAAAACACAAAGTCATAAGCTTGTCCACTTTTTCCACATAACACGAAGACCTTTATTCCCCATGGACATGGTTTGCCTTTTATATACTGTTTTATGTTTATAGATCCAGTGAAAGGAATCATTTGCTCATTAACACAAAGTTGACGTTCGAGGTTTAATTGCAAACATCTTTTTCTGACAGATTCTATAATTGGCCTCACTTTAAAGAGTCTATCTTTTGATTCAGTTAGCTTTTCCAAATTATTTACGAAATGAAGACAGCTGCGTAACTGAAAAAACCTATACCTTGACATGTTTTCCAAAAAAGCATAAATTATTAGGGTACGATCCCAATACATTCTAATTCGAGGAAATTTATTCAGGCATCCAATCAAGATATGAAAAGCTATTAAAACTTTTATTTCAGATTCGGTTGTTGGTCTAAAGTTTTTGACGTTATTTTGCAATGCATAAATATTTATATACATTGACATTTCTTCAAATAGTTTTTCCGGAATATACCTCAAGAAATATTCAATAGGGTATGCAGGCTCAATCAGGGTCTATATTACTAATATCTTGGTCTTGATTCCATTCTTGTCTTATTGTTTCAAATTTCATTTTTTTCCAAGTAACCCCACTTTTATTTTTCTTTATTTTAGCTGCTACTACTGATAAAGATTCGTCATCACTGCTGGAGTCATCGGCACCGTGTTGGTTTCCGTTTCTTTCCTGAAGTTGCTCATCCATCTTTGTCACAGTGTCAGGTCCTACTCTTGGTTCACCGGGGACGGTCATGCTTTTTAAAATATCGTCTTCGTCTTCATTTTCTTTAATTTCTTCAATATCCGACAAATCGCTATAAGTTCTTGTATATCTTCTGGGTTTTCAAGACTATACTTCTTTTTATATGCACTCATTTTTAAAATCAGCTTACTAATATCTAAAAGAAAATACAATTTACAACTTACAACACTTCATACCATGTGTACATCTACATGGACAAGTCTTTATACCAATAAAGACCGTTTGTACATACAGGTGTACATGAACTTTTAGAAAATAATAATCTTAGAAAAATAGTCAAGTATTTTATATAAAATAGTAATATGAACTTTATAAACCTCTACAAACTTTTCACACTCATTTAAAAAAAAAAATACAAAATCCATACAAAAATCAACATAAACAAACCACAGAGCTTACCTTGAATCGATAATGCGCAATAAAACTAGGTCATGTTTTTGTTTACTACTTCACATTTTGTCTCATAGATGGCACTAGAAAATGGTTTTTGCGTGGTAAATATGTACATAAAGAAGTACAATTGGTATAAACTATGAATGCTTGCGGGTTGATTAAAAAAATAATCAATAAAGTCAGTGTACATACCCATGTACACCGGGTCTGATGGGGTTAATACCTTACATAAAGTAAATATCACATATATGTTATTCAAAATATAATAATTTCTAATAAAATGTAATACTTTATTAGTCAAACGATGGTTCTTGCAGTGGAGAAGATACTCTGATAAGAGCAGCACATTTTTCATAAATTAGGTCGGTTTAGTTTACAAAAAGCATAATATTGGTGGGCACTAAAACAGCACTTTACAATTTTAAAATTAAAAGGCTTTATACAGGGTTTTCCAAATCATGCGATAATTGTTTAAAGTAGTTTAATTACAGATGGTATTAAGATTTTTACGGAGGTTGGGACTCCAATCATCTTCAGAAAAACATGAATTCTTTTTTTTTAATAGATAATAAAATAACTCACAAACTCAACAAAGAGTCCTAGTAACTTCGTATAGACAATTAACAACACACATTTCAATGTAAAATATGATTAATTATGAAACAATAACAAGTCGACCTCGTAATTACTTTGAGAGTATATTACTTAAGACAAACGTATTAATTTCATTGATTCTAAATTTAATAAATATTTGTTTCGCTTAATAATGTCGATTTGGTTTGGAAATGGCGTTGCAGATATAGGAGCAGCTGAACACAAGGGGCATCTTAATTCAGAGTTTGTTTTAAAACCTTGTATTAGTCCATATGTCAATATTATTGTTCTTTTTTGTGTAAAAAATGTCGCATTTTATACCAAGAGAAGACGTTTTGTGAAAAAGCCCTATTATATTTGATCGAATGTTGATTGAAGTTTATGGTAAGCATACTCTCAAAAAACGATGATTAGGAACGATGGTTTCAACGATTAAAAAGTAATGATTTTGATGTGAAATTCAAGGATGTGAAAATGCATATTTGCTAGCATTATTAGATAAATACGCAAGTCAAATATTTAAACAGTTAGCAAAGTATTACATGTTGCCCAATTGACCATTTCCAAATTGTCATCAAAACATGGGTTTCTTATGAAATCCAGGAAAATAATTTGAAAGGCGAAAAACCATTTGTGAAATTTTGTTCGCCAGATAAAAAAAAAGTTTTTTTGCACCGTATTTTATTAGGAGATAAAAAGTAGATTAATTTTTACAATACAAAGTGCAGCCCGTCATGGGTGGATCCAGGTCAGCTGTCCATAACAGCCTGTACGCAATATATACGAAAAAAAAATTATGCTATGTATTTGTTGGGATAGTAAAGGTGCTGTTTATTATGAATTGCTAAAACCTGGTAAAATAATTACTGGTGAACAATACCATTAACAGTTGATTAAATTGAATCGAGCATTAAATTAGAAACGTCCCAAAGACTAGATACAAGCTTGTAATTTTTTATTAATTTTTATTAGACGCCTATTTTAATGCTTTTTTACAAGTTTTAGAATGTTTTCAAAAAAAAATGTTTTGTAAAAATTGTACAAAGTGTCCGTAAATTCGAAATTTCATAACATTTGAATTAGACATTTTGTACACATAATTTCTGAATAATTTAACTGATGCCTGTCACAGCGTTTTTCAAAATTCTTACAAAATTTTGGAAATATTTTTTTTTTAGAAAAATGCAATTTTGTTATTATATTGTACAAAATATTGATAACTCAAAAATTTGAAAGTTTGTGCATATATTCTGTGGACCACATTTAAGAAAAATATTCTTTTTTTCTAAAAATTTTACCAAATGTCCCTAATTTAGGAATTTGACAAGATAAAAATTTGTATTAATATCTGGGCAACTTAATTGGATACGTACTTCAGCGATTTTCAAAGTTTCGGATTTTTTTTTTGTTTTTTGTGAAAAATGCATTAATTATTTTAAAAAAGTTGTACAAAATATCCATAATTCAAAAAATTTGACAAGATGGAAATTTGAGATTTTGTACAAATATTCTCTAGATAATTTAATTGAATACCTATTGCAGCGTTTTTATTTGGAAAAATATTTTTTTTTTGAATTGTAGAAAATTTCCATAACCTAAAACTTGACTACATACAAGTTTAAAACTTTGTTCAAATATTTTCTGCACAATTTGACTAGAGACGTTTTTCAGCGTTTTTTTTTTAACAAAATCATGCCAATACTCGTCCACATATTGCAAACTGTGTTAAAAATATTTGTTATATATCAAATGGGACATCCTTCCCCACCCTCCGAATTCACCAGATTTGGCTCCTTCTGACTTCGATCACTTATGTCGATTAATGCAGCATGGACTTCCAGAAACTTTTCAATTTTTCGAACATGATAGATGGCTTCCAAAAACAAACACTTTTTTTCGCAAGAAATCCATTCCTTGACAAAAACATGAAAAAAGATTCTCAAACTATGGTCAATACTTTGATTATTAAAATATTCTATTTTTATATGATAATAAATATCTAGACAAAAAAATTGATATTATTAACTGAAACACTTAAACAAAAAAATAATTGCTAGTTACGTTTTAATTTTTGAATTTCTGCATCTGTTTGTAAATGGTTTTTAATAAATAAAAAAATCTGACCAATAAAATCAAACTTTTTTATTCTTCTCTTTCAAGCGACATTTAAATAATCTCAGTAATAAAATTTTATTTTACAAATATCCCATATATATCATACCCTAAAAATTTTAAATGCGATTAAAACAAAATCCAAAAATAAATGTACAATTAGGGAATTACAAGTTAGCCATCGAAGCGCAGTGCGCAACAAATTTAAATAATATTCCATTTTATCAACATTTTGTCCGATATTAATATTCCGGATGGGGTATTATTATTGTACCTAAATTCGATGTTGGTGACGGAAACAGGTTTTCTGCATTATCCTCTAAATCTGATTAATAAAATATGGAAATCGGCCCCTCATTTGGGAATCGAGCGCGTATATTATAAACAAAAATCCGTATTAGATATTAATCGGTTTGCTTAATAAAAATTTGAGTGATATTTAATGAAATTTAGGGATTACACAATAAAAATAAAATTAATAGAAATTTAACCACGTATAAAAAAATATTTTGGAAAGCATTTAAAAAGTTATTTGGATCAAATAAAAAATATTTTGTGATTAAAAAAAATATTACCTCCATTGGGACATAAAAGATGTAAGACAAAGGTGTTTTTTTAATGATTTAAAATCATATCAATTATATATAGGAAATGAAGCAAATAAGAAAAGGATTTTGATTTACTCGATAATTCATTAATTGTATTGTTATCAATACTATAAAAATATTGCTCGCATTGATAATTTAATAGACAGGTTAGGGAATTGAAGATTGTCCAAAATAATGGCATGTCTATAGGTATGTTTTAGAATAACAGCTGTAATAACAGCATGTCTCATTTTGCTATAACTCCACGCTGCACTGTTGAATTTTAATTTTTATTCCTTGCGACAAAAAACTGTTTTAAATGTAGTTTCGAATTTTGAGACATCCTTATGTCTTCATGTTTGTCTTACATGTCACATAGTACAATTACTTTTTATCGAAATGATTCAGGAGTAAGAACAACTGAACGAAATGATTTATAGTGCGCTAGCAGTGGTAGAAGTGAAAGTGTTAAAGCGGACCTGGGTATGGACCATAAAACTGTAGTACGTAGGTAAAACATACTTAGTAACTATATATTTCGTAGCCTTCAATTTACATAAATAAACAAAAAATATTTTTTTCTCTAAAAACCTCTCTTAAAACCTGAGAGTTCTTATACATCTGATCACTCGAATAAGAAGCATTCTTACCATATGTTCTTTTTAAAAACATTTTTTTAATTGTTTCTAGTAGTTTTATTCCCCAATTTATTCCGTATTGAATATGCGAAACAGCAAGCATAATAAATACAGGGTGTTTCAGAACTATGGGATCAAACTTCTGGGGGTTATTCAGTGCAACAGAAGAATCCATTTGAGTATAGGAACCTTTGTCTGGAAATGCGTCACCTACGCCACTACGGCCCGAAGACGCGTTAAAATTTATAAAATACATTAATTACCTCAATAGGATCTGCTGCATTTATTTTTACCTTTTGTACATGATACCATAACAACAATTGTTTAAAATCAACGCTTATCAATGCCAATTCTCAATATCATGTTTAAAAATGTTATAGCTTACAATTTTTAAAAATTTATTGCTAGTGGAAAACTTTACCAATCAAGAATTGGCGGATATGCATTTGGCATACGGAGCAACAAACTGCAATGCACGAGCAGCATCGCGGTTTTATCATACAAAAAGTTTATTGCGGTTCATCGGCGGCTCGCTGAGACAGGCATGTTTAAGACCAAGATGCATGATACTGGTGTTGCTCGAACCGTAAGAACGGTCGAATTTAAAGAAGAGGTGCTTCAGCGAGTTGCCGATGAACCATCAAATAGCACACGTGACGTCGCTAAGAATATGAATACGAGTAACGCTTCTGTCTGGCGGGTACTACACGAGCAACAACTCCATCCTTACCACTTCCAGAAAGTTCAAGGTATGACGGCAGCCGATTATCATCCTAGAGTTCAATTTTGTCGATGGCTTCTGGATCACATCATTGCACAACCATATTTTTTACGATATGTTTTGTGGACCGATTAAGCCTCACATTTCACAAGAGACGGTATTTTTAATAGTAGGAATAGCCATGTTTGGGACGAAGAAAATCCTTATGCAATTTTTCCAAAAAAACATCAGAATCGTTGGTCTGTCAACGTATGGGTAGGCATTGTTGATGATTATTTAATTGGGCCATACCTTCTACCGGAACGGTTAACAGGACCTATTTATCTGCGTTTCTTGGAGGAAGTTCTCCTAGAACTCCTTGAAAATGTTCCACTAAACGTTAGACAGCAAATGTGGTTTCAGCATGATGGAGCGCCGGCTCACTTTGCTGTACAAGTACGCGAGTATTTGGCTCAGCGGTTTGGGCACCGTTGGATTGCCAGAGGTGGAGCAGTTTCTCGGCCTCCTAGGTCACCCGATTTAACGTCGCTCGATTTTTTCTTGTGGGGACATGTAAAGTCTTTAGTCTACGAAACTCCAGTAGAATTAGAGCTAGACTTAATTGGACGAATAAGAGCAGCATTTGAAATCATTCAAAACGAGGATCAAATTTTTAGTGTAGTCCGCCGAAATCATGTGCCGCGTTTAAATCGGTGTATTGAGGTTGGAGGAAGACATTTTGAACAATTGTTGTGATGGTATCATATACAAAAGGTAAAAATTAATGCATCAGATCCTATTTAGGTAATTAATATTTTTTCTAAATTTAAACGCGTCTTAGGGCCGTAGTGGCGTAGTGACATATTTCTGGACATGGATTTCTATATTCAAATAGATTCTGTTGCACTGAACAACCCCTAGAAGTTTGATCCCATAGTTCTGAAACACCCTGTATACTTAAGCTGTGCAGGTTTTAGAATTTTCCAATACTTCTCTAATTATTACTCTGAGATAAGGATAAATAAACGAGAACTCCGCTTTTCTACCTACTTCTATATTATCCTTTCATTTCATTAATAGTGTTTGGATGTTCTGGAAGTTGTGTTTTTCTAGCATAGTTTGTCTAACTAAACCAGAAAAAATTTACTTTGTTCCAATACTTTTCTAATTGTTAAACTGAGATATGGATATATAAATAAGAACCCTGCTTTTCCACCTACTTTCTATATCATCGTTTTATTTCTTTAATAGTGTTTGAATCTTCTGAAAGTAGTGTTTTTCAGCCATGGTTTGTCTAACTGAACCAGAGAAATATCATTTTGTTCCAATACTTTTCTAATTAGTAAACTAAGATAAAGATATATACTATATATAACCCCGGTTTTCCACTTACTTTCTATATCATCGTTTCATTTTTTATTAGTATTTGGATCTTCTGGAAGTAGCGTTTTTCTGGCATGGTTTATTCAACTAAACCAAAAAAAACATCACTTTGTTCCAATACTTTTCTAATTATTAAATTAAGATAAGGATATATACATGACAACCCCGCTTTTCCACCTACTTTCCATATCATCGTTTCATTTCTTAAGTAATGTTTAAATTTTTTGAAAGTAGTGTTTTCCTGGCATGGTTTGTCAAACTGAACCAGCAAAACACCACTTTGTTCAGAGTTTGTTTGAGCCAGGCCTCATTTTTAATAATCTTAATAATATTACTTAGTCTTACGCTTATTTTCTTTAATTCCTAAATAGGATGTCAGGTCTCGATAGCGCAGCGGTATAATGCACTTACCCATAATAAAAGCTTTTAAAGGCGGTAGTTCAAACCCCATGACTAACTGATTTTTTTGAAATTTAATTGCTTATGTTCCTTGTACATAGCATGTTGTTTTTGTCAGGCGCTTTTACTTCCAGTGTTATCATATAGCTGGTTAGTAACAGGTTGTGTTGTTTCGCCTATTTAAAATTTTTCCATATCACTATTTTATTACTGTACTACTGCCTGGATCTTGTGGAAATTGTATTTTTCTTTGATAGTTTATCGTACTGTAATAAAAAAATAATATTTTATTATAATTAATCATGATACTCCTACTAACCAAAATATCGATATAAGTAAGATGGTTTAACTCAAATAAAATATCCTAATATATCGATAGGTTTAAAACAAATTTTTTTCTTATTTGTTTATCGCCCTTATTTTCGATTTTATCCATTTAAGTCCGTCGTACAGTTCCAACATCCGAAACCGACGTTCTGCCGAAAGTGCGATTTCCGCAGCGTTTCCGGCCTCACAGCCCCCGTACAATCCAGATTTCTATCTGTGAACTGGAGCATATGCGGCTAGCGAGGCCCGTTCTGGAATTAATAACTGTCCAGATAGTTCAGTTTGACAATACGACAATGCCTGACAGCGCAAACGGCTGAAAGAAAAACGCATTGCTTTTATTTTTCAATCCTTTGACATTTAATGGGAAAATGGTAGATGAAGAAATCCGGATTTATATAATACTCAAATGGACTTTTTTAATAATAATATCCTGAAATCCACCTTTAATAACTATTCAAAGATGTTTCTTAATTAGAATTTAATCCTTAACAAGAATTAAAATGGTAGATGAAGAAATCCGGATTTATATAGTACTCAAATGGACTTTTGTAATAATAATCTAAAATCCACCTTTAATTATTATTCAAGAATGTTACTTAATTAGAATTTAATCCCAAACAAACATTCGCAATAGATCTTACAAATGCACAAAAATTTCTTACAAAATTTCAAAATTTTAGTCCTGAGCGATTGATGCTAAGTCGCATTGAGTTATTATCATCAATAAAATAAAATGCGCACATTCACTTTATTTAGAAAAGACAAAAATTAAAATAAAGTGTTAAAAAAATACTAGCGACCTCTAATTCTGAAAATTTTCACTTTAAGATTTAGGACGGATTTTCGTCTGGAGGGCTGTAGGAAAAATTTTCTTCTTTTGTACCTTGTTGGTTTAAACTTTCGTAATCTTGGTTATATTCTGTTTCCTCACCGTAAGCAATTTTCATATCCTAATTCTTCGGCAAAATGTTCATATTCTCTTAGATAGTGGGCTCTGTTATCCGAAATGATCTTTGATTTCGGGTTTGTATTGTGCGCATATGAACTCATCAGAGCCATTTTTACTTATTCCAGATAGTATTCTACTAGTTGTAGACATTGGGGTTGGGGGATTTGGTGGTTTGTGGGAATTTTCTCTAGAAAATACATTTCTTGGTTTCCCAAAGACTTGTTCATTAGTGGGAAAATGTTGACGTATTGGTCGAGGTTGAATATTTACAGGTTGGCCCAGAAATGGTTGTTTAGGAATTGCACTTGCATTATTTGGATACTGAGAATGGGGTTGAATACTATTATTTAAAATATGATTTAAAGCTGGTAAAAGATTAACTAAAGGTTGTTGGATTTGTAAAGGCATAAAATACATATGAGTAAGGTTTTGATGGTTATTTATTTGGGAATGTATTCTATTTTGGTAAATATTAAAATTCTCTTGTCGTGGAGTAAACGAACGAGCATTAGTTTGTTGTTCAATTAGGGAATGATTTAAAACATGTGCACCTGCATCATTAATGTTTTAGGATTGTGGAACATTAAAATAGTTCGAAGTTCAGTTAAAGAGTTAGAGATTAAAACTGTAACGGCTGTTAGTTCTGTTTGTATTAATAAGGCGTCTTTAGTGCCTTAAAGAGATATCAGATTTTAAAAGTTTAATTCTTTCGATAAAGTCTAAAATGGGTTCTCTTCTAGATCGAGCAGAAAATTAAGCTGTTGAGCAAGAACTTGTCTGTTTATTCTATCACCAAAGCGTAGCCTTAATGCGTCTTTTATTTTGGGCCAGGTAGTCAAATCTGGTCTACAAAGTAAGAAATCGCTTGCTTCTTCGGTAATTTTAGAGAAAATTGCAGCAAAAACAAATTCTTTAAGAGATTTATCGGCGGTGCCTACACAATATCTATTATAAAACTTATCTACGCTTAAAATAAAAGCTCTAAATGTTCGCTATTGCCTGTAAATGTTTTGAGGGTACGAGCAATCTCTTTTGCAGCTGAGGGAGTATACATATTTCAATTTAAAGGATTTAACGTAATATTTAAAAGAATTTCTATAAGAGTGTAAACGTCAATTTCGGAATGTGACATTAACTTTAATAAGAATTAAGATGAAAAATAATGAAATATAATTTAAAAATTTAATTAGTGTAAACAAATTATTTCACACTTTTAGTATTTTTTTTTAAATACACATAACAATTGTATAAGGTAAAATATAAAAATGATAGGAATGGAAAGGAAAACTCATGGTTACTTACACTTACGATTTTTGTCTTCGCAACTGTGGTCTTTTTGCCTTGGTTACTGTCTCAGCAAACAGTTAATACTGACGATTTTCTGGGCTTCGGCAATGTTTTTTGCAAAATCAGGAACCTCTGAGACACTAACACGAATGACTGCGCCAGTGATGGAATTATATATGAATACTAACTTTTTAACAAATTAAATTTATTCAAATAATTCTGCACAAAAAAGGTTGACTATCTATTTAACTACGATCTTTACTACTTGAAAATTAAAAGAAAATTATGTAAAAGTAAAACTAATTATGGGAACTAATATTAACTTATAAATACTTATTTTGCGATACATTAATAATGAAATAATATTATTTGAATAAGCAGGATTGTCCGGTCATTGGGGTTATTGGCCTGGTTGCATCACATAACTCTCGTTTTAGCCTTTGGTCCAAAATCAATATTTAAATCTCTTCAGCACTGTTAGTATTTAAAAGTAAGTCATTATTGCAGTGTTTAATTTAAGAAAATTTGGGTTGGATTGAATTCCTAAAGTTAAGAAAAAAATAATAAATTTCATATCACTGAATCGTCCACCTAATATTATGGCAATAATAAGTGTTTGGAGGATCTGGAAAATGTACTGATATGCTTTATGCTAAATTGCAATCATATTTAATAGACTACTCCTAAATGAACGGTTCAGTTACAGTTGGTGTTACTTGACCACAAACTGATGCTATGTGGGGAACCGACTAATTTAGGAAAAAACTGATTTTTAAGTGTGAGTATCCATGGAGAAAATATACGAAATACGATACTGTTTTAGTACTAATGTCATTTCTCCTCACATATTTTATGTTCCATCCGTTTTATAGGAATCTTAAAAAAAAAATCAAAAAAATTAAATTAAACCAAGGAGTATTTAGGTTAGGTCTTTTTTTAAACCTCTTCCATGAATCATATAAAAAATAGAAATAACGTTTCGTCACAAGCAAATGATTAGTATTTGATTACTATCATACTTGTTATATCCTTTAAGGCTCTTATATTATTCGCTACAAAGATATCTATTATATTATCTAGAAGGGTCAAAATACAGTCTGTCTGAGAAAAGAAACTGTCATATCTTTTGTGGTAATTATGCTAGAATAATTATTATTAACCAAAGGATACTATATAATTATCTAACAAAAGTTTTAAAAGTCTTTAAAATCGGATAAGCGGTTAATGAGTTACAGCCATTTGAATTTTTCTTGATGTCACTGAAGGCTTCGGAAGTCGACGTGGAACTCCAGACTTGATATCCCTGGATCTATATAAGCTAGAATCATGAAATAAAGTTTGATCACAAGCAAATGATTAGTTCTATCATACCTGTTATAACCTTTAGGGCTTTAGTCTTATTCCCTACAAGGATATTTATCGTAATATCCAGAAGACTCATAAGACACTCGGCCTAAGAGAAGAAACTGTCATATCTTTTTTGGTAACTCTGCTTCAATGATTATTGTAAAATAAAAGTTGGACACTATATAATTATTTAGTGAAAACTTAAAAAATCTATAAAAGCGGATAAGTGGTTGATGAGTTACAGCCATTTGAATTTTTTTTTACGTCACCGGCTTCAGACGTCGACGTGAAACTCCAGACCCGATATCTCTGAATCTGTCTAAGCTAAAGTCATGAAATAAAGTTCGTTCAAAAGAAAATGATTTGTTCAATAATATTTATTATAATCTTTAAGGCTCTATGATTATTTGTTCCAAGCATATCAATAATGATATCTAGAAGGCTTATCAGACACTCGGCTTGAGCCAAGAAGCTCTTATACCTTTTTTTGTTATTATGCTATAATAATTATTATTAAATAAAAGTTTGAATGCCTATAAATATCTGACGATACCTAAAAAAATTCATTAAATCAAATGAGCGGTTGATGAGTTACAGCCATTCGAATTTTCCTTGAGTTCAGTGGCAGCTTGGGACGTCAACGTGAAACTCCAGACCCGATATCTCTGAATCCATCTGAGCTAGAATCATAAAATAAAGTTCGTTCAAAAGAAAATAATTTGTTATGATCTTTAAGGCTCTAGAAATATTTGTTACAAGGATATCAATAATAATATCTAGAAGACTTATCAGACACTCGGCTTGAGCCAAGAAGCTCTTATATCTTATTTTGTTGTTATACTATAATAATTATTATTGAATAAAACTTAGAATGCTTATAAATATCTAACGATAGCTTAAAAAATCTATAAAATCAAAGGAGCGGTTGATGAGTTACAGCCATTTGAATTTTCCTTGAGGTCAGTAGCAACTTGGGACGTTAACGTGAAACTCCAGACTCGATATCTCTGGATCTATATGAGCTAGAATTTTGAAATAATATTTGGTCGTAAGCAAATTATTATTTGCATCATTTTTGTAATTACTATTAAGGTTCTAGTATAATTCGTAACAAAAATATTCATCATATTATGTAGAAGAGTCATAAGACACTCGGCCTGAGACAAGAAACTATCATATCTTTTTTGAGAATTATGCCAAAATAATTAATATCAAACAAAAGTTCGAAACCATATAATTTATCTAACGAAAGCTTTAAATATCTTTTAAATCGAATAAGCCGTTAATAATTTACATTCATTTTAATTTTTCTTGAGGTCAGTGAAGGCTTGGGACTCCAGACTTTATATCTCTCCATCTTTAATCACGTGTATAGTACGTCTTAAAAGCAAATGAAGTAAAATGACTTTAGTAAACTTAAAAATTTTTAAAATTAGTTTAAGTATTACAAAATAAGTGATATAAACTGATTTTACCTTAGCATGATTGCTTCCAATTGCCTGAGAGATAAAATGTATGCTTTTGCTCTGGTCTTCAGAGACTTTAGAAGATAGAAGAAACAGACCAATTTTCCGCGTTCGAGAGATGCCTTAAGGGGAAAAGGGTGACCTGATTTATCTCAAGGAATACATTAAAAATGGAATTACTCAGAAACTGCTTATAGTAGATAAATAAAACAAGACACATTATATAAAGAAAAGAAATGTCTAAAAATTGTCCAAATTACTCAAAACGGTTTAAATGTAAGCTTCTAAGCTACAGGAGCTTTAAGAGTGTCATGTTATAATAAATTGCTAAAGATTTTCGACTGCCTGGACTTGCAGGTAGCTAATTTATTTTCTTCATTGCTTCTGATATCATTGACCATATTTACTAAATTTGTTGTGAAACATTAGAAAATTATTTCTTAGAACTCAAAATTATTGGAACAGAAAAATCTACTAACTATCCCATTGATTATTTAAGAGGTGTTTTTTATATTCGATTGCTTATTATATTAATATATTTACGATTAGCCAGCTTGCTTCTTCTGAACTAACTTTTAGGCTAGAAATGAAACAGCATTTTATAAGCCAAATACAACTCTAATATCGACATAGGTATGTGTTTTTTTTTGCTGAACCAGCCTAAAAAAATATTTTAAGTCTCTTTATAGGGTATACCGAAGTGTAAGAAAGGTCCTTTCTCCTAGAACTGATGATTTTTTTACTTCAGGTGCTTCTTTACGACTGAATTAAAAAGTATTTTTAAATTGAAGTGTAATTTTTTCCTTCATCCGAATTTATTTAGAGCTTGTTAACTTTTAAAATAGCATTTAAATCCGCATCGAGTTTGCGAACGCGACTTTGATGTAATTTAACCGACTCAATCTTGCATTTGGGACACTCTATACATAAGTGGCTGACAGTTATTTTAAACAAATTAATTTTTTTTTATAATAATGCTTTACAGTGATCATTTTCAAAAATTCGCACTGTCGTTATATTATTTCCGACAAAGATCCCAAAGCTTACCAACGTCTCAGGTGCCGCCACTACAACAAAAGCCTCTCGTCTGTCATCCCCGCATGTTTGCTTTCAGCTAATTCTAAATAAACTTGTGCAGGCTGGGCTAACAACCCTTGATTTAGCATGTCATTTGTTTGACATATTAATTCCAGGAATGCATTTATTTTCTCCTATACAACAGACCCCGGCATAGTATTGTGAGTTAAATGTTACGAGTTAAATAAATGAGATATATAAAGGCATTCTTTATGATAAAAAGAAATATTAGGGGTATCGTAAATACAATAGCGTCTTCATAAACTATAACAAAAAACACAATTTCTATAAGATCTAGGTAGCAATTTTTAAATTATTATAGGATAAATTATAGGTGTTTTTGGCTTGTTTTAACATAATAAACGTTGATTTAATATACAAGCCATTTTAAATTAAAGTAGCGACCCTTTTAAAGGCCTTAAATTTAATTCCGTACAGTCTAGTAAATCCCAGTTCAGTTCACAGCGCAGGGAAATGTCCTGATAAGTTCAATATTTTATTTTCCAGTTTCTCGCTACGTTTGTCAATATCGATACACGCGCTTTGGCTCTCGTAAATTTAACTCTCTAACATTTTCATTTCATCGTTTTCAACAAATTTATCGTCTTGACTTGGTTCTATTAGTCAAAACTGAATAAATAAATTTCCCATTTGAAAAATAATTTTCTTCATCCGTTCTGGCTGATGTAAATGAAAGTATAAAGAACAGTGTAATACCGTGCTCCCATTTACCCAGTCATCAAGAGTTATTGTTCAGATATTCAAAGAGCCTTCTCTCACCGTTTGTGACGTAGAAACTGCAGCGTTGTTCAGCTGTCTCGCGTCAGATGACAATACATTTTCATGATTATTATATTACGTATAACCATTCAGAGGTTAACGAGAAATTCCTTCCTTCGTAATACATTTCTCCTTATGACTAAAACTGAAGCTTTTGTGGAAAAGTGACTGAGCTGTAAATGAGTTTATTTTAAAGTTAGCTGGGTGAGAATTGGTGGGTGTAGATAAGATATTGAAATAGCTTGAAGAGAAATTAGAAAGTCGATAATATACAAAATTTGAAAACAAAACAATTAAATTTTTAATTCAATACAAAACTTCAAAAAGATTAGATGTGTCGTAATAAAATATTGACGTACCAACTTTGACAATCAAATGGTTTAAGGCAAGATAGATTATCAAATTAATGTCCGGCAGTACCTCAACCAAATAATTTCCAATCAGTGGAGAGGGAGAGCAAGACCAATGGAATGGCCAGCACGATCTCCTGATCTAACATCACTAAGACTTCTTTTTATCAGGATACATTAAAAATAATATCTACAAAACAAAACCCGTTAACTTAGCTTACTTAAAAAGACGAATAACGGTTGCTTATTGGTAACTAGCTTGATCACGACTGAAATGTTAAGAAACACTAGAAGAAGGATGTTGCTAGGACGTTAAACGCCCTACCTAAGCGTTTTTTTTTTAATATGTTCCTATTTATTTATTAAGGAATTTATATTATTTGGCTGAGACAGTGCATACGGAGCCATTAAGATAGCTTACTTGAATTCTTATTTTAGAAGAGATTTTTAGGAGGTTATATTATGGTAGGAAAATAAAAATATGCATATTTTTTTCGGATCTTCTAGAAATTGTATTTTCCATACATGATTTATGCATTTACATAGAGAAGTCAGATATTTAGTAGCATTCTTTATATACGGCTAACAATAAACTATACCTTGTATTTTTTATTATTACCCAGGATTTTGCCACTAGATACTCAGTTCCATATTATTAAGAAATACTTTTTTTTAGAAAGTGGTAATTCCCAAATTTAAGATTTTTTTTATTTTTCAGTTCAAACCTTTTTAAATTTTTGTTTTCTATTAGCAACATTTATTTTTCCTGCAATAAAGATGAGGATCAAAGAAGGATAATTTAGGTTTTTCCCTTTTTTTATACCACAAGTTAATTTCCAATTACTGTCTGGATTTTCTAAAAATTAATTTTTTTAGATTAACTTATCTAATTAGGAAAATGCACTATTTTATTTATACTTCAGCCTGAATTGAAAATATAAGAATGAAAATTTAACTTTATTCAGTTTTTCAATACTAATTACTGTGTGAATCCTTGTGAAATTCTCTTTATGTATGTATGTACATGTATTTATTCTTACTAAGTTTATGTCTACAATTCAAAGAACCTCATTAACCCCTTAAGGTTTCCAGAGATCATAAAGCAATCAGTTGATAACTCTTAAATGCTAATAGTAAAAATATAACTCATAATATCTCCTAAAACTGTTAGACTTAGGCTTAGCACTTAGCTTTTAAGTCCTCTCTTGCATCCCTTTTTAATGAAATATGCATTTAATAAGCAGTTTCGAACTTATTAAGTAAACAGGTGGTAAAATGTCACACTGGTTAAAGTTTGGTTGTTACAGTCAATCTTAGTTACTACTCAATCAAAGTCGAAATAAGAAGTTGGTCACGAGTTACTCCAATGTCCCATTACTCCTTAGACTCTAATATGGGTCTCTCTCCAAAACGTTGGTGAACAATTAGAGGTCCAAGAGTGGTAGTATACTATCGAGTCGAGTCATTATGAAGTTACTCACAAAGTCTTTTTATTTCCCCTATTATCCTAATACTCAAGATCGATATCTCTCTTTTCTCTCTCTTTAAACCTTAAGTGATCAAGCCTAGGTTAATACGCTTACTGATGAAGTGAAGATCCGTAAATGCCTTTATGATTATAAATTTCTAGTTACTAGTTCAATTGTTGTGTGTTGATGCAATATAACAAACTATTAAACCCTTAAGGGCTTGTACTGTGATTTCAGTATAAGCTCCATTGCTGCTGGTTAGCAGAAGTGAGTGAAAAAACTTGCTAAGAAGCAAAAAGGAGTGTAAATAATATTATGTGTATATAAGGATAGCAAAAATAGGCCATAGTTTATAACTGCTATTCTGAATAACTGTTCCATAAAATATAAATGCACAGGTTCATATGACCTGTGATCTTTCGATGAAGAGAAATAGTATTTAGGGAAGTAATCAGGCAGCAGTTCTTTTCACAAATATTTGGTCCTTTGAGCCGGATATATTTTTCCGTCAGTCCTTAGTGGTAACCAACAACCATCAAGAATCTTCTTACTTTTTTTTTTTTTTTTTTGGGTCGGTGGAGAAATTCTTTATGAACACTGGTTACGCGGCGCCGCCCCCAGTAGTGTGGGACTCAGTGTCGAGTCTGTCTCGTCCTATACCCACTAAAACTCCACCGCTGGGTGGTGCCTTGTGGCTCCCTACACTGCGGTCTGCTAAGAAGCAGTCCTATTGTGTCCCATATGTTTAGTCCCATAGGTTCAATTCTGTAGCTTCAAGGAAGTCCAGGATTGTGCCCAGTGGTAGATTTCTTATACCCTCTGGTGCGGGTTTCTCTTCCCCGAGGAATGTTGCCCTGGTTTGATTAAATGCTTCACAGAAGCACAGTATGTGAAGAGTTGTTTCGTCCTCCTCATTGCATCCCCTACATAGCGAGGTAACTGATTTCCCTAGCGTATGCAGGTGTTTCCTGCTGGGTGCATGGCCTGTAAGTAGCCCTGCGACCTTTCGCAGTTGTTGTCTGGAGAGGCCCAGTATGTTCTCACCCTTCTTGAAGGGTGGGCTGCCTATAAGTTGTTTGGATTGTTCCATCTTTGGCAGCTGCTCCCAGTAGAATTTGTTCTGGTTTGTTAGCCAGTTGCCGATTTCCCTCTTCCAGGTCTTATCGCTGACATAACATGTTGGTTCAGGGCCTACCAGGCTGTTGCTGGCTCCCTGGGTTGCAAGTTGGTTAGCCCTTCTTGCAGCCTTATTGTTGCCCATATTCTCTGCTAGGATTATCTCTGGCCTATTTTGCGCTTCGGCGAGGTTCCTGAGTTCCTCCCAGCAGCTTTGCACAGTCCTTGACTTAGTCTCGAACTGTTGTAGTGCAAGTGTCGCAGCCTGGTCTCCTGTGAAAATTGCGAAGGTTTTGCCTCTTGGCAGCCCTTCTCTCATCAGTTGGACACAGGTTTGAATTCCTATTATGCTTGCCTGTAAATTTGTTGTTTCGAGGCCCAGGTTTAGCATAAGTTGTCTGCCCTGTTGTTCGTCCTCCACCATGCCCACAGCTACCCCGATCTTGGATCGTTTGGTTGCCGTGTGCCATACTGAGTAACCTCTTTGCCTGAGCCTGTTCGCTTCTGCGTCCAGTGGTCCCCTTTTTTCTTTGATGATAAAAGGTTTGTCTAGGTATGTGACCTTGGTTCTGTCTGTTCTTAGGGCCAGGCGCCCAAGGTCCTGTATTTTGTCAAATAGGGCATTGTGCCCATCTTTCGATAGGATTGTTGCGCCATTTGACAGCAGTCTTTTCGCCCCCGTTATAGCTTCAGCCCGTACCACTAAGTGTAGCGGGCTTAGTCCTATCAGGTTCTCTAGGGCAGCAGTCGGCGTTGTTGACATCGCTCCTGTTATGCCCAGACATGCTATTCGTTGTGTTTTGTTGAGTATCTGTATTACAGTCCTCTTTTCTGCCGCATGCCACCATATAGGTGCTGCGTATGTAATGATGGGTCTAACCATTGTCGTGTACATCCAATGTACCATTTTTGGTGACAGTCCCCATGATCTACCGAACATTCTCTTGCAGTACATAAGAGTTTTCGTGGCTTTATTTGTAGCTTGGATTACATGTTTCTTGAAGCTGAGTTTTTTATTCAGGGTTATACCTAGATATTTGACCTCGTCTTCAAGTCGCAGATTTTCTCCATAAAATTTTATGTTTCTAATGGGCTCTAGTTTCCTTCTTTTAGTAAAGGAAACCAGAGTAGTTTTTGTGGGGTTTACCCTTAGTTGTTCTTCCTCACACCAGTGCTCGACAGTAGTCAGGGCTCTTTGCATTTTTTCGAATACATAAGCCTGACTACCCCCTCGTGTAAGGATGACTATATCGTCAGCATATCCTATAGCAAGGATAAGCTGCCTCTCCAGTCGTATCAGCAAGCTGTCCGATACAAGGTTCCACAGCAGCGGTGACAGTACGCCCCCTTGCGGTGTTCCCCTGCACACTTTGGCCTTAACCGTTGTGCTGTTGAGATTTGCTGCTACTTTCCTATGATTTAGCATTTGGGTTATCCAGCCGCCAATCATGGGATGTATTCCTCGTGCTGCTATCGCACGGTTGATTGAGTCATATGACGTATTGTCGAATGCTCCCTCAATATCTAAGAAAGCTCCTAGGGCGATCTCTTTGTTGTTCAGAGATTGTTCGACCCTCTGGGTTATCTCGTGAATCGCTGCTTCACAAGATTTACCTGTTTGGTAGGCATACTGGTGTCGATGTAGAGGGTTGACCCGTAATACATTGTCCCTGATATGCCTTTCTATAAGCTTTTCCTCTGTTTTTAGGAGGAATGATGTAAGGCAGATTGGTCGGAAGGATTTAGGTTTCGCATAGGAGTCGCGTCCCGTCTTTGGTAGAAATACTACTTTTGCTTCCCTCCAACTCTCTGGTATATGCGCCGTGGCTAGACTTGCCCGCATTATTTTACATAGTGCAGGCAGCAGCAGTTCGCTACCCCGCTGTAGCATGACTGGCATTATGCCATCCATTCCGGGAGATTTAAATGGTTTGAAGGAATTTATCGCCCATTTAACCTTCTCGTAGGTTACTACCTTTTTCGCTAGTTCCCAGTGTTCCCTTTTGCCCCTGTTCGGAATGATAGGAGTTGGGTCCTGGGTATGTTCTGGTTGGTGGAGAATTTTCGATCCCGGAAAGTGCGTGTTCAGCATTAAGCCAAGCGTTTCTTCCTCGGTTGTCGTATATTCTCCATCGGGTTTCTCTTCTTACTTACGATCACTGGAATTTGGAGCAGAAGAGTCACTTTTTGAAATACATAACCGGATGAGTCGTTAAATAAAATGAGATTGAAAAATTTTATATGATTTTAAACAATGAAAACGAGTTAACTACATTTTAAACCTCTTAGGTACGATTTATATAATTTTCCCGCTATATAATTTTTATTGTATTTGCTATTGTTCCTTTTCAATCTTTTCAACACAATTAGTGTATTAATTTTATTATCACTTAATATTATTTTAAGTAAGTTTTCAGGCCAACTCTCTTATTACTCTTAACTCTCATTATATTCAAATCAATGTTCAAGCTTGCCTTATATTTATTAACTATATATGTTCATAAATTAATTAGAACTAATTTATTTAAAAGAAATCTAAAGAAAATATTAAAAGATACCACTAATCGAAGACAATACTATTAAAATTAAAAAAAAATAAAAAGGATAATTTTTAGAATAGTTCCGAAATTTCTGACTTATAATCAATATTTTTGAAATGTAGGTATTGAAATAAAATATAAAATCAAGTTGCTTATCAGGCTCAAATTCACAATCTATGTTTTTGACCCCTATGACTTGTAATAAAGTCTTCCAAGGTATATCGAGGTTATATCTGCAAAAATAACAAAAAAATCCCATTAAAAACATCTAGAACCCCTTCTTTATACAATAAACACAAAACTGATGAAACTATAAAAGTACTATCAAACTTCAAATTTGTAATAGTTGTCTCTATTTATAAATCAGGACTCAAAGATGTTATAGCTAATTATCGACTTAGTCGCATGTTTTCCAAAAATCTTTGAAATAGGCCTCCAGGACTACAAGCCTACAAAGAAGAATACTTAACTCTTTTATTTATTTATCTTTAATAAATAATATTGTCAGAGAATTAATGTGGATGTTTATTAAAGAGCAGTATTGTAGATACCTTGTACAAATTTACATCAGAATTAAGCACGTGAGCTTTTTAGAGAGTTGGAACGTCACTGGGTTAAAAAGAATTTCAATAAAGCTAATGAATAATAATTTACAGAATTAAAATTTGAAAAAATCTAATAGGAATGATTTTTCTAATACACAAGTTACCCGTTTTATGGATCAGAATGACCATAAAACGGGTAACTTTGTAGCGCGTAACTCGGTTCAAACCAATTTATTTCCAACCCGTGTGAGTCATACCTACTATCCAACCAAAAAAAAAAAAAAAAAAAAGTCCAGACAAGCAAATTTTGTTTTAAAAGATTTAGAGATTTGGTGGCCGCCAGCTTTTAGACAGTGGAGGTAGTGGGAAAATTTTAATAAGAGCGCCACTTGATTTAAATATTTTACACCAAACCCTGATAAATTATGATGGTAATATAAGCCCCTCTTAATCAAGAAAATGATGACCTATATTTATGCTTGTACCTAGATCCTAAAAGCTGAAAATAATTTGGGAAAAACTCAAATAACAATCCATAGGTCCACCAGATTGATATAATCGTTCAAGAATTTACATAGTCACTTCCATTTATATAAAAAAAATTAAATTCCACTGAGATATTTAAATTTAGATAATTATTCAAAATGTAATACTGTAGTAATTTTAAATAAATAAAAAAATTGATAAAAGAATTAAGAGTTACTTGAGGTATGCTTAAGGCGAGGAATTAGTAAAAGAAAACAAATCCGCACTGAACTACTGTTCAAGGGGAAAGTCCAAAACGTGATCACGTGTTGTTTACAAGAAGTATATGTTTGGAGCCTAATTCACAATACCTCACTGGCCCTAAATACCTTTTACAAACTATAGTCAAGTCACATTAATCTAAATAACTATTAAATAATAAGGTTCGAATTCGAAAGCCTATTAATGGTATGTTGGTAACCAACAACCAACACTATGACTAAATATGTTATTTGTAGCAAATAGCCGATCCCTTACAAGGTGATCCAGACTCAATGTCAAAATCAATTATGTCGATGCTCGACTCAAATGAAAACCCTTAGGTTAATACTAATAGACTTAGCAAGAACCTCTTAACGTTTTTATTTTACATAAAAGAAAATAAACCCATAAAATTCAAATCAATAAATCAACCCCCAACCCTAAATCAAACCGTTCAATAAGAGAATAATAAAATAAAATGTGCAAAAACTTGCGTGTCCTCTAATCTCTTGTGTATTTTGAGGTAGCTTAACTCGACAGCTCTGGAACCAGTCAGCTATAACCAGGGTAACGACTACATGGGCAAGTCGATTTCAGGCAAGTTCCAGTCCAAAATCGCAGAGCCACAGTACAATGCTCAGTCCAGGCTGTGTTGAGGCTCACTTCAGCCGGTTGCCAACAGTGTTGGGATGACCAGAAGAAACCAGAGAATAGGAAGAGACCAGAGAATAGAGGGGAGAATGAGAAAAAGAAGAGGCCTCTAAAACAGAGGATAAAAAAAAATCAGTAAAATAAACACACAATCAATTCTATGGCAATTACCAACATGTTGCTACATACCTAAGGTGGTAAGCGAGGCCTAGAGTCTCGTTTTAAAATCCAAATTCCAAAATCAAAATCCCAAAAATTTTTCAAAATCCCATAAATAGTGTGGGAGCAGCCGACCAAATCCAAAATATCAGGTCAATCCGAAATCCTCTCGGCTACAACTTCCCACTAGACGTTCATCAAATTAAACCCCAAAAGTTGGGAGGAATATTTTTCCATTCAACCGAATTACCGGCAAGATGAACTTACATTTTTCTTAAAAACCACAAAATGTCGACTGTTCTTTCTGATAACGGGATGGCTACAGGCTGGACAAGGTACTGACAACCGACAGACAATGACAGGTGACACTAGCAGTGAACCTGTCACTCTATCTCTTCGACACGATCTGACCCTGCCTCTTGGTGCAAACTACGCGGAGCCTCACTTTGTCAAAATAGAAATTCCGCAATACCACAGCAAAATGATACTGCTCGGATACTAAAACATGGAAAACTAACACAATTTTTTCAACGGGGCTACGAAATTCCAATTTTCCGCTTACGTCGCTCTGCCTGATTTATGACGCTCCGTCATCCGCCAAATGGAAACCAAACTTTAATGGGAAACAGCAACGCTGCCAAACCTCCACAACAACAAGTGTGTCAATAGTCATTACTGTCAATCACAGTCACTGTCAATCGGCTAGTAGGGTTAGAAACCAGATGTCAAAGCACGTTTATTTACTAAAACTTAACTTGAAGAATTGAAGGGAAATATAGCAAGCAAAACTGGGGAGGCCAATTTTAAATCAATTAGGATACCTTGCCCAACATGATTCCGCTATAGAAGAAAGTATTTGTAACTTTTCCTACACTAACGGATCACCCTCCAAAAGGCCTTATTTACTCCAGTCATAGCGCAATCTGTGGCACAACAGCACCCTCTAGAAGTTCCTCCATACCCCAGACATATACCGGCCTCATAGAAACTCTTGACAAATAAACCAAACGTCAGAAAGTTCCCAACACCAGGTACATGAATAGGGACTAAGGAAACATAATACAACTAACTCCACCGAGGTGTGCTGACAGGATAGGGTAGGTAAATACATTCCTAAAAATAATCAAACCCCAAAAGCCTAAAAAAAATAAATTGCATTACTATCAAACTCCAAATTCCATTTATAAAACTGTAAATCACACAACCCTTTCAAGCCGATACCAAAACCCATAAACTTTTGCCCGAATTTATATAAAATCCCATGTTACATGCTTAGGGCAAAATCTGCACAACAACTTGTGTATTAGAAAAAACAATGCCACGTGTAAAATGACAATCTGTGGTATTAAACTCAATTACTTGTAATGAAGTTCGGCAGGATATCGAGAGCTCTTTTGTCAAATTTATTAAACAAACATATGAATAAATTCCAGAACCCCATCTTCATACGATTAAAAAAATATATTAGAATGGTAAAGTACCATTTAAATTTAAATTGACAGTAGTAACACCTATTTATAAATTAAAACTTGAAGATATTATAGGTAGTTATCGACTTATCAGCTTAATCATATGTTTTGTAAAAATCTTCGACAAAAGCCTTTAAGACTTTTCAGATGAATAATTTACTTTTTATTATTAGAGTTTTTTTTGGCAGGGTCCAGTAATGATAATGCTTTGGAAAAACATCAGAATTTAAGAACCTATTAAACAAAGGCATAATATTGTGTCATCGGATTTTTAGACACCTGGTCAAGGAATTTGATACTGTATCAATACCAAGGTACAGTGCTAGCTCCTCCTCAATTTAAAATTTACCATAACCCTGTTACCAATATTATATGAGGGGTTCCATTCCAAAACTCGCCTTATCCATTTTTTGCGAAAAATAAGGTCATGGTGTCTATAGCAACTGTTAATGTCCCTCTATATATTAGACAAACTTAACCATGCCAAAACTCGCCCTTACCTACGGCAAAAGCATAGGAAAAATTTAGTATCATTTCAAAAGTTGTCTTATCCATCGCCTGTATCATTCCAAAAGTCGTCTTATCCAAGCGACCAATCAGAGCGCAGAATTTTGTTTTCATGCTGGTGGTCGCGTGATTCATTATTTTTGCCTCATTTTAATGAGTAAATCCTAAGCGTTTGGTCTACGTTTTTAAACAGCTGTTTAACACAAATTTTAATAATTAAAACAAGATTAGATAGTAATAATGATTTATTTTGTTTACCCGTGGCACAAGGAAAAGGCAGGCGTTGTCCCAGTCATCCGACAAAATGGAAAAAAAGTGTTGCAAAATTAAAAAGGTACCTACATTGTTTTCGTTTATAACGTTTAAACAATATTATTTAGATATTTTTTTTTGTAGGCGTGCTCCGTTGCAACTACCAGTTTTTCCAAAATGCCACCTTACAATGCAAGATATTAAAAAATTTAATGTCCTATTTTATTCTTTAAAAACAAAGAGTGAACAAGACAATTTTATTTTAAAATATATGCTCGTTGAGATCCCATCCAGATCAAGAGCGAGAAAACCTGATTCATCTAGGAAGTCGGTGGCGATCAAGTATTTTATTAAAATACGAGAAATAAAGAATTTCAAAATACAGGTATGTCAAAATACATTTAAAGGTGTTCTGCAAGTTTCTAAGGATCGCATTTAAAGAATTGGACGAGTTTTTCTACAAACTGGCTTACCACCTAAAGAAAATCGTGGTGGCTCAAAACAAAAACCTAAAAAAAAGGCTGTTAAAATATTTATTGAGAAACTACAATGTTGTGATGTACATTATTGTAGAGAACAAAGCAACACACAGTATTTGGCTTCTGATTTAACTATAAAAAAATTGTTAAATATGTATAATAACCAAGTGCCTGAAAGTAAATTAAAAGTCAAAAAAACTCTTTTTAGGAATATATTCTGCCTTGAATATAATATTAATGGATCACTAGCATCCGACATTTGCTTTCGTTGCAGTTCTTTAACAGAAAAAATTAAACAAGAAAAGGATAATGACAAACGTAGTCAGCTTCAAATTGAAAAAAGAGTTCATATCTTAAAAGGCAAATTCTTTTTTTCCAAGTTGAGGGAAACAAAGGAAAACATGCTCGTCTTATCTTTTGACTATCAAAAAAACTTGGTAAACCCAAAAGTCCAAGATCAGATCGCCTATTATAGCCGCCAGCTCTACACTTATAACTTTACCATTGTTAAGGGTTCCTCAAAAACTAAATTACAAAATAATAACGTGTTCTTATACACCTGGATGGAACACGGGTTCCATAAGGGCTCGAACGAAATTGCCTCAGCTGTTTTCCATTGCCTATCAAAAACTAATAAATTTATCGGGTTACAGCAAAATAAGATTGTGTGCAGATGGCTGCGGAGGGCAAAACAGAAACTCCACAATGGTTGCAATGTGCATTTACTTCTTGGGGAATATCGCACCGAGAAATCGAGCTAGTTTTCCCATTAGAGTTCATTCATTCCTACCATCGGACCGTGTATTTGGAATCATCGAAAAAAATTTAAGAAAACTTAGTGAAATCACAAACCCCAACACGTATATCGATATCTTTAAGGAAAGAGGAACCGTCATTAATTTAACAGATTCTGGTGTCAAATCTTGGAAGGAAGTTGCAAAGGAGTATCTGAAAGGTGTGCAGTCTTGGCACTTTAAATTTTCTAAAGCGAAAAGGATTGTTATTGAGAAAAATGGTGATAAAATAATAGTTAGAGGCGAAGAAGACTACAACAGTGATGTTGGACAATCCAAGGCAATTTTTAAACGTGGGAAACGATTGAATCAAATAGAAGTGGGTAACATTGATAAAGGAGTGGCGGTTAATGAAGAAAAAGTTCAAGATGTCAAAAAGTTACTAGTTGCTCATTATGGGGAAGATTGGATGGGGAGAAATGATTTAGAATTTCATAAAAATTTCTTCGAGGAACAGGAGTAAAACATTAGGAGAATAGACGAAGAAACTGAAAATAATGAGTTTTGCGAAGGAAGAGTGGAAGAAGATATTTCGCTAAGAATTTAAGAACTTACGATTTTTTAAATAATGTTATCTTTTTTTAATAAAAAAAATATGATCAGTCAATTGCTGTACTTTTTCGTGCCAAAACTTGTCTTATCCATGCAGTCATGCCAAAACATGTCTTGTCCATATTGTTTTAATAAATTTTATTGAAATTAAATAAACAGGATTTAAATTAATGCTAAAATTAGCACACAAATGATTATAGTAAATCCATACATATTAAATTTGTATAAATTTGTATTTGAAAATCTTCTAAAACGTTTTTTGCCAATTATAAAATTTTCCCCAATATGGAGAAGGCAAGTTTTGGAATGGAACCCCTCATATCGAATAAGGTTGCAAAAATTTTATATGCAGATGATTTTATTCTGATTTTAAATAAAGTATAATAAAAAAAATTTAAATTAGATGTTTTAACGGTTGTTCTAATGTTACTTAGTATTTGGCTAATAGACTTAAAAAATTAATCTAAGAATTTAACATCTTTAAAAACATCTCTATATAAATGAACTTAGAGGTCAACCAATTTAATCTATTCTCTGGAATTTGGATGCGTAGTAGGAAACCCTAGTGAGCTCATTAATTATGCTGGTGCATTCGTACAGTGTAAAATAATAATAATTTATTTATTTTTGAAAAATATTTGTGTCAAAAACTTTGAACCAAAAATTTAATTTTTTATTTTCAGATTTTTTTTTTCTGAATAGTGACCAGCATGATTTTTTTGGTGATAATGATTATTTTTAGCGAATATCGGTATATAATTCGTAATTTAATTTAAAAATATAATACTATATTTCTTAAGAAACTGGCCTATTTTTGTTAAATAATTTTTTATTTTTAACACATACTTCGGCCCGGTCGTGGAAGAACTAATTATTAATTAATATGAAATAAATAATGATCCAGAGGGAGGTCCTAAAGCCGAAAAATAGAGCAAATTATCTAGAAAAGAATAACTGCATGAACATGATCAAGTTTAAAACTGTACTATTATTTAAAAGTCCTTAGATGAATTAAGTTTGAGGATATATCATTTGTTCTGGTGGCCTTTTTAACAATTTATTATAAAAGCTAAATATTTTAAATACTATGTATATAATAAAAACTGTGTGTATACAGAAAACTCATAGTATTCTTTATTGGACAACTAAAGATAGATAAAACAACACACAAAAAGAGGATATATATATATTATAAAAATTTGTTTTTTATAGATTCACTGTCATACCCATATTTAAAATATTATAAATGTCTTTTTCACCCTGGACAATAAAATAAAAAAGCGTAATATATGCTCATTAATGTTCATAACGATTATGACATTTTTCCTACATAATTCTAGAGATTTATTGATGTGTTTTGTTAGATATTGTAGGTTTTATTATTTTTTATTGCCATAATCTACTATATTATAATAGAAAATTAGATTAGGTTATAAGCATTAAAATAGGGTGCAACAAACAGGTCTCCGTGTTTAAAAATGTACACAAGTTTAATGTAGGTTTTACTTCTAGGCCATCACTTCTAAAATATTTTTTTTGCATATGAACAACTTTATACTATTTGTTATTGGTAAATAATTTAAAGTATTAATAAATATTTAATGAATGAATGTACCGTATTAGTGATTCTTTCAAATAATAAAAAGACTTAATATCTTTTTCTCTATCTGTGTCATACAAGCTCAACAAGTAAAATATAACAATTTGCTGTAACTTTTCATCACTGTTCGCCCCTATAACATTTCATATAATATATTGTCCTTTCGCTCTTTCTATATATCGGAACAAAGTGGACACAAGGACAGCAGGACATAAAAAAGCAGCAGGCAATCTTGACATTTGCCACCAGAGTCATTTGTTAACATTTTTCTCTCTATAGGATATTGAAAAATAGGTTAATTTATTCTTAATAAAATCTTATATTTATTAATAAATATTTACTAAAAGTAATAATTTTTTTAATTTTTAATATTTTGTGTAAAACTTTGAGAGAATTGAAAAGAGTTTTGTTATTTGAGAATTTAGGTGGCAAATTTTATTGTTTTTTAAATTATAGTCTTCTGAGTATATTTATTGAGATATGATGATCTTTGTTATGTGTATTTCTAGGTCATATCTCTATTAAATTTTAGATAATATAATAAATATAATAATTGCGGCGTTTACAGTTAAATTAATGTATTAATAGGAAAATCCATCAATCAGCGAACATTAATCAATCCAAAACAATCTACTGCTTCACAAGATTGATTTTACCATTATATTATATATTTGTTTGACTTTTTTAAACCCGGTCCTCGAAACATCAGTAAACGACTTTTATAAAATATACCTTTACAACTAATATTCTATAAATATTTCAAAAATAATAAATGGACATTTTAAAGACCCTTAAATATTTTACTAAATTATGTTGGAAAACCAGAAAAAAAACATTTACAATTAATTAGACTTTTTCTTTTCTAAGTTTAAGGAATAAAAAATAAATAAATATTCAGTGTCATGTATTGGCAATGTAGATAGAAACCATTTGTTATGAATTATACTAAGAACTCTCCATAAAATGTAAACAATTTTTAAGAAAAAGTTAAAAATGTAAGAGGTCATTCATTCCTTAATTATTTTATTAATTTGTTGTATTAAATTTATTTTACAAAAATATATCTGCCATACAAGCTCAACAAGTAAAATTAAATAATTCACTGTATCTTTTCATCAGCATTAACCCCTATTTTATATAATATATTGTCTTTCCGCCCTTACTAAATATCGGACATAAGGACAGCAGGACAAAAAAAACAGCAGGCTATATTAAACTTTAACACCAAAATCATTTGTTAATATTTCTCCTTCTATAAGATATTAAAAAATTAGTTAATTTATTCTTAATAAAATCTCATATTCAATAAATTTTCTTGGTAAAGTTTAATTAGCACAATAAAGAAAGAAAAATTAATTAGCTTAAGCGCCCGAGGATGCAATCAAACTTCGGAAAATCGCCTTAACATTTTCATCTTTGAAAGTTTATGAAGAAATATTCAGGGACTTTTCTACGATTTTAAGTTAATTTAATGGTTTCTGACAAAGTTTTACTTTAATTCGGGCGGAACGTGGAAAATTAATTGAACCAGCTGTTTTCAATAA
The DNA here is from genome assembly GCF_022605725.1 of Anthonomus grandis grandis. NCBI lineage: Eukaryota > Metazoa > Arthropoda > Insecta > Coleoptera > Curculionidae > Anthonomus > Anthonomus grandis. Next base: position 12,560,710 of record NC_065549.1, read on the forward strand.
ATGTATAGAATAGATTGTTATTAATTTAGTGAAAATTTAAAATCGTAATTGTATTTAAGCTTTAAATATTTAAGAAGAAAATAAGGGTAAGCACTTCTTTAATTATTAAATATATTGCTCATCAGACTAATTTTTAAACTTGAAGCTCCAAGCTATTTAGATATCAATGGAAAAGATATTTTTAATTAATGTTGTTTCAATAGGAGGGTATAAATTTTCTACTCAGCTGTATCGAACGAGCTGTATCACGGTTTTAATTCATTCACGTATCAACTTTACATCACCTGCGGCACCTTATATCTAATAAATTATTAAGCAAACTTTTGCTTCATAAATTTAATAATGTAATAAATTTAAATAAAAAAAAAATTAAGGAAAGTCAATTATTATAAAGGAGGTCAAAACCAAAATTGCTATTTTCGAAAAGGATCATTTTATAATGCATCATTTTTGTCAGCTAATGAGTTTTTTTTAGTTTATGGAGTCTAATGGCAGAATTTGCTTTCTTGTTAATATGCTCGATAAGTTTGGTGTAAAGATAGTGATTCTGTATTTAGCGAGGTCTTGGAGAATACTGCGATGTCTATCATATCGAAAGCTTTTTCGTAATCCATAAATTGCCTGAATTGTCATGAATTTCAGAATCTAAGTATATTGGCTCTGTTTTTATAACAACATACTGATGTCTAAAGCACCATTACTTATGTGACAAGTTACTTTTACAAAATTGCTTAAAATATTGAAACAGCTAATAGCTTAATTTTGCTTTAAAAAATATATGTATTATTTGCCTAAAATTAGAACATATTAGAATAAATAAAATTACAAAATATTAGTTCTGGCTTCAAACTCCAAACAAATTTAGGAGAAAATAAATGAGTAGTAATTAAAATACTTGACTGTAGTGGTAATATTTGAAATAATTATATAAAAGCTGAACAAAATATATAATACATTATTATTATTGCCTGATTACCTGAAATTTAACATTTAACAATTATTTAACTTAACTGCTTAAAATTAACTTGTACACAGTTTAAGACAAACCACACTACATAAAATTAAAAAAAATAATGGCCTGTGCACTCAAAATTAAAAAAATATATTTTCAGTTAAATACCTACTATCATAAAATCATAGACTACGTAAATATTTAGTTAAGACTTAACTGCCTAAATTAAAAAAAGCTTCTACATAACTCAATTACTTTTAGAGAAATTCAGCAAAAGAATTATATCGATTGCCTGGAATTATTTAAAAATTACTTTAGGATATTTAAAGTAATTCTAGAGGAATCTCATAATAGAATTTTATTACCTCTTCGCAGAGTTTTGTAAATAATTCCAGGCAGTTCATTTTAGGTGATTAATAAAGTTCAAAATTCGACAAAATTTTAAGTTCTTGGAGGGTTTTTTTAAAACGAATTCCAAATAGTTTCTCTTAGGCAATTAAGAAAATTTTATATTAAGAGTTAAATCGACTGCTTAAGGGGACTTAATTCTAATAATTCTAGAAAGCCGATAAAGTTTATTTTGTGACAAAGTGTATAAAAAACGTTGTCAAATAATTTAGTACCCGGCAATTTATTCAGGATGATTATTAAGTTCATAAAAGAATTTCCTTAACAATTCTAGACAGTTAAAATAATTCTAGAAAAAACCTAAAAAATATATAACAAATATGAAATTACTATTGAATTTAAAAAATGTGACTAATTATTTTTAGTCCTTTAAAAAATAACAAAATTTAACAAATGCCAAGAATTAAATAAAAAAATTAATTCAAAGATCTAAAAGGTCTAAAAAAATCTTAACTTTGTATCATTTCTTGCTAGAATATATTATTTCCTATAAAGGTCTTGATAGTAATTTTTTTTAATTCCTGGTTTTGACGCTATTTTAAATTTCTTTTGAGAATTTATAATCTTTGTTATTTATTTTTATTAATTTTTAAAACTTTGTTATGTTTTTTGACTTTTAAATTAACTTTTTTAATATAATATAATAATTAAGACTAATTTTTAATTTTCTTATAGGTTTTTCAAGCCATATCTTCTTGAAGTTTAAACTAATTTTATATATATTTCAGGCCTTTTAATTAATGTTTAATATTATTTCAGGCACTTGGATTCATTCGCCAGGCTCCTATAGTAATTTATTTTCAGAACTTAAATTAATTTTTTGCTTCGTTAATTTCGTGCATGCGTTTATTATTTTTAAGTTTATTTTAGACAATCTTTAAAATAAAGTAATTATAATAGAGAAAAAATAACTTGTTTGCATTATGACAAAATTATTATTTATTAAAACTTAAAAAATACTGAAAAATATATTAAAAAAAATTTTCCTACACATTGGGTGCCAATTTTCCTGCCTATGTTAAAAATTTGAGATACAAGCCAAAACCTTGAGTTTTAAATTTTCTTCTGTTTTTTCTATACGGATTTCTACTGTAAGTAATATTTATATTTAAATTAAAACTTTTTTGAGCTTTTAAAATATATTTTTTATTATAATATAAAAATTCGGGCTCTAGAAATCGGGCGTTTTCCATTTTATTCTAGGTCTTAAAGCATAAAATAAAATAAAATCTCCGAAATACAATTTCTAATTTTTTTCCAGTCATTTCAAGTACTATCTTCTAAATATTAATAAAGTTTTAAATTGAAAATTTGTAGCATTTTATTTTTCTATTCCTTATGTTCACTAACGTTCCATTAATATTTTATTAATTTCAATAATTACATTAATAATTTCAGTCAACTTCTTTTATTCATATTTCTTTAAAATCACACTATCAATAACACATTACTAGTGCAACGCATCACTCTCCTAGTTTAATTATCCATGCTTTCTGTTGACGGTCCGTCACTTTTCTGATTGGTCTTAATTAATGTTTTCTCTAATTGGCTGATATTAACAGCTCAGGCGAGAGGTGGGGTCGTCACTGACTTAGTCGGTACTGCATCCATTTTTCGACGACTTGATCCCGTGTTGCAGGTAGGAGCGCACGTAAAAGGCCAGTTTTTTATTTCCGAAGTTTGTGAAGCAGGAAGTGGCCAATATGTTTTGTAATTTATAGTCCTTAATCTGGTTCCTTTAGGGAACTAGTTAGTTCATAATTCTAGTGCAGGATGCCCAAGATTTTGATGGATAAAGAATGAAACTTAGCAAGGTGAGTGTGTCACATTTTTAACGCCATTGATTTTTTATGAACAGTGATGGTACAATTGCAACCGTTGTTTTAGGGTTTTACTTTTCCGTTTTCCTCTTTATTCTTCTTCAATTGTTGATGGCTGCAGGCGTTTGATTTCCCCGGGAAATTGCTGAAAGCGGTGGAGCTGGAGCCAGAGTTAGAGCTAGTATTAGAGATTCACAGTCCGCATAGCTGAGCTACAAATGGCATACATTTACAGCCTCGATTTTGAAGGCTAGCCGTTAATTTCTTGAAGGAATATAGAGGCCAGTTTATTCCATTTATTTAAATATTACTAACCATAGATTTGACTCACTTATTTAAATTTATATTAATATACCTTTTATTTCAATTCCACATTACTACCTACTCTCATTCTTATTTTTTATTTCATAAATTTTTACTTTTGTGATTGCCATGTTACATTTTTAAGATATGATTTTGTCAAGCTTTTGTTTCTAAAAGGTGACCCAGATCTGCTCTTAGACTGACTATTAAAACACTGTCTTTTCCTAAATGTGTCCATTGTTAAATAAACATATTCACTTAATTATGAGACATTTTGAGTTATTGTGAAATGAAGACTGATAATAAATCATCAAATTGCAATTCAAGATCCAATATTTACCATGGTAGATAGTATAAATTAACTTCTTTCCGATGATTTTGCAAATCTCGGTCTATGTTTTTTAAGAAACAAATAACAAGCACCGTTCATAAATTTTATTTTAAAGACTTCCTTAATTCTTACTCCTAGTTTTGCACTAAAACTGAAAGTTTTATGTGAAAAACACTTTTGAATCTTTATCAAGATAAACAACTTATAACTTTAAACGATTTCAATCGTTCTTAATTCATTTTTCAAAGAGTCGATTAAGCTTAAAAGTAGGTTGCATACAAACAAGTAGTAGTCATTCTTTCGCCATTAGCCGAAACAAAAATCTGATATTTTTCCACAAACTTATACACCGGCGTCTGTTTTCTCCCTTAATGGGCAAACTTAGTGAAAGAAAAATAACCGAGATGAAGTTTTAACGAGCCCTATTTTTCTATTCTTTTTCGCAAAATTTAATGCCTACGTCATATTTTAGGAAGTTTTCTATTTTGGAAGCTTAAGAATGTCTCGGGTAGGCATTAATAAAACCTTAATTTATTAAATATTTCCTGAATATTACGACCAAATGAAAAAATATGAATTTTAATAATATATGGAAATCGCTCGTTTATAAGCGGTCAGAAAAATATCCCAAACTTCATTTTCTGGGTATCTCAGGTATTTCGTAAAATCTATAGTAATCTCGAGGTTTAGCATAAGCGGTCACTCTTATATACGAAGACGCCCTGGGGAGGGTTTATCAACCCTTGTTGGACCCTTCTTGCCGAGAAGATATGAAATTCTCCGACCTCCAATAAACATTGCCTAAAATCTTTCATGTCAGGTATGCCCCTTAAATCTTTCCTATAGCCGATATCTATATTGAAGATAGTATCAGAATTCACAATATTTGTGTGTGTAAACAATATGGTTTTTACATTTAGGTGGAAGTAAAAAGAAGAAATACGTCTGCTTTTTTGATATTCGTTACGTTTTGAATACATTATGGTATAATTTATATCTATAACGGACTCTTCTTTTATAAAAGAAAAATTAAAAAGGCAATCAGAGAAATAAGTCTAGAAAAATAAGAAGAGAATTAAATAAGAAATTAAAAATAAAATCTGTATTGTTGTGACGAACTCATAATGAGTTACGTTACTTATTTTATTGGGTATCACGTCACTTATATTAAAAATCATTTTAGAAAATACTATCTCACACGCTCAAAAATTAAAAAGAAGAAGAAACCAGACTTATTTACATATTTAAAAGAAATATGAACTTAAATCTTTAACGATACCTTTTCTTTTATTTAAATACAATAATTTACTTGAGGTATATTTTTTTTTATATGCTTAGGAGCTAAGGTTTAATTTATTAATATCTGAGCTCGTTTCTTTTTTTCAATATCCTACCTAACTTTGTTATGAATATTAAATTGAAAACGAGAAGACCTACTTATTTATTAAAAATACTTAATTTGAACCACAGTTTCGGTACTACTATCGTTATTAAATTAAATACAGTTAAGTTAAGGCAATACTTAAAATACTTTTTTTTATATTTTCACAGTTGATTAATAGCTTGGCAAACTTTTTTATATTTTTAGAGATTAATAGATTAAACCTTAGCTCCTAGATATATCTAAAAAAAGTATTATACCTAAAAAATTACCATTATATTATATTATTATATTATATTATACCTAGTAAATTTATATATATAAAACTTATTAAACTTAAATTAAATTAAATATAACAAAAAGTATCGTTAAAGATTTAAGTACATATTTCTTTTAAATACGTGAATAATTAATTTAATACTAATTTCTTCTTCTTTTTAATTTTTGAGCATGTGGGATAGTATGCTCTAAATTGATTTTTATTATAAGTGACGTAATACCCAATAAAACAAATAACTCATTACAAATTTTTTAGAATTAAATGTTAAAAAATGCTGAAAAGACAGTAGTGCAATAACATCAAGATTCCTATTAATTAAAAAAAATAAAACTAGGAGTCGTTGGCATAAAAATTAGTAAGATCGATGACCGGAATAAATAAAAAATTACTTTAAAAGTTAAACCACAGGAAATGAGCACTAGAGGTGGCGTTAAGACCAAAGGTACCTGGGACTGTCTTTCCTTTTGGACATGATTTCCAAAAACTTAAATAAAAAAAGTTTTGATGCACGGATTTTTATGATTTTTTCAGTGAAAGCTAAAGAACATTCTAAAAAAACTTTTCAGAAAAAAATCAATCCGATATGAGCTCTAGAAGTGGAGTTGTGGCCTAAGGTACCTGAGACTGTCTTTCCTCTTGAACATGATTTCCAAAAACTTAAATAAAAAAAGTTCTGATAAACGGATTTTTATGATTTGTTTACTGAAAGCTGAAAAGAATTATAAACAATCTTCTAAGGTAAAAATCAATCTGATATGAGCACTAGAAGTTGAATTATAAACTAAGGTAGCTGGGACTGTCTTTCCTCCTGGACATATTTTTTAAAGACTTGGATAAAAAAGGTTCTGATACATTGATTTTCATGATTTATTAAACGAAGGCTTAGAAATATTTCAGAAAATATTTTAAAATAAAAATCAAGTTTATTTGAGTACAAGAAGTGGGACTGTCTTTCCTCTTGGACATGATTTCCAAAAACTGAAATAAAAAAAGTTCTGATGAACGGATTTTTATGATTTCTTTATTGAAAGCTGAAAAGAATTCTAAACAATCTTCTAAGATAAAAATCAAACCGATCTGAGCACCAAAAGTTGAATTATAACCGTACCTTAAGTTATAATTCAACTGGGACTGTCTTTTCTCCTGGACATAATTTCTAATGACTTGGATAAAAAAATTTCTGATACATTGATTTTCATGATTCATTAAACGAAGGCTTAGAAATATTTCACAAAAACTTTTAAAATAAAAATCAAGCCGATTTGAGTACAAGAAGTGGAAGTATGACCCAAGGTACCTAGGATTGCCTTTCTTCTTGGACATAATTTACAAAAACTTGAATGAACAAAATTCTGATACTTTGATTTTCATGATTTTTTAAACGAAAGCTTAGGAATATTTAACAGAATCTTTTAAAATAAAAATAAAGCCGATCTGAGCACTGGAAATAGAGTTATAATTCAAGGTGCCTGGGACTGTCTTTTCTCTTGAACATGATTTTCAAAAACTTTAATAAAAAAAATTCTGATGAACGGATTTTCATGATTTCTTTATTGAAAGCTGAAAAGAAATCTAAACAATGTTCTTAGATAAAAATCAATCCGATCTGATTACCAAAAGTTGAATTATAACCTAAGGTACCTGGGACTGTCTTTTCTCCTGAACATTATTTCTAAAGACTTGGATAAAAAAGGTTCTGATACATTGATTCTCATGATTTATTAAACGAAGGCTTAGAAATATTTCACAAAATCTTTTAAAATAAAAATCAAGCCGATTTGAGTACTTGAAGTAAAGTTATGACCCAAGGTACCTAGGATTGTTTTTTCTCTTGGACCTAATTTACAAAAACTTGATTGAAAAAATTTCTGATGCATTGATTTTCATGATTTTTAAGTGGAAGCTTAGGAATATTTAACAGAATCTTTTAAAATAAAAATCAAGCCGATCCGAGCACCAAAAGTAGAGTTCTGACTCAAGGTACCTGGGACTGTCTTTCCTCTTGGACATGATTACAAAGATTTTATAATTAACATCAGGAGCCATGTAAAAAACACCATATACTGAAGAAACACTATTATATATTATTTTTGGAAATACGTTTTTGAAAGAATTTATTATTTTATATTTAAAATAATTTCTGATATACAATAATATCTGATAACAATAATTTCAAATATCCACTACGTTTACCCTTGCTCCTATCTGTTTCACACCCATTTCTGATAAGAGAATACCCGTCAATATTTAGTTTACTGTTATAAATATTGTCATTAAGCGTTTTAAATATTTCCAGAAAATCAAATTATTTGATATTGTTTATGTAATTTTTCAAACATTAGATCTTGGTTTAAGAGGTTACCTTCATTGCTGGTATCCTTAAGTCCAATTAATCGAATGCTATTTTTCTTGGATAATTGCTGCAGATTTTTAACTCTATATTCAAATTTTTTTGGCACATCAGCTTTCATAATTTCAGTTCGATTTGGATTTTTAGTATTGGATTTTAGCATTTCTATTTCAGCCTTAAGCAAATTTATTTCGGTAATAATAATTGAACTTGTCCGAAAATTACTAGTAGACGTTTTAATAATTACTTAGTAGATTTCATCCGCTACTTTACTTCATTTTAACGAGTCAACCAGAGACTTCTCAAATCAGATTGTTGTTCGTGGAAGCCATTTGTCTAAATAAGTTAAAATAATAAAAAAGAAAGTATTCAAAGGCAGCACTAGATTGTTGGAGAGAATTACTTTTTCTCGCTGTAACTGTAAAGTTTTTGTCTATGTTAGACTAATTTAAAATGAAATAAAAAAAATGCTTAAAAATCGATAATGTCGCTTCATATTTGGTACAGTAAATTAATCAAATGGTACGGTAATCAAATCAAATATAAAACATAAAATTGTATTATAAGTGTGATACCTTAATACGTCTTATAATTATAGTATTGATTTTTATATTTACAAACTCAAATCGCTTTAATTAAACTTTCTGCAAACACGCACAATAAATCAATACTCACAAAATTCTTTTTAAATAAGTGAGTGGTAACTGAGATTGATCAATTAAATTTCTATGAGTAATTATGATTTGGTTCCCGGTTACTACTCTTAATATTTTCAATTATATTGATGTTTTTAAATTATTGGTCACAGAATATTAAAGTAAAATAAATTCAAGTTCGACAACCAATTAACGCCACTTAATAAACACAAAAACCCGTTTTGGGAAACGTTAAAAAAATAATTTGCTCTAAAAGCATGCAGGATAAAAATGATTCAACCCCGTTTAACATCAAACGACCGAGCATCCTGTCCAAACAAATTTTAAATTTGAACGTTTGTCCTCGGGTGCTGATTGGATTTGCTTAATTCAACTGAACATAATTTACTATCTAGACATTTAGTGAACGGTCATTAGCTGACTGGCAACGCTTTTGCTCGATACAACATTTTTCAGTTAATAATTATAACGCAAACAGCTTTTTTAGGCAAAAAATTTAAAATGTTGTTGCTACATAAACCACCAAAAAACACAAGTTCTTTAAAAACAAATATTTCTCAAATACTTCATAAAAGTAAACTCGAATCCATTTGAGTTGAGCATGTTTAGACCTTCCACTATTTAAATTTTATTTTGTTGTGTAATTGATATTTCCATGATGTAATTGATTTTATAAAATATGACCAATTGTAACAATATCAATTTTAAGTTAAGTATTTACACCTATTAGAAGGATAATTCTGGATTTATACAAATTTTTTGCAAATTAAATAATAAAAAAAATCTCTATTAAATCCTATATTTTAAATATTTTTATCTAAAACTTTGTTTTTATAAAAATATATTATGAAATATTTATTTAGTATTCATTCACTTGAATTATTAGCTAATATTTAGCTTTTTCAACCCCATACCTAATTAAAAATAATTTCGAATCTTTACAAGTATTCAGCTCTAATAATAAGGGCGCTGTGTTGCGCAGAATGCCTTTTGACAAAATAATTAATTAAACAAACGTACTTTAATAAAATTAACATAAACATTTATTTCATTGTTTTCATTTTTTTTAATTATTGCTTAATTTTTATTATTGTTTACAAGTTAAAAAAAAACTACTTCAGACTAACAATTTATTTATTTTGGTCGATGTTTAGATCTTTATGAAATATTCCTTACGACTCTTAAAGATACACAAAAACAAACCATCTGGATACAAAACCCGTACATTCTGGCATAGGTAAAAATATAAATAGTTATACATAGTTACAAAGGTTAATTCACAACAAAAAAGCTCTATACCATGAAAATTCTATAAATCGTTTTACTTATTATGGTCTTACAAATAATTTTACTATTTGCGATATATCTAAGTGTATGTAAAGTTTTTTCGATTTGATAAAATGTTTCTCATATTATCTTTTGTAGCCTTTTGGTTTTAAAATTTAAAAAGCTAAAAAATTGTGTTAAGTGTAAGTTTCTTTTTATTTAGTTATTTTATAAATGCGAATAAAGTATAAGTTTTTAAAACATGTAGGCTCAAAAAAGAAATTTGTCAATAATGTTCGATTGAGTTACTTCAAAAAACTCGTAGAAAATAGCATTCTTATTGCTATTTAAAAAATATGAAACTTTTTAAAAAAATAAATTAAAAAACAATAATAATCTAATGATTATAATTGCTATAAAACTATAATTTAATAATTAATAATTATAATTGCTAAGATATATATTATGATATACCTACTCAATAAATATTTTACAAGAGTCATGTGAAATTTATGCCAAAAAAAAACTGAGCATTTCCTTAATATTGATCCTGGTTGGGAACTTAAAAGTGTTACTCAGAAGATAATTGCTTGTGGAAATAAATTTCTGAGTCAAAAATATGCTATTCTAGAGCGATTATGTTATTGAGGTATTTTTTCATTTAAGTATTTCTGCTTTAAGGAGAGTGTAAATATTTTTCGATATAAAAATGAGTTTTATGAATTTAATGACTGTTTTTATTAAAACTCAAAACACTTTTATTTACAATTTTTAATTGCATTTTTTTTACCCATTTAGGTAACTCGAAACGAAAACACCCCTTATAATTTAAAATGTATACTAAAAACTTTGTTTTTAAAATATTCATATCCATTTGAGTTATGCATTAAATTAATACAATGTTGAAAAGAATTAAGCTCATTCAAGCGGTATAATATAATATATAGAAAATAGTTGTATGTAAATTTTGGTGGGTCTAATATTTTTCATATTTTTTATCCACTGATGAAACTTAAGGTCGTTTAAAATGTTTCACCATTGTCAAAAATTTCTCCATTTATTTTTTATCATTAACTTTCTAGTTTTTTTTATTTACGATCACTACTGAGTTCCATCCATGTGGGCTTAAACCTTTAATTGAGGATAATCAACTTTAATGTTTTCAGTAGTAATAACTACCTAAAAAATTATTCTTACTACACTATGTTTTTACAATTTTAAGCAACGTTAACTGCCAAATGATAAGTGGGTGCATGACATATACGTTCATGACATATATATCATCACATCGACACATATGTGTCGCACATTGAAATTCGGTTTTAAAACTATGTGCCGTTTTTGGAACACGGACTCTTTACATTCTTACAAAAAGTAAAATACATAGCTTGGGAAAATAGAGAATGTTAATGTATATTTACTAAAAATATTTTTTTGGCGTTAGAAAGAAGTATTATATCAGTAAGTTGTAAATTAAAAATATCACTTACCCAAAAACTCGTTATGACTTCAGTTATAAAAAAACGAAACACGAACACGTTTTTTTGCTCTCTAAGCTCAAAAATTAATATTTCTCTTTTATATTCTTTATATACTGAATCAACCTAGACGTTATCCAATTTCGCAGTTTTCTCAGCAACGCCAATGCTGCGGTATATTAGGTACTTAAATTAGCTGATTGGGTCGCGTCTACTATATATGCGTCACAAAAATATTTTTTTGTAAAGAGAACATTAGAATTTGCTTTTAGCCAAAGTTTTTTAATAATTAAAAGTAAAGGAAAGCGTAGGAGTAAAAAATAACCCAGATGAACGAAAAAACAGTAGTTAATGTGCTGAAGGAATTATGGTCCTGTAATATTTCTGTCACTTGAAAATTTTTAGAGCAACTTATATAAGATTTTTATCTTAAGCAAGCTAAAGTGCTACAAAGAATAAAATCAATAAACTTCCAGGAATTAAACGAAGATTCTTTTACTGCTTAAATAAATCGTTGGCTCAATTGCTTAAAATTTAAACAAAAAATTAAAACTAGTCGATAGCCAAACTACCTAAAAATTAAAAATTGTTAAATCTACAATCTGAAAATTAGATAAATATGAAATGAATTAACTGATACCTGAAATAGTACAACCAGTAAACTAGCTTAAATTTAAATTAAATTGGTAACTCTAGTGTTTTAAAAAATATCATTGATTAAGTAGACTAAAATGTAAATAAATTAAAAAAAAGTCAACTCTTATAAATAACAAAAACTTTTTAACTTCTCGAATTAAGAACAAAATTCTTTTACTGCTTAAAAAAAGTAAATCGATGACTCAACTGCATTAAATTTGAACTAAATTAATAGCTCTACTATTTAAAAGAATATCGACTTACTAAACAGACTAAAACTTAAAGAAATCAAAGAAAATAACGGCTTAACTGCTACAAATAATAATATTATTTAACTTCCAGGAAGCAAAATAAAATTCTTTTAGTGTTAAGTAAAAGTAAATTGATGACACAACTGGCTTGAATTAAAATTAAACTAATGACTCTAGTATTTAAAAAAAAATATCGATTTACTAAACATATTGAAACTTAAAGAAATCAAACTAATAAATTAATGGCTCAATTGCTATAAATAATAAAATTATCTATCTAAAAGTAAATCGACGACTCAACTGCCTTAAATTAAAATTAAATTAATAACTCTAGTAATTTAAGAAATTACGATACAAAATATACTTAAAAAAATCAAAAAAAGAAATTTACGGTTCAACTCATAATTAAGTAGTAAAATTGGATAACTTTAAGAAAATAAAACAATATTCTTTAATTACTTAAAAAAAGTAAATCCATGATTTAGCTGCACAAAATTTAAACAAAAAATTAAAACGAGTTAAGACTAGTCTTGAATGATGTATACAAATGTATACAAAATGTATACAAATATTTAATGATTCAACTACCTAAAATCAATCAACTCAAAACTCAAAGTTTTAATCTTCTCCCAAATATCCTAAAATCGTCAGTAAAACTACTTGCCGAGAATAAGAAAAGAGTTTATGGTAATTTAAAGATAATGGTAAAACTATTTTGTTATTTGAGTATCACACTATGAGACTAATTTTTTAGTTATTACCACTTTGATCCACCCACCAGACTTGAATTCCATATCTAAATAGATATAATAGTATTTATGAGTCTTACCATACACGCAGCACATATCTCCTGTTCCAAATAACCACACATTTTGTAATATCTCTAATATCACTGGGGCCCTTATTTAAAAATATTATCTCAATTAATTGCATTTAACGGTGGCGGTCCTGATGGTCCTGGAATTCCGGCAATATTCTTTAAAGAGTGCGCAGAATCAATTAGTCGTTCATTATGCTTACTATTTAATAAATCGCTTTCTGAGGTCTATGTTTCCTGCGTGGAAAAAGAGGTCAAATTACCACTGTATTTAAAGCTGGCGACAGAAGGGACATCTGCATTTATAGACCTATTTCTATGCTCTCAATAACTGAAAAGATTTATTTTTAAAAGTATAATAACTTATATGATGTTTTTTGAGATAATACATTAATTAGAATTTTCAGGCTAAGAATTAAGGTTTTACCAACTATAAAATTATTATTTTACTTTATTACACTTTTATGCGTGCATGTAGACATCTAGAGCATGCAAGTATAGTTTGGAATCCTTAATGTGCTAAATACACTTAAAGAATTAGAAGGATTCAGCATAAGTTTACTTATTATTTAAACTTTAGATACAATAGGAACTTTTTGAGTGTTGGATCGTACGAGCTTAGTTTAGAGTTTGATAATATGAGTAAGGTATGTTCAAGGCGAATTATCTCTCAAGTAATATTTTTACACAAATTAGTCAATAAACACATAAATTGTTTAGGAACACTCGGTTACTATGTAACGCCAAAAGCTTCAAAAGTCGCAATAATTAACTTTTTATAATCACAGCTACAGCACTAATTATGGCTGAAATTCTTGAGTTTCGCATATGTTACGAGCATATAATGTACATTTTAAACATATCGATCTATTCGATGTCTCGCAAAGAAGCTCACAAACTCTAGCCTATAGCCTAATTTAGTAATTAGTGTGTAGTCTTTAACAGCATATAATTTGCATTAATTCCATATACTAGAATCAATACTTTTTTTAATAATTATTATTTTTAGATAGTTTTTAATTAGTTTGTAAGCAAAATTTCTTTGGTTATTTTTTCTTAGTAAGTTTTTTTTTTACCTACTAATTATTAGTTGGCAATAGCACGCAATTTTTTAATAATTGCAATTTTAATAAGTGTAGTTATGTAATTAAGGAGTTAGCACTCTCGTTTAGCTACCTATGTTGTGATTTAAATTAAAAAGACCAAATAGTAGTATTTGGTCTTTTTAAATCAACACAACAGCAAAACCTAATTAATAAAAGCAATACAAATATATGTATATAAAAAATAATTTATAGGTAGAAACTATGATGACACAAAAGAAATGTTTTTATTATTACCCTACGTAAATGTTTAAACTCTTTATTTACGATCATTAATTCCGCCCATTTGGGCAACCCAATGGGAAGAAAGCGGCAAAGTTTTGGCAACAGATCACTTTTACAGCACCAGCCCGACACGATCTAATAAAGATAGCTCCGTAAAACGGCGTCGACGCATTGTTGGAAATGCTCGGAAGATTACCAAAACTCTAAACTGTAATAAAGGTATCTTACCTTAAGGATTTACGATTATAACAGCCCGGAGGAGGGCGGCCCAACCCCCTTTGCCGAAGGATATATTACTTTCGCCTCCATCGGATGACAACGACAGGGGCGGCTACGGGAAAATCGTTTCCAAGTGCGTGAAATTTAGGTAGAGTGAGGTCTTATTACCTTATTATCATAAATTGGAGGGTTAACGGTGACGCCAGTGTGCTAAAAGAACGTTTTATTAGTTTGTTCTTATTCTAAAAGGGGAGAAGTAATAAAGGGCTTTGAATTTGAAATTTGTTTAATTTAAAGGTAGGGGGTGTATGCTGTTTATGAACAAACTGTAAGGAGTAAATTTCATTATTCGGTTGTAAAAAAAGTTTACGAAGGGATTTGGTAATTAGGGCAAAATTTAAATGAAGAAATTGGGCCTTTGAGTTTACAATGATGTTTTGTAAGGTTACTCGATTTGGTAGATCTGTTATCGATTCATGAGATAACGAGCTTTTTTTAATTAAAAGTTGCAAACAAAATCTTTAAAAAGCTGCAAAATACGAAAAATCACCTAATATGTAATTTGCTCTAAATATACATTGAAGTGTCAAAATAACAAAGCGTCCAGTTCTTTGGCTTACAGAAAAGTTATGAAGTTTACGATGAGTCTGATGAGAAACATAAAAAATAAAACTGACACCAACTGGAAAGAATATCAATCATTTCGGAATCTCGTTAATATCAGAGTAAGACCAGAAAAAAAAACTTTCTCTAGGAAAACAGGCAACGAAGATCAACCTAATAAGTCTGATATTACTGCAAGTTTTTTTCTCAATTTTTTTTTTAGGTAAGTTCAGAGCATAACACTAGTCTTGTCAATACATATTATAATAAAAAAAACCTTTAAAGACAATGAAACAACTCACGTAGTCTGCTTTTCAAAAGAATCACAATACTACTACAGTTTTACTTTAGTATCTGATGACATTTTTAGGGCTTGGGATGGAAACTTACATACTTGTTAAGGTGCTTCATAGGGTAGTGTGCTAGGTCCGCTTTATTTTTGTATACATATAGTAGACTTTTCTTAATTTTTGCAATATTGTAAGAGCCATCAATTTCCGGATGACACACAAGTCTATAATTATTTTAATCCTAATAATATCTCTTTGGCATGTAGGTACATGAACACTCATAGACAAACCATTTATAATGTTTCCATAGCTCATTGACTTGTTAATGAAAACAAAATTCAATTAATTTCGTTTGTAAAATACTACTTCAAATCTAATAAACTTTTTAAATAGTGTCTTTTATTGACTTTAAATGGCATTTTGGTAAACTCAGTAGACAAAAGCAACCATTTGAAGAAGAAGTTTTATTTAACTTAAAAAAGCCAAATAAAAGCTCTTGATATAATGAGAATGCATAACTTAAATGGAAACGAACATTCATTTATAAATTCCTTATTATATTTGCCAATAACAAAAATATAATAATAAAACAATAATATAAAAAACATCTGAAGAAAATATATAACAATTTTCTTTATAAATCTAAGAAAAAAATTGTTGATTGGTTTAAAAATTTAAAAAGAAAGACTATGTAGTAATTATATTCAGTGTAAATGCGTACGAGTTTACTTTATAAATATGTTTTTATTCAAGGTGGCCATTTGAAAATAAAACAGTTACGAAAAAACAAGTTTTCAGACTGGCCAATTTCTTTTTCGGGGAAACCTTAGTTATTTATATCTTTGATTTTTTCCTATACATAATCTTTATATAGAAAAAATAGTAAGAGAAGGCAAACTACTTCACAAATAAAATGCTATTCCTAATTTCATGCTATCATCAGACTAAAAGGTTACTGAACATTTTATTTTGTCGTTGTTCATATTTTTTAAATGTGTAAGTACGAGTAACTTACACATTCTTCTGATGATAGTAAGAACACTTGTCAAATTGCATCACTCCTAAAATTAGAAATATTATTTTATTTGTGCAGAAAATACTTACTAACCCTAGTAACTTTTTTATGTCACATTTACTGTACTTTAGAATGGACTTTTTCATTAATCTTTATACTGATAAAAGAGGTTTTCTTTAGTTCTTTATATAAGTATTAATTATTTTACGTTGACTATTTTTAATAGTAATTTATTCTGGATAATAAAACAATACTTTAGTTAATATAAATCTATTAAAAACTTAATAGTTTAAGAGTTAATATACAATATATAATATTAATATTGTTTTCATAAAACTACTAATTGATTTCATTAAGTCAATTTTAAAAATTCTCTTTCTATATAAATAATAATTAACACATCTGATAAAGCTTGCATTCAAATTAATTTACATATAATACAAAATAATTGATTTTGTATTTGGGTCATTTATTTTTGGTATAAACTAGTTTTTAAAATTTTTGAATTCATTTAAGTTATGCATTTACATAAAACAAGAAAATAATATTTTTAAGAAAATACAGTTTTTGGATACTTATCAAGTAGTGAAATATAAATTGCACGTCAACAGCTTTTTCCTTTTTAAATTTCAGCATTTTCCAGTATATTCAGTAAAGTTGCTAAGCAGATTAGACGATTTATTATTTACAAGATGTTAAAAAATAAATACCGCCAATCACAATTGTTACAATAGGAGATTTCGATGAAATAAGTTTATTAAAGTAGGTTTCATGTAAAGCAAAATTATGAATATTGTATTAAAAAATTTATATCTTTCACCTACAAACATATGAAGCTACATACCGCAAAAGCGTCCAAATTATTATTCGCAATGAAACCAACTTTTTAGTTTTGCTTTTTATTTTGCAAAACTTTATCGCCGATGCATGCCAACTTCGCTTACATTGTATAAAAGTTTTACGATTATGACATACGAATATTTCTCTGGAATTTCGTCATTTTTGATGTTTCATAAGTGGGTAACAACAAAACAAACCGAACTGACAACAGACATGTCGGATTTTAATGTAGCATACTTTTATATATGCCCGATAATTACGTTTCTGCATACTTCTTTGTTATTAAAAAAAATACAATATAATATTAATAAAATTTTGTTCAATTCAAAATTAATTTCACAAAGCAAGTAATAAGTTACAAGTTATAAATGTAATTGGAAACACGATGAATTTATAAGTTTCCATTCAAAAAATGTGCATATAACTAGTTCGGACAAAATAGAATCTAACTGTTTAAATAGTATTGTACTTATAAGCTATATAATATAATGACAAGATTATTTGTTTCGACAAAAACCATATTAGGATGTAAAATATACGAAACAATTTACGTTATTTTATTTATAAGATAATCAATATGAACATCCCATTTAAGTAGCCTATCAAAATATACTCATAATTATTTTAAACTATTTACACAATCAATTCTAGTACTACATTGATAGTGACTATAATTTAAACAGTTAGAAATATGTAAACATGCTATAGTGTAATGTGACAGGTTAGATCTTCTTATGACATAATACATAAACTTTGTTTTATCAGTATTTAAGGTAAGAAGACTGAAATCAAACTACACTATTACTTGGAATAACCGAAAATAAGCCAGTAATATACATTGCAAATAAAAGAGACTAACAACACCATACTTAATTTTCCCTGCTATTTTCTATATCCTAAAAATGATTTTTATAGCCAATTATATCCAATTATAGCCTTTTCTTCCAGACGTTTCAGCAGAACATCGCAACATATATTATCAAAATCCTTTGCTAAATTAATATAGGTGGTCATACATTTCAAGCTTATGTTCAAATTAGAAGCAAAAGAGTTAGTTATTTTTATAAGAGCGTCCTCTGATCTGCAATTTTCCCTAAGCCCGTATTGTTTATTAGATATATTATACGTATTTATTATATATAAGCACTTTTCAATTAATTTACTAATATAACTAATCAAAGCCATTGGCCCATAGTTAGATGGTTGCTTTTTACTACCAGATTTATATAGAGAGATAATAATTGTCTTTTTTAGGTTTAAGTACCAGGATGAATTACTGAGGATAATATGAATAACATATTAAAAATTAGGATATTAATTTATAGATATTTTCTTGCGAATTATATGGGTGCCAAAACATTATTAACAAAATTAATATAAAAATTTAGAGACTAATTTACAAAAAAGCCAGAATACCTTATATTTTTAAATTATACACTTCTACAAGAGTATTTTTACTTTTTTTTTCAACTTACAATTAAAAGTTTTTTGAACCTTTGTATGGCATATCAGTCGATTATGACAGGGTTTAAATGTATGTTTCTGTTTTTTTTCTTTTGTTAATTTTTTTTTAAATTCACTCCTTATGTTTGTGGTGTGAATTTAATAAAAATAAATAAATATGTATAATTCAAAAAGCTCAGCTTTTGTATTTTAACAGAAGATGTCATATTATAAATATTCATATTTTTTTTTAAATATTTTTATATAAAAATGTTTGATCTATATCATTAAGTAATTTTTAAAGTCGAAAGATTACAAAAATATTATTTAGTTTTTTAAACATAAAAATTAGATCATAATGAGAAATTAAATTTAAAAAAAGGAGAAACTAAAAGTGGACAAATATCAACAAACACACCATAATAGTTAACTTTTTAGCATCATATTGAAACAAATAAAATAATTTAGATTTTCCTAAAAGTTCTAAATTATAAATCAGATAAAAATAAATAAAAAAAATATTCTTAAGATTTCTAAGCAAAAACAAAAAATTTCGAAATTTACTAAACACAAATAAGAAAACCACAAAAATAAGCTACTAAGCAATAAATATTTTAATTAGTAAATAAGCTTTAATAGGAAGAACAATTAAACTACCTTTATTTTATTTAAAAATTTAAGATAAATAAATAAATAAGCCTTAAAAAAGGAAAGGTTTTCAAAAAAATGTAAACATTAAAAATAAGAAAGAAAATGGCACTATACATTTAAGAAAAGTAAAAAAATTGATTGAATATGTGAAGAAAAAAAAACAAAAAATGTAAACATACAAGAAATAAAAAGTGAAATTTAAAGCAAATTCTTTAAAAAAATTAGAATAAAAATCGTAAAATAAAATTAAACAGAAAATTCAAAAATTAATCTAGCAAACACGAAACTAGAAAATCGATATCATAAAATATGAGCCTTTTAGTATTATAATTTTGTGTTTTTAATTTTTTTTTAATTTAAACTAAATTTTTTACTAAAAAAGTACTACTTACTAGAAACTATTTTTTTTATTTTATTTAAAAAATTAATTCCAAGATAATATTGACACAATAAATTTAACACATAAATAAAAATTAAAAAGAAACATTATTAGAAATAATAACTTTTAGAACTGTATGTAAAAGAAAAAATAAACAAAATGGCTGATGGCATATGCAGTTTTTTGCATTAATTTAATATGCAATAATTTAATAGAAAAGGGCAATCCAAGTTTTCCAATAATTGAATAGTTAAACTTATTAAAGCTATAAACTAAAGTCAAAAATTGAAAAGAAAAACATATGAAGAAAAAAGAAATAAAGTTAAAAGAGAAGAGAATTTCAAATGGCAAATAAAAAAAGAAACTCAATTTGTTTCTCTTAATTAAGGCATAAGAGATAAGTCTTTTATAAAATGTACTAATTATACAGGGTGTCCCAAAATTAGTGGATGAAACGCGAACCCTGTATTCTTTGGTCAAAAATAACCTCACTTTTTCCTATAAACATATATCGGCAAACGCCCCCCAAGGGAGCTACGCCCCTTTTAAAGGGGGCACCTGAAGATGGTTTTTTTCCACTTATTTTCGAAACGGGTAAATATAAAAATTTTTAATTTTGGTATTCTCCCAATTTTGATATGATGAATTTAGTTGTCATTTCATAATTTTCATTATTTAGTCAGGCGCGTATCATTTAGGGAGTGAGCCTAAAAAAATACTTAAAAAAAATTGTTTGCAAAGATTTTGTTTTTTTTTTCTTTAAATTTTAAAAATTTAAAGCTTTTTACGTAAAAAAGTACCTCTTGGTCAATAACGCTAGGAATTAGCATTTTCGAGAAAAACGCATTTAAAAATAACGCTGCATAGTATTAATAATAACAATTTTTATTAAAACTCAATAGCACGCTTCAAAAGTACATTGACAAATAAAATTGCAAACAGATAAAAATACTAATTTATTTGAGGCAAATGTTCAAACAATTTTCCGTTTTCCTGAATGCATAACCTGAATCTTTTTTGAATGTTTTGGATCGATCTAAGAATTTCAAATCGGTTTTCTCTTATTTGGCCTGCAGCTGCGAGAATTCGCCTCTAAAGCTCTGGAGTATCAATTTCGGTGGCATAAATAATATTGCACATATTACCCCAAAGATAATAATCCAGAGGATTAAGGTCGGGCGATCGTGCAGGCCAGTTTATTGGACAACCTCGGCCTATCCATCTGCCTGTAAAATTATTGTCCAGCCAGTTTCTCACCTGTCGGCTGTAGTGAGCTGGTGCCCCATCGTGCTGAAAAATCATTTCCAGCCAAGTTTCTATGGAACATCGTCCAGTAAATCTCTGAGATTGTTTTGAAGAAAATTTAAATAATGACGATCAGTTAACCTGTGTGGCAAAATAATTGGGCCTATCAATTTATCTCCTATCAAACCCGCCCATACGTTAAAGGAAAATCTATGCTGAAAGTTAGTTCGTCGAACTACTCTCGGCTTCTTGATGCTCCAAAAATGAGTATGACGGCTGTTAAAGCGCTTACTCCTAGAAAAAGTTGCCTCGTCTGACCACAAAATTTTTTGACGAAGATTTGGGTGATTTAAAATCCAATGACAAAAGTCTACTCGAGCTGGAAAATCTTTTTCTTCTAACTCCTGAACCCTTTTATTATGAAAAGGATGGTATCCTAACATCTTAGTCATTCTTCCAATCTGAAATTATTTTTAAATATTTTAAATTTCATAGGAAATAAGCCTTAACCTTAGTAAGCCACTAAACATTCCAGTTAGTCATCAAAAGGATTTGTTTTGGGGTGTTTGATGTTTGTGATAAGACTTATCCAAGTAAATAAAGTAAATAATAATAATAATGGTAATTAGAGTCTTTTGAAATGAATTTAATGCGATCCGACGATAATAATTAATAACAACACTATTTATACCAATCTCAATTTTCAGTTATAAGTACTACTAAATTTAATTTTTTGGATAACAAATTAGGTACTTAATTATTTATTTATCATATTTAAATTTACTTACATTTGACTTTAGGATATTGGTAATCTCTTCTAAGGTTCTCAATGATATTTGAGGGTTTTCTTCAATTAAATTCAGTACTTCCCCATAACCATCATTTGCAATTAGTCTTCCTTGCCCTCGAGCATGTTCGAAGGATCCATATTCAAGTAAATTTCTATAAAATAAAGCCTTCTTGCAGGAAACCTCCGCCGATACTCTCGTGCAGCAGCATGTGCGTTTCCATTGCAAAACCCATACATAAAATAAATATCTACTTTTTCACGGGTCGAAAAGTCTTCCATAGTTAAAAAGATATTAACAATTTGAATGCAAAATGACAACTAATCAATTACAACAAATGTTAATGTCATTATGCAGTGTGTCAATTTTTTCCAAAGCCTGCTACTAAGTTTTCATAAAAATTGATAGTGAAAATAATACTATGCAGCGTTATTTTTAAATGCGTTTTTCTCGAAAATGGTAACTCGTAGAGTTATTGACCAAGAGGTACTTTTTTACGTAAAAAGCTTCAAATTTTTAAAATTTAAAGAACAACAAACAAAAACTTTGCACACAATTTTTTTTTAGGTATTTTTTTAGGCTCACTCCCTAAATGATACGCACCTGACTAAATAATGAAAATTATGAAATGACTACTAAATTTAGCATATCAAAATTGGGAGAATACCAAAATTTAAAATTTTTATTTTTACCCGTTTCAAAACATCTTCAGGTGCCCCCTTTAAAAGGGGCGTAGCTCTCTTGGGAGGCGTTTGCCGATATATGTTTATAGTAAAAAGTGAGGTTATTTTTGACCAAAGAATACAGGGTTCGCGTTTCGTCCACTAATTTTGGGACACCCTGTATATTTCTGTATTAATTTTTTAATGTAAATACTATATAATTACAACAAATAAATTTAATTTTAATTATACAACAACATAATTAACCAATAATAACAGGAACTGTCCGCGCCTCAAAAATTTCCTATAAACTGCCATAAAAATCCTAACATAAATAATAGAACTAGACCATTTTATTTTATTTACCACACGTTAAATATTACGAACGTTTTCATATAAAATTCTCTTTTATTGAGTCTAAAATTTCCGTAGCTATATTTCAGTGGGATTAGGGATACCGTTAAAATTTCATTTTCTTACTGTTTAGTGTGATACGCTAGCGGCACTTCGCACACAGTTCAAAATAACTGCCACCATTAAACTCTTGGCACGGCAGTTAAAATGCTACTTTTGCCCCTGCTTTCTGCCTGATTTAATATTTCCATTGTTTTCTACATTAAACGAGAATGTTCCTGTAAGTTATTTAAAAAAAATTATAATTTTTAGCAACCTTTTTTTTTAATGTAAAGAACTATTTATAGGAATCTTAAAACTTAGACACAATATACAATAACGAGTTTGTTAGGACTCTCGCAAGTTTCTCGCATCCTAGTTTCCAATCCTTAAGGTCTTTCCAGTCATGTAGTTGTAGAAGATCTTCTTTGTTTACCCCTTTTCCTGCAGTTGGTGTAGACCCACAGTAGCATTCGCTTTGGCCATCGTTGATCATTTATCAAATATTTAGAGAAATGATTGTTTAGTGTCAAATGTTTTTTGTAGTGATGTTAGTAGAATTATATTGGGTGCATTAAACACTTATAGATTTTTAAAGATTTATGCATCATTAGGTTCACAAAATTTTGAGAAAGATTTTTTTAATAGCAATGTGCCAAAACAACCAACCAAAACTAAAAATTGTAAAGGACCGCTTATAATAATGGATGAATTTAATAATTGTGTTATTAGGTCTAAAAATTTACGTAACAAAATAAATTTTTGTAAATCTTTTAATAATATAATTAGTTAACTGAAATGTAAAAATATATGGGAATTACTTCATAAAAATGTTCAGTTTAGTTTTTATAGAAAAAATTGTGAAACTAGAATATGTTAATATGTCAATAAAGTCCATGACATAAAAAATACCGATAACATTTTCTGACCATCGTTAATAATACCTCTAAATCCTGACAAAACTGATATTAAAAAACATGGATGGAGATATTGGAATAATTCAATTTTAGATAATATTAAAAATATAGAATCATTTGTAAATTACTCAAAAGAAAAAAAATAAAATCAATGAAGATAATTTAGTTAAATGGTGGTTTACAGTTTTAAACCTTTGTTAAAAAATTTGTTAGACAATTGGAAATAGATTGAGCTATAGACAGGAAAAATACACTGGAATATTATAACGAGCTTCTATTTGGTTTATGTAAATAAAAAGTGACAGACAAAACATAAGATTTAATTAAACAAATAAAACAAAACATATTAGAAATAAAAGAACATTTCTTAGAAGAAAATTTTATTGACAATTTAGAAAATAACGATAGATTTTAATTATACAAAGCAAAAAAAAAATAAGAAAATGACAATAAATATAGTTTTAAACGAACAAAATATAGAAATAAAGATATTTTAAACCATTTTGAATATACATATAGAAAAAATTCAAGAAAATAGAATTGAAGCAAATGATGTAAAATTTGTTTTAACATACATAAAAAATAGCCTAAATAAAAGTGATCTTAATATAATAGAAAAAGTCATTTTAGAGAAAGAATTACTACAAATGCTAAAAAGTTGCAATAAGAAAAAAACACCTGGATTAGATGAAATCATATATGAAACGTATTTAAGATAGGAAGAAATGGGAACGGATATAATAATAAATATACTTTTAGGCAATTCTAACCTTAACCATAATAGTTTAGGACAAAGAATAATTATAATAATTCCGAAAGACAAAAAAGCTTAACCAATAGAACAATTTTCGCCTATTACACTTTTAAATACAGATTTTAAATTACTCTCTCATCGCAAATAAAACTAGCAACATATAAAATATAACTAGCAATATAAAAAAGCAAAGTCTAAAATTTAGTAAACCGTTACCTTTTGAAATAAATAAGGAAAAACTATCACTGATGCTTTTTGTATTATATATTGACCCATTTTTACGGTAAATTACAGATAAATTAATTTGTCTAAAGATAAATAATATAACGCATGCAACTTCAGCATATGCGGATGATGTATGTGTATATTTAAGTAATAAACAAGATGTTCAACAAATGATGGAAATATGAAAATAAATATATAAAGAAATATAAAATAAAAAATGAAAATAAATATATATGAATGACGGACAGGGGCTATGTCAGAATAAGAACAACGTTAAAATGTTAGGGTTATATTTTTGTAAAAATGTAGAGCAGCCAATACAAGAAAACTGGCAAATAATTACAAGGAATATATGGTATCCAAATATATTTATGTTCAAAAGTAGGGTATACAACATAGGTTTTACCCTTAATAGCAATGTGTAGTCAAAATATTGTTAGAATAATAAAACATTTTTTATGATCTGGCAGATATAATAAAGAATAATAATAATAATGATAATAAAAACTTTCATTTCAATAAATATACATTATAAATACAAGATTTTAAAGTAATGGCGAAGTCTAGCCCTAAACGCTACTCTAACTTAACCACAAAAAGAAAAAATAGCATATGGTTTTTTTTTAATTACATAAACTAACAATAATAAAATTACGATTCTATTCCATAAAACTACAATATAATACTTATAGGTTAAACATAACAATAATGAGGTTTATAGAGTCTTGTTGGGAGAGATCAACAAGGTAATAACTTATTTTAATTTAATATTAAGAATATAAAAAGAATATATAAGGTTATAGATGCAGGAGCCCATTTAAAATCAAATATGATTAAACAATAAATTTTATAAAATAATAAGAATCTTGTTTGTTTATATAAAATCTAAGGCTAAAGGGATACTGTATGTACAATGTACATGATGGCATGCCCTCCTACGCTTATTTTTGAAATAGATATTCCCTAAATTTATATTTAAATTTATTTACATTTAAAAGTTTAAACTCATTAGGTATATTATTATATAATTAAATAGCATTAAACAGAAAAGATTTTTTGTAAAAAGTAGATTTAAATGTAGGCATGGTGAAGAATCCTTTATTTCTTATGTTCAAATTATGTACTTTACCTCTAGGGATAAACTTATTTTTTAGTTTTTTTATTGAAGAAGTTGATACTGGTACTGTAACAATCTTGTGTACAAAATTTGCTAAATGAAGCTTGCACCTATTTGACATGTTAAGCTATTTAGTTTCCTTTATTTTATGTGATATATGTTCATTCCTTTTAATACCATATATTAATCTGCAACAAGAATTTTGCATTTTTTGGATTTTTTCTTTTTCTACTAATCGAAGACATGGCATGTATATAAAATCACATTACGAATAATGGCTCAGGACGAGACTATCGCACAGTATTTTTTTTTTTTAATCTAAAATTAAGCGAATGTCTTTGGCTGTACATTAATTTAAGAGAAAGGAAAGATTTTTTATTTAAATGCT
This sequence comes from Anthonomus grandis grandis, assembly GCF_022605725.1. Taxonomy (NCBI): domain Eukaryota; kingdom Metazoa; phylum Arthropoda; class Insecta; order Coleoptera; family Curculionidae; genus Anthonomus; species Anthonomus grandis. The sequence goes on from NC_065549.1 coordinate 12,586,896, forward strand.
TAACATGCTCGTTGTAACGTAAATTTTGACCAATGATTAATCTAAGATTTTTAGCTGAAGTAACATAGGAGAGTTTTGAGCCATCTAACACAATATCAACGTTTTTCTTAATAATGTTGCTGTTTTTATTATTGACAATACATAAAAGTTTTGACTTGCTTGAATTAAGTTGCAGATTATGCTAATAAGATAATGTTCTAATAGTTTCCAAGTCCAGATTGACCTTCTGCGCCGCATCAACATAGTTAGATGTGTCAAAATTGTATACAAGCTGTGTGTCGCCAGCGAAAGCAGTGACTGTGCAGTAACTAGTTGATTGAAGAATATCAGCAGTATATAATAAAAAAAGTAGCGGAGACAGAATTGATCCTTGGGGCACACCAGATCGAATTTTTATAGTTTCAGAGCAACGTGTATTGTACGATACTTTTTGGGATCGATCACTCAGATAGGATATTACTGGCACTTATATAGGATAGCAGGAACACAACTATATCTACCTATTGAAAAAGGTAGGCACAAATTATTAAATGTTGAATTTAAAGCAACGGTTTTATTTATGGAAAATCATTTTAAATAAAATTGTGATAATAAGTCATTAGTATGAGTCATTATTAAACAAAACATTTGAAAGAAATAATAATAAAAATCTATCTAAAGAATACCATCAATAATATGATATATTACAGAAAACAAATATAACAAAAGATGATAAGGTTAATACAAAACTTATATGTAAAAAAATATTAGAACAAACGTTATTAAAATCACATATAGAAGTTTCTAGGAAATTCTAGGGTTAAATGGGATATGTGATATGGAAAAAATTTGGAATTCAAATAATTTCAACTAAATGGAAATCGGCATCATATAAGGTCATAAATTTTGTGTATGTGACTAGAGAAAAACTGACATAATATAGAGGACAATTAAAAATGCAAAATATGTGATAAACCAGTTGACAATTTATTGCACAGAATAAAAGAATGTGAAAATAGGAAAGTATTTTAGAATTGAATTAAAAGCAAAATTAAAGATTTAATATTATTATTCAAAATTGAAACAAAATATATGATTTGTTAAAGCTTATGGCTTTAAATGTGGCTTATGTTTGGAATGATTTTTTTTTGTTTAGAAAACCAGCAAGATTCGTGGGAGAAGTTTATTATTATATTAAGAAGAAGTAGATTTGCACCCTTGACAGAAGGCAAATACAAATGCTTGTTTTGTTTTTAATAAAATACTTTTTAAAAGAATAGAAATAACTACAATAGATATGTATTTATAATAATAATAATATTTATAATAATAATATCTGATTCTATATTAAATTTTTTACTATATCTTAGATATAATTAAAATTTGAAATAAAAAATTGCTTCTTTAGTAATCTTTAAGGAAGAAAATTGCATACCTGTTAAAACTTATATCAATTTTATTAAATTAAAGTTTTATAAAAAAAATCATCCTTTTGAAATGACCATACTATTTCAGTCTTTTCAGTTTCAAGTTCAGGAATCCTTATTTTGTCTTTTCTGGTTAGTTGTCAACATTTAGGTCACCAGTTTATTTCCATTGCTTTTATGTTAGAGGCGTCTTTTTTATTTATTATTCAAAACTCTGAATATGTAGCAATACTTTCTATGATACTTTTGTATATTACAATTTTTTTGGTCCGAGTGATGTGTGGTTATTCCAGAGTATAGTATTTAGTTAAAGTATTGTGAAATTACCTTGTCCAATACTAATTGTTATTTCCTTTATCTTTTGCCAATCATTTGTAATGGTTACACCAAGATACTAACAGCTGTCAGTATTTTCGATACTCAAACTACATACTCTGTTTTTGATGTGTTAATTGATAATCCGCATTTGACTCATGGGACATTATCGTACGTTTTTTAAAGGTCAATAAATACCAAAAATGTATCCATATTGTATTATAAAAATTTTTCTGTTGTTTGTCTTAGACAATGTTTATACAATAAAGATCAATATGAAAGCTACCTTATTCTTTAGAGTCTTTCCAACAATCATCAATTTGGCTCTTAATTTTTTTTCGTACAACCTACAAAGTTGTTTATTTGCTACTGTTTACATGATACTATTTAACGGATTTATTTAACATCTTTATTTCCATCTATTTACATAAATGGCAAAAAGGAGGTTAAAAAACAATTTTAAAAAGACACAGGTTTAACCCCCTATGTAAAGTAAATTAAAAAAAACTCAAAAAGAAAAAAACAAAATCATAAGTTCAAATTATCTATATTACTCATAACATAATCCTATATTATTCGACACACATGTCATACACATACACATATATTGGCATAATAAATAGCTACTATAACGACACAATAACGCTCAGTGCCGAAATAATTTGTCAAAGTAACTTTTAACTTTAAAATTCTGCACGATCTTTTGTCAGTATTTTTTCATAGTATCTTACCCATTTTTCCGGGCAAATCAGATTTAACATAGAGCGTTCTTTACCCTCTGTCATATTACCTTTAATTATTTTACAAGCTCATTTATTTCTAGAGAAAATATGCTCTATGTTATTTCAATTAAATCAAATTTTGGTTATTGAGTCACTTAAATATTCTTGGTACGTCAGATGAAATACCTCTTTTGCTTCAATGGTTTTATTGTTTTCTACATGAAAAAAGGTCCTTGTGAATTATTTTTGAAATTTTACTAATTTTTTGCAACTTATTTTTTTAAGGTTTAAAGACCTACTTATAGAAACCTTATAGCAAAAATAGAATCGTGCTAAAATCAGATTTTACTTATCGAGGCACTAATCCATAGTCCCTTTTACCCTGATTTCATTAAAAATGACCCTTCTTATGGCTCACTTTGGATGAACAGCTTAATAGGGGTCAATTAGCCACTTTAGTATTGGGGTGTGTCGAAAATTTCATTTAACGGGTGATTAGTTTTTAGTGTAACTTAGGGTTTTAAGGCAATTACGCCATTCCTACTGTAAAAATTTTCATATTTTCTACAAAATTATTTTTTCCGCATTGTTTTAATGATATTAATATATATAATGATAACCTTTATAGTAATGAAAATCACTTTAAGTTTAAATTAGCAACCAGGCAAGAAAGTAACACCAATTTAAACTCTATAACACCTTAAAATCAAATGCCATTTATATGATAATAATAATAGTAGTATATACAGTGCGTTCCAAAATTATGTCTAAATTCATTTAAAATTAAGAGTAGGGTTTTTTGCAATAAGGCTCGGACCCGTCGATGTTCATTTCAAGTCACGCTTATATTGTATATCTTCTTGGCATTATTTATTATTTTATAAAAAATATTTAATAATGCATTCTGTGCTCCAGTTTTCTCTAAATTCATATTGGTTTACCGATAATTATTTATAATTATTTAAATAAACTCACAGCCTACATTTAATAGGCTTTTCTAAAACTTACTAATAATTTATTATTAAATAGTATATATATATCACTTACTAATGCTGTTTGTGAGAGCAATAGGTCGTTAATTAGATAAACCTATATTTGAGACAACTTTTATGAACAGGAATCACAATAGTGCCTTTTAGTGCATTAGGGTTTAAAAACGAGATTTACTATTTGGAATATAGGATGGGACTCAACAGCTAATGATAATAATTTTAATGATAGAAAAATATTTAAAGATTGGTTTCTTTTAAGGTTGGTTTAATATCATCTGGGAGCACTACTATCCTTGATGTTAAATATTTAAAGATCTCCTGACCTCATTTTTAATATAATTTTAACATTTTAAAGTTCTACTAAAAGCGTTACTATAAAGGATATTTCCGACGCTTCCATAAAACATTAAAAAGAGTAAATAACTGAAGCTATAAGTTCATTAGAAATCTAGAAAACAAAATATTAACAAACCAAAAATATTAAAAAATTTTTTTTTTGCTTTATCATTTCCCTTTTTCTTTTTTTTTTCGTAATAAAATTAATACTTTAGCCGTATTATTATGATAATCCGCTCGTACTCTCAAACCCTTTTATCTTGACTTATAAGAACCAATTGACTTCTTTTTGAAGAATATCCTCTTTGTGTAGCTGTCACTGCATTAAAATTAACCAAATTTCACTTTTAAGGGTCCTTTGAGCAAACAAAAAACTCTCTTATCTCATCGAGTTTCCTTTTGTGTCGTTCCGGTTTTTACATTTTCTTAAAAAAAAGGTTTAAGAAGGTCCCTGACAACGTGGTCGTTAAATCCCGTTATTTTTGGTTGGCTTGATAAAGCAGACAATGAGAGGAAAAGATAAATCAAGATTTTCTTTGTTTGTTTAAGCCTGCTAAAAAATAACGCACCAAAATAAAATCAAATTGGGATTTTCCGGTTTTATTTACGTCCCCATGGATGTTACTTACTTTAAGAATCTAATGCTATCTTATAAACGACTACACTAAGTTCCTATTTACGACGTTTGCGCTGTAATTCCAAATCAATTCCCATTACTTTGGCTAGAGTCGAAACTCGCTAAATTGAAGCCAAAAACCCCGTATACATTCGAGGTAAAGTCTTAAATCTACGATTTAGAAGCTTGATTTAGGGGTCGTTGATACCGCGCACCTGTATCCTAATCTTTGAATTATTGTGTCTGCTTGTTGTTGTCGGAAATGTCTAGGGTTTAAATATTTTTTTGTTTAGAGGTTTAAAATTATATAAAAGAGTACGATGGAATGGGTATATAGAGATATTGTCTATATCATAAAATATTAGTATAAATAAAAAAAAGAAATAGGTACCGAAAGGCGCATGTATGACATAAATTAAAAATGAATAACATTAGAATCCATAAAACACAAATTATTTGTTTAAATATAAAAATCGTAAAATACGTATATAAACTTTAAGGGATCTAAATTGAACATTATGTTGTATTAAACTCAAAGTAAAAGACAAACTAAAAAACATACTATAGATCAGGAGATATTGACTCCATTAAAACAATTCAATAATATATAAAATTGGACTTCAAATCATTTTGGACTTTTTTTGACAATAAAAAAGGATATATGTATGTCCCAAATAAAATATATCTAGATGGTATACAATATTAGGGTGGAGAAGAGATTTCTACCCCTTTTGCAAACTGTTTTACCAGTGTCTATTGGAAAAAATTAATTCACAATCCCAACAAAGTATCCAATACAAGTTTGTCGAATGTCTTATTGACTAATATTGAACTAAAAGATATGTATTCGTGTTTATATTATTCGTGTCTTTAACACCGGATGCTAATCCATTAACAAGGTTTTATGAAAGCGTGGTCTACAGTAAGTAATTTAACATAAATAATCTAAAATATTTCAGATGTTCCAAATCAACGTAATCACATGGATGTCATTTATACAAAATTCGAAACAGCGTTTGATAAGGTTTCATTTACAATATTGTCTGAAAGGTTGGATAAAGAGTATGGACCTTATTGCATAGTCCATTTTTTACAATTATACAAGGTGTCCAAATAGGGTATCAGCACTTTATTTGTGCATTTAATCTCAGACGTGGCAACCCCGCCACTTACGGTGGGAGTCAAAATGTAAACGGGTTCAAGGAATTTCAGTTGCAATGGAGCCGTTTCCCGGAGAGCAACGCGCTTTTTGTGTACGTGCATTTTACCAAAACAATAATTCAATCGTGACAGCACGCTGTCTATATCGCGCTCATTACCAATTACATGATATTCAATTATCACCTAGCCCTGATGTTATTAGAAAATGGATCAGAATGTTTGAAGCTACTGGATCCACAGTGAAAATTCATAATCCAGGCCACCCACGAATCATAAAAAGTGCAGAAAACATCGAACGAGTACGTCAATCAGTCAGAGAGAATCCAACCTTATTTGTACGGAAGCGAAGTCAGACGACTACTCTCAAAAGATCATTTTTTACAAAAAGATATTAAATTATTGCTATGTGATTCGTTAGTGCTAAGCCATTTCAATCACTGTGATGTTATTTATGGGCCTTGTCTTGATAGTTTTGAATCTAGAAGGATTCAAAAAGTACAAAATTCATGTTTACATTTAATTTATGGCGTCCGTAGACACGAACACATTTCACCGTTTTTACGTAAATCAAAATGGCTTAACATGTACAATCGTAAAAAACTACACATGAATACATTTTGCTTTAAAATTCTTAAAACAAAAAAGCCAGGATATCTTTTTAAGAAACTTGAATTTAAAGTTGATGCTTGTAATCGACCTTTGCGTTTTAATGATAAAGTGTCCATACCTAGACATCGAAAAGAAATATTTAAAAGATTATTTTCATATTGTGCGGCTAAAACTATAAACCTATTTTCACCATCATTTTCAAACACTTCGCTGTTGAACTCTAAAAAACGACTTAAACAAATTCTGATTGTTGAACAAATAGGCTCTAACTGAATTATAGGGGTAAGCTTGTCTAACTGGATCTCTTAAATAGCTGTGATTTCTTGAAAAATGGTTTTTAAATTACGTGTTGAGTTATTGTATTTTTTTTTTTGATTTCTTGTCTTTTTGTTTGCTGTTTTTGCTTTATGTTTCTATTTATATCTCTGTATTTCTGTTTTATATTTTAAATTTATTCTAAGTATTTTATAGTTCTATAATTTTAAATTATGTGTTTGCTTTGGCCATTATGTATTTTTGTATTTTGCATTTATTTTTAATTATGTTTATTTCAATTTTGTTACTCTACCTTATTTTGTAATGATTACCTTAGATTCTAAATATTTAAAAATGTAAAAGTTTTAATTTATTTGTGTTTGGGCTTAAGCAGTGCCTTACAACACTTCTATTGTAAGGTGTCTGAGGAGCCTTTTAGGACATAGTGCATTGAAATTTCTGTATTTTTGGTTAATATTGTTGGTCCTAATAAACGAATTATTATTATTATTATAATTATTATCTTTACATAACATATTGACCAAAGACTTGCATCTGCATGCATATAAGATACAGCTAGTGCAGGAATTAAAATCGAGGGATTACAATACACGGTTAGAATTTGTCAATGAAATGATGGAACAATTCGTGGATTTCAATAAAATTTTATTCAGTGATGAGGCTAATTTTCATGTAAATGGCCACGTAAATAAGCAAAATTGCAGATACTGGTCTGAGGTAAATCCCCGCAGAAAACACGAACTTCCACTGCATAGCCCCAAAGTGGCCGTATGGGCTGCTATGTCTGCTGATGGCATAATTGGGCCATATTTTTTTAAAGATCAAAATTGACGGGCACTTACCATTAATACCGTGTGGTATTGTGCAATGTTTTGTGCAGATTTTCTTGCACTATCTCTTCGACAGTTTGAGGGTTTTAACTTAGAAACCTGGTTTCAGCAGGATGGTGCGACATGCCATACGTCAAATCGAACAATTAAAGCTGTTCAACAATTATTCCCCAATAAAGTCATTTCAAGAAGAGGCAATATTAATTGGCCTCCTAAGAGCCCGGACCTATCGCCACTTGATTATCTTTAATGGGGTTACCTCAAAATTAAGTTCTACGAGAATAATCCAGCTGATACAAATCAATTAAAGCAAAACATCCAGGAGCAAATAAGATTAATATTAAGGGAAATGTGTGGACGGGTTATCAGTAATCTTCATTCTTGAGGGCATACAGCGTAACGGACACCATTTAGACAGCATTGTTATTGGTTCATGAATTTCCATTGACTGTACATTAATTTGCCATAAATAAATGATCATAGAAATGTGGTGTATTTGGTTTATGCCAACATCACATTGCTGACACCCTTTTTGGACGCCTTGTATCTCTGGAGTCGTCAGCATAGAGTAAATTTGAGGGGTTTTAAATCTTTTACGCTTAAATCTATATCTGGAGTACGTCAAGGATCTAATTTATGGCCACTATTATTTGTACTCTACATAAATAGTATAACAAAAAAATGCTCTCTTCTTGTTCTATGCGGATGACTAAAAAATCATTATATAATAAAAAGCATTGAGGACTGCCTTATTTTACAAAATTCTATAGAAAATATTGGTAAATTGCTTGAAGATAATGAGCTATATTTAAATACTGGTAAATATTTTATTCTTACCTAAACTAAAAAGGAATTTCCAATAACTTATCCTTGCTCTATGCAAGATAGTTAATTGTCACGTGTCTAACAGATTAACCATCTCGGAGTAATATTTGATGAAATTGACTTTTAATCCTGATATAAAAGATTTAGCAAATAGAGTTTTAAAGATGTACGGTTTTATTTTGCAAAATACTAAGGACTCCAAAAACGCTTATTGTATAAAGCAACTTTATGTCAAGAAGCATCTTAAAGTATGCAAATGGTATTTGCTATCCTTATTATGAGTCTCATAAAAATCAGCTTGCCCTGGTTATATATTTAGATATTAGATATATTTAGATATATTAGTTATATATTTAGATATTTATAAAAAAACTATAAATAGTCCTTCACATCACCCTAAATTTTTATCTACCTTACCTTTTAATACCCCTAGTTATAATACCAGAAATTGGTTACTTTTTATATACCTGATGTGGCTGACAACAGTCTTTCGTGATGATTATAAGAAGTTTTTGTCAGATGTGAAGACTTTAATGTACTACTGCTTTCATTTTTTAATTTAGGTTTACGTTTATTTTCAAAGATGTAATAGGATTTATTCTAGATCTGTTAAGTGTATAATAAATTAAATAAATAATTAAAAAATTAACTTGTGGTCTTTGCGACTAGCCCGAATTACTGTCGACTGATTGTTTGATTGCCAATAAATTGTAAAAATAAGAGAATCAATTTGTGATAGAGTGATTTTTGATGTTCCTACTGACTGCGCCTGTACTAATACTACTTTTAAAAATACGAAAACACGAACTTTTTTATTAAAATATAAAATTCGTAAAAAATAGATATAAACTGAAATTCAGAGTAAAATCATACTGTTGTTCGTTTTATATTACTTTCAGTTTTTTTGTATTTTATATTTTATTAAATAAATTGCGCTTTTAAAAAGCCTTTTAGTGCTATCGATTTTAAGTTCACGTGCTTCTGCTTACTGGCTTCTTCAATGCAAGATAAGCTATAGACACAGTTGAAACACAGATAGTCACAGTTGAAATCTATATACTTTGCTATAGAGATACTACGTAAAATCGGTTGTTTACTCCCGTTTTTGGTTTCTTATGGATTTACCAATTTTTGTTCTTTTTTTTAGGCCTTGTCTGGAAGATACCAATAAGCAGAAAAACATTTTTAGTAAATTTTAAAAATGTATTTCATTATAGTATTTTAGATTTTTGTTTAGATAGGTTAAACATTCGATTTCCTACCACCGTCAAATTATCTAAGAATTTAATTAATATCTTTTCATCTGAAAAATTGTTAGTTCTTGATATTTTAAGCGACAAATGTTGAGATAAAGCATGCGGTTGATGAAATCTCTTACAGTTTTATGTAGAATCTAAAAATTGATTAATATTCATTACAGCAATATAGTACACATGAATAAATACATATGCACTGATTAGCACCACTTGAAATTTCAGATCCAACTTTGGTTTAACGCAATTTACCTTCCGAAGTAGATAGACAATCAATAGAATCAAAGCACTCGGAGAAGGCTCCGGTATTAACATATGATGCAATTAGAAGCCCTGTCAGTTAACTTCGTAATTTAGGACGCCCTATTACTAGCTTGTGCAAATTTGTTTATTCCGCATCGGCGTAATTTAACCCAGATTATGCAAATTGGCCTAAGGTACTACAATGGAAACGAAAACACCTATTCGCGTTTAATCGTGCACACTTACAATGATAATACGGGAGATCTTTTAAACGAAATCCAGTCTAGCTGAATAGTGGGAAGGCTTAGTATAAAACCAGAAATATCGAGTATACAATTTTGTTAATTTTTTGCCATTTTACTTGCACAAATATCCTGGAACAAACCTCTTTTGTTATTATCCTATTTTAATTTTGGAAAATGCTTAATTTTGCTCTAAGCATTAAAGTAAAAGTTGAAAATTAGTTAATATTTTTCTCAAGTAATTAACAAATATTAGTTAATATTTTATAAACTTTTACATTTACAAATCGTTTTTACTATACCAAACTAGTAAAATTCGTTCTATCAGTAATATTAATATTCTAATTGCTATAGCATATCAATAATAAAAATATTAAAATTATTTGCTATATCAAGGTATTAACAAAGAATGAGTGCATAAATGAGGATATTTTAAGTTTATAGAAAAACAAAACAAAAGCAAAGAATCTATGTTTATAGCACAATTATTAATAGTACTGAAATTGAAATATTTAGTATATTGCAGGTATGTCTAGGAAATAATAAAATATTCATCACAGTGGTGATTTTAATATCACATGATTTTAATATATTAATGGTATTTTGTTTACACTAGAGACAACCCAGAATCAATTATATATTTTAGACCATCCAGGTTGACCTATAATATAACTTGGATAATTGCAAATATTCTTTCAGGAAACAAAGGGTAATTGGTTGCAGGTACTTATAAATAACAATAAAATCGCTATTGGATATATAATTTGCCAACCAGGTGTAACTTGTGCATTCCACTCATTCCAAGACTTACACACAAGCTCTAAATATATCTTTTTAAATGGGGTTTTTATTACATTAAGATATATTCTTTAAGTAATACACCCACTATTCTTGGATCATTAACTTACCTAATGTAGGACATACTAGGTTACCAAAGAAGAAATTATGTTTTAATATACAAAGGATATAAATAATATAGATATTGTTAAATTTAACAAAATCGCTTAACTTCTTACTGGGAAAGTATTTATTATGCCTCAAATATTAATGCTTAACGAATTTTGCTTCAAGAAAAAATGCTTATCCGACCATTATGCTCCTTAAGTGTGCTTAAAAGATAATGAATTTTAGTTAGCGGCAATCGTTAAAGCATATTAATAGCAAAATTTTCCTATAAAAAATTAAAAACTTTGTTACTGCCTTCTCTATTAGTAGAGTGAAAGCCTTCATTTAGTCGGAATTCAAACGAATTTAAAAAAACTCCAATGCTTTTATTACGGAGCATAATAAAAAATTGTATACAATCATATTAAACATCTCGATAGGATTATTAATTTTTTAAATAAGTCAGTCCCTCATCATATCCCAGACGATCAACTTTTCGTTTACTAACACAAATTCAATATTGTGACTGAAGAGTTTGATTTTGCACTGGTGGCTGAAAACGATGTGCGATATTATTTAGAGTACAAAAATCATTGCTTACGGATAGGACATCATTGGAAATAATAAAAATGTACCTGAATGTACCTAAAAATGACAGAGAAAATTGTAGCATTATTAATTTTATTTCTTTATAAAGTTCTCTAATAGTCCAACAAGTAAGTAATCAGATAACCACTTGTATTCTATCATCAGCGGCACTTTTTCTTTAACGCTTTTTTTTTCTCTTTGATACAATGCTGGTCAAATTAAGATATTTGCATAGTTTACAGTTGATAATCGCAAAATCGTCTAACGGTAGTGAAAAATTCGTTATTTATACAAATATAACACTTTTAAGTTATAAGGATAAAACTGTAATAAATTCGAGTACATGATTGACGAATCTATGATATTAGTAAGGATTAAAAATGGGTTTTTCATATTTATGTCCGCAGTATTAGAAAGACGTTTCTCAAATACTAGAAGCTTAGATTTGGAAGCAATAAAAACCAATATACCAGAATATCATAATAACATCTGCATTAATAGCTTTCACAGATTCTAGGAAATAGCCATGTTTAAATGAATTAAGGTCTGTGTCGTCGGCATATTAATATCAATGAGAACTCTGAAGGTAATTATGGAAGTCACATAAGTACAAAGCACAATACCAAAGGACTGGAATGCCTCTGGTGAGACCGCTTGATACCCATTGATATTTAATCGAAGATAATTATTTAAAACATTGATTCCAGAGTGTAGTCCAAAGTATTTGAGTTTAGTTTATAAAATTGAAAGATCCAACGTGTCAAGTGATTCACTAAAATTTAGCAGCAATACTAATAATGTTGATTTACCCTGATCGAGAGCTTTAAATATATCATAACAGACTTAAAGTAAAGCTGTACTTATTATAACTCTTTGTTTTAATAAAGATATAAATAAATTGCGATTTAAAGACTGTTAATTTTTTGTACACAAATTGGATATTTGAACCCTTTACGAGGCCAAAAAAATATATGTTAAGGTTAGCATGTTGTATGCATAACTTAAATGGGTATTAAACGTCATGTATTTTAACTTAATAAATAGGTAGAAAATTTCTTATATCACTAAAGCAAAAATTATTTCTGATTTTTGTTGAAAGTGTTCTTTCGACACGCGACGCTATAAAAAATTTGTAAATGCTACTTCGATAAACAACTTAATTAATATGTTGATTTTAGCGCGGAAGGCGCTACTATTTGTATTTCCAAAGGAAAAGGTGTCCGTAAAGTACAATTATATAGAATTACTTTCACGTAGCTCGGGACCGATTTTCGCACACAAAAGCCCATTATTTTTCCTTCGCACGAACATCCAAAGCCGGGCGCCGATGCCGTATCCCGTACGAATCGCTCGTTTAACATTTATTTTATTTGGCACGCTAGAAACCAATTTCGGCTTTTTTCCTTGTCAATAGGGATAATAGAAAACTTATTATGGTGTATACCTTTCAGCAAATAAACCATAAATATTAAAGAGTTTTGTACTTTATAAGTCAGGAAAAACAACAAAGGGTTTTCTTTTTGCACTTGTGTAAGCTTTTATCTGATCATTGCCTAGACTCAAGCCAAAGCTCGCCTACTTTGTAAGTGTTTTTCCGAGGGAACTCTTTCATACTTTAGGACTATGAATAAAATCTGTGGAGGAGGAGTGTCACTTTCCTATATACATTTTTACTGCATTGTTTTAAACCTAAAAGGCAATAAAAAATAATAGATAATCGGATTCGAAACTCTTTAATTTAATTTAAAAAATCATTTATTTTTCTCAGAATTAAATATATTTATTAGCTCTAGGAAAGCTAGAAAAAATATGTAACTTTTACAAAACTGTTTTAAAAAAACTTAAATTAAAAATATTTAGACATTAGAAGAAATTGCCTCTAAATACTACCAAGACGCACTTTGTCATGTTAACCAAAGGAAATCTATTCTTTGCATCACTTTCATGTAGCATTACCAATTAATTATCAGTATTTTAATTATACAAATGAGAATATTAAATAATTTTATAATACATACAGCAATTTATGCTAAGACGAAATGAGAAAAAGTATCAAAAACGATAAATAAAATGGGATTAAATACAATAAAAAAATAACCTTAACATAAATCATAAAAGAATATTTTTATTAACCCACTCTTTGAAAATCTTAGTTAATTAAATTAAAAAAAATGCTTATCAGAATTGAGGTTAAAATTCTAAAAATCGATATAGACTTTTATCAAGGAGCCCTAAGAAATAAATTTTTATTAATATTAAACGTAAAAGGCAATATTTTTTTTAAATTCTAAATATATTTATGTAATTTTTTAAAATATAAAAAGCTGGATCAAAGAAATTTTTTGAATTAAAATAAAATCAGCTTTTTACACATTTTCAATTAAATATTAAAAAGATTAAAGCGCCTTTAAAATAAAATTTGTATTTATTAAACGTAAAAGGGCAATACACGTATTTATCTAAAGTGCCCTTACAAGCCAGAAAATAAATAAATAATGATAAATGATATAGAAAGGAAAGTGAAAAAAGTTATATCCTAACCAGCTACAAAAATTTAGCTCAAAATACATCCTAAATGTAAAAAGTAACTAAAACATTTCTATGACAAGTAACTCTTAATAATCAACAAAGAAGAAAAAAAGAACTGTAATTGATTTGGGATCAAACGATACTTATTTAAAACATACGAAGTTTTTTCTTTAAATTGTAATTTAAAATATCTTTAATATTATTGGGTCGAGAGTTATAAAGAAAACTAGTATCTAAATGAGCACTTAAATAAAGAGGCAGAATGAGGTCTAACTATTAGCAAGTTATGTACACATACTGCTTTTTTTAAGAAATTGTTTGAGCAAATAGTTATTTATTAAATAAAGTATAAAAAAATATTATAAAAATGTATAGATTTTTTTAAATAATTTACTTTTAATTTTTCCAAAAATAAAGGAGTAATATGGTCTCTTCTGTTAAGGCATGCTAAATGACGCATACACAATTCCATACTTATTCAAACCAAGCAAACAGAATCCATAAATAAAATCGCAAAAGTATTGCTAGTTCAAAAGTAATAATAGTATCGATTTAGCTGGTTTTAGCTCAGCTTTAGTTGATTTGGCAATCGTTGACATACAGATGATACGAGATTGAAAGATTTTAAGGCAAATTACTTTTGAATAATGTAAATCACAAAGATGCCAAAATTGACGCCTATGGTACCCCACTAGCTATGTGGAGAGTTTTAGACACTAAATGTACTCCATCAACATCTAATTTAACCCTCTGGAACAAGGGAAATATTTAGGTTTTGTCTTTTTCATAAACCTCTGTCCTCGAATTAATATTTCCTATAGTAAAAAGACCTATCTTGGAGTTTATAATTTATAGATTTTTCTATTTTACTTCCTAATTTAATTTTTAGTATATTCTGATTTTAAGTAATTGCAATTTAGCATTATATTAGTTATTACGTTTAGTATGAGCATAAGTATTTTTAAGGTACCTTAAATATTGTTACTGAAAAGCAATCTAATATTTTATTTCAGGTAATATGGGTAGCTAGAGTAGCTCCAGGCTAGATCTAATTATCTTTTAATTTATTGATAAATTTAAAATTAAAAATGTCAAATAACAATACTAAAAATTATTCTACACCTTTAAACCTTTTATTAAAATATAAGATCTGTAGTACCCATTTAAGTTATGCATACAAATTTAATACAAGTCTTAAATAAGTAATAGTTAAATTCATAAAGTGTACTTTTACCAATTATTTTAAAGGGCAGTTAAGAATTTTTATATTCAAATACTACATATATAAATGAGTATAATTACCATATTATTATAAATTTTATATTAATTATAAATATATTATATTATACTGTAGAAGTGATAATGGCCATAGGTATGTTGGTCAAACATAAAAAGCTATTTACTCCAAGCCAATGTTTCAAATTGTATTTAATTCATGATCTAAGCTCTATAAGGAAGAATAACAAAATATATTGGAAGCGTTACAAAAGTATATCAGCAAAAAAAAAAGAAAGTTTTGTACCTAAACGTTTTATTATCTTATATTTATGTAATATTTTTGAACGTAAGACAACTTGAACAAGTGTATACATAATTTATGCATACATGTTGCACGTTCCAAATAAGTAACAATAGAAATTATAAATTGTATTTTTAGGCTTTATTATAAAGAGCAGTTAAAAGTTTTTAGACTCTACATATATAAAATTTTGAAAAAAGCTAAAGAAACTCAGATAATTAACCATGTTTAAATATTTAATATTATTCCTTTTAAACAGTCAGGAGAGCCCGATATAGCTGTTTGACGGTGATATGGTGTGTGATATAGTGGACGATTCTGTCACTTAAGATTCTGGCAATGCAATACTGTTTACTACTATTACTAATACTATTAGTTTATTACAAAATAAACCAATAGTATCAACAAATCATTTTTGTTAGACAGAAAACCTAATAACACCTGTTTTGCTTTAAAGGAAAAAAAATTCTGACTGTTAAATTAGGAGTATCTTGGGGTAGTATATTATAATATCATTTGTCTCGTGCATCATCATCAAGTCCTTCAAATCTGTTAATAATTCATTTCTTAGTTTGCTTCATATTTACTGATGAATTCGATGGCATTTTTTAAACTACTCATTTCATATTTCATAAAAAGCCATCTTTTGGCATATTTTAATACAAAAAAAGCCCTTAATTTGGTTAGACTTAAATAGATTATTTGCAGATGTAACTCTTTATTCTATTAAACCTTTCGTCTAAAATTACGTCAAGTAAAATCGTAACAAAGGCTCTTATATTAATAGTTCTATTAAATTATTTATTTCTAACCATGTATCCGTTTTATGGTACTAGATACAAATTTATTACGACCATAATTCCCTAAAATATTTCAAAATTTCTGATATGAAAATGTTTAAAAACAAAGTTGACCTCTTGAAGTGATGATAACATTTCATTATTTTAGTTTTAAAATTAAACGGTTTAGTTTTTATTTGTATAAAAGATGTTCAATGTTCATTTAAGTTATGCATGCATTTTCCAGGTTTTTATTATTTTTGCAAATTTAAACTCTAAGTACATTACAAGAAATTATAACATATAAATATATAATTTATGACAAACCACCAAATAACCTAGATATAAATTTAAATTAACAGAATAAACATAACAAAGCCTAGCTAAAAGATCTATTATCATTGCGACCATTTTAAGTTTTTATCGACATAAATATGGCAGTAAATAAGGGTCTAAACCAGCACTTTAAGGGACCTGAATTTGCAATATCTTTTATCGTTAGCGAAGATCGTAAAAGTAAAAAAACGGCTATCCCTAAATTTTATTAAACGCTGTTATTGGACGGGATATTACAGTCATAAATAGAAGACTATAGGAAAATCATTTAATAGGGAATATTCAGGTGCTGTTTTAGTGAATGATGCGGTCCAACAACCTAGTAAAATATTTGAATATTGACGTTTCTATTTTATCGTTAATCAAAAAATTTAAAGTTTAATACATGACTTCTATAGAGATTTTTAGACAATATGGTTTTTTTTTGTCTAATAGATAATTATACATTAATATCTATTTCTTATTTAACAGTTTTATTACCATTAGGGTAGGAGACAAACTTGTGATACAGGAACAATTTATATGTTAGAAAAAAATTAGTACCGCTAAAATGAAATATAGCATAAATAATTTAAAAAAATTAAATCCATAATATATTAAGTATCCAAACTAAAATAATGGTGTTAATATAGTGGCATAGAGAGTTTACTTTAAATGTTTACTCTTCACCTACGCACCCCTAATGAATGCATGTTGTATTATGCGTAACAAGCACGCCACTTAACCGAAACGTACTTGAATTGCTTTGCGGGATGTTTTAGTCCGGATATATTCCCTTAAACCACCCTTCCACCAGCGGTCCTAGACAAATAGTTGAGCTTTGTGACCTAAATGTAATAATCCGGCTGTGACAGTGAAATGGCTTTTAAGCAAGGCTTAACACGCTTGTTATCGTTATTATTAAATTTTGACGGTCCTCGAGGACATAAGAGAATTTAAATTTTAAAGTAAAATGGCTTGATAAATCCAGAAAAAGAATGATTTTAAGGTTGATTAAGAAATAATAAAATTGGGATCTTACCAAGGACTCTTAAGGATCCGGAGAATATCATTGATTAAAGTGGAATTTTCAATTCGATGTTGCCAAAAGGTGACCATAAACTAAATAATTAGTAAAAGCGAACAGTGCAACCCCCGCTTGGAATTTAATTAGTCGTAGTACATTGTTTTGGACCTTAAGCTAAAATCAATAACCAATAATATAATTCTAGTTAGATATTGGTTACTTTAGCTTTTACTATTACTCAGCTCTTCTTCTACTTGAGGTAAATCATACTTAGTATATAATTAAATCATTTAAAGGAGTTATTATTTTAGGTAGGTTTTTAATGCAGTTAAAATATTTTTAGTTGGCGCAAAATAAAAAATAGGTAAAATAGTATTTAATAATATGTGCAAAATTTTACCTTTTTTGAAAACTGTCTTTATTATATTTATGTTTTTAAGTATCTGATGATGACGATATCAACGACCGAATGGCATTATATATTTTAATTAATAATTAGACTATGTTGCTATTATGAGACCGAGAATCTTGTGTGTTAGATATATATTTTATTTTAATGAAAATATTTGAAGCTTATTTAAATTATACATGCTAATTAAATATTTTAAAGATCTAAAATTTTTTTTGAGCAGGTATTAAATTCATAAATTTGTTACTAAGGTAAAAAAGTACTTCAAAAAATAAAATTACATTTGGGAAGTGTCCTCGTCTGGCCTCAGATAAATTGTTTATTGTTACAACTATCGATTTACAACATAAATTAATCAACGATCAGCAATCCACTTCTCTTACTAAAAATCATAGTAATTCTTACTATCAAGTGACTGTATCCATTAAATTACTAGCAGTAGGAATGCTGATATATTTGTTATAAAAAGTTAGTTTCAACTTTCTAAATTTCAACGCTTGGTACTTTTGTTACTCATTCATCGAATTTTTACTTGTTGCAAGACTTGTAAGCCAGACCTAAGTAATAGTTTATTAGAATAAATAAATAATAAATTGTGATAATCTTTAAAGTCCATAATTAATTTAAGCAACATAAAAATAATTCTAGCAAGCTCAAAAATAGTCCAATAGACGCAAAAAAAGACACTTGTGTTGAAAATAAATTTTTATCAATAGTATATACAGTATCGGACAAAATTAGAGAGACTCGACTACTTACGTCTTTTATGTAAGATAAAAATGATTAAATTCCTCTTTTTGTGCTGAAGGATGTTATGTTTTGAAGTAGTTTTAAAAGGCACTAAAATAAATTAAAAAAAAAAAAACATTTCTCAAGATTTATTAGGAAAAATAAAAAAATGCAAAAAATTCTGTGCGACAAAATTAGAGAGACTTATCCTTAAAGTACATTTGTACCCTATACTAATGAAACTAACCTAATATTTTGTCCAGTACCCTTTATTCTGGATAACTTTTTCACATCTATTCGGCATCAATCCAATGAGATTCGAAATTACAGCCGGATCCATTGATTTCCAGGTATTCTTGATTTCTTCAAATAATTGAGCACGATTTCCGATGTTTTTAGTGCGAATCTTTTTCTCTATAATCTCCCAAAGATTTTCAATTGGGTTCAAGTCCGGCGATTGCGGTGGCCATTTTAAAACTTGAATTTTGTTAGCCAAAAACCATTCCTTCACAAGTTTGGCCGTATGTTTGGGGTCGTTATCGTGTTGGAACGTGAATCTTAGCGGCATTTCCCATTCGGCGTAAGGCAACATTACATCTTCCAGTATAGTCCGATACATAAATCTATCCATAGTGCCCTCAATTGTGGATAGGACCCATTCCATAACCCGAAAAACAACCCCAAACCATTAAATTGCCACCTCCGTGCTTCACAGTACCAGAAACATATTTTGGATCAAGCCTTTTGTTTGCTGGGCGATGTACGAACTGCGCTCAATCACTTCCAAAAATATTATATTTAGACTCGTCACTAAACAAAACCTTATTCCAGTCCTTAGCTGTCCAGTAACGGTGACGTGTTGCAAATAACATTCTAGCAGCTCCTTTTTTTTTGATAGATGGGGTTTTTTTGCTGGTCTCCTTCCAGGAAGCCCCGCCTCCACTAATCGCCGCTGCACAGTCCTGGATGAAACCCCAGGCGCCTCCAATTCAGCCAAAATCTGTGTTGAAGATAGACGCAGATTATTCTGACTTAGTCGTTTAATTCTCCTGTCCAGCAGTACTGAGGTTTTTCTCTTGCGGCCACCTCTTTTAAGGTTTGTCACTCTTCCACGGAGCTGATAATTTTTTATTGTTCTGGAAACCATTTGTTTACTGACGTTGAATTGCTCTTTTATTAATTTTTGTGAGCGACCTGAGTTATAGGCTTCTATAATTTTTTCTTTTAGGTCTATGGAATAATGTTTACCACGAGGCATTGCTAATGATATTCTCAAACTAATAAACAGAAATTAAACTAATCGCGACTTCAGCGAAACTAAATACAAAATGAGTCTCTTTAATTCTGTCGCAGTAATTTTTTATCAATGTTAAAAACATTCTTTAAATAAATGTAAACATGAGCTACAAAAATGAATTGTTGATAATAGAATTCTTGTCAACTCCGGTATACACTGCTTAACAAATATTAATATTATTTCAAGTACAAAAAATTGGAGTTGGCAAATAGAGAAGTCTCTCTAATTTTGTCCGATACTATATATGTTTACTTTTGAAACTTTGTATTAATTTTTATTTAAATTTCACTTTATGAAAACGGGTGATATACCCATTTCAGTTATGCATATAAGTTTTATGCTTTAAATATCTTGACACCATAAAAAATATTATCTTTTATTAAATATTGTATTACATATTTTGTTTGTTTTTTTAGTCCTGCGGTGTTACCTCTTACATATAAAACTGGAAATATTCTTGTAATTTTAAATAAAATACCCTGTGTATTTTTTTCTTTAATTCTACATAAAAAACTAAAAATATTTTATTTAATTTCGGAAGCAGAAATAACTATTCATTAAAAGTCCTGCAATAAGTGATTTTATTTATGGTATCAAAGACTTTTGCAAGATTTATGTAATAGTCTTTATAAAGTAATAATCTTAAGAGCATTATTATGATTTTAGAGATTGTATCCTCAGAACTTTTCATAAATTTGAATTGTTAATTCGAAAAACCCGTTTTTTTTATAATTAGTTCAAACATTTTAATAAATCAAATTTCTTCAATATTTTTATAAATTATTTTAATAATGGATTACACAGTATCCTTTGAATTTCCCATAATTGTATTTTTTGCAAATATTTTTTTTGTTTTAATAAACATATTCTTATTTAGAACAACTTATAAAAACTTGCAAGTAAGACTGCGGTAGAAAATCTAGAAAAATTGACTTATTTCCTTTAAACGAATTTGTCAAAACTTCTAAGTTTGCAATAATTAAAAAATAATATCGCCAGCATATGAAGTAAGGGCATCATAATGTAAGGCAGAGGTTGTGTTATAAGGATATATATGGACTAGTAGTAAGAAACACCAAGCTGTATTAACCTCTTCCTTGCTGTCAAAAATATCCTGTAAGTGCTGATACTCTAAGTTTCTTATGAAAGATGTTGTAACGTACAGTGGAAAGCCTTCAATATATTACAAAATATTAAACTCATATAATTACTTCAGTCAAAGGCCTCTACAATGCTCTCAAACAACACAAATTACTGAGGCATTACCAATCTAGTTGACTCAACGTAATTGTCTAAGTATTTTGATAGTATTTACTCAAATACGTTTGATAATATAAATATAAAAGAAAATAGCTGGAATACAAAAGTATGCCAATATCTAGAATAACTAGAACAAAATTTAATAATAAAAATTGTTTGGTTATCAGAACACAACTCATAAAATATTAAAAAGTGGACTTTCAGTTATCTTATTTAAAAAAACTACCACGGCCATTTATGTTAAGCCTAGGTATAGAGGAGCATATGGTACAATAAAACATACATTTTATTTTTTACTGTTTTTCGATATAACTATATTAGATACAAATGTGTTTTAAAAAATGTCTTTCGGTAAAGTATGAGAGACCTTATTATTACCTATTTTGTCCAATAAACTACTGGAATTAACAAAAAAGTTTCATGTGTCCTATTACTGGAGCACATTGGAACATATAGAGGCATAATATAACATACCCAACGTACAATAAAACAATGGAATTGCTTAAGAATATAAGTACAGTTGAAGAGTAAAATAATTGAAACATTGAATATTAATTAATTAATAATTATATTAGTAGTCAGTTCCAAAAGAAATTGATTATTTTTGGCGTCAGGTTGATCCCGCAAAAACCGGGTTCTAAAGAATCATCTTAATACTATTTTTAGCCACCACTAATACATCAGGTACTTACTTAACTAATTTTTTATGTTTTTTTTTTTTTAAACTTTAGCTCATAATCTCTATTTGTATCTTTTATTAATTTATATTCCACCAGAATATAATCATTTGGGAGAGGTGACCCATCTATGAAATAGTCTTTATTTACAATGACAAGGTTTTCGTGGTTATCCAAGTCGTCATCTGTCTCAGTATAGACTATGTCTTCTTCTTTAAATGATGACTGCTCCTCTTCAATTTTTTTTCTAGTATCCTTGTCAAGATCCGTCTTTGCCTTTTGACCCTATGATGCTGATACCGCACTTTTATTTCAAAATACGGTAATTTTTAGGGTACTAGTTACTATCATACTTTTTCCTTTTGTTTAAGCCTTATTGTTATTTGACTTCCTGCATTCGGAAATCTCTTAAAATCTTGAGGTTCACATAAAGTTTTTGCAGTATTACTGGTCGTCGTAAAAATACTAAGATTTGGTATAACTTTGGTAATTATTAATAAATTAAAGTGAGTAATTGCATGCTATTTTTAATATGGTCTATGACATATTTTATAATTTCAACAAACAATACTATTGTCGTCCAGTCTGACGAGTATCAGTGGGGGGTACCGGAAGGAAGTAAAGTGGCACTTACTGAGATGAGCCAAGAAGTTGTCAAGTTTGTACCCTTTTCAACACTAGTACACTTACTAAGTTACTTGTATCCTTTTTTGGTAATTATTTTTTGAGGTTTCGGAACTATTTTATCCAGATTGTATAATCGTATTACGTCTGGAAAGTGAGAATTTTCGTAAACCTTATGCAAATTATCAAAAAACACATCTATATTTATTTTTGTGAAACAAGTAGCCGGAAACAAACAAGATTTCTCAGGTGTTCTTTGACTAAGCGATGGATTTCCTTTTAAAAAACCCATAAAATCAATTTTGTCCTGCTAATTTGTTAATGTCATGAACTTGGATATTTTCGTTCATGACAGCCATTTGATAAGCAACCTTCGTTCATTTAACATTCGTAAAACATTTTGTAAAACAGTAGCAAATATTCCTTCGGTTTATTTTCTAGTCCTATATTTAACACTTATGTAACATTGTCGAGCCAACGTCGAGTAATATTTTATTGAACCCCAAATGTCTATATCATCTATTTTATTCGATAACAGAATAAAATATATAAGAATTAAAAAAAAGAAAAAGTAAAAAAGTAGATAAAGAAAAAATACAAGTTACGAAGTAAGCGACTCGGCTAAATAAATAATTTCAATTACTTACCTTCAAATCAAAGGATGCCTGTAGGTAAAAATTTGCACTAAAAAATACAATTTTGGTGTTCAAATAACAACAACTGTGATTATAACGAAACGAACAGTTGCTGATAACGATCGAAGCGCCACTACTATTTGACAGTACCGGATTTCTTTTTACCTGCGAAAATTTAAAATGAGACCAATGTTTTAACATACCCCATCTTTTAGCGCGCCCCATGCTTTTCTACATCTCTGGCATACAAAGTGCTGTAACCAACGAAATACCTTGCAGTAGCCTATTAGATCTAAGTAACAAGTAAAAAAAAAGAACCGTTTTTTCTACCGCATTTTTTACATTAAAAACTTTGTCATTTTCTCTTTAACTTAACGTTTTGCTTATAAATTTCAGCACACAAGGAAAACATTTGCCAGACGTGTATATTTAATTTTATTATCAAATATATGTTATCTTTTATTAAATAGGTTGTGAGACATAAACTCAAAAAGCGACTTTTACATCCACATTTTCTCCGAAACTTTTGAACTGATTTCGTCGCCCATTTTGTACGCTAGTAATTGCAGATGTCGTGAAACTATTCTCAAATCTTCTATCTGTACGTCGGCGGATTTAAAGCAGTTTTGACCGTCGTCGTTGGGGCTGTTAAACCGAATTGCAACGGCCAAGTGGTGTACTTACAACTCTGCGGAATTCAGAAATTTATTTTGTAACCCGAAACTTGTCGCACGATCTGGGAATTCGGTATATGGATGTGGAGGAGTCGACGAAATGTTATTTTTGCCGTTGAAGTGGGTGCTAAGGGCCTGATTATACTTGGGAGTTGGATTTAGGGTTTGCGGTTTCGGCCAGGGAATTATTTGTAATACACTCGATGCAATATATAAGACATTGGTTAAAATACTCACAAATAGGAATAAAATAATTCTTACAAATGTATTATTTGATATTTTATTTTTTAAATTCTCCAAAAAAAAACTCAGAATTAATTCTCTTTAATTTAAGATTATAGATATAAATTATATATAGGGTTATAAGATATATTCTAATTCTTAAGAATTTTACACTCTTATATTGATTGACGAAGGACATGAATTCTCAAAGAGAACGTCTCCGCCTTTGGGAGATTCTTAGAATTTTCCAGATTTCCTAAAAATATTAAAACCTTGTTTATAGATTAAAAAAAAACTAAAAAGCATTAAGATTTTCATTTAAATTAAACATTAATTGACTGCTTTAGAAAATTTTTAGTTCCTTTTAAACAATTTTTTTTGCAAACTTTTAGGTATCAATCTTTTACCTTGCATAAAATCTCCTTTATTTTCTATTTTTTTCTATTTTTTTCATAATCTTTAAATTTTTGAAACAGCTTAGTTTCTGAAATATTTGTTGTTTAATTTTATTCAAAGAGTTTATTATTTATATTAGTAATTATTCAAATTTAAAGCAAAAACAACAATTATTTCCGTTTCCATTTTCCAAAAATCTGTTTCCAAGAAACTGGAAAAATTTGGACTAAGTATAATGATTTGGAAAGACTAGTTCTTCTTATTTTCTCGATTGGTAATATAAATGAAACTATTTTCTTTCACTTTATTAACCATAAAAAATCCTTTGATAAATTTTTTGCTCTTTTTGTCAGTCCTCACCCTACTCATAACATCAATATGTCAATACCATTAAGGTCTTTCTAAAGGCAATGTTTAATCAAACGGTAAACAGTAAGAGGTAAGGTAAAAGGCAATTTATCAAAGTTAATAAGAAATATAAATAAAAATAATTAAGTATTTACTCGAGTACGATATTCGGAAAATAAAGTTATAGGGAAAAAAGAAACTTTGAAGGCTCAATGACAAATGATTTATTTAGATAAAATATATACTTTTTTTTGCTACTCTAGAGTTAATATTTACGGCTTCGGATCCTTATATAATACATATATGCATGAGAAAAAGACAATTTCCTAACCAAGTAATTGCTATAAAAAACTTGTTTTCTCATGAATTTGTTTATATCAAAATTAGATTATTTCTTTTTTTTTTGGAAAACTTTTCATATGAGATAATTCTATTTTTAATTATTTATTTAAAATGTCATTTTCACTATTTATTAATATATACATACATGTTATAATACAAAATGTGTGCGTCCTATATATGCACGTGTAATAAAAAAAGCAGAATTAAAATCCGTATGCTTAATATTAACTTTTCACTGGTATTGCCAGAATCTTTATGATGTTATTTCGAACCTAATTAAATAAGAAATAGGAAATGACATGAATATACTATTATAAAAATTTAAAGGTTAACGGAATAAAATTAAAAGATTTAAGTTTTCCATAAATTTAAATATAAATAAATATCTCAGTTATTTTGTTAATAAATCTGATAGTAAGTTCACCAGTGGTGCCAAAAACTGACTTGTATTTCTAAAATATATTTTTTTATTTTTGTGGAAATAAATTATCTTAACATCCGATAAGATAGGCTTAGTATAAATAACTTTTAATAGTAAAATTAAAAAAATATTTACATACACGAATACATAATTTAAGTGGTAATAATATAAAATTGTATATAAAAATTTTTTTTGTAAAACATATTTCACTATTATACACTATTTTAAATTTATTTGTTAATAATTTTATAGGTATTTTTCTATATTTTACATTTGACAAAAATATTGGTATAAACTGATATAAAGTTATAAAATTACTTGAATGTATTTATCTGGATGCATAACTTAAACGGTCATGGGAATTTTTGTACGAAGTCTTATTAATTTTCTCATTAATATCTTTTAAATTAAATGATTTATATTGCTAAGCCTTAAAATGGAAAATATCTAATTTATTAAATTTGACACAATAAGATTAAAAATGATTTAATTCGTCAATTAATAAACACGTCTATAATATATAGCCTTTAAATATAATTTGTTAAGCAGTCATACATCTTTGCATAAAAAAGAATTATAATTTAATAAAGAGGCGCAAACCACAATTCTCTTTATTATTTTTTTAATAAGATTAATTAAAGAAAATTGGTCAAAATCACTGAAAAGTTTTTAATTCAAAACAAATGAAATATTGAATTTAAACTTAAATGTTTTCAATTCAACTTAACAATATTTTAAACAACTCTTTTTCGAGTGACCTTTTAATTAATCCCTTCTAAAAAAATCTTTTTATAGTGATAATTTTAATAAATTTATAAAATTTATTAAAATATAAATTACTAAAAATTATCAAAAGGTAAATATTTAATAAATTAAATGAAAAACAAATATAAATAATTTTTTAATAGCTAATAAAGAGTTTTAAATTATATCCTAGTTTTCAATTTATCTTAGCTTTCTTTTTAAAAATATTTCCTATATCATAGTCACATTCTCGTATATTAATTTCTCTTAAATTACTCTGAAATGTATAGAACGTAAAGGTGCACGTATAACAAAGGAGCAAAATTCCTTAAGGGTAAACTGCGTAGCATTAATATGCTTGTTTCTCACTCCTTTTTGAAATCTTTATTATATTATGCGAAACTTAATTGACTACAAGGAGTGAATATAATAGCTTCCTAAAATTGCTCGCAAAAAATTTTTTGATTGCTGAAAAAAATTTTGTAGGTTTTTTATCAGCCAATATAGGCTATAGTGATAAAAACTTCAATTTGGATCAATGTTGAAATATTTCTGCAAGACATTTTTTTAATACTTAACATTTATTTTACACTAAGATTTTATTAAATTATATAAGTATTTTACAATATCAAAAGATATAATAATAAATTTAACTGACAAAACCATTGCTAATATTCACTTGTAAATTGCGTATATTTTATGGATTTTATAATATTTTTATGAAAATATTGTGGAATATTCTCCTTATATAAAATCACTATACTCATATATAAAACGTAAAAAGATTAAATGATTACGTGCATTTAAGCATAATTTAAATGGCTCTGGCATCTTCCTAATAGTCTAAATATTTACGAGTTTATATTTCATTTTATTAAATCTTAATTTTTAATTTATCAATGCTTCCTTTTCAGATTTTTCTAGGAAACAATATAATAACAATGTTACAAGCTACCCTTTTAAATGTCACATACTTGTATTTTAATTTATCTTAAATTATTATGAGAAGAACGTAAATATTTTAAAAATTTCTTACATTTATAGCAAATATAATTTTGTTATATTCGAATCTCACATATGTTAACTAATCTCTGTTAATGTTTATGCTTCTTTTAGCCACTTAAATTTTTAAAATTACAAACGTTGCCAAAGATTTTTCGCTTTAGTTCGTAGATAATTGACAAAATATATTACTGTGAGTTTATTTCAAAATTAAAATTGATTAAAACATTAGGCGGCACAATATCCAATTAAATACTTCTATATAAAATATATACAATACAATGAAATATGATCGGACGCATAATATAAATATAGTATAATTTTTATTAATTATATTAATTTGTGCCGTATATTGGCAAAGGTTTTTAATTTTAAATCGGTTTTAAATTAGTAACTACTATTTTTGCATTTTATATTTGTGAAACAAGTAGCAAAAGCTTATGATTTAAAATTTATTTATTACGAAAGTAGATTTGAAGTGCTTTCGGAGCAAAGGTAATAAAATATGTATCACTTTGACACTAGCTTTTTTAGTATTTAAATTTTATAAATTAATTTTTAAATATCCAGGTTTTTAGGAATATTTTTGTGGTAAAAATATAACTTAAAATAAAACTAAATTTCACTAATTTTTCTTTAATTAAATGCTTATACGTGATATAAAATATAGCATATTTATTTTATTTAAATTAGGCATTATGTTGCATTTAAACAAACCGTAATAATTTAAAGCTATTTTTGAACCCCTTCTTTAAGATTCTGCTTGAGCAAGCCTCTATTTAATCTTGAAATTTAGATCGTAATAGCCAAAAGTGAGGTAATAAACTGAATATTTAATTTAAAAAAATATCAATATATATATAGAATGCCTTGTATATTGTAATAATAAAAACAAGTAAACTAAAAACCAAGAAAAGTAGACGCCTTAACCTGTGACCTAAAAGATCACTTATTATCTATAAGAACCTTAAATTAGCAAAGAAATTAAAGTTTATTTTCCGAATTTATTAGACCCAACAATCGTAATATGATTATCATGTCGTTTGTAATGAACATAATGACATAAGAGATATGATTATGTTTATCTATTTAAATAAGAATGTAAAAATGAGTGTCATGATTGCAAAGATATAAGAAAAAACATATAATTTACTATTAATTTTTAGACTTTATTGCATACCTTAGCCTTGACACATATAATAAATCCTTTTATAGTGATTTTAGTCATATGTAGTGAATAAAAGCAAATACCACATATGACATTTCTTATTGCAGTTAATAAGATGTGGTAAAATGACGGAAATTAGTAAAATACTTTATTTATTTAGCTTTATAAGTTGAACATTAATTTTGAAAAAGTCTAATATATTTGCCTTTTATAACCTTAAATATTAACTCTTTCTTATAGAGATTCTTTTTCTTTTTATTATATTGTCCGCATAATAATTACCAGGTACCATTAACAATTATCTTATTACTGAAAAATTATTGTAGATTAGAAAATTAAAATATTAATATTAATATATTTACATTTTTTTAAAGTAAAATATTTAACTATATTTTAAAATAGATAAAATGTAGCAAAAAATTATTAAAAAATTCATAACTTAGCAAGACTAGAATAATCTAGACATGTATACTTTTACCATCATTAATGCATAACTTAAATGGACCTGGTACCTTTTTCGTCAATGTTAATAATTTGCTTCTTATATGTGTAATATCGAAAAAAAATGGTTTTCTATTTCGCCTTTTCTTACACAAAATAGCCAGCAGTCAAGCATTTTCATTAACGCCTTTAAAACAAAAAATGTATTTAATATACATGTTCAAATAAGATTAATTTATTTTAATAATAATTAGCTGTATTGTAAATTATAAGCATTACTAATCTGAGAGAATATCACCTTACACTTTTACAACGCAACACCAATTATGCCCATGTGTACCCTTATTTGTTAAGCCCTGTAATAAAATCTGAAAAGGGGAGAACACGAAAAAATTACAAAGAAACAAAAAGAAGATTTAATCCCGCTTACGGCTCAGAAAAAGACCCTAGCAGCACATTTGAGTCGACCATTCAATCTGT
Organism: Anthonomus grandis grandis; assembly: GCF_022605725.1. NCBI lineage: Eukaryota > Metazoa > Arthropoda > Insecta > Coleoptera > Curculionidae > Anthonomus > Anthonomus grandis. The sequence goes on from NC_065549.1 coordinate 12,616,233, forward strand.
GCGAAGATTGCTTTTATTTTTGTTTCGTCTCTAAAATTCTTAAAAGGTGCCTCTAATATCTTAATTGTCTCGCTTCTCCTTATTTTCCTTTCAATGATTTAATACTAAAATAAATGACTAACGAGGATATATAAACCCATTTTTTTTCATTTGAAACATTTAAGTTAATAAGCTGGAAGGCAATTTTATACAATTACGTGCGTAAGTTGATTACTAGCGCTGCAAACGAATGTAGTTGACCTAATTTTCAGCGGGAACTATATCACACAAAGGGATATGATCATGGTTTAAAGCTGATTGCCCTAAAATTAGCTGATGAGGGAACTACTGCTACTAAAGCCTCAATATTCTATCTACCTTTCGATGGGTAATTAAATAGATAAAACAGTCAAAGTAATAACATACGTGTAGAGAAAATCGTGGCATTATCTATAAAGCCATCTATCATTACTGCCTTTATTAAATATTGAATAGTATTTTATTCAAATGTATGTCATATACTTTTAAAAGCTATTTTTTTTCGTTCTTATGCGTTTTTATATCTTAGAAATTTTTTTCCTTATGGCTTTGGTGTATTTGTTTAAGTCTAATCTTAATTGTGATAAAGCATTTTTTTAAACTTTTGAATAAGTTTGTTTTCTATTTTTAGTTTTATAGTTGAATAGGTAATTAAACTTTAGAAAAAGTCAAAATAAGAAAAACATTATACATATTTAAATTTTTAGTAGCAAATTCTTGCATGAAATAAGGTTCTTCTTATAAAGATAGACTAGTTTTGCTTGACTAGCTTTACGAAATCGAAAGTAATCCTCCATTTTTTCTGGAAAAAACTTACTTGTTACAAAAAACCACAAGTTTTGGTCAAAAGCCTCGAACTTATATTAGGATTGAGAATAGGTTTCACATGTTTCACCCAAAAAGGCATGATTAGACCCGATCAGCAACTTTCAAAATTTACTTTCTTAAAAAATACAGCAAATATACAAGGTGCAATCTAAAGAAAGATAGTAGTAGTTATTGTACATGTTATTGGGTCCTAAACTAATATAGCTCCTCCTCTATAGTAGTGAAATTTAATTATAAATTTAAAATAAAGTAATTCTTATATTTGTACTTTTAGAAAATTTTTACTTAATGTAAATTTAATTATCCAAAAATTTGTAAAAGAAATTGGTGTAATTTTTTAGAATTAATGTATTTCTGTTTCTTTTTAAAATAAATTTTGAATTTTTACGTTACTTTTTTGTAGTTCTGAGTTTAAAATTATATATTTGCAATAAAATAAAAAAATATATATTAATATCCTTATCGTACATGCTTAAACTAATTATAATCTAGAAAATTGTTCACGGAATATTCATAAAAGGATAAAATGGTTATATATTATATTTTAAATTTTTTACGCTTTCTGTAGAACAAACATTCTGTTGTAAACAATAGAAATATATAAAAAAATACAATAAATAAAAAATATTGTTTTTCTAGATATTGATAAATATTTCAATTTTTTAAATTTTAATCTAAATATAATATTTCCTATTTAAAAGAAAATTTGTATTCTGTATACCCTGAAATATTTTTTTAAATATTTCGCATAAAAAAATGCCCCCATCTAGATTTTTCCTCTTTAAACAAACCTGCTCTTGGTATTTTTATAATATTTTTATTAAAATATTTGGTGAATATTTGAAAGGGATCGAAATTAATTTAAAAAAACAGCAAAATACTATAATCCAAATTTAAGTTATTCGGCTTTTTAATTTAAATTCAGGCCAAAACTATAAAAATTTATTAAAAAAGTGGAACGTACCAGAAAAAATCTTAATATCATTTTAAAAGGCATACAAATTTGTTTCTGAATAAGAAATTAAATATCCAGACTCATTTAAAAAAAAATAGAATGTTCTATCTAAAAAAACTAAAAATTAAGCGAAATTATCAACTAGTTTTTCTTATAAAAAAAATTAATAAAAAAACAATTTTGGTATCACCAATTTTAACGCAGTGTGTTACTTTTCCTAATTTAACCAATGTCGTATATCCTAGTATCTTTTAAATTAGGCCACGCAGTAAATAATATACAAGTAATAAAAGAATAGGTGCTATTTAAGATTACCACTATGGCATGTGCTTCACAAGGCAAATTTATATTCCTATTATATACAATAGGTCCAGAGATTACAAGAGGGAAATCAGGGATCTAGAGTTGCTTTTTGCAATGGCTAGAAGGGCATAGAACGACACTTTCTGGAATGTTGTTTACTGATGAGGCTCAATTTACGCAAGATTGAGTTTATAATACATAAAATTCGCATGTCTGTATCATCGAAAATCTACATTTTATTAGGCAAATTTAAAAAAAATTACCCTCAATGTTTGGTGTGGCATTAATAATTCCTTAATCGGACCCTCTGTACTTCAGCCCACATAATGCTGCTTATTTGCATTTTTTTAAGAAATCTTTTGCTGAGTACCATGTAAATTTATGATGAATGTATTTCCAGTATGATTCTTTTTTAACACATAACCACTAAGCCCAGTAGACAATATTTTATGGGGTTATTTAAAACAAAGGTTCATAGCAATTAATTGACTGCGTTAATACCTTTTGCGCTAAAGTATGTCTTAATATATTTGTTAGAAATTTCATTTTTAAGTATTTAAATAATAAAAACTTGATGAATCGTCACTTTATAAGAGTTATTTAAGAATCAATTGACGTTATGTCTTAAAAAGTATAATCGTAAAAAGTCCAAGTTTCTTGTATGTCAACTATTTGACTTATTGCACAAATTACTTGCATACACGTCAAACATACAGGTATAGATAAAAGGTATATGCAGTATAAATTAAAAGCAAAAAAAAAATTTACATCAGACTTAATTTATATTTTTCTGCAGAATTATTTTTATTTGTTTTTTTTTTTGATAATTTTCTGTGCTATCATAAACATTTTAAGCTACATGAAATCTACAAAATGTTTTTTACAAGGAAAACAAATATTAATGATTCTATTTCCATACCGGAAATAAACTTTTGTAGATCCACTTCTAGCCTTAACAGTGGATTACATTAGCAAAATAAAAAAAAAACATAGTTCTTGACAAAGTTATAAGGGCTTTTTATTAACACCGATTATGATTTTCCTAAATCTGTCCACTTAAAAAACCTTTATTTCATTAAATAAGCAAACTGATATTTTTTAAATTACATTTTGTATATTGCTTAGCCAATATTCTCTACAAGATATCTATGATAGATGTCAATAAAATATTAATCCTTTTACTTTTCATATATATTTTTTTTAATAACTCTTAAAATAAAAGTTCCCAATAGCAAATACAACTAAAATCGACAAAACTGCAAAACTGCGTAACTTTTACGTGGATAATAGTACGGATTCATCGTCAGCTAATTTTCAGGCAATCAGTTCGAAACCGAAGCAATATCCCTTTGTGTGCAACCGGCTGCAGCTGGCGAGAATTGAACAAACAGCTCCGTACAGTTTTAATCAATTTTACGTTTTGAGCTGTTTTCCTAACACTTTTACGGCTGTATAAATAGATTACAGAGTAATTTTTCAGGATTCTTATTAACGACGGATCTGCGTATTTTTTTGTTACGAAACGAGTCAAATTGCTTTTGCCATTTGTTAATTTTCTGAATAAATAAGAAAATTATAAATTCATATTTTGTATTTATATGGCCAAATCTTATTTTAATTAATGTACTACAAATTCGTAAAAAATAGTAATAACTGAAGGTGAACAAATAAGAGTCGTACTAAAAAAAAATTAATATACAGTGAAACCTCTCGATACGGATACCTCCAATAGATGGAAAACTCCCTTGAGCGGAAATTTTTTCGGTCCCATTGAAAATAGACTAAATTCCCATATGCTTTAACGGACATTCTCTCGGGCGGACGCGGACACCTAAAAGTGGTCCGAAGAACCGCTAAACCTTCTTTTGAGCGGACACAGAAAAAATTTAAACACACAATCGGGGGTTGCATTAGCGCCAGAGCCTGGGTTTTCCCCAAAACGACGTGACGGTACTCCTCGCATGGCGTCGGTTTGTCGGGATGTTTTTGTGTTTTGACTGTTTTGTTAATGCATTTGGCTTTAGTTTATTGTCGTATCTTTTAGCGTTATTAGCGTAACAACCGATATGTCATCGAAACGTAAAGTGCTAACTCTTAAAGAAAAAGTTGACGTACTTGAGACTTTTAATAAAGACAAACTAAGCGTACGCGACTTAGCAAAACGGTTTGGAATAGGAAAAACATAGGCAGCTGAGATTATTAAAAATAAGGATGTTTTATTAAGTAAGTTCCACTCAAATATAAATGTGAATGAAAAAAGAAGCTTCCTAAGAGAAGAGGGCAGAAATATTAACAGACAGTGCTATAAGTGGTTCATTAGAGCTCGAAGCAAAAATATTCCATTATCAGATAACATACTTCAATTATTACACACATTACTGTATATTTTACATGTGCCTATGATCTTTTTAGGTACAATTGTTAAAACGAAAGCCAAAGAAATCGCTGATGGTTTGGGGTATAGAACTTTCAGTGCATCAGAAGGTTGGCTGCAAAAGTTTCGTACCCGGCACAACATTGCTTTTAGAACTATCAGTGGGGAGGCCGCAAGTGTGAACTCTGCCGATGTCACGACATTTTGGGAGAAATTGCCATCTATAATTAAGAACTATGCTCCCAAAAATATCTATAATGCTGATAAAACTGGGCTATTTTTCCAAGCAGTGCCAAACAGGACTCTGCATTTAAAGCGAGAAAGATGTATTGGAAGTAAATTTTCAAAAGAGAGACTGACTATACTTTTTTGTGTAAATATGAAGAAACAAAAAAAAAACCTCTAGTGATCGGAAAAACGGCCAAACCAAGAGCATTTAAAAATATTAATGTGAAAGAACTGCTATTTACTTATAGGTGGAATAAAAAAGCTTGGATGGCCGGTAATGGCCGAATGGTTAAATCAATTTGATAAAAAAATGAAAACTTTGACTTTTGATAAAAAAATGAAAACTCGTGAAAAACGAGAAACTCTATTATTTCTCGACAATGCATGCTGTCACCCAAAGGATATAAGATTGAAAAATATTAAATTGATTTTTTTGCCTCCAAACTGCACTTCTATTATACAGCCTTTAGATCAGGGCATTATTAAGAGTTTTAAAACATTTTATAGGACAATCATTATTAAAAAACTTTTATTAGCCATAAATACTGCTGAATCAGCCCAAGAATTAGCCAGAAAAATACACGTCCTAGATGCAATTTGCTTTAAGGAATAAGGATAATTTTGGAATGATAAACAATAATAATATCAACGAATTTTTTAATGTAGACAATGATTTAATATTGGAGCAAATTGATGACCTTCCTCTGGAGGTTTCGAATCAAGAGGAAGTAGTGGTATCATCCGATGAGTCAGAAGAGGAACACATTGAGGAAGAAGAGGAATTGACTACCTATCAACAGGCTTTTAATATGACGCAACAGTTAAAACGCTTCACTCAGGCTAGGGGTTGGGTTGGGTTGGGTTGGGGTGAACTATCTGCTCTTGATTTACTATCTAAGCTTAATCTTCATTTCCAAGATACTTTGCTCAACAAAAAAAATTGACAAACGTGTTTATTAGAATATTTTAAACATAAACAATGATCTTAATTTGTACATGTGATCCAAAATATTTACATATTATTTCTTACAAAAATCTTTATATGTATGTATGTACTAGTTTAGTTTATTTTCGGTTTGTTATTTCATAAGTTTTTGTTTTGGTTTGTCTTCTAAGTTATAATTATTTTGTAACCATAATTATATACTTATTGTCATTAAATAATTAATATTAAACTTGTTTAAAAAAATAACATGCTGTTTAATTTTGCTTCTGTGTGGCCTTTTTTCCTTGGACGGACACCTCCGTTGAGCGGACACTTTTTGAAGGTCCCATAAGTATCCGCTCAAGAGAGGTTTCACTGTATATTTGTGCCACAAAACTTTGAAATGATTTTCAATTCAACAATTAATATTATTTTAATAAATAATATATTTAAAATAATTAACAGCTTCACCATTTTCTTAACACTTTCTAGAATAGACTTATAGGCCTATAATTACTAAAATTATTAGAATACCCTATTTTAAGGCACGGATTTATTTGGGAAATTTTCAGATTTTTCAAAACTATTTCACATTTAAAAGAATTGTTAATGATATATCATAAGACATTATTGATTTCAGGAGTTGCTAGTTTAATAATACTTGTACGGATTTTATATCTATTCTCCTATCTATCCTCCTTCGATCTATTTCACTGCTATTTTTATTTTTTAATCTATGCACTATGTCACTATTGATTTTCTCTGACGTAACGAGACTTGAAAACGTTGACCTTAAATTTTCTTTAATTAAAGAATTAAATGGAACTATGGTTAGGGAACTTAATTAATCCGAAATGACAGAAATTAAAAATGTATATATTTGCAGTTTCTTCTAATTCATTTTCTTATTTACCAACACTGCCTACACTTTTATTTATTTTAACTATTAAATCATTAAATTTTTCGTCTTTATACGTTTGTTTAAAAGTATTATTATGGTTTTCTAACATTAATAAAACATCTAGTTTACGCTTACATTATATATAATTTTTTTTTCTTTCGATTACCTACCTGCCTTGAAAAAACTTTGCTTAAATAGGCTCTTAAAATTATTCATTAATATGTTCCATTGAATATTTACATCTTGCACATTACAACAATTTACTGAGGCCCAATCCTGCTTTTTTAAACTACTCAAAAAATCAGCCTTGTTTTCTTGTGAAAAGATGCGTTTATATTCTAAAGGGCTTTAATTTATACAATTCATATCAAAGCTTATTTTCCGAGCTGAATGATCCGACACAACATTTTCAAATATCAATGTCTCAATATAATCTGCATTGGTGAAATTATTTTCTATACAATTTGCACAAGTTTTTTTTATTCTGGTATTTTTGTGTATGACTTTAACAGTGACAATAAATTCCTTTCATTTTTGGTCTCAATTATTAATTCAATATTAAAATCATTGATTAAATATTTTTACCAGCAAACTTTTAAGTTGTCACATAAAAATATTAAAATCGCTAGATAGTGGCCTATATACACAAATGATAATCAATTTGATTTAAAAAAAATACATTTTACTGCTGCACATTCAAATGTTCCATTGAATAATTAATTAATAATATTAATTGTATGCTTACACTTATTATAGTTTTTGCAAAATATTGCTATGCCTCCACGTCTTCCTTCTTCTCTACAGAATATTGACACTAAATGAAAGTTATTTATCGCTATCTTTTTTATCTGTTCTTCGGACTTCCAATGCATAAGGTCATAATATCATAGAAAATGCTCTACATGTTATATACAAAAATGCACAACTGAGCAGATCATTTGAATTTTCATTACAACAGTCTATACACAAAGATATAGTGTAGGATGATGCCTATTTGGTTCCAGTAAGTTTTTTCTTTTACCACCGAAATGGCGATATCAGAGGAGGAGGTAAATACAAAGTTTAGTACTAAACTAGTAGCATTAATACATTATAAAACATGGTTAATCTAGAATAGATTAGACCTAAGGAGCAAAAATCAAAGACTGACTAAATTGATTAGATCTCATTGAGTGGTACCGATAAAAGGGCAAAAGTGGTAGAACCAAGCTATCCATCAATCCACTGGGTGTATGGAAGGTTAAACTCCCCCAAGATTTTAATTTAAATAAATTATTATTAATAAATCAAGTTTTGGTCAGTAATTTTTCTACAGATCCATGCCAGCAATTACGCTTTAAGTGCTAACCTTTTATTTACTACAAAATAAAAATAATTTTACAAAAAATACCGCTGAAAAAAGGGCTGATATTAGCCGTTACATCATTTAAGTTTAATAATTATTTACGATTATTTATTGTAATTTAAAATTATTATTTAGGCTGGAAAGGTAATATTTGTGAACTAAAATTAGGTATTTAATTATAAAGGGTACATTCATAAATAATAAGTTCTGACCAAGTTTTTAATTATTTCAAATAAAAAAATGTAAATATAAATATTTTAGGGAAAGCCCTAAAAAGGTCATAATAAGTAATATTATGGACAAAAGATAAATCAATAATAACTTCTTATTAAACTATTTGCATTATGATTATTATATTGTTCATTATTTATGATTAATTAAGGTCTTTACAGGTAATGTGTGTTAACTTAAATAAGGCCTTTAATTGAATTAAAAGTGTATATTTATAAAAAAAACTAATTTTAACTAGTAATAAAATCTATCAATAGAAACTCTACATTTAATTTTAATTACTTTTTCCAGAGATTTGCAATATACTTAAAAGTGAATTACCTTCTAAGCTTAAAAAAACCATGGAGATAACACAAAATTGTATTCTATGGATTTTGCCCCTTTAAAAACGGAAGTTTTTAGAGGATTCTCCGTTTATAAAGAACACTTGCGACATTGAGAAGGGTCCTCATTGAGGATAAAAGAATTGGCTTTTGTTCTTTCGATATCCTATCGTCCTTCGATGCTTCTTCTATGCCCGGCTATGTTTTAAAGGATACTCGACATAACTCTTACACGTTCCTGAAAGTTAATTAAAAGATTTTTCGCTGATACCACCCTATTTTCACCCATTTTTTGCAGTAATGTTCAATGTTAGACTGAGTGTTTGGCAGATAGTAGCAACTTTCTTTAACAAAATTATAATAATAATTATTCGAATAGTTTTTTGATGTATAGTTTTAGTTACTATGATACTATTCGAAAGAGTATAAACCAAAGAAGCATAAGTGAAAACGTAATGAAAATTTAGATTTTAGTTTCTTTTTAATAATTTTTACTTATCACGCCTCAAACTTGATACTTTAATACACTGCCTACTAAAACACAACCTACAACAGCCCCAAAACAAACCATCAAGCTTTATTTAACTTTATCCGATTTACACCCAACGCCCAACATATGGGCGGCACGTTTTAAAGGTAAGCTTTTAAAAGAAAATCCCCAAACGCTACTTCATCCCGTTTCGGTCGTAGACTTAACCTAACAGGGGCATTTAAAAATTTACAAATACAAAATGGTTCTCCAGAGTTTCCCGATCGCTTAAACTATTTATCTTCCACACGCCCGCTCATGAATAGTTATTCAAGTGTGTAATGCTTTGTAGGTGAACGGGGTTTATTATGTCACCTAAATTTAGATTTTAGTAAAATTTCTTTGGTGTATATAAAACTAATTAAGTACGATTTGGCTAATTGAATAAATTAAGCATACTAGTTAACGGTGTTATTTTAATGCATAATTTATATATACACGATAAACAATTTTTAAGCCAAAGCGAGATATCTATTTAGGGTAGTAATTTAAGTGATTTTTATTACATTGGAAAGTTTTTATAGGCGCACGAAACAATGGTAAACCCTACTCTACTATAGGTTGATATTAGTTTTGCTAATTTTTAATAAAAATTGTCCAAATGGCTAATTGAATATATCGAATATTTAAGTTAACGGTCTAATTTTTATGCATAACCTAAATGTACATTATGAATAACTTTCTAGGCTAAAGGCATTATAACATGTTTAAAGGCCCGAATGCACTTAATATCCTTCAACACTGATCCAGCTTAAGATTTTGTTAATTTTACTTATGGCAGAATTATTTTGAATAAAAAGCGTTAGAATTTTAAGGTTATTTATACGTACACACTTAATTACCTTCAACCTTAACCGAATTTATACCTAAGTTATAAACCTCTTAGTAAAATTATAAATTAATTATGTAAACAAGATTTATAAATTTGCATAACTAATGTTCTAAGCCAATTTCCTGTACCTTAGGACATAAGTATTTAAAACCATTAGAAAATTTAAACTCAGTACATAGTTATAATTTGGTTAAAGCATAAGAGGCTGTTAATAATATGCAAGCAAGGTTGCTGCAAGCTAGAAATATATACTTTGTACACCTAGACGATAATTATGTAAATATGTTTATACAAGATTCGCGATAATTAAAATCTCATTTATAATGTAAATTTGATTCCTACCGTCCATGCTGATGTGGGTCGAGTAAATTCTGTAACAGATAGCACATCATTTGGAATTTAATAGGGTTTGATGGTAATCCAATTTATGGGTGTCGTGGCTTTTATAAGGTAAAGAAATAGTGTAATTAAATGGAAGTCTTATGATAAAGAAATAAGGTTTCTTGTTTAAAAGATAATCCAATAGAGAAAAAATTAAGTCTCAATAAATCTAAGAAAATTGTGTAGGTTATATTAATGAAAAACATTGATGTTTTAAACTTAGTTTTAAAAATAAATACACAAATTGCGCATTGAAAAAATTCAGCATTATATAATTTGTTATTAGGAAGTTTCTAGGCAATCATTATAGTGATAAATGTTATGTTTTTGCTAATCAATTAATTTTTAATCAAGAATTTGTAATTTAGAATATTATTAAATTGAAAAATTCCTAAATAAGCAGCAGCGATACATAATTTTAAACTAAATTTGTGTTAATCATAATTAGGTTGGTATTTAAATTTAACAATTAAAGATGCTTAAAATTAGGATTAAAATTTAAAAACATTAAATATTTTTCATATTTCTAAATAACTCATTTTTATAGGTATGCTCAGTTTAGATATTGAACAATAGATTTTAAAATAATTTAAGAGTTCAATTTTTTAAATAAAAATTTACCTTATTTTTCCCAGCTATTTGCTTATTAACGACACTGTATATTTTTAAATGCAGTAAGTATTTTTTAAGATATCTTTAAATAATTAAAAAAAAATAACACAGAAAAATACTAAATTATTATATATTAATTAAGTATAAAAATTTAGAAACGTTTTTTAAGTCCATATTATAAACCAAAAAGTGCTAAGATATTTTTATTAGTGCAAAATGATCGTGCGCATTTTCAAATCTTATTGATAATATTACTGGACAACTTACAAACAAAAAAGTTATATTAAAAATTAAAAAATAATCAGACTTTTGGACGGTAATCACTTTATATTTAATGAAGCTTATATATAATATCCTAAATAAAAATTAAAAATGTAAGAAATATAATTTTATTTCGATAATTTCAAATTTAAAAGTTCTTAAATTGTAGATGGTGGATTTCCAAAATTTTTGATTTTTCCTCTATTTAAATGTTGTTGAAAAACAAAATTAGGTTTTTCAATTTCTTCAATACGTCTCTACTAATCTCCACTAGTATAAGCTGCTAATTCAGAACATATATTTTTAATTTAAAAAAATGCACTGTGCATATAATAACTAGTTTTTAATACAAAAAAAGTTAAATATTTATTATTTGAATAAACATCCATATTTTATTATTACTATTGCATCAATTTACAGTAAAACTTTATATTCAGGTTTATGTACTTTATATTTCTTTAAAAATAGTAAATGTGAACCAAATCTACCCTCATCTCATTTGATACGAGATATAAGCCATAATAATGAAGTAGCTATTCTCTTTGTTTCAGAATGTCAAATATACGAGAAAAATGGAAGGAAAATAGTGGCACAATGTAAGGATGCATACAAAATGGCAACTTGGATAGTATATTTTTCACGCAAGCAAAGTAATGGATTCTGCGGCATTTTTAAACTATGGATGTGTAAACTATGTTGAAGTCAGTAAAGCCATATTTTGAAACGTAAGTAAAGCTCACTATATTTTTAAAAATTCAATCCTTAAAACCTTAAAAAGGAATTTTATGAAAGGAAAATATGGAGATGAATTATTTGAGGGAATAAAATTGTTTAAGGGTTCGGCAAAGCCTCGAGGAAAAAAGTTAATCTAAGACCGCCCCTAGTGATACCTGAGAATGATGCTAAAAACAATGGGAGAAAACACGCAATTTTTTTTTTCATTTTCCGCTTCTTATTCCTAATCTTCTAATTAATTTTACTAAAGTTTACGATGATAATTAATCTTTTAATGAAATAAATATTTTACGACTTTAGAGACTAAGAGATTTTTAAAAAGGGAAACAAAATCAAAAATCGGGTTACTTTTTGTTGTAATAAAACGCTGTCTAATCTTTGCCAGGTTTCTTATGCTTCAAAAACATTTAAAGCAGCAAAACTTTTCGTTACGTAGTTATTATTCTTCAAGCAGTGTTTTCTGCTATAAAGTATAACTCGAGACGTCTTTAGCTATACAAAGATGCAACCGGAATATTTTGTAGCGCGTTAACGATAACTGAACTTTTCTCTAAAAGTTTTTTGGATCACTTTAAGCCTGCATTATTTGAAATTAAACTCACCTTTTGGTAGTTTAATACAGTTAAATACAAAATACAGCATTGTTATTATGGCACAAAATATATTTTAAAAATTAATATTTCATAATGCTAGTGATGTTAACAGTTAATTTGTACCTGCCTAATTGTTTTAGGACTTAATTAAATTTACAAAACATGGATTTGTTGCTCAATTCTTCATTTAACAGTTTAATAGATGATATAAGAGGCTATGGCAAACTAAAATTTATTAAAAAGAGATCACTTATTTGGATCCTGTGATATAAGGTGAGAAGAAAAAACACTTTATAAGATAATAATAATAATCTTTATTTAGCAAAAGCTACATAGATAAAATAGTACAAAAAAAAATTAATACATTTTATAAAAATTTTGTTATTCGCGCTTTCATTGCATTTCCAAAGAACAAACATAAGTGGTAATAATAATTGTCAGAAAAAATATCTCGACGGTTTTTATAAAACCATAATTTATTTAATATAGTTTTTATTTTTTCTACTTTTGTTTTCCTTTAAATTTATTAAGTAGAATATCTAGTTTGTATTAAAAATATCTAACATTTATTTGGCAATATGTTTTTGATCAACAAAGATATTTAAGATATTTAGACTTTTACGCCATTCACAACGTCCTTTAGTACATTATTTGATTTTTAATTCATTGTTGATCTTCTCTAGCTTCTCGTTTTTTTTTTTTTTGAAACTTACATCATCTTTTTTTTTGTAACTTACTCAATAGTTATTATGTAAAAATTACAAACGAATTAAATAATAAATTTTCATTATCATAGGGACTATGCATTCTTTAATGGTAATTAAATGATATTTTTTGTGTGCAAGCTAAATAGAAATTTTTTTTTTTAATTTATTGTATTAATTTACAAATAACAAAATCATTAAAAATTAAATCACAACAACTAAAATAAGTAAAAATTAGGAAAATTTTTTTGTATTTTAAGCTTTTTTAAACTGATTTTACAATCGAAGAAATTGATTTATTTTTCTACAGTATTTGCCTTACAAATCAAGAAATAGACAGTAAATATTCCCACGCTTAGTCTTATGAAATGGGGTAAAGAAAATGTCAATCTGTGAATTCCTAGACGGGATTGCCAATCTAACCATGGCTAACAGCTGTGAACTGTTAATAGCAGAATTGATAATCTGATGCAAAACCACCTTTATTTCTTGAATTCCCTAAAGAAATATGTATGTAGGGTAGTTCTTTGCATATTTTAATTTATATAAAAGGTTAACTAAATTCAAAAAACAATCATATTACGAAAACAGAATTAGAAACCCAGAAAATAAACAGAAAGAGAGCTGGACATATTAAAAGACTTTTGTAATAAAATAGTACATTTCAGATGTAAGTAGTATAAGTAAAGTAGATATTGATGTCAATGTATTAAATCAATTATATTGTACGAGCGCTAACAACTATGTATTGGAACAAGTAGTCATTTTACGAATAAAATTCCAGTTTACCGTAATTCTTTTAATTTATTTTTTTTTTATAAAAATAATAAATTAATAACATTTTTTATGTTTTAGAGAATTATTTTTAAGGTTTAATAAAATTTTTATGGTAAATAATATTTATTTAATTGTTTGATAATCAAAAAATGTTGACAACTAAATGTTGGAACATGGGTTGCTTTTGCTCAAATTTTTCCAGTTTTATTAGCATGACGCGAAGATGGCTTTGAATAAACAAAAGTAAGTAGTGCGTTGTCAACAATAAAAATTTTGATGCGTCACTTGACCATTAATAATCAATTACTGTCATTTTTATTAAGTAAAATACAATAATGGCTCGTGGAATCTACTGATCTAAAAGTGCGAGAAATTATTATCCAGCAGTACCATAAAGGGAAAACAATGTGAGACTTACTTACATTTCTTTAAGAAACAACTTTTGGATGTCCTGAACTTTTATCGCGAACACCAATACTGGTAGTTTCAGCATATTTTTTAATTATATTAAATATAGTAGTTGTTGCAACATTTAATTCACTGGAGATTTTATCTTTCAACAGGACGGTGCTTCATGTCATAGTGCTAAATCTACCAAAAAATGGATGGGTGAACATAATATGAAAGTTTTGTCACACCCCTTTAGCAGCCCGAATCTCAATCCAATCGAAACACTTTGGCACAAAATGAAGCAACGCCTAAGAAATAGTCCGCAGCGTACTTTGCCACAACTACGTGGTAAACTACAGGAAATATGGGATAGTTTTAGCCCTGAATTTTGTGAAGGTCTAGTTGGTACAATGCCTCATAGAGTTCAGGCTGTTATTCAAGGAACGACGTTACGCCTTACTAATTTGTATTTTCCTTTTCTAAAACTCACTTGTTCCAATATTTAGTTGTCAGCATTTTTCAATTATTTACCAAGTAATTAAATACTAAATAACTTAAAATATATAAATAAATTATAAAAACAATATTAAACATTATAAAAAAGCTTTTTCATTTCATATTTATGATTAAAAAAAAATTAATAAAATATTTTCGCTAAATGGGCATTTTATTTCAAAATAACTGCTTGTTCCAACATACAGTTGTTAGGGCTCGTAGTGGTAGTACTAAAATACAGGATGTTCCTTTTAATGAAAACACACTATGCTACTTGGCAGAAGTTCTTGTTTCCCACTCTTTTCAATTTTATGCTCTTAGAATCAAGGAGCCTTTTTAGAAACAAAGAACAAAAAGACTTGCAGAGAGGATGAGGTATCTGTAGTTTATTCGTTCAAGGTTTCGTTTAAACTTACCATACAAAATAACAATCACAATACAAAATTTTCTAATTATACATATATAAAAAAAGATACATTATGATGTAAAAATAATGATTAAGGAGAATTATATTAAAATACATCAAAGTTTCTTTAATATTGATTATAGTTACTACAACTTTTTTAGAAAAAGTTAATTTGCACAAATATTTGTTTTTGGTGTGGGATTATAGAATGACGGCTATTGGCAAGTTGTCGCCCTATGTATAAGACAAGGCTATATTGTTATGTAGAT
Organism: Anthonomus grandis grandis; assembly: GCF_022605725.1. Taxonomy (NCBI): domain Eukaryota; kingdom Metazoa; phylum Arthropoda; class Insecta; order Coleoptera; family Curculionidae; genus Anthonomus; species Anthonomus grandis. Next base: position 12,631,648 of record NC_065549.1, read on the forward strand.
ACTACTGCAGTCTAAGATATCATGCAACACCTTATAAAGGAACCTTGGATAATTTTGTTGCAAATCAATGTTCCAGGGAATAAAATGCATGTTTTTCTAGCAAAATTTAAAAAGGATAATTATAATTTAGATTTATACACCATCAGTTTCTCATAGTAAAGAAATAAGCATAAAAAATATAAATAATAAAGAAGGGTATTTTAGTTTGGATCTGATAAATTCATAGTAAAGTAGCTTAGATGTTGAACAAACATGAAATAATTTAGAATTCTAATAATAAACCGAGATAACCTAACACACTTTGTTAAAGAACATTTATATAGTGTACAGAAAAAAATTTGCTACCAAACACTACTCCAAGATGTCTAAAACTCTCCCCCGATGTAGAGTCACTCTATTTAATTTTTATTCAAACAGCAGAAGATTTCTTTTTAATATTAAGTTTGTTAGCATTTATATCAATTGTTGTCACACCATCCAACCAATTTACCAACCGTTGCCTGAAGTCTATAGCAGTCATCTAGGTCCTTTACATACATACAGATCTTTGCATCATCTGCATATAAAAGTATGCTACGAATATCCACGATACTATTAATAAAAAGATTAAAAGGTACATGGACCACATATAGATCCTTGGGGGACCTCCAAAGTTGCAACTTATGTTATATATGACTGACCACTAAATTCGACCAGCTGATATTTATTGCAGAGATAACCTTGTCTAAGAATTCAAAAAAATTAATCTTTTTAAGTAAAATACTACGATTCAACAATGGAATACTTTAGAAAAATCTATATAAACTGTATCTACTTCAAATTCCTGATCTAAAGTATCCACCACAAACTGTGCAAAACGAAGAAGATTGGTTATTGTCAATTTTCCTTTTTATATAGGAAAATATAATACCAGTCAGTAAACTGCTATTATAATTAAAAAAAAAGTGTTTATGCATCTTAAGGCATTTAGAAAAAATTGTAAAATACACACATAACGCGATAGTCTTTGATCTATTTATCCCTTTTTTTTTAAATACGGACATCATTTTTAAATACAGTTTTGGAGACATTTAAAAAAAATGGTTAGTGGTCTTGTCAATACACAAGTTTTGATGAAACTACCCAACAACGCACTTGTTGCTTGTTATTTCCCTTCACAAAGAATGTAAGATGTTCAATTGTCAAATTTTTGGCCAATATCCCCCTTGTCGACATTATCAAAGCTTATCGAATGGTAAAAAAAGGAATATGGACTATCAAACCTAGTTACAGAGGATATAAGTTGATTACTTTAAAGCAGTTTGCATTTTGGCCAGCAAAAGAAACATAATGATAGTTATAGTATCGTGGTTTGAGTCATAGATCAATTATCTGTGTGGCAGTACGATCTTCTTTGGAAATTAAAGGTCCCTCAGGTCATCAATCTTAGGCCCTCTGTTGTCTCTTATTTATGTTATTGATTTACCACTTTTTTACGCCTATTATCACTATTTTACGTCTAGGGTTAAGGGATCATTAACATTATTTGCAGATGATACTTCTGTTACCTGACATCCTAGAGATAAAAAAAATGTTGCAACATTAGATGTGCTAAAAATAAAGAATTGATGTAATGCAAATGTTTAATGTTCAAACCTTTGTTTTAATGCTAATAAGACTAATATGTGAGGTTCTTAAGTATCACCTACAAAATGTAAATTTTGATAGTGATCCCTTGTTGGTTCAAATGGAAAACAGAGATGTTAAGGAGTTTATATTTATAGTACTCGGAAATTAAGTTTTTTTTTTTAAACCGTAATAGTATCTTACACCGGAGAGAAGGTTCTAAATAATGTTTCAACATAAAGATCTTTATATAAAAAGGTCCAGCATTTTCAAATTGGGTTTGTTTAAAAAGAGCTTAAAAAGGGTACTGATTGAGAGACCCTATTATTTATTAAAATATTACTATAATGATCGTTTGAGAAAGTATCTTTTTATAGTACTTTCTATACGTCATTATAGTTTTTTATATGGATCTAAGCTTTATTGGATCCTAAGATTTACTTGCCATGTATTTGCTTATTTAATTTTTCACGTTTTGTGAATTAAATTTTTTTTTGCCTTATAAATCTAATCTTGATATCTTACATTTAAGTTATTTTATTCGCCACACACCACTTAATAAAAGAATTCAAATTCGTGTGGTAAATTAAATTTAATATACTCCTTGTCACTATAAAAAGCTTAACGTCATTTGCAAATATCTCTGTCTTAACCTTGTAATTAAATTAAACATTCAGTCAATCTAACACTGCAGACAGGACTTTGCATTTTTTCAGATCTCCCAGTAATAGACCTACGAAAGAAAAAGATCCATAATATTCAAAGAATTAAGCTTACAATATATTATCACATGGGTCATTTATGGTCAAAAGCTTTAGAAAAACCCATTATACTAGTTGACCTGAATGCTCTTTCTGAAGGCAAAACTAAATTTGAGCCATTTGATCTGCCCTCAATAATTCAGACTATTCAGGAATAATTACATTGCTAAAAGTTTTTTGCTTATAAATTACGCAAGCAATTTCGGTATTTTTGATTGATTAAACACTGCATGGTCATAAGTAGCCAGATCTCTAGATCCAAACTTTGGTGTCCAGATATTCATTACAAATATGTAAAAAAGGTCAACAGAAATGTATTTCTTTTGAAAAAATATGAGTATCGAGTCTTGCACTCTTTAAAAACCTACTTTGGTAGTATTTTATAGGATTATTATAAACTTCTTTTCAAGAACCGTGATACCTGATTTTGCTGGTCCTCCCTGAGTTTATAAACTAAAAAGAAGGTAGCTCAACCCCCTATTCCTGAGAAAAAAAACAGGTGAAAAATACTCACCCACCAACTAGATTAGTAAGGAGCTTTGGCTCATAATTATACTTTTTGTATTAATATATGAAATAACATATCACGAACTATTTATTCAGTTATTTTCAATTTTCCTAACAAATTGTTCATGGAAAGTTCTTGTAAAGCCTCACATTGTTTTCTTATATTTTAAAAGCTATCCTTATTGTTTTTATGTGATAACTTCTTGGTAATAATACAATTTAACTTTTTAAAGTAAGTCAACTGAGAAAGGTATCTTTATAAATGAGTAAAAGTTTCAACTAGCAGATATAAAATATACTGAACGGCCCTAAATAGTGCTTTTTAATTGACATCGACTAAATTATTATTTCTAGAACCAGGATTATCATTTAGGATAATCATCACTTCTAAAATTGCAAAAAAGTAAAAGTTATAATTATTTGCAATTCAATGGCATAGTGAGTTTTAAAACATTTAACGATCAACCCTATATTGTTTTTACCCTATTTAGTTTAAGTCAGGTTGTAATTTCCGACTAAGATAATAGAACATTTATAGGATATTTTTTAATTAAAAATTATTGACAATGTAATAGATGAAATGAAGTCAAGGCTAATATTTTAACTCATTAACTTAAATTGTATAAAAACTTAGAAAACAAGCCAGTTTACCGCAAGAGTTTTGATTTTTATAATTTTTATCCTATCAGGCTTTTAAATATCCTAAATATAATAAAGGCAAGTATGACTACATAATAAAAGAGTCAAAAAACTGCTTCTTAGAACCTTAGCAATTCCGTTGTCATATCACTTGTACCCAAATAATAAACAATATGTTAGCCATAAGCTGTTTATGGGAAAGGCCTACCTACATGTATTTTGATCCCGGCGGATCCATATAGAATTTTGATTTTGCTAGCCTAGACTTTAACCAAAATTGATAACCACCCTTGATAAATTTCAGGTTTAATGGAATTATCTTTGCAACTTAAGTTTATAGTAATATTAAATTTAAATATGAAGACTGGGCCAATTAAGAGCTTATATGTAGTCCAATATGTAAACTACCTCAAAAAAACATAATTTTTTGGAGATCACGGGAGTACTGAAAAAATGAAAATAAAATAAACAAAAATAGTAAAAGAGCACCAGTAAAGTAAAAAAACAGGTTATATTTGATATTTCATAGACTAAAAGCTTACTGTTTTGGATATAATTATTTTCAATTAACAAACCCTATTTCTTAAAAGATAACACGGCAATCTTAAATAACACAAACAATCAAAATAAAGGAAATCACGATATAGGTAAACGGTATCGAGCCAAAACGTAGCACGATATAAAGGTTCACAGTTCGTTTCTCGCCTCTAAACTGGTTTCCGGAACTTTTCGGAAACTCCCTTATCGGATTTCGTATGCACCGGGCGGTCGTTTGGCAATGGTAAAACTTTAACTTTTGGCACTATTGGGGCACTCTAGAATTCCTTAGTTTCGGGCGAGAAGATGATGAATCAGATAAAGAGTTTATGCCAATTCCTAATGTGCAGGCAATTGAATTTAGATTAGGAACCTTTTTTTCAACACCAAGTAGATAAAAACTAGCGTAAAATTGTTTTTTTAATTCTACTCTTGTATTTCTACCCTTTAATTCTATTCTAATATTCTTGAAATGTAATTAATATTATAATTAAAGGACATTTCGTAAGTCACAAATTAATTTTTTTAAGAAATTTGCCCACTGCATGAGATTATGATTAGTTTTAATTGCTTCTAATAGCATAACTTAAATGGATATTGTACTCCTTTCTTGAGGCAACTACAAAAACAGTACCCAATATAGAGATTTTTAATAATAAACTACGTGAATGATAGATGATAAATTGAAAAATTTAAATATTCCAAATATTTTTGAGAAAGAGAGAGAGAGAGAGAGAGAGAGAAATGAAATGAAAATTACAAAGAATTAAAGTATAATTTTTTGACGGCGTAAAACCAAATTAATAATATTCTTTTAACGTCACTTTCTGCACGTTATAGGATAGTAATTTCAAGTTGCCGGCCAAGTCGCCGATACGGCATTTTGTCTTTCATCAATATTTTTTTTAAATACGGGCACTATATTAACTTATACTAAATTAAAATAAATCAGGTTCCTTAATTACCATTTAAACGATATATCGCACTTTATATTAAAAACATATTGAGGCTAAAAAGGAATGTATATATAAAAAACTTCTCTTATTTCGCTCTTTCTTTTGAGTTGTTAAAGGAAGAAACCCCAAAGTAATCCTTAAATAATTTTTTGCTAAAAAATGGTCTTTAAAGTGAAACTATAAGTAATAAAATTGATTCATAAATTAGTGGTTTGTTTCTTATATTATTTTTTATACACATTTATTTATAATAATTTTACCCTATATCCTTGTAATACAACTATTATTATAATTAAAAACGTTTTTAATTTTAATTCTTTCATTTATTGTTGTTTTTGTTTCAAATAATGGGTTGATTTTTGAGTTTTATTTGTTGAACGTATATGTTTTTTGTGATATTCTGTATTTGATGATGGCTATTTACACACCCGTAATGCATGACACATTTAGCTAAATGACCTACATGCATTTTGGAGATAAAGACATCCCCACAATAATCGTTAAATAATTTTTTAGTAAAGAAATGATTAATGTATTTGTGATTTGTTTATTGTAGTATTTTTTATACACATTTTTTTTAGATGTTTTTACTTCCTTATAATGCAACTATAATTATAGTTAAAGCGCATCATGTAAGTCACAAATTCATTTTTGTTAAGAAAGTTTTTCAGTATATGAGGTATTAATTAAGTTAAATGTTAGTAGTCGTATTTAGTTGTTTTAAAGGGCATAACATAAAAGCATATTGTACACTATTTTTATAATCTTTACTAATGAACCAAATAAATTTCTTGTAGATCAAAGGAGTAAAAGAAACGCGAATAAAAGTGCGAAAAAATTAAGATGTCTCGTATTTGAAGCCATAAAACAAACTAAATAATGTTTTTAAGTTAACTTACTTTAGAAGATAATAATATAAAAGTGCTGATGCGACATTTTGTCTTTTAGAGACCATTATTAACAACGTTTTTTTACTAGTGCTAGATTTAATCAAACCATACTTAAATTATGTTTTTTAATTAACGTTTTAACGATATATCGAAAAATTTATTTATATGTAAAAGTTTTCCTCTTATTTTTTTTTTCATATAGTTGGTATGGAAAAACCTCAAAGTAGTCGTTAAATAATTCTTCAGTACAAATATTTATTACTTTTTATGTGAAACTATATATAAAATTAAAACATGAGATATGGTTGGTTTTTTGTAATACTTTTTATCCATATTCTTCAATAATTTTTTTTTGTGCTATCCTTGTAATGCAATTATTATTATATCTAGAGCACATAACGTAAGTCACAAATTAATTTCTCTAAAGATTTTGTCTACTGTATATGATTATAATTAATTTTAATTGCTTTTAAGGGCATAACTTAAATGGATATTGTAAAAATATTAAAGAGGTGATCTTAGTGAAAAAAAGTTACTAATAATTTAAATTTATTACTTTTGAATAAAGTTAAGTCATTGTTGTCTAAAACTGTCATAGAGTAATGCATTTGTAGCCGTAGATTGCATATTTGAGAAACAATCTTTTTGGAAAGGAGCTCATTAGCTTTTATATAACACTGTAATTAATAAAAACTGTACCATACATTTTGAACATATATAGATTTGTGTAAAGCTTTTGACAGTGTCAAGATTTTTTCAATATATATTTGCCATAAGTTAGTTGTACTTTTGCAATTTCCGAGGTCTTCAGTAGACTAAATATTTAAATCACGTCCAAAATCTTTAATTTGCATTATAAATAAAATAAATTTTTTTTTTTTAGAATTCGAGCGAGACTTCTAAGTACCAAGCAAAGTCTCCCGCTGTTGCTATAGTAATGCCGGGCCCCCCTCTCCTCGTCGCAGATCATGCTTCCCCCATGCACTGCCAATGGCATTCTACGTCGTAACGAGCGCCCTCTACTGTCACCACGTTGCCAAATTGTCCTGGTCATTATTTTCTTATTTGTGGTGGTGACTGGACAAGAGGCCAGAAACGGACCGCCTAGGTATAGTTCCCGCATCGTCGAGATCGAAACTGGCGCCATCCGTGGCGTTATTTTGGAATTAAATTCCAGACATTTGGAGCCCGTTGAGGTAAACATTATTAATTTAATTTTTCTCTTAACTTTTTAATGATAAAGAACACTTTGCACCAGTTTTAAATTGCAAAAACACACTGGAGGAAGCTATAATAAGTGATGAATTAGTAATTCAATACTTGCCAGTCTTCAAAAGGATTTGCTAGGGAGACGATTTGCAACCAAATACTCACAAATCTTACCAAATCGAAAAACACATATTAACACAATAGGTTCTAATAATATTAGATGATTGAGGGGAAAATATTGTTATTATTTGAAAGCTGGCAAAGGAAACAAAATTGTTATTTAAGACAAAGTAGAATTGACTATAATAAAAATGGCCTTTATAAAAGGATTTCTAAAATCCCTTTACCACACGAACACTTTAATTCCTATTTGGTTTTAAAAGAAACTATGAACGATATGGATCTTGAAAGGCAGAACTTTCAATAAGCTGGCGAAACACTTTTAAAAATTTTGAGTGAGATGCCAATAGACGATTACGACGTCAGAGCTAAATATCACGCCAAAGATCTAGGTCACGAAGATCCTCCTATCAAACATCCTGCTTGGTACGATAAGCACATTTGTAAACCGCAGTATTTGTTATAGGTTGTCAAATGTGAAGCCGCTTCCTACCACGAAGTGTATTTATCATGGTTCTTCGTGAAGGATTCCTGCCATCTCCCTGTCCTTTGTTACAACCTTGTCAAGGTTTAAAAATACCAACGTGAACCCAAAAAATCTCCCGCAGATTTGCCCTACTGTTAGTAAGATTGTCGTTTAAAATGTCATCTAATTTTGGAGATTTTGTTCAGATGTCTTATGACTTTTACTGTTCTTCTGTTTAGACTGAATTAAAAAAAAAAGTATACAACAAATTTGCTTTATATCTTTTATCTCAAAAAATACCCAGCAACAAATCCATATAATACACAAACTACCTTCTTCAATTCAGAAAGATTAGGCTCCGATGTGTCACCGTACAACGAGCAATGAAGCGAACTTTGGAGATATTAAAGGGCTTGAAAAAGATGATGTTAATTCAAAACTAGAAGTTGAGAACCATTGTCGCCTTCCTTTTTTAGACCTTCTTTGAATAACACAAAATAAAATACTTAAAATTTATATAAAACCATATTCTACAGATAACTCTAATTTGATTCCAGCAGTCTAACTAACTACAAATTTTCCAGTTTTAGCTCGCTATTCTATAGTCTATTTAATGTCCTTTTATCACGAGAAGCATTTAATAAGAAACCTTTCAACATTAAGTCAATTGTACCCAATAAAGTCCATTATCAAAATCTATTACCGTTTTGTTAATAAGTAGAAATTATCACGCAATATAATTCGGGCAACAGAAAAATCTACGAGTATCCTACTTTGGCAATATCTCGTCTCGGCTAGCAAGGATCTTTCGTCGTTGAATGTCATTTATGCTTTTTCTACCAAGAATACTTTAAAAAAATCATCTAGTTACAATTAAAGACAAATTATACGCTTTGTTGTATTTTGGGGCTTACGAAATTAACTGTCGGGAAGGCCCATTAGTGTACGTAGATAGTCTAGCCAAAAAATTTTGAAAGGCAATTAACATTGATTTTGAAATACCTTTATACAGGCATAACTATTTCACAGACTGATTTTACCAATCATTTATTGGACGCAAAACATTCATTTTCAGCTCTAATGAGCTCTGATCTGGTATAAATAATCAACAGCCATAATATATAGTTCGAATTTATTTTTATTTATTTTTTTTATTTTTAACGATATAGTAGACCAATAATTTTATAGCAATAATGTCTAACCTTAATGAGTAATTAAAAAAGTAAACCTCTGTGATTCTTGTCAGTATTTTATTTATTTATAGATCTCACTATCCATCCAATTTATTTATATTTTAATAACTGGAAATTTTTTGCTGGTCATTAAATGTTAATCGTATAATAGGTGTTAAAAAAATTGTTTTTTATTTAAGGCCCTTAAGGCGAAACATTTTACCTAAGTACTAAAGTACTAAAGTACTAGTTAAGTGATACTGTAGATTTGGAGCTTTTATTATCACCTGGAAGCTGACGTTGAACAAACGACTGTGACTACTCCAGTTTCATCCTCTGTAACTTCGAATCTTCCAATCATAGATGGAATCCATGGACAGAATGCCAGGATAATAAAAAAATATTATTATGACTTTGACATTTTTATTTCTGTATTCTTAAGTACCGTAAGTACCGAGTTCTTGTCAAGTATAATGTTTTCATTTGATCTTAAAGTTTATAAGCTACTTAAAGCAACATTGCTTGCTTATAGCAGGCTTTTTAAGAAATATTTTTGTTTGTTGTTGAAACTGTAAAGCTAAAAAATAATAAATATCATTATTTGTATAGAAATTCTTGTATTCACTAAAACGAAATAATGACTTTCTATTCAAAATATTATTGAAATAAAATTTATTTATTAAAAAAAAAACTGGGGTATTTCAAAATATTTTCAGAGATTTCAAAACATTTAAAATATTTTTTTTCATGCTAAAAGATTAATTTTTACAAACTTATACATACTCAATTTTTGATTAGTTTTTGTTAAATCTATAAAATACTAAGGAATTTTATAAATTTATTTCTCTAAGTTTGTCTTATTATGAAAATATCATTTACTATATGCTAGCACACAACTAATGAAGGATATTTATCAGTAATTGTGAGGAATACTAGACACAAAGTGTAAGAGGTTAATGTTACAATCTTTGAACCCTTAAGTCTTAATTGTTTGTCAAACTTTTGAATCACAGCGAATAAGAATAATTCTAATAACCATTATACATGTAGGTATCAGTTTTTGAACTAGATTGACATTTTCATGAAAAACAAATATTTTCTCAAAAGTGATTTTTTTTAGTAAAATAAGTGATTTCGTTAAACTGTACATCTGTACATGGCTTTCGTAAGGTTTGTGTATATTTTCTGTTATTTGATGAAAATATATGTCAGCATAAAACATTCAGCACTTGGGGTAATATTAACCGAAAATCACTTTACGAAATACTATAAAGCTGGATTAATTAAAAAAAAATAAGTTACGTAACCAACCCGGGGTGGGATATTGGGGTTTATCTGTTATCATGCATTACGAGCAAAGAAGTCAAAAATGCCTAAAAAGTGCGTTACGTAATATTTTTTGTTCCCTTATTAACAAATAAATCAATATAAATTTTGGCCAGAATTGTGAGTTTAATATTCTTTTGTTCAATGTTTCATTTAAAAACTAACTGAAATAAGAAAAAGTCACTAAAGATACATGATTTAAGATAAGTCTTTTAAGAATACCAATAATAATGTAAAGAATAATGGTGTTTAATTGCTCAATGACCAGAAAGTTTTTTTTTAAGGTTTTTCGTGGTGTACCTTACGCTGCACCCCCAGTGGGTCCTCTGAGATTTCAACCCCCGCAGCCCCCACTTGCATGGCCTGGAACACGACTGGCAGATAGTTTTGGGGCGGTTTGTCCACAGAAGTATCCAGATATTGCTAACAAAACAGCGGCTTTACAATTCATGCCCAAAGGGAGATATCACTACTTGAAGAAGCTGATCCCGTTGCTGGTTAACCAGTCGGAGGATTGTTTGTTTTTAAACATATATGTGCCAGGAAGTGGTAAGTAGATATTAGAAATGTGACCTTATTATAATTAGTCTATAGATAAGAGGTAAATAAGTCGCAAAGATACGCAAGAGCTGTAGCTTAATAAAAGGTTACTTAGTATTATATTTTACAAAAGTGCTGTTCAATGTAAGAAAGTGTTTTATGGAAAATTTTATACTAGATTAAACTTTTTGTGCTTGGGAATATTATATTGTTCTTTAACTGCCTGACTGTAGAAAGTTATGACGTAATTAATAAAAGTCAATTTTATTATAGCTTAATGCAAAAATCTTTTTTTTGTAAAGCATTTTTATATGCATGCATTATCATATTATTTCAGTTTTATTTTATGCTTTAATAATTTATTTTAAATTTAGGCCTTAAAACACAATATTGTATAGTTTTCTTTATTGTTTCGCATTAAAATTATGTTTTTTTAATGATAATTATTTATATTTTTTAAAGTTAGAAGTATAGTGAAGCGTAGCTTAACTCTCATAAAAAACTGGTTAAATATTAATTATCTTTATTTCATTTTTAAAGCAAAATTGATGTCGTGTTTCCTCTACGAATTAAATCTGATTTGGACTATATGAACCCTAAAAATCAGTTACTTTTTTAAGTAATATAAAATATTTTAGTATACTAATTTTTACTAACGAAAAGTTAAAATGGAAGGATAATTGCCTCTACGTTCAGACTTTTTTCTCTTTTCAGACAATTATGATTAACTTAGCTTTACTACCTAACTACTTACTAGTCTACATAGCTCTAATCGAATCAACTAAACTATAGTTTAAATACGGTTTAGTGATCTGGTGCAAGGCATATGCTAATATATTATGTCCTGTAAAAATAACTCAGAAATTTTTTATTCGCATCATGTTTCTTTCGAATCATCTTAAGTTGAATCATACCCTAGTAATCAACTTTTTAAATGCGCTAAATTAGCCACTTAAGGAATTCACATATATTTGAAAGTAGTGCTTTCATTTAAAAACGCATTGGTGAGTACAAAATTCTCACTTACAATTGTATTGCGTCACACAAGCCTAGGCTTAGGAACTATTATCAACTTTTGTGTTTCATATTAAGTTGCAAAAAAGTATAAAACTATGTATCATCTAAGTTTGTAATATATAATTTGAGTTTAAATATGTGACGAAAGTCTAATTTCCATGAAGATATTAAACTTAATTAGGACCAATATAATGGATTCTGTTATGTAAGAACCTTCACATGTTTGAAAAATCTAAATTCCCTAGATGAATTTCTTTAGTAAATTTTGCAAAACCTTTCACTTTCAACACAAAATCTTGAAGATTAACATCAAGACCTAACAAGGGAGATTAGGGCTATCCCTATAGCCTCTACTAACCAAATACTAATACTAATATTTAGCGTTCGATTTATAAAAAATGTACAAACTGACACGAAAATTCATCCACGCAGGGGGATTGCAATTTCAATATTTTCTTTAATTATATTATTTATTTACTTTTTTTATGTTACTTTATAAGTTTTCTTTATTAAGGCCTTATTGTAAAAAAAGGTGTTCTTAATCCTATTACAAATATATTTTCTGTCTCTCTGTAACACGTGAATTCTTATAGAAAAAGCCAATAATATATTTTTTGAATAAGTGCGATGCATCGTTGGTTTAGGAACATAAGAGGATCTTAAATTCCGTAATTAAAAATCCAGGTCCATATTTAAAAATAAAGTGATGATGACAGCTGAACTGCGAAATTCTGAAAAACCCTATTATGTTTATAAAAGTAGCAAAAAGAATGTAAAATATTCAAATAAAGTCTTAAAAAATAAAAATTAAATTGGGATAATTCGCTTTTCACCAAAAAACTTTGAAGTATTTGGATTTTTTTAAATTTTAAAAGGGCATTTTATTAATTCTGAGTTTGCGCAACTTCACTATTTAATCGATCTCGTACCTCTTCTAGTTTTTGAGATCCCCAAGTTAAGACTGGAATTTGCATACCCTGTATAATGTACATAAATGCTTTCCGAGTATCCGTACTACAATTTATTGGAGATATTTTTGCTATAAGAGCTTTTATTCATCAAGGTAATTTTGATGATTATGTTAAAAATATGATGCGAAAATAAATACATATGCATTTAAATGCATACAAAAAATTGCTCTCATCCCAGGACTCTATTTCACAATTTTGTCTTGCAATAAAATTCCGGATATGTAAAAAGAATATGCATATAAAAACTAATTAGTACAATAGTTGTACCTTCGTACACTGGGACACTGGCAAAGTAATTCGTATATGATATCGATAATAAAATATAATTGTAAACTCTAAATGGAATGTGAACTGAATAGCTAATTTTCTAATCATCGCCAATCAATACACTTAATAACGCGGTGACTTTATACCCAAGATAGATAACCTACTTTTTACAATATCAGTCCAATTGCTTTTCATGTCTTTTAAGCCACGGTATTAAGAATTTCGTCCATTATACATTCTCTATATTTAAAAAGCAGTGTTCGTTCTTATGTATCTATAAAAATAAGAATCCAATGGCTATTCAAGAAAATCTATCGGCTGAACTCAAGTTAATTAACTATAATTTTTAAAGCATCTTTTGGTATCTTAAGGTATTTTATTGTCAATTGAATTGCTTAAAATTATCCACATGATTCATCATTAATCATAGACACTAGTTTAGACCAATACTAGACATTCATTGAAAGATGTGTGCTGTCTGGGTAATTGCTTTATTTTAAATAATACAGTTTTTGCAATAATCATTTCTTGTAACTGATTACAATATAATTATTTTTCGAATTGTTGCAAAAACAATTTATTGAACGCCACATTTTATTGATATAATATATATAATATACATGATAATATAAATATATAAAATAATATATATAACATAAGCAAAAACCAATTTTAATGAACCACAAGCCGTCCTTTCACCAGCTCTATTTTCATCAATAATTAATAGCCGTAAAGAAGCGGCCAATTAATTATTTGCCCAATAATTTGTGTAGAGATAGTTTTTGTTTAGGCACGCCGCTATTGTACAAATGAACGGTTTTGTATAATTCAGGAGGGGACTTTTTTAATGTTCGATGTAATAATTTAATTATTTGCCGAGTTTAATTGCTCGTTTTGGCAGGTCGAATTGGTTTTGTTTATATTTCAGTTTATAGCTGTCCATTTTATCTGGTTATTATATATAAATTTAAATAATTATCCTTTTTTTTTACAAAAATTCTTTTTAAACTGCTTTAGACAGTTGGGATATAAATTAGGTCTTTTCTACGCTAATTACTTTACAAGTAGTTGGGGCCTTGTGTAGTAATTAAGATTTTTAAAATGGTAATTGGCTTAGAAAGTTAAGATGTAAGTATATAGCAGGTGTAGGTTATTGCGATACTAAAATTTATTTTTAAGTAGCTTAAATCTGAATATTCAAGAGTACTTTATACATTGGTAAGCGCTGAAAACTATAGTTAAGCTAATACTAACAAAATGACAAAACAAAGATGAATCCAAATAATTTAGCTTAAAAAACTAAAAACTTGATATTATTTATATTGAACAAGAACACGCATTTTCAAATTAAATTGAAGCCGTTTTGATTTAAATTTTCTTAAAGTGATTTAAAATTAGAAATAAATTAAATAATTTATATTAAATTTTACTTGATTTGTCGGAAAATGGATATAGAATTTGATGGCGTACAGTTGTTGTTCAAAATTCTCAACATAGCTAGTGTCAATTTTCGGATATTTGCCATTTAAAGTATTTATGGCAAATATCCGAAAGTACCTAGAGTTTTGCAATTTCTTATTATCTGTACAACTTTCCACTCTTACTTATTATTTTCCCCTCTTCTTAAGTCATTATTTTTTAAATATTAATGAAATAAAAAAAAGTAGCCGACTAGAGTTACTACTACTAATGAGTTATTTGTGTCCTATTTCTTTTAAGGCAGAGAATAAAAATCTTGGACTTAATCTGGGAATTGATCAAGGTTTGACATTTGCAACTCATATAACTGATGTCTACTTATGGTATTGTATATGTAACTTAGATGTTGCCTTTATTATTGATATTGTGTAAAGGTTTGTATATTGTATCACGTTTATTTTTATTATTAGTTTTCAGGTTTGGCGTAAGCAGCCTACTGTGGTTAAGCTCTGCTCAAATAAATATTTTCAATTTGAATTAAATTTAAATACATAACTTAGAAAAACGGTATTTCCTCATAATACAGGCATAGTGTAACTAAGTTAAAATATTCGACTAAAAATTGGGTTGTTACTTTTCTTTTAAACTTGGTTTTTAATAAGGAACTTAATATGCCTTTTTAATTTTAAAAATGCTTAAGGTTTTTTCCTGTAATTTTATAAATTTATTTCTGAAGATACTAATTTTCATTTTACACCAAAAAATAAAAAAAAACCGGTTAATAACACTAGTTTAAAATGTATGCTTTATTAGATAATAAATGTGTTATTATAAAATTAGGGCAGCCTTAAAAAATAATATTATAGTTAGAATCATATCTGTAGACATATTTTTTTTTTAATTTCTATTAGTTAAGTAATGTGTAGTTTCCATTGCAATCTGAATTTAATAATTCTTAAGTTTATAAATATTTTTTTTATTATATTTATTTTACTCCAGTATATCCCTATGATCTGCTATTTTCCGCAACCTGTAGTATACAAATATGTAGATTGTTTCCTATTGAGTTATGCCAGATTAAAAACATTTTTCTAGTACTTTTTTTCTGTAATTTTTAGTTCTGTAAATCTGAATTCCTAAATAATTTTTAATTTGTTCAGACGTATTGTAAAAATTCCTAATTTGAGATTGGATCATTTCCTATAACAAATAAATAAATAACCCTTCTTTTTTCTTCTTTTTATAGCTCCTAGCCATTTCGGATCTACGTGCTATTTTAACTTTGTTCACTGCAGCCCGAAACAACTCAGTTGTTCTAGGTGTTTACTCATAATAAGCCAGGTTCTACAACGTGTTAACTAGGTGATTGATCTTTTACCCACACTTCGTTTTGCTGGTACTTTTCCTTGCTAAATAGTTTGCAATAAGCGAAGTTCTCATTTATACTATTTTCATTTCTCATTACGTGTCCCAAATATTCGAGCTTCCGTTCCTTCAGAGACAACCTGTTCTCACAGATTCCAATAACTCGAATATCTCCAATTTCTTCGTTGTGGCTTTAGTCAGTAACTATGCTTTTACCCCGTAAAACAGAACAAAGAACACGTAACAGCGCAGGAATCTTATTTTAATGTGCAATATTATATGATGGCTTGTAAACAGATGTTTCATCTAAGTGAATGCAGTCCAGAGCTTTTTACTTCTGCTTCGTATTTTCTGCGAATGATCACAGTGCTTGTTTGTTTCACGTCTTTCTACTGCATCTCTGAAACAAAACTGTTTATAGGGGCTCCTGATTTTTAAGGTATTATGATGAACTCCGATGTGAGCCACTCAGTTCGGAATCTTTTCAGAATTGTATATGAGTAATATAATGATATAATGTATAAAAATATATCTGGACCTGTGTCATTATCTACGAGTACTTTGGCAGATTCAGGTCTTGTGTTATAGAAAAATTGTTGGTTATAGATTTTCTTTCACTGTTGGTTAGGGTGGTCCTAAATTTAAGCTTAAAACAATAAATTTTGAAAATATTATGCAGGGCACCTGCAGTATTTCTATTTCAGTACACTTTTTTTAAGTCTTCTTCCTTTAATTACCAACGAGACTGAAGTTTAATCTGATTGATTAAAGCTGAGTTTTAATTTTCTCCCGAAAATGCTAAACATTTATCGTTAGCGAAACACGTGTCAAGAGTAAAATAAAGAGTTTTGGTTAGTGGTAAAACTGTCTCGTAATTTGAGTGTCACACCAAAGGTTCCTCCCATAGGAGTTTCCTTCCTTTGTCTTTTTGTCCTTCGATGTGCCATCAATTGCAGAATCTCGTCGGTCATTCAGAGTTTCTTTTTCAATCTATCAGATTATTAAAATTTGTCCTTTGTGTTCTTAACTTATGCTGAATTTACTTAATTGGTACTGAAACTGGATATCTAAGTAGTTTTTTTACTATTGTTGTGTATTTTTTATCTTTAGTTTGCGGATTTATTGATGGTTTCGTATCATTATGTTACTTAAAAGAATCATTAAATACGTTACGCTTCTTTAGGCTGTTCATCTTTATCTTGGATATATCAACAAGGGGATTATGATCTGAGTGTATGTCAGCTCCTGGATAGGCTTTTACTGACTTACAGCTATTTCGGTATCTTTTATTCACAAATATGAACTCGATGAAACTAGATCGACATAATTTATATATAATAACAAAAGTCCATCCTCTCGCGAAGTAATTTCAAGGTATATAACGTTCGAGCTGAGAGTTTCAACTACGTCTTCATGATATCATAAATAGGTAAAGCAAATCGCCTTTGTCAATCCCTCCCCGAGCCCATATGGTCCTATGATATCCTATGGTTCCTGAGAGATCCAGCAATTGACTTATTTATTAAAATGCACCCTCCATGTTCCTAGATTAAGGATATTTCCTTAGAGATTTCCATTTATAATCTTTTTATTTATTTAATAGCATTATGAACTATTCCGGCTTGAGTCAAAGTCTAAACATTCCAAGTGCTCAAGCAGTTGTTTTCTTTGTATCAACAATATCCAACACTGTTCCCCCTGGAACTTCTAACTCCGAATTCTGATTTTGCTCTGAACATGGTCATGTTGATACTACTAGAGACACCCTATGCAAGGATTTATTGCCTTCTGCAGTTGCCATGCAGTTAGTTAATGTCGTATCAATTCATCCACCTTTACAACCGATTTTTCGATACAAGGAGAGGAGAGCGCTTTTTTCTCTTATAAGCTCCTCCATTTAAGGCTGTTGGCCAACAGGAGAGGAGCTGCTTGTTTCAGCACTCACCAAAAGTGTAAAGTTAGCTTAAAGCACCCTAAACGTAATATATCATAAGGTAGAAGTGTAAGTAACTATTACTAGCTTTTTAATAATTTGAGATTATTTAGACGAATTAAGAAAAAGAGTTATTCAGAAATCAGTATCACTTTTATTACATTTAGACAAAGTAAGAAAGTGACCTCTTAAATTAAAATTAATTTTTTTATTTCCAAAATAGAGAAAGTGTCTTGAATAAAATTTAGAATATGGTAAACACATAAGGCTTAAAAGATAATAAATGATAACAAAGTGGAATATCTTAAATTGTATTACATAGAAATTGTGTAAATCAATGCATATATCATGGAATATACCAGAATTAAATTATTAATGATCACTGTACAATATACGATGACAAAAGTCGATGATACGATGACTAATTTATTGAAAAGCCCTTGACGTTTAGTATAAGTTTTTTAGTTTAGGTTACGACGATATAGTGTTAATATTTAATCTTAGTTTTGCTGTATTAAATACACCTAATTTTCAAATTGGAAGTCTGACTCACGTGCTCGTTATATTAGAAAAATTTAACACTTATTCATTTATAGTGCAACTACTAGTTCACCTAGGTTTTCAAATTAATATAATAACCTTTAAATAGAGAATAATAATATTAATATATATGAAATTATTAGAAATATTTAACAAAAGATGACTCTCAACACGCATTTCTTAAATTTGCCTTCCTTAAGGTAACCAATGTATGAACATAAGAAATTTATACGTATGGAATAAGGCAAAAAAACTCCTTTATTCAATGTATCATGCCAATGAATTACTTTATTATCTATTTTGACTTTCGCACTTGTCACTTCAAAACAATATGTATTTGTAGTATCTTTTGAAAAATACCATGTATTTGTCACTTTCTCCCCTGCTATTATTTACATCCACTTATTTGTGACAAATAACGTTTTAATTTCAAATATTCAATTATTTGATTCGAAAATTCACAGCGACAAAAGCACTGGAATAACAAAAGGGTCCCGTTTTCTCATGGTAAATCGGTGGCCTCGTAATTAAATAACGTCACAGTTTATTGCGACGGCCGCCATTGTTCCGTACGGATACGTTATTCGAGGCTCGAATTATAGACTGTGGCCGTAACGGTACATCAATTTTTTTATTCTGTATTGTTCGTTATGCATTTTTCATAATTTTTTTTTGTAATTTAGTTTATTAATTGTTGTTTGATATTATCTAGTAAGAAAAATGGCCTTTTATATACATTTATAACAGAATACAATTCTGTAGAATCACTGTAGAAATTTAGTCTAAATTAATTAATGCTGGCCGTTATTTAAATAACATATTATACATTAAAAGCGATACGATTTTTGTATGCCTAAAATTCTAGATTTTAAATATTTTTATCTTATTAAAAAGTTATACACTACTTGAACAAAAAAATTCTAATAATAAAGGACTAGGATCAAAATGTTTATACCTTCAAAGCCAAAAAAGGTAAATATTAAAAATTTACTTATATTATTATAAGTTTTATTCATCAAATGATTTTATTAATACAATGATCAACACTAATGTTATAGTTTTAAAATTTGTATAAAATAGTTTTTAAAACCTACCAATTACTGTATTTTTTCAAGCCGTTAAACTTGCATTGTGTATAATGTAAAGATTTACCGTCACAAGTAACAACCAAAAATTTGTTTATTAAATTTTTGGTCTCAAGTTAATAATTACGGTAATAATACATATTTTTCTTCATTCTAATATATACATACTATAATTAAATTGTTAAACGTTGCGTTCTACTTCATTTGCGAAATATCAACAATCGATTGTGCTGTTGTGGTTGCATAGCATAGCCGGCTCGTGTTAATATTTTGAAATGTTATGACATATGTTGACCCATGCTAGGCAGAGCATCTGAGTTAGTTTTCTAAGAAACATTAGGTATCATCCTGGTCCACACAAAAAATAACAGGCTTCAATTTTTCACAAATACCCGTCAAAGTGCACAGGTCACAACTTAAATGTGAAGTATCACAACTACAGAACAATATGCATAATATAAAGCATTCCAGATAAAAAAATTTTTAAAAAGACCTCAGACCCAGTGTTAAATTGTAAAAAAAAATGAAACTAATAGCTGATATAAAATAATAGCACATCAATCATTAGTTTAAACCAATTAAAATTAATACAGTTTTTTGATATTTGCAGGTAAGTTGTTAAATTCTTTAAGAATTTTGGTCATATTACGTTCATGGGATTATTAAATTATGAAATTTTGGGCAAATGAAATTTATTGAGAAAACCTAAGGTTTTTTTTTTCTTATTTCAGTCTCAACTGACATAAAAAATAAAAAATTTATGTATACCAAATAAACAAACCCTAAAGAAAATTCCATAAAAAATGCATTAAAAAGAGTGTCAATTTTTCCAATGAGTTATTTTCTGTTTTTGATGCTTAGTAAATTAAGAAAAAAGTATATTAATTAAATTTTTATAATGAAGAAACGAACTGATTAATTCCTTAATGATAGAGTTAGATATACTAATTTTATATTATAATACATAATAAATTTTAAGAAAATTTAATTTAAAGTTGAACTTGAGACCGTCAAAAAATTGACTTTCGACCTGTAAAAATTATTAAATTGTTACTATCTAACTAAATATTATAAATTAGGTAAATTACAACAAATTAGATATTCTGAAAATATTTCCTTATGTGATATACATTTTATATAAAATAAAAAGCTGAAATTTTCATTTAAACTTTTTGTATGTGGTCAGTATTAACAATTCACTTGCTTAATCGATTAAATTAACGTAAATTTTAATTAAGTGATAACAAGCGAGCTTTAAATTAAATTTGCGATTTAAAAATCAGATCAAAATCAAAAATAAAGTAAAATATGTCACAAATATTTAAATATAAAAAGTATCTGGTGGATTTTCCTGTAAAAGAATTTATTTATTTAAATTTTTAACAAATACTTTTACGAACAAGAAATTAGTTAACTATAATAGATATAATTTAAGAATTCGCTTTTCCAATTAGTGTATATTACAGTTATTTATCTAACAAGTGTGTAAAATACTTGTAAATAATGCATTCATATAATACGTTAAAATTTGAAAATTGTTTCTATTTGTTAAATTAAAACTTTGCAATACTTGAAAGTACTTGTGAATTAGTAACGCTCTTTCATTTAAAACCTGTATACAGACTTTTATCTTTAATAATATAAGGAATTCTGTCGAGACTGGAGCTTTTTTTAGTTGCCTTTAAAACCTTCTAAACATCAGGATAAAAGATCTTAAGGTATAAATAATTAAAAGACTGCTGAGCTTTTCTTTGTTCTTTTAAAGCCACTGTGCACAGCTTTTGTACAGATTTTCCAGATTAAGGATCAATTCAGAACATTTTATAAGACAGTCAATAGTTTAAAGAGCATAAAATATATTTATAATAGGATAAGTTAATGTTTAATAATAGTATACTTAGTTAATTACAACTTTCCTCAATAGCACCGCCTGTTTATTTAAACTGTGAGTAACCTCAGCGCTATAAACCTACAGTAGCTGTTGGCTGTTCCTTGGGTTACTATCCAAACTGCGGTCCACGGAAAATTATGCTCTCGACCTGCAGCTTGGGGCATCCAGAGCTAATTTGGCTGGCAATTAACAAGGTGCTATATTGGTAATATTTCAACTGATTGCCCTTGGCCAAAGAAAAAGCGTAAGATGTTTTAAATAAAATTTGTAAATTGCCATAAGACTATTGAGATGGTTAAAAATATTCTTATTAAAAGGAAACGTTTTTTAAATTTGAGATTTGGTAAAAATTTGGAAAATAAATGTTCTTATCACATTGCCATAATGATTGTAATAAAAAAAACTTTGCTTACTGCTACATGAGTGTATATATTATATATTATATATATTATATTATATATATAATATACATGGTGGCTTATAAGTAAAAATAAGAAAGACAGTCTAGACAGAAATTTTTTTTCATAATTTAAATAAAAATCTGTAGATTGAAATGATCAATAAAAATTTCAATACATATTATGTTGTAATTCGCTAACTTGTAATTATTTTGAAAAAATACATAAGAAAATCAATTTTTTTTTAAATATTGCTAGTATTGCTTCTTGGAAATGGAATTTAAAATTAATTTTTTCAAATGATATACATCAGTGTATTAAGTGAAAATGATAAAAAAAAAAGGAAAAAGTTATTTCTAATATCTTTGTTTTAAATAATAACTAAAATAAATCTTTAAATTTTCTATTGAATAATGTGGGGAACTAAAATGCTATTAACTTTTTAATTATTCTTACCATTCACATTTAATTCGCTTGCGCTAAAAGACTTGAACTTTTCCAATCAGAAGCACGAAAAGGGTATAAAAATGTGTATAATAATTAACTGAAAATTAATTAGAATAAAATGTGTAGAGTATATATTAAATTTTTTTCTCAAAAAAATAATTAAAACTGCAGAGTCTATAATCTATGTTTTTAAAAGAATGGTTACTTAAATTTTCATATTATTTAAGTTAAAATCTGTTGGAAAACTATGCAAATAGATTTTTGTAACCAAATTCTTAGCAAAAAGAATGTCAATCTATTTTTTTTTTAATAAAAACATATATATTTGTTTAAATTTTATAAAAGATTTATTAATTATGCAGTGCTTCTATTTTAAAACAAACCACATTTATTACAAAAAACCAAAAAAAAAAACAAAAATCTATTTATATATACAGAGAGACGTTTAATTTTATATTTGACAAATCAACACTTACCTTCTCAACTTGAGCTAACCTTACTTTTATATGTCAAATAGAAACCCTCATCATGTAATACATCGTTGTAAGCAGAATTAATATGTTTATTTAACACCGTCAGAAAAAATTAAATCGGTTGCCGTACCAGCGAATGGTCACCAAAAATGTCTGGAAATAATAAATATTTTACAGATCTCAATGTTTTGTATTTCAAATGGCTACCTTAAGTGTGACAAATCATTTTAAAAAGCATACAATCTGCTACTTAATCAAACTGCAAAAACAACATCGGTTAACGTATAAGCGAATAGTAAGAAAAATTAGTGGTAATAAAAGACATTTCTTATCAACTTAAATATTGGTAGGTCAAATGGTTGCCTTATAGTGTTACACATTATTTTAAATGGCCAACAATTACTTACTTTGCACAAACATTGATGCAAATTCAAGTGGCTTACCAGTAAAAATGTATGGTAATAAACAGCTCATTGAGTCTAAATATTTTTTTTTAATATTATGATGTATTATTTGGGAGAAAAGAACTAATGCTATTTTAAAATTCTTCCTAACATTTTTTGCAGAATTATATTTGGCATATTTATTTTACTAATATTTTTTGTAATACCTAATAGGTACAAAAATATAACAGCACTAACTAGCATTTTTAGCACATTTAAAAACCAATTGATTACTATTTTAAAAATTGTTATTCTGACGCTGATTTATAATGGTGTATACGCTAGCCAAAAAAAATAGAAACTATTTTTTTTTTATGGCGCTGAAGATCGGTGTGCTCATAGAACCGCCACAGCGTTTAATAATAGACATCCAGACAAGAACATAAATCATAGATATATACCAGAACTGCAAAGGAAGTTTAAAGAAACGGGATCTGTTTGCTATAAAAAATGTACTGAGGAAAGGGTTGGTAATGAAACATGCCAAATTAAGGTACCGGGATAATTCGCAATGGAGCCAACATTATCTATCCCCAACGTCGCAGAGCTAACTAATATACTCAACAGGTTCTGTACACAAAATGTTAAAAAAAGTAATTATTTTCCCTATAAAATTCAAATCCTTCATTAACTAGTAAGAAGACGATTTTGATAAAAGAATTAAATTTTGCAAACAAATGTGCCAGTGAATTGACGAGGACCCCTATTTAGAAAATAACATCTGCTTCAGTGATGAGTCAACTTCGTTTCTAAATGGAGTGGCATAACTGTAGATCCTGAGATAATAAAAATTCGCACCATTTTCGGAAGGATCATACTCTAGTGGAGTTTCCTAAAAAAATAATTAATATATGGACAGGAACTTATGGTAACGTAATCATTGGGACTTATTTTTGCGAGAAAATTTAATTGGACAAATTTATTTAGACCTCCTTGAAAATACAACATATTCTTTAATCGTTTAATCTTTGGAAAACCAAGTGGATGAAAATGGTGTTGGGATACTAGACAAAAATAACTTCTTTCCAACAAGATGGTACTCTCCGCACTATGCTTTGACAGTGCAAGAGTGTCTTAATAAATAGTTTTCAGGAGTGTGGATTGGCAGGCGTGGTACAACTGATTGGCCTGCATGATCGCCAGATTTAACACTACTAGATTTATTGTTTTAGGGGTATTTAAAAAGCGAAGTTTATAAAACCCCATCCGAAAATATTAATAATTTAGAGGATCGAATTACTCGCAAATGTAGACATATTAGCCGATAAACACCTGGCAATGGTCGTGAGGAATTTTAAAAGAAACTTTGATGTTATCTTGCGAATAACGGAACATATTTTGAGCACTTAATAAAATAAATTCTGTACACAGTTACACTATTACTGTTTAAAAGCTTTATAGTTTATACCATCTTCTATATGCCGTTGGATAGTAGATTGTATGTCCTTTAAAATGATGTATCACACTATATGATAGTCATTTGACATTTCAAAGTGGGATTAGCTAGAAGTGAGGAGGTGATTGACAGAACTTTGTCAAATATAAAATAAGACCTGTATATCCAGAATCACCTGTTTTTTTTGTTTAGAAGTTATTAAGGGTGGTTTATTTTGAAATGAAAGCAATTGTATAAGAGTGTCAATTTGGAATTTAAAAAAATCCTTATTCATTTTAATTCCATAGAAAAACAAGGTGCCAAACGTTGTAGTGGGTACTGGGTATAGACTAATAAGCACTATGAGCCACACCTTGAAGGTCTATTCCAAATTATCCAAATGATAGGCAGATTTGTACGCAACCCAATTTGGACTTTTGACTAATTTGGCATTACAAATCGAGTAAATAGAGGTATTTAAAACAGTTCCTTTCTTCGTTTTCTTGAAATGATGTCTGTTTCAGGATCAATGATCCTTTAGCATGTACAAGCGAAATTTTAGAGGTGATTCTGGCAGTAGTAGATTATTATTCCCAACACCTTGAACACCTCTTTAGACAGCAAACCACGATTCGATAAAAGTTGTACCAAGGCAGTCAAAAATAAAAATGCTGCTAATTGCAAATGGCCTGAAGATTCCAGCCCTGCAAATCGTGAAACTTCGTCGTCTTAAGAAATGCGTGCAAGCAGACAATACTAAAGAAAAATATAATGAGATAGTAAAGAACTAACTAGAAAATATGCAACTAAACTACGTAAATGTAGAAAAACACGAAATGAGGCTCAACATAAATATCAACAAGACAAAATTAAAAAGATATAGTCTTCATCTGACAAACTTATTGTGATGTTACATCACAGATTGATATAAAAATGTTGACAGAGCATCCCAGTTTAGGTATCTTGGATATTATATCATCAAACATCTAAATTATTCAGATAGAGAATTAAAGTGTAGAATAGAGACAGCTCGAACAACATTCTGAAAAATTAAACCATTATCCTGCAATGATTGAATCACTATATATTATGGTCAGTGTTGCTATATGGGATAGAAATCTGGACAGTTAGAGCCGCTAGAGTTAATCTGTTAAAAGCGGTGGAGATGTGGTTACAACTGGACAGCTATGCAGATGAAAACAAAGTACTAAATAAGGTGGACGCAACACATATGCTACTAACAACAAGTACAGGAAAATCTCATATCTTGGATATATCTTCAGAGGAGTGCGATACAGAATCCTACAACTGATTATGATAGGAAAAGTGAAAGGACGTACAGAAGTAGGAAAAAAGTAGGCTTTCTGACTGAGGAACATCCGTGAGTGAACCGGGATACGCAGCACAGTGGAACAATATTCTAGTATACTACTAATTAGATTTAGTATACTAAGGCGCAGAATAGAGAAAGACTTGCCAAATAATTGCAAATGTCAGAAAGACCTGATATAGCACTAGAAAAAGAAGAAGGCAAAATGCAAAAATTTTATCAAAATAATTAATTATTATTAGTATTAAAAAAATAATTACAAAATACTCTATAAGGCTTGACATCAATTAACTAAGTATTAGGAATAATTTAAGATTCGCTCTCCTAATACGTCTACATAATACGAGATTTAATTAGGTGGCACTTTTTTTCTTTATTTTTTGTCTTAAACTAATACAGACTTGAATTTATCCTTAAAACACAGCGTGTTTAGTGTGTCACAAATAAAATTGACTGTATTGTGTGTAATTTATCTATTTTCTTGCCTTTAAAAATATACTGTTCTTATGTGTCTAAGTAATATACATTTTAATGTGGTAAACAAAATATACAGAAAAAAATACATGCAGTTTTTAATTTATATAAAAAACTAAGTTTTTACGATTGCTTTTTTAAATTTGTTGAATGAAAATAAAATTTATTATATATATAAATTTTAATTTATTAAGCAACGTTTTTTACTTGCACTGATGAAAACCACTAACAAATCGAAAAAGCTTTAAAAATTATTTAATAACTAATGAAAAGTTCAGACCACAGACCTCAATAGCGTAGATAATATCAAAAAATTGACTTGAAACTCAAAAGTCAAAAGTTCACTGTAGTATTCCCAAACTGTCCAGCTAATTGGCCCGGTTCCAAGAAATGAAATTTTCTTTATTTCCCTGGATATTCCTTTTAAACATTTTTATAATTGCGGTGCGGCCAAAGCGAGTTTCTTTATAAAACCCTGCTTGGGGCGGTGTATCATTTTTATGTGGTCGGACGAACCTTTTGCTTAACATTTACTTCTTGAGGCTATTTAGGAAAATCTGACACATAAAAACAGCTCAACATTAAAGTTTTAAAGTGTTAAATTTTTTTCATATCACTAAATGTTCCTATATATGACTTTAAATACAATTTTAAACGACAAAGGCAGACCTAAACTTCACACAGCGGTATAGTTTCGTTCTTAAAAAGAAACAACAAAATAGATTATAAAATAGCGTATCCGATAAATCCAACTTTCGAACTTGGACCGAACTTTCTGGCTGAAGTTTTATTTTCCCAACCCGGCGCGGCTTAAAGTTTCCTGTTTTGCAAAAATGATTGCCAACTCTCAAAGCGGCTTTTATTTCTGAAGACACTGGGGACCGCAGCACCGTTTTCTATTAGCTTTTGGAAAATTGGATTATTAGAGCTGCTTATGGAGATTCGGATTTGCAAGCATTAAAATTTTGTTGCAGCTTTTTTATTTCATTATTTATTCTCTAAATTAATATTTAAATAAAAAGCGTGTTAAGTCGAGAAAGATAACAAAAAATTGATTTACACCAACCGATTAAATTTAAATTTAATTTTGGGCAGACCTTTGAAATGTTGCATATAAAATAAGTGACTTAAGAGAGAAAATACAGGATGTCAATTTAAAAACTTTCCGCTCTGAATATCTCTCTTGCAGTTTAAAGAATCAAAAAAAGCACGTCAAGTTTATTTGTAAGAGGGATACTTAAAATGGATGAAATCTTCCTTAAAATAATAAATAGGAATAGGGTTAAGTGGTAGATCTTTTGAAAAGAGCATTCAATTCTCTTCTGAGTGGTGTCCTATTTTGTTGTTTTTTAACCAGAGATTTTCAAATAATCACGCTAGCTTAAATTTTACTCTAACAAAAGCAACTTTATATTTGCGGAAAAGAAAATTCTTCAATAAAACACGAGAGATCTACTTTTTGACTTTTTTATGAGTTATTAAACTGACTAGCTACATTCTATAAAGACTAGAAACATTCTGCTGAAACTTGCCCTTTAAGACTAGTGATATGATAATAATAAGCTACTTTTATTAGAATACCGCAAAAAATAAGGAAGATAATGTGTTGATGCATTAATGTAGATATTAACTAAATTATGTTCTTTTCAAAAACTATTCAGGTTTTCGTTACTCCAATATCGACAATTTTAACAAACAAATTAATATTTTCATTTAAATAAAGTGAACATTAAGCGCTGAAATAGATATTCGGCAGTTTATTAGAGATGGCGTTGACTCGACTCATTAACTCACAAAAGTAAATTCTTTTATTAACATGATCGTCATAGAGTTCTTGAAGTATTGACATTTTGTATGGAATTTATGCATTTAAGTACCTTCCCTACTATGTCGTGTGATATTCCTGTCTTTTCTGCTACTGTCTTTTCTATCATAAAAATATTATAAGGTTCCTAAACTGTATTAGTTGGTATGACGGTGATTAAAAAACAATCAAGTGATACATGAATGTAGCTAATTTTTATTTGCAAACTAACAATGATAAATCATGACAATATGATTTAATGACAATATTAAATTACACGGTAAAATAATGGTATATAAATAATGGTAAAATAACTCAAAAACCTTGTCAGCATAAAAAAAGGATATTAACTAAAATTTTATCAAAATAAATTCATTTTTCACTTCATGACAAAGAAAAATTATCTTAGGACTATCTTGAGAGATTTTTAACACAAAATAAATAAAGTAATTTTAAATACAAAAGTGAGTTTTTCAAGAGTTTTTTTTTGTTTCTTATTAGAATCTAATTAAGATGACATATTTATCTGAGTCTTTTTCCCGAATATTAGTTCCTGAATGATATTACTTTTTTTATTGTAATTGTATCACACTTTTTTTTGTCAAAGTACTATATTCCTGAATAACATTTTTTTAGGATCACTGTTATCCCGAACAGAATTTTTCCTGAATCACCATTTCCTAAAAAAAAATGTCACCGAACTCTCTAAATTAATCGGAGAGTATTATTTTCAATAAAAATAGGTGTTTTTCTTTAAATATAAATAGTTTAATTCGGTAATTTAATTAAGTACTAACTAATATAACGTAATAAAGCACTATTACTTCAGAAAAATAGTTGTTCATGAGAAATAACGCTTGGTAAAATGGCTCGAGAAAAAGGTATTCAGGAAACTGATCGTTCGAGAAATTGATTGTTCCGGAAAAGAGTATTTTGTTAAAACGATTGCTTGGACAAATTAGTCTTTTAGAAAAAATAGCATTAGAAAAAAATAATTATTCAAGAAAATGATAACTCGTAAATCGGTATTTGAAAAAAAACGAGTGTGAACGAATTATTTCAACGTGATTTTTAAGGTTTACCTAAAAAAAATCTAAAAACAAGATCAAATATTAATCGCAACTTTCAGTTAAGGGCTCATAGAACCAATACTAAGGTGTTATTTAAAATTAATTAGGGAATTCAACGATTCATGGATGTTAAAAAACTGTTATTCATTTTTGACTGAGAAAAGAACTAAAATAACACGATATGGCATAAAATTTGTCTCATAAGAGATTTTAAAGGTTCACAACTAAGAATAAATATAATTTTTTACATATGAAAATGAAGAAAATAATTTATTTATATTGAATTAAGTAACAAAATTCTCAATGATATAAACACTGTTATTCTTTATTAAAATAAAAAAGATAAACTAGATAATTTTTCACCAAATTTAAATTATGTAATAGAATATTTACCTCACGAGTAAGTTCTAAAGAGTTATCGATGGAGAATAGGTTAACATATACACATCGGAAAAGTCTAGAGAAATTTTTATAAATTGACCTTATTTTTTTTTGAATTGTTGTGGATAAATAATAGCCAAATTATAGTAATTAAGACTCTTTTACTATACTAAAAAAATAACCAAAATTTCAAAAATAAAGACCTGCCTATAACTAAAATTTAAAAAAAAAGTCTACAATTTCTTTAAAAATTTATTGTTTTGTATAATGAAAAAAAAATGTTTTTTAAATTAGATACAAAAAAAAAATCATTATAAAAAACGCAAATTACTACAAAGTATGACCTCGACGCTGGTTTATGATGGCTCGACATCTATTGTTCATCAATGTTTTGTTGGGGTAAGTTTGCCCATTCCGCTATCAGTCGCTCCCGGAAACGAAAGGCAGTGTAAATGTCACCCATCTGTGGAGTCATTCTTCGTTGGAGCATATCCCATACATGCTCAATTGGATTAAGGTCAGGAGATTGTGCTGGCCATGGCAATACATCAAACCCCTCGTTCTCCAACCAGTCTCTCACTACGCGTGCGACATGTGGACGCGCATTATCATGCATTAGGTGGAAGTTTCGGCCAACAATGCCAGCAAATGGACGAACAACAGGTTGAGGAATGGTATCGATGTACTGCTGAGCTGTAAGGAAGCGATCTGGAAAACGAGGTCGGTTCTACCGCCCATCATGGTTCCAGCCCATACCATAATTGTATCCCCTCTGTATGTATACACTTCCTGGACATGTCTTAACCGTTCTGCATTTCCAGATCGTCTCCATACTCTCACTCGACGTGAATCTGGATGAAATCCAAATCTGGATTCGTCGGTGAATAAAACTGTAGCCCAATCATGTTCATTCCAGTTTTGATATTCTTGGCACCATTCTAATCTCACAGCGCGATTGCCTCTGGAAAGAGGTGAACATCTAAGTGGCCTTCAATTGTAGAGGTTGGCTTCATGGAGACGATTTCTTATAGTATCACGGCCTACGGTAATATTGTGTGCTCTCTGCAAGTTGATAAGCAATTCAGGAGCTGTAATGTTAGGTTGCCTTCTAGCAGTTTAAACTAAAAATCTATCTTGAGCAGCTGTCGTAGCGCGGTCACGTCCTGGATGTTGTTTAGCTGGATTTCCAGTTTCACGAAAATGCCGCCACAATCGACTTATAACGCTCTGAGAGACTTCTAGACGCTCAGCTACATCAATTTGTCGCATGCCTTCTTGAAGAAGTCCTACAGCTCTATTCATCTTGTTCAAAGTTAAATGACGTCGTTCCATGATAAAACACAATTTTTTATTCACTCTGCAAGGCAGTAACTCTGTACCATAAACGAAATCGAGACTACCAGAATATTTATTGCAATATAAAAACCATAGTTTTTTCTGTTTTGTGAAAAAATTCCTAAAATATTTGTTATCAGTGTTAAGATTCTGTTTGTCTCACAGAAACCTACAGGATGAGCTAATCTTCAAATTTAATTTAAATTGATCACCAAAAAATTTTTTTTTTATAATTTTATTATTTTATAAAAATATCCTTAGACTTTTTCGATGTATGTATATTTAATTCATCTTAATATTGTTTTATCAGTGTATCGATTCATAATAAGAAAAAAATAATCCTTTAAATGGTTTAATTTTGTTGCTCTTTTATAAAAATAGTAAAAAATAGAGGTAATCTCTTAATACTGAAGTAAATAATGTTTGACCTTTGGGTCAAAACAAATAAACACAATTTTCCTGCTTTATCGACCAGAAATATATAAAAAAGTTGTCTTGTTATATAAAAATATAAAATATTAAATATTTGTCAATTATCGATCCTAAACATCTTAAAACATAACTATTGTCTATATTATTGGTAGTGATTTTAATAATTTAAAAAATATCTTTTCTCTGTAGTAACTTAAAGGCTTTGTTATTCTGAATTAATTTTTTCCTACTAATTCATATTAAAATTAAAAAATTAAAAATAACCTCAAATGATTTTTAAGGTTAACCAATAAAGTCAATAAAATATATAAAAACCCTTAAAATTAAAAAAAAATTCCTTAAAATTTGCTTCTGCTTTATCGCGGTTTATATTCATATTTATCTCCGTACAGATTTCAAAAGTCTGTCAATAAGGAAGAAAAAAAATATTGTTTAGGCCATATCGATATAAAAAAAATTATATTTATAATATTTACCCTTAAATTAAGGTGTTGCTCTCAAAGGGTACCCACCTATTTCGAATCTTAAAAAAAATATATGCTTAGATAAGAAATCACTTAATTAATATAGCATGTTTATCTCCGTCATGAATTAACATATGTTTCAACTAAAAAACGGTCTTTTATACAGTTATCTTAGACATTATTAATTTGTACATGTTTCAGTCTCTATTAAATCATCCTCAGATGCTTCGGATGGAATTGCTTTTTAGGGAATTAAAAATGTTTTTTTTTTTAATTTCTATCTCTGTAGCAGGCTTAAAAAATATTAACACTAAGTTTACATTTATATCAGGTGTTTTATTAATTATAGAAGATAATACTCTTTTATGTCAAATATTTGTAAAATAATTATTGAAAATATTTTCAACATTACGCTGATTTTGTTTGAAGAACAATTTCAGCGAAGTTTGTTTGTCTAAAGCTTAATATTTGCGTCCTTATAAGTTAAGTATCCCATAGTTTCTTTAGATTATTATAAATCGCGTAAATAGTATTTCTTTACTTGTAATTTTTCAATTATAAAGTTAATTTATTGATTTTTTTCGGTACATTTAATAGCCTTTAAAATTGCTCTCAGTTTTTGTTTTTTTTTAAATTTTTAGAATCAATTGTTTCCAATTTTAATTGATTTGATTGGTTGGGTTTTGTTTCCTTATAATTCTATAATATATTCAGTAAAGGTTTTAATAACGTTTATAAGTTTTTCAAAAATAAATTGCATACTAGGTCAACGACATCATAATTATATAGTTTCTTCAAAATTTGCTCTACTTATAATAATTGTGTATAATTTGCGTTATATATTTTTTATTTTCTTCACTGTCTTTGTCATTTAGTTCATAGAGTTTTCTATTTATGTTAATAGCAGAATATTTTTAAATTTCTATTTCTATGAACTTCAGGAAAAAATAAAAAACTCAGCGGTATTTTATATATATTCCATTGTTATTGAAATATGCCTTCCTAGACTCGTATACACTGGGTAAAAAGTGATCGATTTTAATCTCTAGATCCCGACTAACGGCAAAAGTTACCTTGTGGTGCCATTGAATTTGGCTTTTAGATTAATTTTAAATTTTTTTTGAAGATGGTTTTTTAAATTGAGAGTTGCCTAGGAGTAGTACTAATGCTAATTAAAAGTTCCTAAACTATAATGCGGTAAAAATACATAACCTCATACCTTATACAATAAAAAATTGTCCAAAAATCGACAAATATAAGAAAGAATGTAGATCGAATATTTTCTAAACTTACCTCGAAAATACCTTTATTTTTAAAAACCTCTTTTAATGACTGTTTTTAGTATTGCTGTCACCCAGATGCATCGCTGCTTATGGATGGAGTGTTCTTGCAAATATTTGTCAAAGTTAGATTGCTTTTTATCTCAATGAAATCAATAACTTATTCTGTGTATTTTTTTACTGCTTTTGTAGTCTTGCTTTATTTAATTTCAAGTTTTTGATTTTTAACTGCAGCAATCTTTGCACATACAGGGTTTTTTTTTTCATTTTTATAAATGAAGAAATGTGTACAGTACAAATATTATAGATAAATAGGCAAGGATGCAGGGCCACTGCATATAATATAAATAATTAAAATTTTAGAGATTAACACACATATAAACTAAACATATATGGGTGCAATCATACTCTATATGATCTGTGATGTAACACTCATTTAGTTATTCATGTTCTCTTCTCTTAAATAGCTCAAAAATCTTTTATCTCCCTCCGGCCTTAAATAAACGCCTGCTGTATCAATTTAGCCCTCGACTCGCAAAATTACGATACACGATCCTCAAATTAGCATCAAAATAAACAGTGGGAACATAATAGAGCGGGACTTCCAAAGTAGTGAGGGACCATTTGAATGCAAATCCTGTCATTATGCATTTCATTCGGGATGAACTGGAAATGAACCGGCAAGCCAGTCCTTATTTTCACTGAGGGGGCTTAAGGAAGTTGTCTTTGCTTGCCGCTTATGTTGGGATCAGCTTAAAAAAACAATTTTAAATATTCTAGGCAAAAATAATAAAACAGTATATTTCAGGAGATTTAATAAATTTTTTTCTTTTTTTTTTCAGGTAATAGAGGAATAGAAGCTCCTTACGCTGTCCTGGTCTTTGTGCACGGAGAGAGTTTTGAGTGGGGGGCAGGTCACCCTTATGACGGCAGCGTATTGGCTTCTTATGGTCACGTGATTGTTGTGACTTTGAATTATCGCTTAGGTGTATTAGGTAAGTATTTAATTTTTTTTTAATTCATTGCAAAAACTTTTTGCAATGTACGAGTATTCCAATTTTTCAAAAAATGATTTATAACATTTCCTTTTTAAAATCTAATGATTATTGTATATATTTTATTTAATATTAAACTCGAGAAATCACATAGTTCTAAACTTAACTTGTTCGACCAAAATTCAAACTTTCATTAACAGGATATGCAAGTTGTTGTTTGTCTTGGGCAGTGTTTGTGAAGTTCGTTATTTTCAACCAAACTTACGCTGTCTAACTGAAATTTAGATAGATCGTTAAGTTTAACTAATAAACTATATTAATTTGAATGTTAAATGGAATATTAGTTACAAAATATAATTTTCAAGCAAATCAATTTGAATTTCAAACTTAATAAATTGAAATAACTGAATTCCAAATAAAATATTTTGTGGTTGTGACCCAAAAATTACCAATATTTTTATCGTCTGTCATTTTCTTGTCCTCCATTCGGAAAATAATAATAGATACACAGATATAAATACAAATTAGTTATATATGCTACCTTACACTAATAAAATTTACTTCTATAATCATTTTATTCGAAAATAAATAACTATAATCATATCCAACAAAATTTTAATATTATCATGATAAAAAAGGTTTTTGGTCATTCTGTATATAGTATTTGTATTTTTAGTTTATGAACCTAATTAACATAAAAAATATTGCAATTTCGTACAAAAAAAAAACTATTTAATAATATTTTTTGAAATAAATATGCATAACCAAAATGGGTATGAAGCCTTTTTTAACATATAAAAAATATATAAATAAATTTTTGGCGGTATGAGCTTCATGTACTTAAATATTATTTATGTTCTGTTTGCAATTTTTTTTTTCAAATTTAGCATTTTTAATCCGCAAAAACAGCTAAACGTTGAATAAATTCTAATAATGATCAACTGCTTATAATAAGAGAATATTAAATAAAAAAGTCATATTGGAAGAACCTTCAAATCTAGTTATCGTCAAAAAATTACAGTAATTTGAATAATAAAGATCTAACAAGTCAACTATAGGTGTAGATATCCAGGTAATAAGGCTAAAATAAAAACTTGTTTAGACTAAAAATTACTTCGCCTAACCAACATTTATATAAAAGCCTCAATATTTATAAAAGTCTTTCCTTAATCTTGAAATAATTATAATCGCTGTGCCTACCGTAAATGGATGTGACGTGCTTATTTATATACTTTGTTATTAATTTCGCTATTATCAGTTTTCAATAGATCAACGTAAAAATTAAAAATCTTTTAATCCAGATACCCCTGAAACTCTTAACGTTTGTTTTTTGTTATATACTTTTGTAAATCTACTTATTAGGTTAAAATAAACATATTTTTCTAGTAAAATTTTTTAGTTCCGCTTTTAGGTTTTTCTGTAAAAGCCGTCGGTTTAAACATACGGTAGCAATATAAGGTACTAAAACTCAATTATTCTTATAAACTTATAAAACTTTATTTAGAAACGAGATTTTTTTTAACCAATAATAATAGATTAGTTTTTAGTATGGTAACTTAAAAAACACATTTTTGGATGAAGTGCAACATCACACTTCTGGCATCTGAATGCTGCTTGTTTGTGACAAAATGCGCAGCGGGTTTGCTTTTCCTAATAATTCACAAGATGATCCATCCGATCATATCTGTACTCATAATGCAGGTATTTGCCTGATTTAGATGGCCCTCGTTTAGTTTTTTCTTATATGTTTCTAAAAATCCCGCAGCAATACACCTCCTAAACTGCAAATGGTCCATTTTCCCGCCAGAATGTTTATGAAGTTGTCATGCGTTTTGTTCTGCCATATCCAAAGCATGTAAAAACAAGCAAAAATACCACTTCTTTCCTCTGATTCCTACGCGGTAAAGGCTTATATTTTGGTCAGCCCTATCAACACCGCCGATGTTTTCGTTGTATTTTTTGATCAAACATGGCTGCTTAACATGTATCATTTTCTTTCCTTTCTGAGAGAAGCGTTTGACTTGCTGTGTCGGAAAAGGAGATGTTACATTTGAGGCGATTGTAACAACACTATTGTCATTCCATTTGCATACAATATTATTTTGATTCTCCTCTAAAAGATAATTAAAACTACCACGGGATTTTTTCTTGAACATACTGGATTTTTCAAGGGGCAATCTGATTGCGTCTGTTTTCTCGCAGAGTTCCTATACATTTGAGTCCCCTGGAGGTCAGCTCAGCCAACAGACGTAATGACGTAAAAAATTGTCACAAAAAATATAGAAAGGAGCTTTTTCACATTGAGACTGAATAATATCAGCAAACTGAAGTACAACACTAGCCCCTAAGCCAAGAGGACGATATTTTTCAGAAATAATAGTTGTGGACTCTTGATACGGCTCAAACCATTCAATGTACCCCTTTTTAGTTGTTCCCACCTATACCTTATAACCCCAACGAATGGACTTTCCTCGGATGAACTGTTTTGATCTATGACCGCCGTAATAGGGTACCATCGACTCGTTCACGCTATGGCACTCTTCAAGGGGTGCAAATGACTGAAATTTCTCATTCAGAGTAGAAAACAAAGACCTCAGTTTCAAAAACTTCGGATTTTCAAGATTGTTGTTATCATTCAGGTGCAAATTCTGCATTATAAAACTAAAGCGATCTCGAGAAATTGCCGAATAGACTAACTTATTTTCTGCGTCACTGTTATTTTCCCAATACATTGACCGTCGAGGAAATGAGTTGTATCCAGAGAGCAGTAAAACACCAACGAAACATTTTATTTCACTAGAACGTATATCACCTTGGCGATTATGCTGAATAGCATACAAATTGGAATATTTTACAACCAAGTCAATAATTTTGTCATCTATAAACTAAAAAAAGAGTTCTAAAGGAGATAAAGAATTTTTTGGACTACTTGCGTTTACCCATTCTGCAAAATCTTGGTTGATGTCATCTTTTTTCCAAGAGTAATTTGGTTTTAAGGTCGATAATTTTGGTCGTTTTTTCATAAGAAAGGTAGACAAAGGTAGGTCATCGTCGCTATCAAAATCACTCTCAACTGTAGTTTGGTTAGATCCCTAGTTTTCAAATATTACCTCAACTTCAGTCATCAGCTGACTTCCAGGGAGATTGTTTATATCCACTTCATTTTCGTCGTCGGAATCTTCATCAGTGTTATATTCATTTGCGTTAACTGGCGGTAGAACGGCAATAGCATCAGACATCAACTCATCGTCATCAAGGTTTTCAATTTCTGCCATGAGTTCATGAAGTTTCAAGGGCCGCTTCCAATAACTGCAAATATAAGGAAAAAAATCATAGGTGACGTGGCACTAAATATTCTTCAATTGCTGTTGGTCAAAAGTAAATTTTCAAAAAAAATTAAGTGCTTTATACCAGAAGTCCTGAAATAAAAAAATAATAGTTTTTTTGGAATTTGTCAATTAATTAATAGTTTTTTATTTGCTTTTTTATGTTATTACATTTTAGATTTTGGTTGATCAATGAAATTTAAAAAAAAATTGTGATAACCAAGTTTTAAACCACTTAAATAAGTTATAGCTAGTTTAAGTATCAACATATAATAGACAGAATATTTTAAATGCTTAGAAATAAAGGAAGAAGAATATTTAGTGACAAAAATTATACGACAAAGTTAATTTTATTAAATTTTAAAATTAAAGCAAAAATTATTACATTTTTAGAACAGTCATGTTTGAAAAAGAGTTACGTAACTAGCACTTATAAGGCTAAGTAATATTTGAAAATAAGAGAAAAAAAGGATTACAATATGACAAAAAAATTAATTTTAGGGTGTAAGAAACCTTCATTTTGATATGCTCCTAAGCAACGCTACTTCAAAGAATATCGAATTCATCCTTTGACTAATACATTTTTCCTCTATATTTGTCTGTTTTGAAATTCCGTATATTATATAAGTATTTACGTTTTTCATGTTTAAACCTACGTATGCATGAAAATACATAAGAACTATTTAATATTAAATTTTTTTAAAATGGTGCATCACCAAAATGGATCTGATACCCATTTTATATTTCAGAGTGTAAAGGTAAATAGGTGTAAAAATTTCAGGGTGCTTGAGATTGAAATTTAACCCATAACCGAACACTATGGTAATCCAAGGTTATATTACCAGCATTAGTCGCTATTAAAGAATTGTACTATACACATTAAGACCTATTTTCTTTAACGTTTTTTTTAATAAAAATACTATGAGATCAAATGCCTTGCTGAAGTTACCAAACGTGACTAGCAAATCCGTCATACTCAAACCCTGTTAAGATTATGGATTAAATGAAGAACAAGTGTTTCAGGGCTTTTCTTTGCTCGAAAATTCTATTAAGAGAGGTTAAGTATTTTTAAATTTATTATGATAAAATGACTTAAAAAATCTTAGTCGCAACAGGAATTCTGCCTATTAATCCAAGGTTCTCTTATGAAAGGGTATACCCTTGAAATGCTTAAATGAGTAAGATATATTTTTTTAATAATAGAGTGGAACCTGTAAGTAAAATAGTTCGTTTGCTTTTTAATTTCAGTTATCTAATATACTTATTTGCAATCATGCTAATATTTTAAATAATTGGAATGAAGACATTTATATGAAAAAAACGAAAAAAATTTTTACTTTTGTAAAAAACATATTAAAAATAGCACCTAAAATTACAAAAGAAAATAATAAGATTACAGTTATAACTGAGATTAACATGTTTTAGTTACTTTTTTTTCAACATGATGAATTTGTTAATATAAAATGCGTTAATTAATGCTGTAGTTCCCAATAAATACTTAGTATACTATTAAATCATGCTTTATCAATTCTAAATTTTTTCATTCCATTTAAAAGTTATCATCAACACCGCTAGAAAAAGTCTCATGTAGAAAAAGAAAGACGTAGTCAATAAAAAACAACTGAAAATTAAAATAAATAAATATTAATAATTCAAAAAAAATATTCCAAAATACGGGAAATCTGAATTTTAATATATTTCTACTTCAAGGAAAATTGAATTCACCTTTCCTCTCTGACTAAAACGTTTTCCCTATAAATGATAAGATGTTTGGCTGATTTCTTTTCACGGAAAATTGATTTACCTCAATGTCGTAACCTTCCCGCTTCGGTTTTTTTTTTATAAATGTTTCGTCCCCGCGGCACAATAAATCAATCATCTCGCCTGTCATTTTGACTTGACGAGAACGTTTGTCGGAGCCTAAGATCCGTTTTTTCCATTTAAATAAAACGCTCAGAACAACGTATACCGATTATTTGGAAGTGCTATAGTTAAAAGCTGCCCAAAAGTAAATAAAAGTGAAAATGGCTAACACTCTCGCATGGTATTTCCTGTTGCATAATCAAAGTGACGCCGGCGGACACTAATTGCGTTCGCCTCTAAAAACTCTCATTAAATGGGAAATGGATGACCCGCAATATTTCAAAGAAGGCCAATACCGATCGGTTTAATAAAAGAGTCAATAGCAACCACCGTTGGTATTGATGAAAATATTTAATTTTAGATCGTAAAAGCTAAAAAACAATTTATTTTTTTTCTGAAAATTGATTTAAAAATAAATTTTTCGTCCACATTCTATGCAATTAAAGGTGCCTCGCCGCTCGAATAAGCAATTTATATCCTAATCAGCTAAGATTTATTGATCTTAAAGTGTTTACTTAAATACGAGGCAACAATAATCCTGGAATATTCCCCAAGGATATCGCAATTAGCAAATAAGGATTACCCCGTTTGTTACGTTTATTAACATTTAAGTTGAGAGTTAACTACAGAAGTCTGCGGTCGCTGTTTGTCTTAGATTAGTTCGTAGGGCGTAAATTCTAGCTCCATAACCGGATACATCCAGGAATTAAGGAGGAAGATACGGTTGACTCGGAAGTTTGCTTCTATTGTATGCATTACATCTTAGCTCCCTTGAGAATAAATATGTTTTCATTTGTGTCACTGCAACGATAATTCATATAGTGTTTTTATATAGCTTCTAAATTGCATTCTATTTAATTGAGAATAAGAAAATTAAGTAATGGGTCGGTTTTATATAAGTTTTTACAGAAACTAAACTATAAGGATCTTTGAGGAATATTAGGAGAAAATGACTTCGCCATCAAAAACCCTTGATTTAAGTATAAAATGTTCACGGTTATCTTAGTTAAAAATCAGAAGAAACAAATTAAAAAAAGTGAATAACTGATTGAAATAAATTGTAAAGTATGAAAATCAAATAAGATGATAGATGAAGTAAAGAAACGAAAGAAAATATATAGTATAAATAAAATACTTAGAAGGAAGTAGAGAAAATTGACATAGTTACATTTATTCACACATAAAAGTGAGGTTACAAAAAAAAGTATATATTAATTAAAAAGAAATGATGAAAAGGACTGAAATGATTAAGAAGAAAGAATAATTAAAATAATAGGTAACGTAAGAGGAAGAAAATAAATAATTTAACCAAAAACAAAAAGACTGTTTTGCAGAAATTAAATTGTTAAGATTTTCCAGGCGTACCTAGAATAACCAGCATATGGATATACTTAAAAAATTCTTCTTCATTTCAGTACAACCATTAACGCAAAAGGTATAATTACCTTATTAATTAAAAGCAAATGACCTATTAAGATAATAATGGAAGGTCAAAGGCTAGAAAAACAGACTAATAAGAAAGCAAATAGAAAGAGAGTTCAACAAAGAAGAATACGAGAGGCAAGTTAGTAAAGAAAGAAAAATTTATAAGACAGTAATTAAAAGCAAAAAATATCTTGATCCACCTAGAGAAATCATCTCCATTGAACTACAGAGCTCTGTGCGTACAGACATCTCTACAGCACACACTTAGTTCTAGTACTGTCCTCCTTGAATACTTATTTTGACTGCTTAGCCTCGTAACAAATTTCACAATTTGTTGTCTTAGTTTTAACCAACAAGAAGAACGAGACAAGAAACATTAAGACCTGATTAAAACTACCTATAAGAGGAGACCTAATCAAAGCAAACGAAGAGCAAGGCCGAAAAGACAAAAACTTAATAAACGCCATGAGAGACTCAAAGTTAAACAGAGAAACAAAACCATATGAAGTGAAATAAAGATGTAAAGAAATTCATATAATACAAAAAGCTTGTCACATAATTCAAAAATTGTAGTGTGTAACTCCTAAAAAGTTTTTGAAAGAACTTCGCTTTTGCTTTAAATAAGGGTAGTCAATAAAAATTAAAAAAAGTCTTTGCACCAGCTGAATTAAAGTTTTTCCAGAAAGACCTGGACGAAAATGCCTATTGCTTAGATACTTAGGATGTAATCAGAGTAGTAAATCTGGCTATAAAATAAAGCTATTTTGTTGAATTAGGAAAAAAGAAATTATCACTGGAAATTAAAGTCTAACGTTGGTTTATGGAAAAAGTAGTAATTTTAATCAAAAGCAACTAGTCTATTGACGAATATAATAACCATAGACTTCAATAAAATTGACAAGATAAACAAAAAGGAAAGACGTTTATAGAAAAGAATATAATATAGATATAAAATATAGAAAGAAAAGTTTATAGAAAGATGAAAAGAAAATGGAATATGTTAAATACTTTGGACACAACTTAACTGCAATAGTCGGTCCTTCAGGAATACCACAAGGCTTCATATTGGGACCTCTACTTTTCAACTCATTTATTTATACCTTTTCTAAGAACCTAGAAATAAACAGCTTATTATAGTGTAATGATAAAAAATTATACTGTAGAATAATACTTGATTGAGGACTGCATTAAACTCCAAGCAGCCATTGTGAATGAATAGTGCAAGAATAAAAACTTGCCTCTCAATTCTGTGTGGTTTCCTACTCCTTAAAAAAGAACTGCGTTACTTACCAATACAAAATTGGTAATGTGACAATACCAAGATAAACTCACTTTAAAGACTTGAAAGTCATTTTTGATAGTTCACTTTCATTTAGTTTTCATATTGAAGATATCATAAAAAGAAGTTATAAAATGCGAGGTTTTGTTGTCAGGATATCTCCATTCTTTGAGAATATCTCTAGCATTAAACTCCTGTACTTTACTTATATTCATTTAATATTGGAATATTCCAAGTCTGGTTGCGATATTATCAGAACCGTATTTAAGAGCTTGACAAAATACAGCGAAAATTTCTTAAATTCCTTTGGTTTAAAGGCGAAAGAGTGTACTTGGAAAACCGCTTCTCACATGATTATTTGCTTGAAAGATTTCAGGTAAAATCCTTACAGGAAAAAGGGATACGGCAGATTTACAGTTCTTACATAAATTAATTAATGGCATAATTGACTCGCCAGAGATCTTGCAACTTCTAAATTTACATATTCCTCGGCTTTCAATACATACAACTCTATACAGAATCAATGTGATATATTTAACTGTAGCATAGCCGAAATTAAAAGAATTTGCTTAGTTGAGATAACCTTGTTTTCTACTTTTTATATATTAATTAATAATTTATCATATCCATATTATTAATTTTATTTTTATAAAATGATTTCATGTTTATACACATCGTTTCCACTCTATTATTGAGGTTTCTCTATTGAGTGATGTAAATAAATAAATAAATAAAATGGAAAAAAACAGCCACAGCAAACAGCCTGGTTAACAAAAAGATAAAAATTTTATTTAATATATAATTTAAATAATAAAATCAGATTAGTACAGAAAAGTTGTTTGTTGTAGTTCATCAATTACCCTTAAAGATAAAAAGTTTATTAATTTAACAGTTTAATATAAATATAAGAAGATGATATAGCCGAATTTCATAGTGTTGCTCGAGGTCTCTAAGATTTTCCTCTGTATCAAATAGAAATGAATTTTTAGCATCTTTTCCCATACTTTAAGTAGCTACACAAAAAGGCTTAGGAGTTTTGCAAAAAGTCAAACTACAGATATTGCTGGATTAAGAAATCAAAGATATTCATTAAAAAAGAAAATATTAGCAGAGCTTTGCATGTCTCCAATGAAGAAATTTTGTCGCGTTTGAGTACCTAATTCCCTTTTATTCTGATGTTTAAATACCTTAGTCTATATCCTATGTTTATTTTCTATTTTAATGTGTGTAAGCGCTGAATTTTTAATTTGTTACCAAAATACCAGAGGACAAAAACTGCTGATTTTTACTTCTAATCTATGTATGCTGCTCAATTTGACTGTATCAATAACTGAATGTCCTGAACTCAAAGTTACTTCCTCCTGCTACAATGTTTTTAGACTGGATCGTAGTGCTGTAGTGAGTGGAAAAAGTAATGGTGTCGAAGTAATGCTGGCCGTGCGCGATATTTACTGTGTTGAACTTATACCAATATTATGAAAAACCAAGAACACATTTAAACATATATGGGTCAGTGTCGTCTTAAATGGAGGTAATTAATTGCTAACTTGTACTATTTATGTCCCCTGTCATACATCTTCGAATGACTATATGCATTTCTTGTCAAAAATAAAGTCTGTCCTAAGTAATAAAAGTAATGGAAAAGTTTT
Organism: Anthonomus grandis grandis; assembly: GCF_022605725.1. Lineage (NCBI taxonomy): Eukaryota > Metazoa > Arthropoda > Insecta > Coleoptera > Curculionidae > Anthonomus > Anthonomus grandis. Next base: position 12,675,107 of record NC_065549.1, read on the forward strand.
ATTGATAGGTGATTTTAATTTGCCCAATTTATCTTGGTCGCGTAACAACAAACTAAATTTTGATAACGCCACTGACCCATGATTGATAATCATTTTTACTTCCTTAAAGGCTTAAAACAATTTAATTATCTTTTAAGTTCAAGAAATAGAATATTAAATTTAGTTGTAGGTACTAATTTCTTTAATAATCGAGGTGCTTCAATGTAATTACCCCTTAGTACCTGAGGACAGTCACCATAATGTCGTTGGAGGTAAATATTAAGTTAAATTATGAAAAACAAGTTATTTGTAACTCTTATCAGAAGGCAAATTTCATAAAGTCAAATTATACAGTTGTTAATGAAAAGGTTCGTTCTCTTCGGTGAAATGATTAATTTTTATCTCAGGATTTAGAAGCAATGTCGAATATTTTTCGGCTGAATTGAATATTAAAAAATTAATTAAAATAAATATTGTGAACATATAGATTTTAAAAATAAAAATTAAAAAGCGCCAGTATCCTTTATGATTTTCTAAGCAGAATATTAATTTAATAAAGAATAAAGTGCAGGCGCACAGATACTGGAGAAAATATGAGCTACGGTCAGACTATGATAATTTCTCCAAATTAGGTAAAACTGCAAAACTAAATATTAATATAGACTATAAAGCTTACATTCCTAAAACAGAGAAAAATCTTAAGCATCGCACAAAATACTTCTAGTTGTTTATTAATAATAAAGCCAATACTAAAAATTTGCCGTAAAAAATTACCTTTAACAATCAATATGCTACGAATGACTCTGACATTTGTGAACTTTTCTCCAAGTTTTTAGCAGTGTCTTTAAGCCATCTAATACTTCATCATTAATTGATGTTATCTAATCAAGATAATGTTACGGTTGATAATATTCCAAGAGGTAATATTAGAAAAGCATTATGCTCTATGAATCTCAAAAAGGGTCCTGGGCCAGACGGGGTTCCCTCAATATTTTTGAAATCATGTCCTAGAGGGCAACTGGAAAATACTCTAAGTTTTGGATAGTGGCCCAAGTTGTCTTTATTTTTAAATCAGGAGATAAGAGCGCTATCAATGGACCGATTTCTCTTTTGAGCCATTTTGGGAAATTCTTTGAGTCTTTTATTTTCAATGAATTATTTTTTATTGTTAAGGAATCCATCGACGAACAAGGCTTTTAAAAAAAAAGATTGGCATTGTTATAATATTAATAAAGTATTATATATATAAGTATTAACATTTATAAAGCAATGGTTTTCACATAATAATAATAATATTAATAATTAAATAATAATATTAAAGACGTTACTTTTACAATTTAAGTTAGATTTACAGATAATTATATCCTAAACATAATTTGTACTATTGTGAAAAGAGGCGAAGTCCAGATGTAGAAAACCTATACAAATAGGTTTATCTACCCTGCTCTACTTAACCTTAGATATCCATAAGTATTTTAATTCAAGATAAAAATCTTACAAAACATAACTAAATATCTAATATCAATTATCAATTATCATTAGGGCATACATTTTAAAATAGCAAATAAAAAGGAGACAAATAGAAAAGGAGACCTACGCTTTATATGCAGATAATCTTAAAATCTCAAAAACTAATAATTCGCCTGCTGATTATTTTACTTTACAGTACGATTTTTTATTCTTTTTCTTTTTAGGTAACCATATCCTTATTATAGGTTCTTACCACTTTGTACTTTCATTTTGATAAATTTTGTACCCACTTCCATATTGATTGTTATATGAGGATTTTAAATAAAGTCAAATATTAATAATTTCTGTTTACTTGTTTACTGGTCTGTACTAATTTGTGCTATTCGTTTTTTAGATAGTTGACTTAATCTATTGGAAACCCTTTAGATAATTATAAATAGATAAATAAAAACTTAAACTACCAAAATATAATTCACAGACAACCACTACAGAAAAGAAGTATCTTAAAAGGAATTTCGTCATTGTGGTAAAGAAATTAATTGATTTTCTAAAAAAGAATCCTTAAGGATTTTAGTTTTTTTTAACCAACTTAAGATTCGTGATACCAAAGTTATTTTAGAGAAGACTTAAACAATTTGAGATTGATTAAAATTAAATGATGTTCTTAAATCCGAGAAGGACTAAAGAGAACTAACTAAAGAGATTAATTATCTGGATAAGGAGATCAGTAGGAAAGTAAAATCAAGAAAATTTAAAAAAGTAATACAGTAAAAAATTGGATTAAATCAGTCTCTTAGTAATAAAAAAATAACTTATTTTTGGTACACAAATTTAGTTCCTAAAAAAAGAAGACCAAGTCCTAGAAATTAGTCAAACTTTTGACTTTTTTTGAGTGATCCTGAGACCTTTTATGTATTGTGTGCCTATTTGGTTAACAAATTTTTTATAAGAGCCCTGAAATTTTCTAAGAATGTATATTTCTGTAATATTTTTCGTAAATCTGAGAATAAATACAAGCCTAGATAGAAACACTTTTTTTTTCTTCATCTGTACCTTCATCGACTTTCTCATCCTTATTCTTCTTCTTCCTTTTCAGATAAAAAAAATATATCCACCTAGTCACTATGTTGCACATCAATCCATTACACATTATTACTTCCTTAACATTAATAATCATGCATTATTTTCTTTTTATCCCTTATAAAAATCTTAGCATCAGCTAGTGCATATCTGCTTAATTTTAAAAATAACCTACATTTATTATATATTTAAAATAATATTTCTTCTACATACCTGCTTTTATAAAGAAAACAACACCATATAAATTCGTGATTGCACCTATTAGATTTACCTATTAAGAATGTTTTGTACTAGACGGGTTTATCAGAAGTTTCCTAATGCAGAAAGCTTTAGCGTGTTAGCAAACATTAACCTTAACCGCTCTAAATTTGCTGCTTGTTTTACAAAGTGTTGGAAACAAGGGAAACTTCTTAATTAACAATCTTTTAGCGGTGATAAGCTTAATGCTTATTTATATCAAGAAAAATCACCTAATTTAACATACTACTAAGTAAAAGTTTTTACTCGTAAATTAATATTTTAATTTAAACTAAAATATTTAAAAAATATAATCGAAAATTCTACTTATGAACTTTCGGGCGTAAACGAAACATGCAAAGCAACTTTTATATTAGACAAGACTCGTTTTAGCGTGCTAATATACGAGTAAGACTTAACTGCTAAAAGTTGTTTCTAATTTGCAAAGCCTTTTGCAGCACCTGAAACTTTTGAAACTTTGCAATTTTGGTATTTGCTGTTCATTGCTACTAACGTCTTCATTCGTGCCAGGGTCTAACTTTAAACTGCAACGGATAAGAGTTATGTTCCTTATATGAAGAAAGTTTTTCCTTATACTAATTTTATAGTTTATAAGCTGGCAAGAACCTAGGTTTTAAGTGTCGAAACTAAACTTATTAAAATTAAGGTCTCATATGAGCTTTATATAATTTTGTAAATTTTCTTTCAGTTGTTTTTTTTGCTCTTTAATAGAATGAGACATCATAAATGGTTTGTTTGGGAAAAATTACTTTGATTTTATAGCCAGTAGACAATTGGGGTACATTCCAAAATTCCTTAAGATTAGAAAGAACAATAGCACCTAACTAACTCAAAACTCTAACCATAAATCAACAGGCAACAACCAACAAAAAAAAAGAAGAAAATATAAAATTCAAAATTAAGTTATGGAAAGTAAGGTACCTTTTTTAATGTCATTTATCTACTTCATAATCTTGTGAATTTTTGGTGATTTTTGGACCACTAATGAATGCACACAAGTTATCGTCGTTTAATGGCAACAATTGAATTGAATTGAATTGTCGAAACAGTGGGCTGCCATGGCAATTGTGCATATAGATCTCCTGATGGACCCGTCTTACCCCACCAGGGGTTACCAGAGCCCAACGGCCTTAGAGAAATCGATAAGGTTCTCTGGTCTGAAGGACTTGAAGTCGCTCGGTACACTGAAAGTGTTACCCAAGTATTTGAACCTGGCGCGCGTGAGTGCTGGGCACTCCCCGACTACATGGTCATGGTCAACGGTTTCATCCTCCTCACAGCACCATCGGCATTCCGGGTTGTCTGCAATACCGATAGTATGGAGATGGCTTCTTAAGTGCCAGTGACCGCTCAAAAGGTTTAAAAAAAAGGTTAAATGGCAACAATGTGACAAGTTTTAGTTAGGTTTTAGTTGATGTTCAAAAAAAAACAATTATACTAATCATACATGCATATATCTATGCATTTTAAATTTTTCAGCTTTATGTGACTTATTAAAAGCATTCGATTAAGGTAATCATGAAATTCTGCTGCGTTGACTTCATCATTATAGCTTCAGCGGCACTTTCATAAATTAAATCTTACTTATCTAGTCGACAATTAAAAATTTAGATTAGTCTATCCCATTAAAATATGTTAGATAATAATTCGAGTTCTTCAGGGGCCTTGACCCACTTATATTCCTAATCTTTATAAATGACATTGCATTTTTAAATACTTCTGGGCTAGTTACTTTATTTGCTGGTGACATGACTATTCTATAGAATTCTTCTAATCAACAGGGTCTACGACAAGCTATTCTTTTCGTTCTTTAAAAGCAAAAATTTTGGTGTGACTCGATTTTTTTTTCTGAACTTGACCAAATCTATTATCCTGTTTTTTTGGGTGTAATCTGGTAAAATCCTCCAAAATATTTCCATTGAGTGTAGCTCTAAAGCAACATTTATGGCTTTTTTGTTATTGATAAGGAATTTAGTTTCAAGCTTTATATTAAATTCACTTAAATAGAATTGCATCTGCCTATTATGTGGTAAGAACAAGGTTAAAATCCTAACTTTACACAGTTTCTCTGATCCATTAAAGTCGTCCAAGATATACATTCCTGAATTCATCTTACCTGACACGAAATGTATCAAATCTTTTGTTGACAATTTCTTGTTCCGCCTTGGTAAAAAGATCAACTAATTATAACATCATAAAGACATATAATCATTTGCCTAGAGTCTTAGAAGCCTGTGTCTCTCTTGAATAATAGAAACTTTGTTTTTATGTATATCCCATGTCTTTGTGCTTTTATTGTATTTATATTTATTCTTTTATTGTAGCTTTAATTTTTAAGTTAGATTTTAACACCTTAATTTTACTGGACTATCTTATTGTTGTCTTTTCGAGGAGGCTTTGTTCTTTGTTAATAAATCTTATTTTTACTTTGACTTTGTGTTAAGGTAGCATTAACCTTTTAATAAAATTTTCCTATCTAGTCTTTGTTGAGTCGCTTCATTAATATAAATATCGTAATGGTATCCACTAAAGTTATGCATATATTATATTGCTTTCGGGTTTTTGAACATGTCTAATAATTAGAAGCTAAACATTAATTTATATGAAATACTATAATTTAAATAGTGAAAAAAATTAAGCAATATATTTCCTAAATAAAATAAAATAAAATTATTAAAACAAGCTTCTTAGCCAAACATAGCCTTAGAATTAGGGTAAAAGAGTCTTAGTTTTTAATCTTAAATAATGATTAATTCATAGAATTATATGAGTTATACACACATGTGTATAATTATGTAGTCTGTCTTAAGGTGAACCAAAAAAGGCCAATAAAAATTACTATATTTCAACGTTTAACGTTGTAGCTAGGTTAGGCTCGTTAGGCTACAAATATCTCATCCATTTGCCAAATATATTTTTTTTAATAAGGAGAAAAAGCGGCAGAATCCTGCGTCAACTGGATCGGAAAAATCGGAATGTTTTATTGCTTGGTCCAATATAATTAAATGCAAAAAATATAATTAACTTTCTATATGAATAGATACTAGTACCATCTTAGCAGAAAATTTGAATTGTAATTTCTTAGCCTTTAAATTATTTGTTTTTCAGAAGAACTATTGCTGAATATAAGACGAGGTAATTTTCTTATTAGGATCTGGTAGTATTTACAAATTGTATAAACTTAAAGTCTACTCGTATATCGAAAGAAGGTATAAAAGTAACACTACAGATCGAGTACACTACAGATATTTAAAATAAATATATAATATATGAAGTGCGTTGAGAAAATAATTCTGAACTTATGTTTTTAAAAAAAATTCTGGTTTTTTGAAAAACATATTTATTTATTCTGCATCATAATTGACTTCATTAAGCAACTTCCTTTCGCCGTTATTTTTGTTCAAAATTTAACAATTTTGCTGGCACATCTTCAACATCTTTACGTACATCTTGGAAACGCTTACACCACTTGCGTACTCTTGTTTTACTTATCGCACTAAAGCCCTTTGTTAATATTTTACGCACTTTTTTATACTTTATTTTATTTTTTACGCAAAATTTTACACACATTTTTTAGTTCGTTTTTTTTTAACAAATGACTATTGACGAGTTCATAAAAATACATCTTATCTTAGCAGCTGCTACTGATAAAGTAAATGATCAATCTAGCTAAAAATTTTATCATACTTTAATGCTAAAAATTCCCGTATTATTTAATGAACACACATCGTATATAAAATATTATTCAATTTTTCACCCAGTAGATAAAAATTGGATTAAATGACAAAAATAAAAAAGACATAGAAAATAAAATCACAAGTAACACTGACGTGTAGGATCAAACATCTAGCGTTTAAAAATATGATGTAAGATAAAAAAAACAAAAAATATGGAAGTGATATGGTAACGTTATTGATAGTGGTGTATCATATTTTAATGATGCTGGGGGAACTTTTTCGTGTGTATTTTTAGAGCCGTACAAAAAGACTAACAATAAATACATGAAAAAAACATCAAGGCTGTTATAAGCTTTTAATATATTTAATGATATTAAAATATGAGTAGCTTAGATTGACATTACTCTGTTTTTAATAATAAGTTATTACCTTTGTAAAGTCTTGGCGATAAGTTCATAGAAATCATTTAGGAGCATTTTAACTGACCAAATTCTAACAATGCAGAAAAATAGGTATTGAGGTTCCAAATTCACTTAATAGTGTCCATTGAAGTTATGCATATATTTTGTAACATTTGATTTATCGAATTTATTTTTAGGTATTTGAAATGTTTATTTCGAGTTACTTACGTATATTTATTATATATATTTTTAGCATAAGAGAATTGCTACATCTTAGGCAAAATGATTTTAAAATACTAGCTTTTACATAATTTGGGAATTTTGTTTTACGTATGCCTTTAATAAAAAAATCCTAAGTGTTAATTAACTTCCTAGTATATTTCCAATATTTTAAGTGTTTTTAAACAGCTTAAATTTTACAATTATGATTGATATAATAATTAGAATGTTCACGTCTAGGAAAGCAGTTTGCCTATATTTTATTATTTAAAGGCAAAACTTGGAAAGTTCAATTATGACTGAATGTTCCTATTTTATTTTAGGTCTTGATGTTTTTTATATTTTTATATCAACAAGTGCCTCATCTTAGCGAGAAATTTCAAATCTAATTCTTTTATTTATTGCAATAATGTCTTAAATGAATTGAAATGTCTCTAATGAATTATATTAAAATCTATTTCCAATCTTTCTTCTTTATTGTATCAATAAAATATGAAAGTATGGATAGTGCAATTTAAGTTCTGTACATATTTAATTATTTTTTTTAATCTACTTAAGAGTCTCAAATTTTATATTCTAAATTCCTTAAATTTATTCGGTAAATTCTGAAAAAATTGGAAACTGTTTAAATTATAGTTTAAAGTAATAAAATTAAATAGTTAAATTTTTTATTTATACCTAAAAATTTATTCTTACTATCGCCTTGGAAAAATTTATTTTAATGTAAGAATCGTATACATTTAGATTATGCCCTAATTAAAAAAAAAATAATTAATTTTGCATCGAAAATATTATGTTTTGAGCTACTAAAGAAACTGTTTATAAATCAGCATATTTAGCATAATAAGTGTAGGCATATTTCAGTTATAAGCATCACTGCAGCTTAAAAGTATGTATACTTTTCGAATATACCTGCTTCCATATCCATTTAGGATATGTATACATCGCTCTGATCAAATTTGGAATATTAGTGCAGACGAAATTGTCATAATTGCCTTTCCACATTATTTGGAATAATTTATTGAGTTATAATATTTGTTACATGTATACTATGAATATTACTGAACTTAATTGCTTTTAGTATATTTTCACTTTAATAGTCGATGAACAAAATAAAATAAGTTCTTTAATTATAAATATTCGCTTTTACTTTGATGAATTGCCCTAGTGTCTTGCCTCACTTGCAAAAAAAAATCAAAATATAAAATTGTCCTTTTTATTAAATATAATATTACCTCTGAGAAAACTCAAAAACCTTTTAAAATAAGCTTTACTTATCAAATAAATATTTAACAAAGAGAACGTAAGTTCTAGTAAGGTATTCTACAACAAAGAAAGATATAAGGATTTACAGTGAGCATTTCCCTTTTAAATCGATATATTTTTCGTCATTGCCAAAAGAATTGAGAAAATCTATTTATATTCATATTGCGTGAGCAATCTTTTCCCAGTAATGTGTTTTATAAAACAGCTTGAGCTGTAGGCAATTTTCTTGTTTAAAAATAGCTGCTAAAAATAAAGTATGTTCGTTTGACACACAAAATACATCATTAAAATAATAATATATGACTGCAGTGGATTAATGTTTCATAAAACTACAATATATCATAAAATAACAATAGTTTCCATTAGGATCATGCATATTATATCTGATCAAATTTGTTGTTAAATATGATTACAACAAGTTAAATAAATTATTTATCATTGCTGCTTAAATAAAGTGGAAAATTAATGTAGATAATACAAGTTGCCATTATTGCCTTTACAGGTTATTTGTTTTAATTTCTATTAATTTAATTCTTTTTTAGATTTTACTTGCTAAAAAAATTCGAAACATTTTTAAAGGGTTTTTTTAAAACTCAATTGAATAAATTCTCAGTAAAAATTTTTGATGCCTTAACAAAAAATTCAGTTTTAATAATGATGTTTCAAACCTTTAAAAGAAAATTAAAATAATAAATAGTTTTTATTATAATATAATTTGACTGACTTTTTTTACATATGTTAGTTATACAAGTTCAATTGCGGAAATGCTTAAAATTCATTCGGTCACTTACTATTATTTTCAAAATTTCAGGCAAGTTTCTTGTTGCAAACAAATGTTAAATGATAATTATTTCCATTTCAACACTCATAATATATCATTAACGTAATAACATATAACCGAATATCATCCTTTACGTTTAGTGGTAAATTTATGTTGTGAGCTGTTGACCGGTAATGCGGCATGCCACTCGCTACATTAGCTTCCAGTTTATGAAGATTATGTAACGTATTATGTTTATAAATCAAAAGGGTCATTGTGTAAATGGCCGCTCAATCTATGGCCACACAAATCACGTTTTGAAATAATTGATCTTCCCAAAATTTAGGGCTTTGTTGTTAAGCGAACTAATAACGCATTAAATATTTATAGCCTTAAAGTAACCATCAACCCTGAACTAATTAGAGTAAAAGATAAATTTCATAAGACCGGATCTGTACATCCCCATTGAGAAAAAGTGTATTCGTTCAACTTTTACCTTTCCAATTTCCAATTGATTTCTTTTCTCCGGTTGCCTAAAGGAATCTTGCAAAGCTATTGGTATTCAAATCGTGTTGACGATTTACACTATAAAAGATGTATATTGCATGAAGGGAGACACTTTGGTCAATTTGCTTTATCTATACTCGCCTTTAGAGTTTTTCGTTAAATATAAATTATTTATATAGCTGGAGGCGGTGGTTTAAATTGCGTGTTTCATCAATAATTTATTTATAATTTAATTTAAAATGGTTGCTCTTTTGTAGAGAGTGCCTTAAAAGACTTAAGGTAATATGTTTAAGTTATAAAATCATTATTATTTTTAAAAGAAAATGGAAAATACAAATGAGAAATTTTAAATAATCCTTCAAAGGTTGAGTGGTTCAACCGAATTCGACTATAAACTATATAACTATTTTTTATTAACAACATCAATCGTACCAATAAAAAGGCATAACTTAAATGCATACGATTGTCAACTGTATTTTGACTTAGATGTAATGTTGATACTCTTGACATAAGTACATCTATGAGTGTCCGCGATATACCAGAATTGTCAATGAATTATTAAGTTTAGTTAAAACTATGCAAGAAGCTCATTAAAAACTTCTTACACCTTTCTAAGAGCGTCGAAGGTTTTTCGTCTAATATTCTTTAAATCTTCTGTCTTTAGAGAGACATAGTGTTGACTTTTATTATAAGAATGCTAAACCACTTTAAGCTGTCTTGGTTTTGAAACAGGCGTTAAATATCACGTTTATATTTTGTGTTGTCCACAGCTTATCGTCTTCTCTTACTTGGAACTCTTGGTCTTCTGTTACAAAGAACATCAATTTATGTATTTTCTTAATGTCTTAGCATATACGTGATTTAATTGCTTGTTATGGGTAAAAGAAATGATGAAATAGCTACTTTATTAAATATACCTTGTCCTTTGATTCTGCTGGTAACCAGAAAAAGTATACTTTAAGTCTTGAAAATATTAATTTGAATAAAGCACTCTCTAATACAATATACCGAGATATGACAATAGACCCATAAGAATAACAGCAAAAGGAAATACTGTACATGGAAGCACAAGCAATAACGGTACCATTATTATAGATAGTTAGAGTATTCTCCAGGTCTATTTGCAATATCGTGGGTAAGCAAATTCGTGAGTCCAGTCTCTTCTAGAAAGTCTTAGAACTTTGGCTATCTGAACAATTGATGCTTTTGGAGTTTAAGGAGCTAATACAGCTTGCACCATCTCAAGTGCAATCAATCCCAAAATGGAATCAGTTTTGCGTTTATTTTATATGAAGTCGGTATCCTTATGTAGCCCTGGATATTATCAGAAGTATCATGTTTTTTTTTTAACATATAAGTATATAACAGTTAAGCCCAGAAGTGAGATATTCAGTGTCCAGCTAAATTACTAAGCTTGCTTTTTACAAAACGAAATAAGAATCTATTTGAAGACTTAAAAAATTTAGTTGTTTAATAATAATAATAATAATAATAAAAATCTTTATTTAGCATAAATAGCTACATACAAAAAATTAAAAATGGAATATATAACTATAATTTTACTCAAGACTTATATATTTAATAATAATTAATATATAATTAATAAAATATGTATTTCTTGGCAGAATAACTTAGCTAGCTGATACTCGTACTCATGACAGCTATTATTCTTAAGCCAAGAATTGATTTATATATTTAAAAATTTGTCTTTGCCATAGTCCGGTTCTAATTTTAAGAACCCTTTCTTTCAATATAACCCTAAGTTGATTGTTCTGCCTTCCATAATTTCAAAATAATGAAATGATTGAAAACTAGGAAAGAAATTTATGATATAACTCATAAAACTGGAAAAGTCATACATTATATGATTGTGTAGGAAATGAGTATCATCTGAGGTAAAAAGATAATAAGGAATCAGTCGTATTACTAATTTTTCTGTAGTATCCTTACGCATGTTATAAATGTATTGTCACTATTTTTAAATAATATTTTCAGTAGTATAGTATTTCAGTATTTCAAGTAGTTCAACGGCAAATGAATAAAGAGTTTTAAAAACCTTGATGTAGTGAACAGGTCATAAAAGCATTATTTATAAGATAAGAGTTTAAACCGTCCCAATCCAAAATTAAGAAAATTAATTAAGTATAGTTTCAGTTGATTTAAGTCAATGAAGATGGTGGAGTGCCTTGAATAATACGTAGTTATACTGATTCTTAAAGCAACTGATCACTGTTAAAGTTCTCTTTAAAAGTATGTTTTAGACTTTTTTGATTTTTTATAGTACTTGAGGTCTCCAGTGATTTCCTTAATTTTCTACCCTTTTATGGATATCACATTATACAGAAATAATGTGCATCGTTATGTCATCAATCGTATATTATTTTTTTTGCTATGAATGTTACTTTCTGAGGTTTTTGTGAATTTTTCTGTTATATGTTATGTTAACAATTAAAAACCTGCGTTACTGAAAAACAATATTTTTTATTTATTTATTAATAAACAAAAAAATTATTAGAAACAGTCTAAGGTATAAATTAGAGATTTTTGTTATTCTTAAGATGTATTTTTAAAGAAAATATCATCACTGCATTACTTGTATATCATCGACACTTATTTCTTGTTACTCTTTTCTTGTTAGGATGAGTTTATCATATAAGCCTAAATAGATCAAGAAAAATAGAATACACAAAAGTAATGCAGTGGAAAAATAAGACAAATCAAAATATAATAATAATTCCTAGACTAGTAATACAAAAAAATAAAATGAAAGCAAGTTTCTGTAACAAAACATTAACTGCAAAAAAAACACTGCGTTGTTGCAATTAAAAATATTTATTAAGACTTCAAAGTAATATGGAAATTATTATGGAATGATTTAAAAAAAAACTTAATTAAATGGTTTTTAATACGATTATTTAAAAATTTATATTTAACGAGTGGATATAGTTACCAAAAAGTAGAATAGCCCAAATGAAGTTGAAATGGTAAACTATTCAAACTACTGATCAACTTCGAAGTTTTCTTCACTTCACAAGTGTTTAAATTAATAGTAGGAATCTAAACCTTTTATAGCTACATTTATTTACAATCTGTATGTCCATCTTAACGTAAGAAATTCGAAGAAAAAAATACCAAAGAGACAAATGTGGACCCTGTCTTAATAAATTTTCATTTCTCCGTCGTTAAAAGTTTAATTAAAACAAAGCGTGTTTTGAAAATAAAGAGTTTTCCATTAGAAAAGTTCCAAGCAGCATTAATTTTTACAGGCGCCTTGGTAGAAATTAGTTTTTAATTTAGAAGTTGCTCGCGCGATGAAGGGGAGTAGTGAGGAGGGAGGGAACACCAAAGTGTGCACCAAAACATGGGGAGAAAATGGAAAAATTGTGGTAAATATTACCGAAGGGTAGAGCACGCCACGAATTTTTATTTGGCTCATTAAGCCCGGATCCCTGGTGGCGATTCTGCCTAATTGTCCTTAAATTGTTTGTCTTCGGTCTATTTGTGTTCGGCTTCAGTTGGGAACTTTCCTAATTTGCAAACTATACTCTGGATAGATTATTGCCCCGCTGGAGTTCCTAAGAGTGGAAAGCAAATAACTTTTAAAGTGCCCTGACGAATAGTTGAAACTTGAAAATTGCTTTCATGTAATAGGTATATTGACATCTTATTATATCTCGTTGCTGTGCATTCAAAATAAGAATAATTTTTAGGTTAAAAGTTTTATTTAAATATATAATAAAAAGTATAGTTTTCGAGTTATTTGAGATCAAAAGTAAGAATGAAAAAACAGGAAATACAACTCAGACCATTCAAATCCTACAAAAAAAAAGTTTGGTAGAAAAGGAAGCTTATTCAAAAATCAAAAAAAAAAGATTTATCTTACTACATCATTATATTAACAGTTAAAACTAGCCTTATTTTAAATCATTACCGAGTTTTTTGATCAAAAGAAAATAAGTAGACAAAAAGCCTTAAAAGTAAAGAATTTATAGTTTAAATATATGTTATTTTCTTTTATTCGGTAAAGTAAAGAAATAATATTGATGCTGAGAAAAAAATGTCGTAAGCCGTTGAAAAAACTAGTTTTATGAGTATAGTAATGTATCTAATATAATGTATGTAATGTAATATATATAGAAGAAGACGATAAATTAATAACTTCAAACGAAAAATGAAGGAAAGTTATTTTAACAGCGTTGAAAAAAATGCCTGAAAAATAAAAAAATACCATAAATCATTTTTCTGTGAACCCATAGTCATTGACGACATAACAAGAACAATTTTTTTCGTAAAAAGTGGAAAAGCATCTTCTTTTGATGTCATCAAAAGTGAGATTCTCAAAGAAATGCGAATATTTATAGCACACCCACTCTCGTATATGATAAATAGATATTTTCAAATTGAACAGTTTCTATTTATACTAAAAAAACTCATCAAAATATAAGTCAGGAGAGCATAAAATTTGAACTTATGTTCTCGGGTCCTGATTCGATTTGCTTAATACAACTGACCATACTTTACTATCTTGACATTTAGTGAACGGTACGTAGCTGACTAGCAACGCTTCCTTTGATACAACATTTTTCAGTTAATGATTATAAATCAACAAGGTTTTTGAGGCAATAAATTTTAAATGTTTACCTAAATTATCCAAAAATCAAATTTTTTTGTCATTTTTATAAAATCTCTGCCTTGCCCTTTAACTATAGTAATATACTGTATTGACATTGGGGCCAAAAATATTGGAATTCAGTGAAAATATTTCATATAAGCAATTTCGTATCCTTTTAAGTTATGCATTTACAATTAATACTATTTATATTTTATTGTGTAATTCATATTTCCATGATATATTTAATTTCACATAATATGACCAATTACGACAAAATAGATCAACTTTAAGTTAAGTATAAAAAGCTACTAGAAGATAATTCTGGATATATACATATTTTTGCAAATTAAAAAATTAAGGGATCTAAAAATAGCCTTTTTTTTGTTTATACAGGGCACTCAATACTTTTATAATTAAAAACCAATACTTAAAATATCGTTTTTATTATTTAAAGCTTAAAAATGTTCATATGTATTTAAGTTTTGCAATAAATTGATACAAAGTTGAAAAAAGTTAAGCTTATGCAATGTAATATATTCTATAGAAAATAATTGTATGTAAAAAATAAGCACTGAGGTTAGAATTTAAAGCAATTATAGTATTGGGGTCTTCTCTTCTCTCAAATTTTATTTATTTAAGTTTCTAAGTTAAACAGTTGTAGAATTATTTTAATAGGACTTTTGTATAAAAGATTTTCTAATAAATAATTTAGGATATTAACCGTTCTGGTAACTCTTCTTTTGAAGACTGCTATTTATCATTTATATAAATAATCTGTTTGATATTAAGCTACCTAGGGAAATAGAAAACTTAGTTAGAACTACAAAAAATAGTTGAGACTGACCTCCCTAAAATTCTTAAATGGTTTAGTTAATATCTTTTTACCGTTAATTATAAAAAAACAAATTTGATATCTTTTGCTAGCTACTCAGACTCTTCCACAATATCAGAAAACAAACGTTGAACTAGATTCAGATACAATAGTAACAATAAAAAATTTAATAAATGAAAGAAAATATTTTGATACTCATAAAAAATTATACCTCTCACTTATACAACCTCATCTTTCTTCTTTGTTATCGCATTTTAGTCTAGGGTGCATCAGAAGACAACTATCTTTAACCCATAGAAAACGTATATACACAATGGATATAAAAAATAATATATGATAATTCTAGGATGTACCCGACCAATCTAATTTTTAGAGAAAGTAGAATCCAGGATATGAGACAATGTGTGCAATGTATTTCGATTCGACAACATAAACAAACCTGATACGTTAATACCTATTAAAATTCATGATTATAAAACAGGACAAAAAGTTAAAATCGCTCATTATTCATATTCATATCAGTTTTTTATTTCTATTTAAATCACAAGGTACCAGGGTAGAAAAAATACTTAGAAATTTATAAACAAAGTAAACACCAGATAGATAAAGTATATATTTTAAGATTATAAAAATAACTTATTGCACATATTTTTCTGCAAATCCGATTTAAAATATTCCTACAAACCCTACTGTAACATTTTTCAATTTCGGCCCTTACAACCGATTAGTGAAATTTTTTTGTCAATTTCGAAATAAATTCTTGATTAGGAAATCGATATGCGAAAACTTAAAACAAGGCTTAAATTCGGTCATTTCTAACAACAGAAAGAATATAATTCTTAAATAACATCATTACGTTAAGTTAGGTAAGACTAGATTAAAATTTTATTACAATACACATTTTTTTTACTTTTATAACTTTTGTCTTTAAATGATATTTTTAGTTAGTGCTCGGCAAGATAAATTTCTTTGGGATCAATACTGGATTTATTTATATATTGGCATTTTTTTATCATAATAGCCTGTATCTTAAATACAAATAAATATTTTAGTTATTTTTTTTATTTTTTTTAAATATAATAGTCTATATTAATTGTTTTATAACTTAGCAATAGTGAATTTAATTTAATATTTAAATGTTTTTTTAATAATATTAAGCTATATTTAATTTATTTCCCTTTAATAATAACCAGTTTCACAAATTATATATATGTATAAAATTTCAATTAAAAAAAAATTATTTACACCCTTGTTGCTATCTTATCACTAGGGTGTAAGCGACGTAAAATAAAAGGTATATTACTTTTTAGCAAATACTAAGAACAAATGTATCAGACACCTTTGATATGTAGGGTAAAATAAACACTGAAAGATCTATTTAGTATCACCGAAATTTCAGAATATTTGATCTAGCTTACAGGCATAAAAATGCGTCAAAGATATAAAGCAATAGACCTATACATCGTTTCTTTTTCATTCATTTTAGAAAATAGAAAACATTTTAAAACATGGACAAAATAAATGAGTTTTTAGGGATTTAGGTCTGATAAAGAAATACAAAAAAAACACACATTTTACGTTGGATTCGGTACCGCGAATGGTATATTAAATTGAATCGAGGCAGCAAATAAATTGAATTACAGGATACTTTTTACGTACAGCCGACGACGTTCTTCGCTTCTGCCAATTCGTCTATTTTTACTGGCAAATTCCTTCTTTTAATGAAAATAGAGTATTAAGAAGCCTGCCAATGCAGCGCTTCTCCCTATTTTAAATCGACGAGGGTTAATTTGGTTTTCTGAGAATATTATACTTTTTGTTCTTACTAAGTTTTTGATGATAACCGTAAAATCGTCTACTTAAGTTTAAGGGGAATTTTGCTTTTAGCGGCCAAGTAAAAATTTAATTTATTTTTAAAGAAGAAATAAGCTATAAAATAGGGTTAATGGTAAATTTAATTTATAAAAGCAGAAAACTTTATGAGCGTACTTTACTAAATTGCCAATAAAAAGTTAGGTTTTTTATCTTGTAACAGGTGATTTAAGAATATGGGGCTTAGTACAGGATTTGTTCCTAATATCATAATTTATACTAAAACCAATAATCGATTATCTGAATATGGAAAGTCCAAGGTATCCTGAGAAACCTTAAAAGATGGTTGGTTATGTTTTTTTTAGAGTTGCATAATTTGATTCTTATTAAAATGTTTTTTAAAAATTTAAAACAATTCTGATTTTTTCAGAGAAATTCAGACAAAAAACAAACTTGAGAAGTTTTTTATTTTTTTTTTCATACACTATGTCATGGCTATTTTATGGAAATAATGAAATTCATAACAATATGCTATACAACAATACAAAATAAAATGTAATAGCCTGATATAATGGAAAAAATGTCGAATTTACTTTTTTTATAACATATGCCCGAAATAAAATAAAAATTACTTTGAATGCCTATACGGATGAAAATTTTACAATTCCTCTCATCCGTCCTAGACATTTTCCATGTGAAAAGATTTTGAGAAAGAGAATTTCTATAGTAAAACATTAATTGCCTGAAATTAAATAAAAGATGCATTTTAAAGATGAGAGTAAAGTAAATCATATTACGTATGAAACTACGGAAGCACAAAAAAACAATAAATGAACGTTCCAAATGGTATATGAGAGTCAATAATACATACGCAAGAGCCGTGGTATTGCAGTTACATAGATTGAACTGGGCCGCAGAATCAAAAGAATTGCCTGGTTTAACTGTTGATGGCAACATTACCTGGACAAAAACAAAATCCGTATTAAATAATGCTGCTAAAGGCATTACAAATGAGACGAAAGGAACGAGAAAACGATGGATAACCGATGTTACTTGTGATACAATACAAGTAGGGAAACAAGCTTTAAAAGAATAGAACATGAGAATAAAGAAGAGGCCGGGATGCACTGAATATTAAGTTAAAAAGCGAATCTGTTAAAAATACAAAAACAGTCACCTGAACCTAAACACAAAAACATAATTAAAACTAAAAACATGTTTAGGAAAATGACGCAGATAACTTGTCCTTTACAGTTTACACCAAACCATACTGCCATCAAAGATGACAATGGGGTCCTATTCGCAGCCAGACAAGACATATTGAATATATGGAGGAAATACTGTGAATATTTGATGATGGAAGAAGATCTAGAAGAATCATTAACACAAACAAAAGACAGCTTAAAAAAAACTAACTTGTTTAAATAGCAATAAGAAGACAAAAGGGTCATAAAGCCATTGCCATAGATAATAGTCCCATCGAAGGAATTTAAGCCCTAGATGACATCAGAGTGGTTATAATGCACCAAATTTTCCAAAAATATGGAAATTAGGTCATTTCTGAGAGAAGAGGCTTTAAATACCTTGGTATTGTATTGGATCAAAAATTAACATACTTAATATAGCTAATGCTAAAAAAGGTATCTTTAATGTTTTATAGAGCATACGTGAGAGCTTTAATATATTTTGGATCTATTTCATAAGGGTCAGCAATAAAGAGAAGACTTTTAAAAGTGGATTGTCTGCAATATTAAGAATTATAACGGGAGATTTTTCTACGTAGACACTTTTGGCAGAAACTGGAAAATAACCCCTGTACCTAAAAAGACAGAAATTTTCATTTAAAAAAATGTTTTTTAAAATCAAAAATTTTTAAAAGTATATATTTTATAGTTTATCAAACAAACCCTTAAAAAATAAATATTGGCGCTAATAAAATTCACCACCGCTGGCTGAAGCATTTATGAAAATTTCGCATTATCACTCTGACATTGTAAAACACGAAAATAACCTTTTTTTGAGAGAGACTATGAAAATTTTCTTTTGGATATACAAAATTATAATATTTACTAACTCAAAAAATTTAGAATAAAATAATGATGTGGTTAAAGACATCCTGTACCTGCACCAAGAATTTGTCAGTGTTTACACAGATGCATTCAAAATATTAAAGAAGGTGTAAGTGGCGCATGTTACATACATGACCAAAAGATCAAAAAATCCTTGGAATTAATCAACGTAGCTCTATGTTTACTATCCAGGTAACCAGGTACTTATTCAATTATTAATACCCTAGACTACATAACTCAGCTAGCACTATCCAGATGATATTTTATAAAAAAGTTTTAACTCTAATAAATCATCAAGCATCGTCATGCTGCTAAATTAAAGGACATTCCAGAATTCAAGAAAATAAAATTGCTGACCAACTAGCTAAAGAAGCTATGGATACAGACGTATCCGTTTATGAACTACAATTCTATTACATATTTCCTTGCCTTAAGGAAACCAATAAATAAAAATAGAGACAACAATTTGATGAATATAAAGCCAATTACTGTAATTTTTTATACAAAGGCCATTAAGCAACTTACCTTGGAGCCATCAATTGAAAATACAAACTTTAGTAGGTGGCTATACTAGGCTTATTGGACTTACCTTATTAGATACCTCTTGCACAAGATAAAGGTAATCGAAAATCCATATTCTATAATATGCAACTACTGTTGATGACCTTAACCATTGGATCTATGGATATTAATTAATATATAATATAAATCTTTAATAATTATAAATATTAATATATAATTATTAAAGATATACCAAATGAACTTTAAAAATTAGATTGCAATGAAGTCAAATAAATAGCTAAACGGTTATTTATCGTCTTTTTTTAGCACGTGTCCAAAAGCTTAAAAGAATTTGTAGGTTATATTGTATAAGCTTTTATTACTTAATATAAATGAAATTGTAATAATTAAAAAAAATACGATTTTTTTACTATTGAATATGACCAAAACATAAAAAGAATTTTTTAGGTTTTCTTATACAAGCTCTTATTCCACAATTTGAATTAAATTGGTAACAGTTTATTAATGTATCATAATTTATTAATGATATACCAACTAAACTCTATAAATAAATAGAAATCAAATCATAACCATAGCTAAGCGGGTTAGTTATGGTATTTTTTTAACATTAAATATATCCGAAGCGTAAACAGAATCATTTAAGTTATCGCATATTAGATTTTATTATTTAATTGAAGTTAAATAATGAAACATAATTTTAATTTAAATTATTAAAAATTATAAGGTTAGACACTTTAAATAAATTTTAAAAATCATTTTAAATATCGTAAGTAAACTTAAAAAATGGTTGAGTTATCTTTTTTTGTTAATACTGAGTATGACTACAAGGTAAAAAGAAAAAAGTTTCATTTTTTTTTATCGTACTTGACAAATATTACCTAATATTGGATATTATCAACAAATATACAGGGTCCTGCAACTGTGCGTCGGTCTTCCATAAAGCCTAAAAAAATTAGGGTAAAAAATTTTCTAACCTCTTAAAAAAATTTTGGGACCTGATATATATCTGGAAAATATTTTGAAGTATACAGGGTGCTTCAAAAAAGTAGGGCGATATAAGCAGCATTTTTTTTAAATGGAATGTAATTTTTTTATTTTATTTTTAAGACCGCCTTAGGCTACCTAGTCTACGCGCTAAATATGGCTGCTTTGTCATGCGCAGTATGACTGCAATAAATTTTTTTTATAAGAAAAAATCTAAAAATCATTACATCATTTAATTTCATCTTGATACTAGAAATGTTAATTCAATGTCAATATTGGGATTCTAGAAGAATGGAGAATTACTTTGATTTAAATTGTTTCCTTCTGTCATATACAGGGTGTTCGTAGTTAGCAATCATATTTCAATTATAAATCAATTAAGAATTTTAATTATAAATCTCCGTCCGCTTATTTATTTCTGGAAAAAAAGGCATCATCTTACCAGCTATTTCAACAAGTCAAAAGTGGATCGCAAAAAATGATTTTAAAACAGGCATTGATAAAGATATTCAAGTTTTTTTACAGCAAAAGGCCCAGGCAATGACAAAAAAAGAAAAAAACATGTCTTGTAGCATTTGATGGAATAAGTTTGAAAGAAAATTTGGAATTTAATAAAAAATTAGATTTAATAGAGGAGTTTGAGGACTTGGGCCCTTTTGGTAGGACTCAAAATAAAGTCAACCACGCTCTCGTTTTTTCCATGAGAGGAATATATTCTTCCTGGAAATTTCCACTAGGATATTTTTTTTCAAAAAATGCAGTCTGTAAAGAAAACTTAAAAAATATTATTTTGTACGTTCTAACTATTCTAGGCAAAATGAGCTTTTTACCACTGGCCACGGTTTGTGATCAGGGTACCAATAAAAGAGGCGCAATGAAATTGTTGGGTGTTACGGCAGAAAAGCCTTACTTTTATTTAAAAGAAAAAAAGATTATTTCTTTATATGATGTCCCTCATCTTTTCAAAAGCGTCAGGTATAACTGGCAGTCTTCAATAAGGTTTGAATTTTAAATAAAAGTATCTACTTTGATGTTATTAAAAAAATATATGAAATTGACAAAGCATCTCAATCAGCCAGAATGCTTCCAAAAATAACAGATAATCATATAAATCCTGACGCCTTTGAAAGGATGTCCTGCAAATTGGCACTACAATTATTCTCAATTACTATGGCTGCAGCTGTAAAGACATCCGTTTAAAAATCTATAGTTGATGAAAAAATTGGTACTAGTACCTCAAATTTTGTAACCATCATGAACAATTTATTTGATGCTCTTAAAAGCAAACGATTTTATACTAAAAATTATTATAACTGTGGAGTGAGTTTTCAAAAATTCATTAGTTATAGATGTTTTGCAAATGGTAAACAGGTTTTTGAATCCATAATAAAAGTTAGCGAGGTTTTAAATAAAAAAACACAATTAAAAGAAATATCCAAAAGTAAGCCACCATGTTTTAAAGGGTTAGTTCAAATTATAAATGCCATAGAAATCCTTTATGCAGACCAAAAAAAAGAAAATAACAATTTTTTATTAACTAACAGATTAAACCAAGATTTTTTGGAAAATTTCTTTTCCTTAGCTCGACAAAGCGCTGGCTGGAATCCAACGGCCAGATCTTTTCGATTATTTTTTAGAATTAAAAGTGTAACAGATTTACTAACTCCTTCAAAATTATCCATTTGTGAGAATGATGTCGACAAAGAATTAATTTTAAATAATATCCCTAAAAAAGAGGCACACCAAACGACATCGAAAAATAATATTGAAATTTTAGATTCCGAAAAAATTAATGACATTCCAACAGTTAAAAGCAAAGAGCCCATTATCAAACACCATGCTTTGGAAGAGTGTGCAAATTCATATGCCGGATACTTAGTTAAGAAAGTTTTGGAAAAATTTAATTGCAAAAATTGTGCCTCTATTTTAAAATCTGATTCTTATTTAACCGATCCATCCAAAATATTTATACTAAATAAGAATTACAATGGCCACGAAAACAACTATCTGATAAGTCCTTCTACAGATGTTACCAATCTTATAGAAAAATGTATGTACATTTTTGCAAACGAGTTTGAAAAAATTAAACATCAGGAATTTGTGGGTACCAAAATAAAAAACAAAATTATAACTAAAAATATGAAGTGGTTGGGACCATGTGATCATAGTTGTTACGAGCATAAGGTATTTTTGTTAACAAAACTTGTATATATTAATTTATATAAATTTTGTAAATAAAACCGAAAAAATTTGCACAATAAAACCCAAAAAATAAAAAATTTAAAACATAAATAATAAATAAAAAACAATAAATTATACAGCGCATTTCAGGTTAAAGGCACAAACTTTAACGGCAACTATTAGGTCTTACAAAAAGAAAAGAAATTTACATTAACCTAGGCTCAGAGATGGTTCGATTTAAAAGTACAGGCATGTTAAAAGGAAAAATAATTTTAATTGGACAAAAAAAACGATACACTGATTTTTTTTTTTAATTAAAAATTATTTCCGTAATCTCCAGTTATTTTCTAACAAAAATTACATTCTGGCTTTATTCTGCCAGCCAAACTGTTTTTGACTAAAAATAATAATTTATAATTTGCATTTTCCGAGCATAAAAATGTAAATGTATATCCGTTCGGCGGTCATTTTTATACAAAACAAACTCATTAAGATTACGAAATAATGTTTATGTTTTAAGGGCATTTGTGAATTATAATTTTTATATCGTTTTTTGTAAGTTCAATTAAAATATACACTTTTTCGCTACGCTGCGTATTTCTAAAAGAAACAATTTTCAGATCTACGTAGCTATTCACCTTACTACCTTATACTATCTTATACTACCTTAAATCACCCTATACAATTACATTTAATAATTTAATATAGTTCGGTGCCAATTACTGTTTCTATGACATATTATTAACCTATTGTATACTTTCTTTAGTAAAATATTACACAAAACTTGTTTATTTTTTAAGTTTTTATTCGATTTTTAGTTTTAAGTGTAGTTCTTAGCTTTAAAAATATTTTCGTAACGCATGCCAAAGTAATAGTAAATAAAATGTTAGGTAGGTTGTTAATAAATATAAAACAAAATTCGCTTTCTTTGATTCAGCATATCGCCCTTACGTCTTTACTTAATATAAAATGATCACTTACTTAAATTTTGAACACTTACTAAACCACCATGCTAAAAGATTTATTGTGCCTCTTCTGTTTTTTTGCCCATAAGTTTGTATTAAATAGGTAGTAATTTATAGTTTTGTATGTATTATAATGTGCTTTTATATACCTCCTATTCTAAGAAACTATACACGATATATAATTTTGTTTTTATTTTGTAAATACTCCATGTACTTTATTGAAATATATACAAATGTTTTTCTTACACAAGCTTTTTGTATTAAATGCGGATTTATTATAATTGCGTTAGCTAGTTATATCTGTACTGTAGTACTGTTATATCTGTACGGTAGTACTGTATATAATAATATGCATATAGATTAAGTTATAGGTTAAGTTAGTGCCTGAATGTAATATGTGCAAAGCCATAAAAAAAACAAAGTTACTGTCATAATGGTTCGTTAAGTGAACAATCTCTTGCAGGATATTTTTAGTTTAAAGACCATTGTACAAATAACCTTCTTCTGCTGAATTGCCATTTCATTGGCTCTAGCACAGTTACCTCAAGCCAAAATAACGAAGTTAAGGTACAGATGTGGATGTTTTAATATAGCAGTAGAAAATGAATATCAATTCTATTTTAAAGCAATACAAAGTAATGATACGAAATACTTTTAAGGGCATAAACTATTTGATATGACCGTGTAAGTCCAGAATAAAAAAAAAACATCCATAATTTTGTGATATATGTCGGCGCAATGGATTTTCACCAAATCTCACCAGGATACTTTTATTTAGATCATTTAAGAAATATAAAATTAACTCAGTTTGGTCTTGATCGAGTATAAGAACATTTTTAGTACAGTAGTTTTTTACGTTATTAACGGCCACACTTACAGTTTTACTAAGACTGGCACTACAGAGCGACAGATAACAGAGGATATAATTTACAAAAACTACGAACAATATTAGTCCTAGCAAGCTGCCCTGAGGAACCCTACTAGACAAGACTATATTGCAAATCTTGTTGAAGTTTAGAAGGAAAGTTAAATTACAATTGGTGAGATGATCAGCGGTATACATGGTTGAGCAACTGACTTTACATAATCTTTCATAGGAAATAAAACAGATTAATTTACGCAGATTTAGTTAACTCTTTCAAAATAAACATTCGTCATTTGAGTTTTTAAAAGCACACTTATTATATTAAAAAAACCGTACAAGTTTATATCCAAAATAGAAACCAAATTGAAACTTGCTAGTATTTTATCAGAATGTCAGCTATATAAATCCGATTTGCCGTTTACCAGAAATATTTCTTATGAAATGTTTCCTTCCTTCGATGGTTTTATAGTTCTCAACAAAATTGCAGTAAGCCAGGAAAATAGAATTTCTCCTCTTTGGTAGGAGCCTTTGTCATATTGTCAATACAGCATATACATTTATTTGTTTGACATTTAAATTGCAGAGACTCGTAAAATTGGATATAGCAAAGAACTCTGGCGTAATAAAGTAACAATGAAAAAATACAAAAAAAAATTAAAAAAATGATTTCACGGCATTGCTATTAAAAAATTTCCAGAATCTCTTCGAGAACATTTATGAGTTTCCTGCTGAAGGTGGAAATTCTTTTTTGGGGAAATTAAGCCGGGAGCAGGGAAATAAGGGAGACATAAATATTTTGCTTTCCATAGAAGCCTGGCTAAAGAGGTAGACAAGGTTAATCACATAATCGATTTAACAGCGAACGGTGAAAGCGTGGATAAGGGTATTGTACTTAAGTTGAGACTTGGGGTCGTAAGTAAAATCCTTATTGGCTTGAGGCTTAAATTAATGCCGTTTTTTGTCGTAATTATCGTTGTTTTTATAATAATTTGTTTCTTAGGAACCATAATAAAATGTACTTTTTTTAAGCTGACAAACGGAGCCTGTTGTGATCAAATATTTAAAAAAATTTGAAAACAAAAACAGCATAATTTAAAGATTTAATTAATAAGCTTATAAACAGCTGAAAACTAGAAAAGAAATTAAATAAGTTATTAAGGTTCGTATTGCTTTAGAAACCTTTCATATTTTTTTTAATTTTTCAATTAGCCTTAATATGGTTTTAATTTTGAACCTATTGCTTATAAGAAAACCATAATTTTTCGTTTAAGCTTTATTTTTATTTCAGTTGCTATGATAAGGGATAAAAGAGTAGCCATTTTAATACAAGAAACATAATGCTGAAGAATCAATAGTTTTTCTCAGATTGTTTTGGTTTTTTATGTTATTTATCATCTTTTTGTAGTTCTTCTCGTTCACTTTTTGCATTTATTTGTTAATTTGTTAGTAATATTTTAAAGTTTAAATAACCTACCTACTGCTTTTGAATATCGTCACTTTGCCAGGTTTAAAGCTCATGTTTATTTATACTTTGTTTTCTATGTTGAGCATGTATAAAAAAAACTAAATTTTATGAAAGCCAATTTTAATTTTAATCAGTATCAAAATTATCTTTTTTTTTAATGTGAGAAATTGATCTTTTTTTTTTGTTATATGGTTTATATTTTATAAAAAAAATATTAATGTTAATCTTATCTGTCCTGTTTTTTAAGTAATTTATTTGTTTAGTAATATATATCCTGTTTTTATTTAAAAAGGGTATTTTTAAATTAAAAAGTGATATAAACTTTATTTTCATGTATAATTACTATTTTCTTTTACACTTTTTTCTTTACTTTTTAGATTTTATATTGGTTTACAAAAAGGTTTATTTAGAATTTTTATTTAATTGTCTTTTTATTTCCTCCTAACCTTCTTTAGCGAAATATGTAAAAAAAATATACCCTGGAGCGTATATCTGATACCAAGTTTAAACCTTTTATCCCTAATGATGGATACCACTGTGTCCGAAACATGTCGGGAATTTTAAAAAGCTGAATGCTTATTAAATAAGTGGAGGAAGACTAAAGGATTTTCATTTTACCTTAAAAAAATGTTTGTTTTGAAGTAAATCGTTACGGTACTTCAATATAATGAATAGTGAAAAAAATTAATTAACACATTTACTAAATAAATTTTTAAACTTATTTCATGATTCTTATATATAATTCTTTAATTAACTTTTTTTATTTTTTTATTTAAATTTTTATTGGATCTTAAAGATAATTTTAATTAATTTTTATAAAATTTAAATAGTTTTTAGTTTTTTTAAAGAGCTATAAAGATGTTTTTTTTTTGGTGGAAATTACTTCAACGAATAAATAAATAATAGAATAAAATACATCTTTACCTGTATTTTATACTATTATTTATTTATTCGTTTAGGATAATATTCTCATGTTATAATTAAAGAAAAGAACACTTTAATATTTATTTAAAAGTAACTTATATATAATAACTAAGCCTACTCAGATCAACAAGATATACAATGAAAAACTATACAAACAAAAAAAATACATTTTTGGAAAATGTATGTCATTTTACCATTTACTTTCAAATCAAAAACCATTTGTTAAATACATTTTTGAGATTAATTTTACGACGTTTTAGCTTTAGCTACCACCATCAATCTCTGACAAACTCCAACTGAAAATCAGCTAGAAACAAGGAAAAAAAAACAAAAATTTAAATAAGCTAATATTTATTATATAATTTTATGATAAGATTTAGGTGGTTGATTATTATTATTATTTTTTTTTTTAATTTTTGATTGCATTAAACCAACTTTAGGTCTCCATTTTTGCAATATTTTATATTAAGATTTTAATTTTGTTTTAGTTATTTTGATCGGTGCTTAATATTGAAAATTCTATAGCCTGTCTCGGCTTAATTTTGTGTTTCATCTTATTTAACATTTTTTTAAAAACTTTTTGTCTTATTCATTTTTTATATTTTGCCATTATTCGTTAGTTTTTTAGTATCTTCCAAGATTTAAATAACATAAATGTTGTCATTAATTGAGTTTTATAGCTCAATTTTAATTATGTTTTTTTGTCAATTTTAAAAGTTTACTTATACCTTGTTTTTATGCTTTTCTAGTTTTTTTTTGTTAGTTTTTTTAAGCTTTTAGAATTCTTATTAGGGTGAAGTGGGGTAAATGTAATCATGGCGCAAATGTAATCAAGCCCTATGATTTTTTTATAACGTTTTGGAACATATTTTCTTCGAAATTCGAAAATATGACCCTTTTTATACCCATTTTACTTTTTATTAACCTTTTAGTTCCAGTTTCAAAGATTTCCCTTTTTTTTGTACTTTGACATTTATAATAATTTTTTTAATGCCTTTTAGGAATTTTAATTCCCTATTACTACTGGTAATATTAGTATTTAGTTGTAATATATTGCTCCCTTAGGTAATTTTCGACAAGGATGTTGATGCTGCGATTTGATTTTCGATACTTCGATACGAACAAAAAATGTATGCCAGCGATTATATTTACCCCATAGAAATACGCATATGGGGTAAGTGTAATCACTAAGACTGGGGTAAATGTAATCACTGACGACATTTGCCCCAGCCTTCTCCTTTTTGAGTTTTTAGGTTATAACCTATCATTTTCTCTATTGTTACAGGCTAAGACTAATATCGAAGAAATAGTGTAAATACTTACCAAAGACTTTAATAATTGTAAACAGAGTATGGAAATCTTTAAAATAGGACCGATCTAAGACTAGTTTATACAGTTCCTAGTGAGTTCCTTCAAAATGGTGAGAGTGTATAAAAGAAAAGAAACAAGACCCTTCTTACAGTGCTGAACTTTTAAAAGATGCGATCAGAAACATTCAAGAAAATCGTATCAGTATTCGTGGTACTGCCCAGAGGTATCAAATCCCATTTTCCACTCTTCAAAAACACCTACGAGGAACCCGAGGATCAAAAAGTACGTCCAAAGGAAGACCCACCGCAATACCTGCAGCTGATGAAGAAAAATTAGTGAATGCCATAAAGATCATGGAGAAGTGGGGTTGGCGGCTCAGCAGAAAGGAAATCTTAGAATTGGTGGGAAAGTATGTCACGAAAAATAATATAAAAACCCCATTTAAAGATGGAATACCTGGCGAGGATTGGTTCTTATCCTTTAAAAAAAGGCACAGGCTATCTTTAAAAAAACCACAAGGACTGGAGTATGCCAGAAAAAAAGCCAATGATTCATTTGTGATTGAACAATATTTTGACATGTTAAAAGCAACCTTAGAAAATAACGACCTGCAAAATAAGCCTTCTCAGATTTATAACATCGACGAAACTAGCTTTACGCTCGATCCAAGTAAAACTAAAATTGTGGGTCACAAAAATACCCCTGCTTCAAGTATAACCACCGGGCCTGGAAGAGAGAGTACAAAAGTTCTCATGGGTGGCAACGCCAATGGGATAAACTGCTTCCATTAATTGTTTTTAAGGGAAAAAATCTATGGAGTACCTGGCCGGCTCCCAAGGAATCTACCTTTCCAGGTATTTCTTATGCTGCATCACCAAATGGTTGGATGGAAACCGAAATCTTTGTAAACTATTTTACAAAAACTTTTACTCGCAACGTTGTACCTAAAAGACCAATCCTGCTTTTGTATGATTGACATTCAACGCACTTAGACCCAAAACTTATGGAGGCGGCTGTCGAAAATGATATAATTGTACTTAAATTACCTCCACACTCTAGCCACCTATTGCAACCCATGGACCTAGCGGTCTTTAAGAGCCTTAAGTCACGGTGGGATTCCAAATTAGCGGAGTACCAAAGAAAACATGTGGGTGGTAAAATACCAAAGAAAGATTTTTCGGTACTTGTGAGCATAATTTGGAAAGAGACAGATCCAGCTTTACTGACATCGAGCTTTCGTAGAGGAGGAATATGCCAATTTAATAGATCTGTCATCGACCGCTCTAAATATGATCCAGAAGCTCTACGAAGATATGAAGAACGTTTGAGAAATCCCCAACCTGCCACAGAACAACCTCTTAATGAACCCAGCACAAGCAGCCATGAAGAGCCATCGAGAGAGAAACCAACCACGCAGCAGCTAGCATCAGAACCGCGACCAGAACCAATAGGAGAGCCAAGTAGACCAGTACTAATAGCAGCACCAAGTAGCGGTTCTGTATCATTTAAAGAATTGTTGCTGGAAACAGTGAGGCAATCGCCCCGCCCTAACGAAAAAGAAAGAAGAAAAACGGTAGCTCCGAGAGCTGAAATTATAACAGCAAAAGAAAACAGAGAACAAAAGAAAAAGGCTGAGCAAGAAAAAGAAGATGAAAGAATAGCGAAAGATAAAGCAAAGAAAGCGAAAGAATTAGCAAAGAAAATAAAGAAGGAATCAAAAAAAAAACAGCAAAACATATTAATGAGAGCTCTTCAGATGAAGACGAACCGCAAATTTTAAGTGATAGTGATTTCGACAACGTCACCTTTGAGACTTATGCAAAAAGGTTAGAGGAAGATGAAGAAGCATTAAAACAAGACGAATTGTTTCTCAAAGGGGTAGAAAACCTTAACATTGGAAACTGGGTTTTAGTCTCATTTAAAGGAAAGAAAAGTATACTTTTCTATGCTGGTCAAATAGCAACGCTTGATGAAGAATCGCAACCTACCATTAAGTTTAAAAAAAAAATCAAACCGAAACGCGCATAGTTCAGTGTTTCACCGGCCTGAACAAGAGGACCATCACTTAGTGGCTGCATCAGATATAGAGCGAGTTCTACCAGAACCCACTTTAGGGCAAAGAGAAGAACTAACTTTTCCAGTATCTTTTACCTCATATAACGTTAAATAAATAAAAAAAAACATGTCACAGCCTGTTTTGCTCAACTTACCTACGTAATATACTTTTCAGAAAATCTTTGAGTTTTGTTCCCTATCATTGTTCCACGAAAAAAGATCATAACTTCCTTATACATTAAGATATGTATCAAGCTATTTTTTTTAACCCAGAATTTTTCATACTATAGTACACTTGCCCTAGAGCCATATGGCAGTTAGGAGCCCTGAGTACACTTGCCCCAGAAAATGTGTAATCAGTCGACATATTTTTTTTATTTTGGTTTATAAAAAAAAAGCAGACAAAAAAAATAAATATGACATTGATTTAACAAAGAAATAAGCTCTGTGCCTACTAAAAATTAACTCGATTTTTTTTTTGTTTTTTTTGTTATGAAATTTTAAATTGCCACTATCATTTTTTTGATTATACTTACCCCACTTCACCCTAATTAAAAATCAAATCTTTAGAATATTTATATTATTGCCTTCCTTATTTTGTATTAGCTTATTTGGCAAAAATGAGTTATTGCCAAGGTTTTGTTTACTTAGGTACACATTAAATGGGCAAAGGTAGAGAAGGAGCTTTTCTTGAATAAAAAAAATCCTCAGTGTCAATATTGACGTTGTATTTTAATTGCAGTTTTTTTGAGCATAACAGTATTAGTTACTTCACCTCTATATCGTTACCTTATTACTTTTCTTTCAGAATGCAGGACAGGACAGCTCGACTCTCTAAAGTACCAAAATTATTAATAGTCATTTATCTTAAAATGAAACCATGAACACCGTAAAACTTAAATACATAAAAAAATATGAGTCTCGATATCTAAAAACCCAGAATACTAAAAATATTAAATTAAATGATTAACAGTCTATAAACCCCAAATAACCAATAATTAAAAGTTATCTAAGGACGAAACTTAAAAAAGGTGGTTAATTGACTGGAAGACGCTACCAATGACGAACCGATCCGACCAAATAGGTTTTTAAAGAACTTTAATTAAAAGAAAGAATGAGTAATTAAAGAGATTGGAATCTGGACGCCTAATGCGGTTACCGAATTTGCCATTATATTTTTATCCATTGTCTCGAGATTATGATTAAGTCTGCTGAATAACGAAAGAATAAGTCTTATAATGAGTTTGGTGTTTTTTTGCTGTTTTTTTCAATTTTTTAACTTTA
This sequence comes from Anthonomus grandis grandis, assembly GCF_022605725.1. Classification (NCBI taxonomy): domain Eukaryota; kingdom Metazoa; phylum Arthropoda; class Insecta; order Coleoptera; family Curculionidae; genus Anthonomus; species Anthonomus grandis. The sequence continues at coordinate 12,706,605 of NC_065549.1, forward strand.
AAGTTAAAGCTGTTATAAAAGATTGTATCCTTTGAATTTAAAATGATTTTTGAATTAAATGTTAGGGAACTTATATAGGGTAAAATTGTACGAGAAGAATATTTATTCCAATTTTTAGGTATGTTCTTTTTGTTCTTGAGGTACAGATTTGGCACCAAATGTAAAAAAAAATATTTTTTCTAATTTGAATTTAATTTCCATAATTAAAAATTTTATTTTGATAGAGGCTGATAAAAGTGTCAAACTATTTTAATAAGAAAATTCATATGTTTTTAATGTTCAATGTTTGAGACCTGTGACTTGGAGTTTAATTTATTACTATTTAATTCAAGGAGGTCGCATTGAGAAAAAATAGACTATTTCTTCAAATTTCAAAATAATTTTTAAACTTATTTTCTGATAGTATAAATTTTAATAGATCTACTTAGCAGCTTTTTAATAGTCGCTTTCAATGGAATTAATTTAAGCAATTTAATGAAAACCTCTTTGGTATATGTTAAAATTTGGTAATAATTATCAAAGATAAAATCCATAATAGACATTTCCAATATAAAGTATCTATAATTTTTATCATGAGAATTTTCCAAAATGTTAATTTTAGGTTCTAATAAATAAATTTCTTCTTCAGAACCTGATTTTTTTTTACTGCTGTCTTGTTGCTGCTTTGAATTTTTTTAATACATGAAATTTTCTCTATATTTTCGGGCTAAAAGAATAAATTGAGCAAGAATAATATCTTTTGTAATACCGATGATGAGTACTTGTCATGGACTATTCATCGGTGAAATGAAAGGACTTTAGGGTCATTTAATAACAAAAAAAACATTATTTTTGGCTTGAGAAATAAACTGGCATGGACTTCTTTAGAAGGTAATTTGCTCATCTATATTTCTGCATTGTTTTTAATACATTAGCCACGTTTTTGACATCATGATCAAATGGATCCATAATTTTCCCTTTAAGTATTTTTTCCAAGTGCTGACTTTGATAGCCCAACAAGTAGGATTTTTCTTTTAATTTGCACAGAATAAACCTAACCTAACTAGTTTTCGTTCCATCAAGAAAAAAAAAAGATTTTGTTAGTATCTCTAATATCATTTCTAACATTCTGGATACATCTGGTCTTTCAGATTATAAATGCCAAGCTATACACTTTGACATAGTATATCGCTCGGTAGTAATGAAGTAAACTCTAGATCAAAAAGTTTTTAGATCAGGTTCAAAAAATAGGTTACAAAGGTTCTCTCACATTCTCTCTTTATGGATATGACTTTTTCGACGGCATAGATTTATCAACAGACAGAAAGTTCTTGTAAAAGCATGTCTGAACTGTTTTCCAGGGCAAAATAGATTTATTCAAATTAAGTAGAATGGTTTACTGACGATTTTTGACAGATGAGGAAGAAGTTGCACTTCTTAGAGTTTTGTAATACTCCTAACACTCCACAAAAACGATCCAAATAAGGTTTGTAATATTGTTGAGTTTAGAGATCAATATAATAGTATTAACCATATCATATGCAACAGATACAAAGGTAAGAGTAATAAGAGTTGCAATGTTTGCTGTGGCCGTATTAATAATTCCTTAATAGGTCCCTTTATATTTCAGCAACACTTAAATAGAAAGAGTGCTGTTTATGTGTACTCACGAAATCGTTTTCCGGGTTTTCTGCTAAAGCACTATGTAAGTTCCAATGTTTTACAAGCAGTAATTAATTGATCTCGTCAATATCTATATTGCGCTGAACCTACCTTAAACAACTTTATTGCAAGTTCCATTTTAAATTCTTCTTCTTTCAGCAACCCTTTACAGTCCACTCCTGGACATAGGTCTCCCCTATATTCTTCCATGTTTCGTTGTTCTGTGCCAGTTGGTGCCATCTGTTGCCCGTCCAGTGTCAGTGTAAACAGCTTTGGGGAGATGGTGTCCCCTTGTCTTACTCCTCTTTTTATTTGAATTTTATTTGTTTCTATCTCTTCCGAGATTTTAACGGTGATTTTCGCATTTTCGTATATGTGTTTGAGAAGCTGCTTGTATCGAGAGTCAATTCTTGCATTGTTAATGGCCTTAATAATAGCCAACAACTCTACGGAGTCAAAAGCTTTGTCATAGTCAACAAATGCGAGGTGTAGTGGTTCATTGTGCTCGTTGCATTTTTTTATTATAGTGCGAACGGATTGTATGTGTTCTATTGTGCTATGACCTTTTCGAAAGCCAGCTTGTTCCGGGGGCTGATAGGCATCTAGTTTAGCTGTAAGCCTATATGTTACTATCTTTGTCGGAAGTTTGTACGGTGGGGGAGTAAGCTAATAGGTCGATAGTTGTCGATTCTCAACCTATCTACTTTTTTGTACTGTAAAATCACCTGGCCCTTTTGCCATGCTTGGGGTATCACGCCTTCTGTCATATATTTATCAAGAAAAATTATTATTGCTTCTACAGTAGTTCTTCCCCCAAGTTTTATCATTTCAGCTGTAGTTTCATCTTCTCCTGGTGCTTTACCGTTTTTCATTTAAAACAATGCTAGTTCTACTTCTTCTCTGGTGATGTCAGGTAGATCTTCGGAGCCTACATTGAGAATCGTTTCATCAACTCCGATTGCTTGTTTTTGGTTGTCTTCTGTGTACAGTGTGCTGTAGAAATTTTCCACGATATCCATTAAATTTTTACTGTCCTCTTTGACGTTTCCGTTTGCGTCCCTTAGTTGATGTATTTGGAGGCGTCCATTATTATTACGTCAAAGTCAAAGTCAAAAAAGTTTATTACCAAAAAAATAGTTATAAATATAATTAGCTACATGAGAAAATAAAATTGACAATTTTTGGTAAAAGGAACTGCTTCGTGATTATATAAAACCGATAGCGCAATTTGCGTGAAACAGGCCTTGAAAACATTATAAATAAACACAAAAAAAAATCCTAATTAACCTAAAAAAGAACAAAACTAAAACTAAAAAGGGTAGAAACAAAAAATGGCAAAGCAATTTGGCTGGCATACGATGGAAGGTAACAAGAATAGACAAAAAAGAACCACAAAAGAAAGGTTGGACAGGCCAGCTTATCTTTGGTCTTAGTTGATTTTGCAGTTTATACTACTATGTATCTACTACTAGTCATACTACTAGGCATCTCGTTCGGAGTCGAGAAGAATTTGCTTAACCTTGGTGTAAAAATTATTAAATGACAAATCTTTAATATTATTTGGCAAGTTATTCCACATTGTAACTCCGACAACCGAAAATGACTTGTGGAAGTTACTTATTCTATGTTGAGGTATCCTAAAATTTCCAACTATACGAGTATTGTGTAAATGCGAGAGAGTAGTAAATAACTTATTTAAATAAGGGGGTTGACCCGAATTTAATATTTTATATATAAAGGCATATATGTGTAATTTTCTTTTCCTTTCCATATTTAAAATAGAATTTATGTTTAAATAAGGTGTGATATGCTCCCGATAGGCAGCGCTATAAGAAAATCTTATACAGCTATTTTGCAATTTTTGTATAGATCTAGAAAGCTCAGATGTTTTAGAATTAGAATATACGATATCACCGTAGTCGAGTAAGGAGAGAATGAGGCTATTGCAGAGATAATATTTGGTTTTACTCTTTAAGACATTTTTAAATCTGTACAGATTTCGAAGACGCATATAGCCTATATTTAATTTGTTCTTAATGTGTGTCTCAAAACAAAAGTTAGAATCTAAAGTCAATCCTAATATTTTCACTTCATTGACAACTGGAATTTTTTCTCCATTAATCTCAATATTTATACTTTCATATAAGTGTCTCAGAATTCCTGACTTACAGCAATATAAAATGATGTTAGATTTAGCAGAGTTAATTTTTAAGTTATGCTCATTGGAAAAATTAACTATGTTTAGTATATCCGATTTAATTTTTTGCTTAGAAATATTAAAATTTAAAAAATTTAATGGCATGTATATTTGAGAATCATCAGCATATTGTTGTAATTTACAATGTTCAATACAGTTAGGCATATCCGCAACATAAATCGAAAATAACAGAGGTCCCAATATGGAGCCCTGAGGAACACCAACTTTCAAGTCAAGATACCTTGAGTGCTCCAAACTTCCATTGTTGGTTTTTAATAACACCGAATTTGATCTATTTTTAAGATAGGAATCAAAAAAAGAAATTGTAGATTCGGAACAACCAAAATATCTTAACTTTGCAAGGACGTGTTTTACGTGTTTTAAGTACTTTCATGTTTTTGTTGTTTTCGATGGTCGTTGTTATCATTTCTGTGTTGTATTGCCTTAAATCTACCCTTGTTTTCATTTTTATCAATTTGTTAATTTCGTTGTATTTATGAGTCCGTTTCTCCAAGTTTCTTCTCTTGGCCATGAGTTCTCTAGTTTCCTTTTTTATTTTTGAATTATTTTTCTTGGTAGTGGCACATATCTTTTTGGCTGTCGTTCTAATGTCAGTACTTATTCTGTTTTCTAGGTCGTTTATATTCAAGCTGTTCAGTGCTTCTTTATTAGACAATTTCTTGCTGAATTCAGCTTGGAATTTTTGGCGGTTTTTCTGGATTGTTTTTAATGTGGGAAATGGTTGTATTTTGATTAGCTTATTTTGTTCACTCTTCACGGTTATTTATATTTTAGCTCTTACCAACCTGTGATCGCTACCAGTATCAAAGCGATTTAGGGCCGAAACGTCTTTTATAGTGAGCTTTTTATTAGTTAGTACATAGTCGATCTCGTTTTTCGTATTTGAGTTCGGGCTTCTCCATGTCCAACGTCTCTTTTCTGATTTTTTGAAGAAGGAGTTCATACAGTACATACTTTCTTTTTGGAGATAATTGATCACTCTTTCTCCTCGTCTCCTCGTTCGTTGGTACGACCCAGTCCGAATTTACCCACATATTGATTTTCGTTTCCCGCTGGTACTCCTAGTTTAGCATTAAAATCGCCAATAATGTATTTGTAGTGTGCTGTTTCTATTGTCAGCGCTTGTAAAATGTCATCGTAGATATCATTTAAAATTAGCATAAACTAATGGGCTGATAAGTGCATAAATACTGGTGGAATTCATTTTAAAAATTAGCTATAACAACTTTTTGGTGTTTTTTTTACTCATATTGTGTTCGTATTGTTTATTTTATTTATAAAAACCTAAAAAATAAAAAAGACGGAAAAATATTTTCTATTTTATTTAAGGCCTTTAACGTAAATTTTTTAATATTTTTCAGGTTTCTGCGGCTAACTACAATACCTAAAAGGTATGACTAAAAGAAAATTTAAAATATTATTGAAAATGTATTTAAAAACCTGGAGAAAACTTATTCAATTGGCTGAAATAAAATTTAAAATTTCTCTAAAGATCTGGAATTTAAAAAACATGAAAACTTACTAAGAATACTTGAAAATCATGAAAAATTGTTTGCAATACCTAGAGATATAGGTAAATATATAAAACGCCTTGAACAAAATAAATAAAAAATAATTTTTCCTTCATTCCAGACATATTAGGTCAATTTTTATGCCTTCGAGGCATTATAAATTATATTTCATGTCATATATTTCATACTTCTGGCTTATTTGCATTTAAAGTGAAAAACTACCTAAAAAAACAATCTAAATGCCTAAAACGAAACAAATTTTTAAATACCTAAAGTCTAAAAAAAATATCTGGAATGATACAAAAAATATAATTACACTCTCTGGAAGATACAAAAAATTACATCAACCGCCTGGAATAATAACTTTAGGTATCTGGAAGGAGCTTAAGATAAATTTAATTGATTTGATGTTGTTTTAGTAACCCAGTTAAATTGTTTTGAGTTTTAAGGGTTAAATTGGATGTGAGATCAATTAAAATCCAAGCTGTTCAAATCTTTTTTCTTTCTTTGCCGACAAAACATTGTAGTATAGTAGAAAATAGTCAAAAGTCTTAATTTTACTTTTGAAGACAATTACTTTCAATATCACGCTACTCTCTACACGCAAACTTCTGGACTTGGAATGGGAAATTGTTTATCATCAGTATGTGCAGATATTGTTTTGCAAACTTGACAAGATTCTCTAATTATTAAATTGCCATTTAAAAATCCGTTTGATAAAAGATATGTTAAGGATATATAACAGTTATTTCGAAAAATCAATATTTAACCATTCTAACCGAATTTAACAATAATAATCACAAGAGGACAAACGACAGAGGAAGAAACAAGAGGACGAAGCCTACATTTTTAGAGCGATACATTAGTTATTTTTCTTTGCACCCTCTAAAGGAAAAAAATTAATATATTTAAGGAATTAAAATATAAATCTTTTGTACTAGCATCTAAATATTGTCACAATTCACATTTAGAATACATTAGAAAAAATACTTTTACATAATAATTACCTGATTTCACTATAAAAAAATACTCTGTGAACCTAACAGCGTAAACAGTACACGGTAATCATCGACAAACAATAAGAAAATATTTAACAAATTACCATACGTACAAATACTAAAAACTAAAAAAGGCTATAGACAAATAATCAACTTTGAATAACAAACAAATAAAAGTCTCTCAAAATGTTGCAACATCAAGTTAAAAGCAAAAACAGAGAACTCATTAAAATCAAAGATAATTTATTACATTTCGTGTGACGAATGTACTAAAAGATAATAAGAATGCTATATAGGATAAACCTCACGATACTTAAAAGAATAAAATTAGAGGTATATCAGAATAATTTTGATCAAAAATAAACTCGACTGCTTTAGTAAAACACAGACAAGAAAGAGGACATAGTTTCGACTTTAAAAGTGTATCGATTCTCGACTAACAAACTAACTACAAAAAAAGAATTATCTCAGAAATGATTTATATAAAAAAAAAAACAATTTTGTTCAATCGAAAATTTAAGAGGTCTAAATATCTCCAAAACCTTTACACTCTGTTTTAATGAAGGTACTGAAATCGATGATCATTAACAGCTTAAAAATAAAAATAGCAAGGATACCTATGTTTTTAATGTCAAAAGCATGTAAATCTGTGTTTTTGCGGAATATCTTATCAACATATTTCAGAAAAGCAGTGGTTATATCGGTCTACCGCCCTATATTTGTATTTTCTATTCTGTCCAAAGTGATAGCAGTCAGATTTCCTCGTACTTTAAGAAAAACAACTTGTCCTTAGGTAGAAATGAAGTACTGTCCAGGCTATTCTGGACCTGCTGAAATAGATTACAGATGATTTTGAGTGCAAATAAAACCTATTTCAAGTTTTTTGTTTCAAGCAACGCCTTTGAATATGTCTCCCATGATATCCTATTAAAAAAATTACTTTCTAAATTTCTAAACCTGACAGTATTGAAATAATTAAATTCTATCTCAAAGAAAGAATACAATATATCAGACTAGGAGAATCAGTTTTGGCAGATACATTGGTGAATCTTGAGGACTTACAGGAGTCAGGTTTCGGCTCTATCTTTCTCCTAATATTCATTGACGATCTCCCCTTAAGTGATCTAGAGTCTGAATATACTCAGTTTGCTAATGATTTCATTATGAGCACTCAGAATATTTTTTTTGTAGTAGCAGAGCAAAAGGCATTGGGAGCACAGAAGATAGCATGGATTGATGCAAACAAACTATCACTAATTCAAGACAAAATTTAGAAAGTTGTGTTTGCTTTCAGAGAAGTTCCTAGTAATCATATACAGGATTACTCCGTAAGATTGTCAGGCTTTCACCTGGACTCATAATTAAAGTGGAATGTACACATTAGTAAAATATATGGAAGACTGAGCAGTACAGTTTTTTTTTTGAAAAGTTTGCTGGCTCAATTTAACTGGATATTCTTAGAAGTACATAACATGTGCTTCTCCACTCCTTTATGCATTACGGCATTATAGCATGGAGACAATATAATATGGACAATATTACCCACAGAGTTTTTGCTATACAAGGAAAGGTAGAATATTTTGGTAAATCTTCAACAATTTTAGAATTTTGACTCTATTTGTGACTTATCTTTTTGCTTGTCTTATCCATTTGAAGAAAAGCGAGAAAAGCTTTCCTTGGTTCTTTTATTTTCGTTCCTTCTATTCAAGTTTATGTGTAAACCTTAACCTTAATATAATATAATAATAATCTAAAAACATGTCAATTTTCCTCCTTTTTTTAGGTCCCTGCTGATATATAATCTTGCACCGACATCTAAGTCGAAAATTTAATAATTTAGATCCTTACTCAATTTAAAGAAAACCTTAGTAGCTTTTATTAGGTCCAAAATAATAAAGCAATTGATGCTTTCCCTGTCAAAGGCTTTTTTAAAGTCAAAATAGATTACGTCAGTTGCCTTATTATCATCAACGGCTTATGTCCATTTTTCCAAGTTTCTAAGAAGCTTGTTAAAGTGGATATTTTTAGAGAAAATCCTTATGGCAACTTCGTTATGTTCGTTGCAAATGATTATTGATATGTGATCAATGATTGTAAAAATGTACTAACAAGAAATAGGTGAATTAATTGTTATAGTGCAATGATTTTGATGACCTAGAGAAGCCTTTATTGACTGCAAATTGGCTTACTAAAGTAAGCCACCATAAGAAGATCTTTATTTATTTTAAGTAATTTTATCCCATTCGAGTCCAATTGATGACATTCTGGAGTTAAAAAATAAGGTAAAAAAATGTATATCATCACTATGCTAATATTCAACAGTTTTCACAGTTAATTAAGTTATTGTTAATATAAGTAAATGACATATAATGTTTTATAAAGGATTAAAATCTTTTATATCCCTATATAACTGCTTAATTATCTGCTTGCACAAGTGCTTTTAAAAAAAAATATTGCGATGCACAAAATCAACGTACAAACGTACTGTTTAAATATAGATAACGTTTACGAGGTACGAAATGGCGTAAAATCCTAATTCGCACTCTATATTTAATAACGGTTACCACCGGCAGGAAGAAAGAAAATTTCATATTAAATTCCATCAGGCTGACAAGAACTAACCTCAAGATAAAAGTGGGAGATAAAGCGAGTTCATTTAGCGGCTTAGAAACAACGGATGGAAACAAAAGAAAACGGCGGTGGTGGGGAAACCGCGACGTTTTCTAGCGTACCTGGAAAATGAGGAAAACCATTCGGGAAATGCGCTCAACTGCAAATGAAATCTTTAAAACGCGGCTCTTAATGCGATTGTACGGCGCTCGTGGGAACGTTTTACTTAAAAACTAAAATTTTCGCTTTTTTTAGCTATTGCAGCTACTATATATTCTTGTGAAGATTAAAAATTATAGCGAGCTTTCCGTGAATTGTTCAGACCTTTTTATCTTTTTTTAGGTCAATATTAGCCCGCATTAGTTAATAGGATTAACGGGATAAATAGTTTGGGAAGGAAAGATAAGTCACATGGATAATGCGACGATGAAGTCAAAGGAACAGACTAAAAAAGGAAAACAACTATAGATGAAAGTAAAGTTAGGGACTCAAAAAGAATACAATAAATGCGTCAACGTTGAAAAAGCACTGTCAAGAGAGTAAAGTAACTTTAACCCAGTAAGCACTTATTTTCCTGGGGACGTACTATATAGGTCGCAAATGTCCTGCGTTGGATGGCTCAAATAAAGATACCGTGAGACATATCTTGGTATGATTGTCAAATTTAGAATATTCGTGGGATCTCTCCTGGATATTTATATTTATATCCCTAATTAAATAAAAATTATTAGATATTCTAAATATATTTATATTTTCTTTTTTTTTAATCTTGAATGTTAGTCAATTAGTAATCGCCAATAAACATTTAGCTTTTTAGATATTTTATGTTTTTTCTTAAATTATTAATAAAAAAGTGAAATTGAAAGACTAGTATATTTATAAATGGTACAACAAACATGCAAGAAATAGGCTCCATAAAGCATTTTCTTCTACTGTAATTTCCCTAAGAACAGTACAATTTCAACTAATTTTAAGCTCCTGCTATTACTTTTAACTAAAATTCAAATTTGGCGCCTTATTGAGTCGTTTCCATTTAGTTCTATTCTGCGACAATGAGAGATCGCTACTACTACGGGACGTTCAGTTCATTGCGCTGTTGTGACCGATGTGGTCCATTCTTCATTTTCTTTTTGGATTTGGGAAGTTTGATCCCTAGCGGCAACTACATGCTATTTTGTATCAATTGACTTTTGGCTATGAGTTTTGCTTTTCTCGCTATATCGGTGTTTTGAGGTCGCGACGGTAAATAAGGCTAATATTAGAAAGATGCGAGATCTTTCTGTCAAAGAACTTCTTTTAACCGTGAAGTTAACGCTAGAACTCAAAAACTTATTGAATTTATTGAACCTTGCCACTCCTTACTAGGTTCATATGAAGTTAATTCTCAAAAACTACCTTTTACCCATTTTTTATATCCTACTTTATTACTTATTATTATTTTTATTTATATATTTTAATAATTTATTATTTATTACTTTATTATTATTTCTTATATGTATTTCAGATTTACCAGGTCTTGTTGAAGATGCTGAAATACATGCGTATGCTGATGACACTCAATACATACTTTATTTTGACTCTGGTTAAGTTTGATAACGTGGCTGATACTATTAACGCTGATTTAAACCTAATAAATCAATTTTCAAAACAGCATAACCTTGTCATTAATCTTAGTAAAACAAAAATGGTTTTGTTTTCAAACCGAGAATTACATAAAAATATAATAGAAACTGTTCACATTCAACTGGATAACGAAACTATCCAGTTTTCTGATACTATGAAGGTTTTGGGACTGAAAATGCACAATTCTTTAAGGTTTAAGGAACATATTAATACTCTTCTGCAGAGGTGTTATTTACGCATGCGTATGCTTTATGGCAATAAACACATTTTAAATTTTAAAACTAGGAAAAAACTCGTAGGGGCTCTTGTTTTATTTATTTTAAATGACTGCCTTTTAGTTTATTATTCAGGCTTAGACCAAGTAAATCATTACCGCCTGCAACACGTTACTTGCTGTAGATTTATTTTTAACCTGGGAAAGTTTGTCATTACGTATCAGACTCTATATTTCAGTTGAAGTGGTAAACCTAAATATCTTTTTGAAAAGTTAATACCAAGAAACCAGGTTTACACTTGAAATATTAAATATAATATCTTGACCATGTCGCACCATTCTACGGCTCTGTTCCAGCAATCTTTTGCTTGTAATACCGTTAAGTTTTTTAATACTTATAAACCAATATTTAATATTTCGTTAAATGTGTATAGAAAATAAAATGTGTATAGACTTTTGTTTTTAAATCAATCCAAAATATAGTCTAGTTTTCTCGAAATTATTATTATTAATATTATTGTTATTATTATTATTTATCCTAGTACTGCCTGAAAAAAATACAGAACTATTATGCTTAATTTTATCATCAATTTAGTCACTTTTTATTAGTCACTCTATAAAAGATCCCGAGGAAGATCCTAATGTATTGTAAAACACAAGACGTACTCGAGTAAAGTTCTAACGGTTATTTAGGTAAACTCACTAATAGCCAGGATTCCCAGTTTGTTATGGTTTATATTTAGCTATAGTTTAGGTTTAATGAAAATAATAATGAAATGTAGTTTACTTAGTAGATGCCAGTTCAAATTTGTACGAAAGCACATGTAACAATAATTAGTGCACAGCATAAGGAAGATGCAGTTAGTAGATCTATGTCCAAAACATTTACAAACAATGTTGCTTCCAGTTATAGCTGGAAGAGCAAGAAAGGGAAGAAATGCCTTAAATGTTTACAAATTTGTGAGGTAGTAATTGGTAACTTTAAAATGTAGACATTTTTGCCAGGTTTCAAAAAATAAAGGTGATACTGAAACGGGAAAAATAACAATTATGACTATGTATTATATTTATTTAAAAGTAATTTTTCTTAAAATGTATCCATCTGTTTCTTTTCTCTCCTCGTTCTACTTTAAATTCTTCTGCCATCCCATGGTATCGTATAAATATCCCTAAAAAGGTAAATATTGTTGTCTTATATGCATCCACTCTATAGCCAATAAGTCCCCTAGACTGTTATAATACTAAATAGATTCTCTATCTGATCAAGTTGGAATAATGCCATTTCTGGCTCGTACTATTCCAAAAGCACGTCCCTGAGACGTCCCATAGACTTCATGGTCCACATGATTGGGACGTCCAAGGGACCGAATTAGTGGGAAGTAAGCGCATAGTGAAGTACGTTAGAGATTAGAATAAAAATAAAGTTCAATACAATAAAGGTGTCAATGTTAAAAAAGGATTGTCAAGAGGAATTTAAGTAATTGGACAGTGAAGTATAATAAAGATCAATTTTAGAACCTGTGGTTTTTATGGAATATATGCGTAAGCTGCACTAATGATTGAAAATATGTTGCATATCTTTTGCAGATGGTGACTATCATTAAAGAATGAATACTGAACTGACAGAGCCATGACATTTTCTTTTTCGCAATTTTTCTCCTAGAAACGTATCATCAATTTTTCACTAAGAGACCAAACGAAAACAAAACAAAGGTAAAAAACATAAAGTCACGGTCTCATCAAATCCATATAATTTTTTAAAGCTACACGTGTTTCGCTCCTATCGGAGCATCATCAGGCCTAGACCTACACAGATCACATTACAACTCTGGACCTGATGATGCTCCGATAGGAGCGAAACACGTGTAGCTTTAAAAAATTATATGGATTTTATGAGACCGTGACTTTGTGTTTGTTACCTTTGTTTTATTTTCCTCCTGCCTTCGATAATTAATAGTAAGAAGTTGTATTTTTTATTGTGCATAATATGTTGACGTTTGAGTTGACGTTCTCTATTTATTATCTTTAAAACTTTTTCGTTTTTTACTTTAGCCGTCCTTGGGATCTTGATAATTCTGCGATACACCCATATTTCAAATGCTTCTTATATGTTAATTTATTAATCAAATTTGTCTTAAGTTTTGCCTTTAAATTGCCCCACTTCCTATTCTGCAATCAGATGTTGATGCAGAGACCTGTATTACATTGAGATCGACTGGTTTAGCTAATAGGAGAGGAAGTTCACAATAGAAGGCATAACTTTTGTCGGATAGTAGTAGGGTAACACCCTTTTCATGTTTTATATCTTGATTGCCTGAGTAATAGAAGATGCCATTTACCACAGGACATATCCCGAATTAAACAAGTCAGAATATCAATCTTTAATCTTTCTCTTTTCTGTTGAAGATTGGTAAATTTATCGGCTTCAAACAAGCTTCGAGTGTTCCGTGCTGATCTTTAAAGTAAAACGTACGTCTCCGACGTGTAATATTCAAACCTGTTATCCTCCGGAGATTTGAGTAGGGAACTATTTATACCTCCAAAAAATTTTAAGCTAGACATGTTTTATATATGGCTGGAATATGTTAGCTCAATCTAGAGTAGGTTTTATTTTAAAGACATTGAACTGACCAAAACAGGACAGAGGTGCATAAGCAGAATACCTAAAAAATCTACTCATGATAGACATGATAGATCCGATAAATATTATATACCTACATTTAAACCTTATATATTTTATAAAACCAGCATTATGAATCCATATAGTAGATTACAACGATACTGTTTTACATTTTTGGACAAAATTATTAGAGACAGAAGAACAAAAGTTTGCCCGCATTGTAACGCGACCCATGGGAGAAATTTCAACCGCCTCCGTCGCCGAGCCTCGACCAATTTCCGGGCCAGAAGCGCAAATTATGTAAAACGACCTGCCAGACTGGCGAAACTGTTATATTTTAAGCGTTTTTGATGTCTTGAGGTTTCCGTCTGCTACGGAAATAATATCACATTTTTACGCTTTAAGCTGGCGTCATTTTTTAAACATACAGGACACGTGATTTTATTTAAAAGCATAACTTAAATGTCTACGGTTGATTATTATCTATAAGATATTAATTCTAAACCCATATATGCATAATTATATCTGAAACATTAGGGTCCATGTCCAAGAAAGCAGACAAAAATAAAACAAGCTTTTGAGATGTGTGTATTCCGCTGCATGTTAAGAGTATTCTGGGTTGAACATCGAACAAATGTATCAGTACTATAACAACTTAAAGTAAAAGATAGACTGCCTAATTAAATACAGCAGAGATATTTGCAGTATTTTGGACACATTGCCAGAAGAATTACAGGTACGGTAGAAAAACTGATCATCGAGGGCAGAGTTGAAGGAAAAAGACCTAGGAGAAGATTTTCAAGCCGTTTGGTGAATCAAACGAAAATACTGAATAAACAACGGTTACATGAAGCCAAATAACTAGCCCCAGACAGAAGTATAGAAGGAAATAATATAACAATTATAAAAAATTTATATCACCTAAAAGAGATTAGGACTGAAGAGGATTGATTCTTAGCAAAAATTAAAAAATTTATATACTGAAAATATGCCCATGAGAAAAGTTTTAGGCTGTTGGATTTGCTAATAAATGCTGCTTATATCACAAAAAAAACTGTAATTTCCTCCTAGAATGAAAAAGAAAATGAAAAGAATAAAAAAGAGACTTTATATTTTAAGCATTCTTCATATCTGGAGGTTTGCGTTAGCCGCGAAAATATTATTACTTGTTTTAAACTCGAGTAAGAATCATTTTTAAACCACACAGAATACATGATATTCAATAAATGCATAACCTAAATGGACATGACTTATCAATATTTTTAATACTTCTGAAGATAAATTTAATGAGTTTGTATAAGGCAAAATATTTACGGTTATAAGGAAACTTTTAGGCAATTGTATTTACGTAGTTTTAGAAATAAGTACGTACATTTTATACCAATTGACCTAATAAATACATACATAATACGTATGATGCTGTTTAGGTATATAGAGATTTTTGGCTCTTTTCAAATTATATTCCCCCAATTTATTCCCATCCTAATAAATCAAATGACCCGTTAAACCTTATTTGTGACGTTGGCTTTTCCAATCAAACAATTTTGTCAGATCAAACAATTTTTTTTTCTTGAAGGTTTTCTGCGAACAAAATCGAGCAGCGATCCTCGTGCTCCAGACAGCGGAAATTTCGGAATTAAAGACGTCTCTGCCGCCCTGCGTTGGGTCAAGGTCAATATTGGAGCGTTCGGAGGTGATCCTACTAGAGTCACTCTTATTGGACACGACACGGGAGCGGCCATTGCGAATTTACTATTTTTGTCTCCCACCTCGAAGGGTAAGCACAATAATTGGCTCTAGTTAATTTTAAACTTAAAATGTTTTTCAAGGAAGTTTTTTCAAGATAACTTATTTGAAAAATTTAGCTTGATTCTGTTATCTATATAGTTATTATTAGATATATTATTAGATACAGTAAGTAAAAAAGCAATTGATTACTATAAAATAATCTAGCTTGTAATGAAGTGTTAGCATTTCAGCTTCTTGAATATTTTTATTTAACTAAAATAATCTCTTCAATAAAATCCAGTGCAGTGGAATTGATGGTATTTCAATTAGGGACATTAAACTTTGTTCTCGATTCTGCTTAAATCCGTTATTACATATGATTAATAAGTGCGTACTTAAGCAAAAATATCCAAATTTATGGAAAAAAGCAATGATCAAATCTATTGCAAAAAATTGAGTACCTAAAGAATACAAGGATTTAGGACCAATCAGTATATTACCTGCAGTGTTCAAAGTTTTTGGCACACATATTTATAACCAGATTTCTAATTTTGTTGAGGCTTATAATTGAATTCCCGATTGCCAGTCAGGATTTAGAAAGAATTTAAGCATGGCAACATGCTTAGTTAAAATATTAAAAGACGTAAGAGTGAATGAAGAGCAAAATCAAGCGACAGGTGTGCTCGACTTTAGTAAAGTTTTCACACACTTAACAACGAAATGTTGTTGGCTAAACTAAAGTATTTTGGCATCTCTGAATATGGTATAAACTTCTTTAAAGAATATCTATATAATCGTGAAAGTTGTGTTATGACAGTCCAACAGTTAGAAAAACAATGTTCAGAGTTTAGGCAATCAAATCGAGACATGTATAAAGCTGTAAAAACATTCCATATTACAGCAGTATGCTGATGACTCACAACTGTATATTCCTGTTTCAGTTTGATTTAGTGAATCTAGACTAGGCAAAAAATCACAACCTCAAATTAAATGCTGAAAAATCTAAAATTCTTTTGATGTGTTCGATTAATAATTTAAATCGAAATTTTAAAAATCGGATAAATATTCATATAAATAACACTCCAGTTCCAATTGTCCCAGAGGCAGAAAATTTGGGTATCATATTCGACAATTCTCTCTCTTTTGAATCCCACGTAAAAACAAAATTGAAGCAACCTATTTACGCCTGAAAAACCTATTTAAGTTAAAACGGATCCTGTCCACAAAACAAAAATATTTAGGACAAATATATTTAAAAAATCATTCTTATTTGCCATTAGTTGAAAACTGTCTTTACCCCTTGTGGACATCGACATTTTGCATTTTTGCTTTTTTAGGGTCTAAAATATTGGGCGTTACCCTCATTGGTTCTTTTATCCGCTGCCGCATCTGTCGCTCTCCCGTTCTGGATTAATTTTTTTATTTTTATTATTATTTGTTTTCTTTTGATTTATTTGATATAAATTAATAATTTTTAAGGGTTATTTCGTCTGTACCAACAGATTAATGGTTTTTATAATCGAGAATTAATTATTTTTGTCAAAATTTTAATTAGATTTATAACTGTATTTTATATAAGGGCTAATAAAGCATTTGAATTTGAATTTATTCTTTTAAGTTTTTTTATTTTGAAATAAATAGGATACAAGTTATCTTTGAAATGAAGAAATTAGCAGAACAAAAATTTATCATATTAACTGTTGCATCTCCAAGTGTGCAAAAAAAACTTTTAGTAAAATATTTACATTAACATACAGTAGAATACAAATTTTCGTGGAGAAAAAGGTATGAGTAACATACCAATCAACAAAGTAAAAGGAGACGCAAAAGAAAATATTTAAAAAAATTTGTGATCGTATTAAGCAACACATAATTAGTTTTCCTATTGAACAGCTTAAGTCTTTGAAGGAGTTTTTAAGCCTTGATATTGACATTCATTGAAATCATCGTTCATACATGAAAAAAACTCCATATTTTTATGTCACCAATAGATTTTATTCTGAGGTATTTGATTTGGAGTTCCTAATTTACATTTTGGAAGGATCAATAACTTATAACATGTGCACATGGTGACATACATAAATAATAAAATAGAAGTATGCAGCTCAGATGATTAAGAAGCGAGACGACTTAAACGTAAGCTCCAATTACATCATCGGAAAACTAAATGAGCAAAACAAACAATCAGGGCCATCCAGAGGAAAACCGGGCCCAGGTATAAAATTTTATTTTATATTATTATCATTAAAGATGTTTATTGAATATACGTATATTTTATAATATACTCTTCTGGAATAATTTCGGCATTAAAAAAAATGGCACGGGATTTACATATCTAGTTTTTAAACTCCATTATTACATCTCAAATATTTGATTAAATTCTTCTAAAAAATTATTGTTTTTCGTCCATATTAGTTAATCTAATAACACTATTTTTGAATTAAATATTAAATAAATATTTTCTGTAAAGACATTAAATAATCAAATTTTAATAAACAAACTGTGTTGTTAGATTAGATATTAACGACGAAAGTAGCTGGTATTAATGCGTATTATTTTGGATGACAAGAATTTTTGAAAACAATGTCTTACTGGTAAGTTGTAAGGATAGGGTCAATGAAAAATGGGTTTTTTGGAGAAAATAATTACCTTAGAGGAAAAACTTTGTAATTTACTAAGGAAATTCGAAAAAATACTATTCAAAAATATTGATTTGATAAAAACTATACAAAGCTTTCCATGCTGTGTATAAGTAATTAGACATAAAGAAAATATAAATAATAGTTAATTTTTTGTTACCTGAAAGAGTAAATTATTTAATAAATTAAGTTTTTAAGTCAAAGATTTTATGTAATAAAAATGTTTTTCATCAACACTTCCCTTCCACATCCACGCACCCTAAACACCTTACCAGTAAAAAATTCTTCTGCAAAATACCTGTTTTTCCACATTCCACGCATGGGCCAGAGAAGTTCTTATTTTATGTTATAAAGTATATTTGTTTCATACTATAAATTTTAATGTAATTTTGACTGAATGTTTTAAATTTTAATTGGTAGATAACTTTTTTAAAATAAGCCTATAGAAATATTTTGACATTAAAAATTAAAAAAAAAACTATACTAGTCCAAAGTCTTTCTTAAAAAAATTACTAAAATCCAATTACAAAGAGTCAAGATAATAGGATTCTTAGTCCAGGAGTGTCTAATTAACAAAATAAATTTTCTTTTACTTCCAAGCAGCAAATCATATATTATCATCGTCAAATGTATTTAATAATTTTTTAGTAAATTTTTGTTAATGGTATATTTATTAAACTGTACAATTTTTGTATATCAAATAACAAATAATAAATAAAAAACAAGTAAATAAACAGTGTTATTTAATTAAATATTGAATATATATTTTTTGCAAAAACATTGTTTTTCAGCAATACAACCTTTACCCCCCACCCACTCCAAATATTTGCCCACTAAGAAATTCTTTTAAAAAAATCACCGTTTTTCGTCTATAAAATCCAATCCAATAGCGCTGTTTTTGTATTAAATATTTATTTATTTACATATATATAATTTTATTAATTTTAAATAAAAAACTAGGATATAAGAATAGACATTAATGATAAAGCTAGCTGTCATTCATGTGTATTATTTTGGAAAACAATAATTTTTGAAAATTATTTCTTACTGGTAAGTTGTATCTGGTGGTTAGAGAGGTAAGGGTAGGATTAATGAAAAACGATTTATTTGAAAAAAATTATTGTCTGAGAAAATAAACTTTTAAAAAATATTAAAAGTTGTGAAAAATCTATAGTTTTTATATTTATACTTTTCTCACATAACCTTAAGGTTTTCGAGTAAAACATGAAAAAACTCTATTTTTTTATCGATAGCAAGGTATATCGCTATAAAAATTCCAGTATTGATGCCATTTTTTCTCGTAAATATCTGGAAATTCAGTTTTTTTAACATAAGCCATTAGGTTTTAAAAATTTAAGTTTTTTTTGGTTCTAGACAACTTTTTATTATCTTAGTTTAAAAATACAGTTTTTAAATTTAAACTGTTGGCATCATTATCAACCGTATATGGTTAAGCGATATTTCTTAAGCTGTAGAATATACGTATATCATACATGATTCTGTTTACACAAGGAAGAAAATGTTGGCATTTAAAACAACTGACGAGCAACGACTAAAATATCATACACAAACAATTTCAGAAAAAAATAGGAAATGCATAAACATGTATAAAACAATAATTATATCAAGTAAGATATACAAATTAAATAAAAATATCTACATTGCTAGTAAGTTATTTAAAAAAAAATCTTATTCCATTAAACGTATTTTATAAACATCTTTAGATATTATATACTATACCATATTTAAACGTTAATATTATTAATTATATGTAATAAACCTTTTGTTAAACGTGAATAAAACTTAAACATAATATTAAATTGCTCAACGTATATCACGCGGACATTTTATTCGATATTTATAGTTGAATTAAGCCTAGAGTAAACGTTTATTTAACCATTGTGTATTGCCTCAGAATTCTGGGTCATCTTAAAAATTCTTTCTGGGGGACAATTACCCCCATTGTCCCCTCCCTCTCGGTAGGCCTGCAAAAAATGAATATAGATAGAGTGAATTCATAAAAAATTAACAGTATGTCTTATTAATTCCCACACTAAGTCATTTAGTAATGTTTTGTACCCGTTATTCTAACTTGGGTGTCCATTTTTCTGATTCAGACTATGCCTACATGTGCTTATAGAAAGAGTCGTTATGTTATTATTTTTTTTTACTTATCACTTATTAATTAAATATTTTTCACCAAAACATACTTGTTTTTTGTATTTATTCTAAAAAAAAACCTAATAACTCAACAATCGCTTTTTGACACTTAGACGCTTTTGAATTTTCACGCTTTAGTTATTTTTATCGTATTAGGAAAATTGTGTTTTTTGTCCAATGCTTAAAACATATTTTTTTAGTAGTTTTTCGCAATATTTTATGCCCTTCGTCAGCTATTCTTCTATAAATTAATATAAAGCGTTAGATATAAAAACACGCTACCCCTTTATTCATAAATTCTAAATATTGCCGATATGTTTAATACTGCTTGTAATATTGAAATCAATACTGTTATATAAATAAAATATCAGCATATTCAACATAAGCAAAAAAAGCTGGATTTTATGACGTACAAGATAACTCATATATACATTTTAATTTTGGATTATATATGATTTTCGTAGAGCTTTATATGGATTTTTGAGTGAAAACAAATATTTGAGCCTGCATGCTGCTCATATATTCCCCAGAGCATATGAACATATATTGTGTGTTGTTTTTTGTTAGATTTATTGAGCTCGTATTCATTTAAATCTATATATTTTTTCATTATTTAGTCTTATTTATTTAAGTTTTAATTTGATTTTTAAGTGAATTTTAATAAATAGTCCAATAATTTAAATATTTTCCAAATCATCTCTTATTAAGTCAATATAATGAGAAATCTCGTTTTAATTTTCAACGAAATTTAAATATGAATACACTTAAAATAATTGCGTACCAACAATGAATAAATCTTTAGCGAGATCCGTTTTAATTCTGAAGATAAATTTGCCGGGATAAATCAGAGAATTTAATGAAATGACATCAGAGAAACGATTTATTCTCGATATCGTATTGAATATTTATTTGCTTCTCGTACAATTTGTTTCAGCTTTTTTTTAAATTAATTTTATAGTTGATTTCCAACTGTAGCGAACAGATGTCAATGACAAAACAACGAATAAATAAAATAACGAAACAAAGGCAAAAAAAGAATATGGCCGCGAGAAATTAATAGACGACAATATGGCGACCTGAATCTGCAAAAATAGCGAAAAGACATAAGATATAAATCCTTGTCGTTCTGCTTCGTAAACAACCTTTGACAGGTGAAATTTATTGGAAGGGGATTATCGGAGTTAAATTGCGTTTTTTTTGTCGTTACCTCTGATTGCTGCGGTTTCTGTCCTACATTTATATATATAATTTTAATGAGAGCTTTTAGGTTTCATAGGTACCTTAAATTATCACGAGGATTATTTTAAAAAATATATTGATTATAGTCCACAAAAATCGTTGAAATCTTTAGAACTTAAGCTTCATATTTGGCTAATTTCCCCACATAGTTCATATAATTGCATTTTAAATCAGGTTAAAATATTATTAGCACAGCAAAACTTTCTGCTTTATTCAGACGTTCAGAAATATCATTTAAGAAAAGAAGACTATTTAATTTTTAATTAAGTTTTCGTTCTTTGGAATGTCTTGTTTGACTTATGGATCCCCATAATGGAGTATAATTTATAGAATAATTATATATACATTTTCTTAATTAATAAAAAAATCATTAATTTCTTGGACTATTCCAAGCATTGTTTATCAATTTTTACCTAATAGAAGAATTTTAATAGGTTTCAACTTAAGTATTTCTTTGTTTAAAAAAAATTGGCTCATTTGAATCACCTTTTCCAGACTAGATTCAAAATCTGTGTGTGAGTATCTAACCTTCTTAGGGCTTTTCAGATCTCTAAATATAATACTCTGTTTTGATCTCAGAGGAGCTTTTTACCATATTGCTCATAGAAATGTTCTTTGAACCTAAAAGCATATAAGCCTGACTCATTAAACCTTCAGTGGATGAAGGCGTATCTGAAGGGTAAGTGATGTCAGTCAGCATTTTTCTATAAAGGATAATATCACAATAAATGCTCAGAGAGCAATCCTATGCATATTGTTCTTAATATACTATTATTAAACTAACATTGATTCAATTTGACTATAAAGTCAAACTCTTTGCCGATGACACCATAGTTTTTTTTCTTGCAGATGCTTCCTGCAGTGATTATTATAGTAATGGTTCTGAAATGTCCATCTGGTTTCTGGAGAATAATGACAATTTAACTAAGATGATGTTTTATTTATTTACTTAATTAAAGTCTTTCAAAAACACTAATACAAAGATAATTACACTAGACTATTCTTAAAGAGTAAAGAACGTACAATAAAAAAAACAAAATTGGGTATATAGTAGAATTCATCAATTTACCTATCACAGAGATAATTGCAGAATCATAATTTTAAGTAGACACAGATATTAAATTAATTAAAAAAATAGGTTAAAAGATGTAAGTTGTGGCAAATTAAAAAGTTACATTAAGATATTATTAAATTTTTAAGTTCATTTATAGATGAATTAAAAAACTTAATATTAATACAATTACACAAACCATGTCAATATTTTAACATTTGGTGTAAAGAACTGTTAAATGACGACCTAATATTTAACTTACACTGACCTTAGGAACATGAGAATTTAATGAGTTAATAAGAGTGCATCTTGGGTAATTTATGATGTTTAATATATAATATAATAAAATCTCAGAAAGTTTTCTGTACACATTTGATATACTCGATATGGTAATGAGCTTTAAGTGACTATATTATTGGCACATATTCTACAAGAGGCCTAACAATTGTAAAATTACAACAGCGTTTAAATATTTAAAATCTTTAGAAATGCGAATAATAAAATCTAATTTTTTTATATGCCTTATTGACAGCAAATTCATAATGAGATTTAATTTATAAATTACTTTACATGAAGAGTTCTAAATCGTTTTTTCTAAAACTGAGTTCCTGATGGAATAAATTAGATCTTCTATTAGTATAAAACAATCTGATAAAGATTAAATTTCTTTAAACAACTCAAAATTATCAGCAAAAACTAAACAAGAAGAATGTTTAATGCATTGCAGTTTAGTTTTATTGTATTGAAAATTTTGGTTTTAATATAGTTTTATTGAGTTTTATAGGTTAGGGCAGAATACATTTAGAACTTTGATGTTCCTGAAGCACAAATCAAACAAATAATTACTCTATGAGATTTATAACGCAAATTTGTTCATTGTAATATTAGGAGAATAAATATGAATTTTAATGAAATTCAAATTATTTTAGACTCGTTTGACTATTGCTTTGATGTATTGGTGGTTGACGAGACCTGGCAAGTACAAAATTTAAATTTCGTACAAATTAAAGGTTATGATGTTGTTTATAATAATGGGTATATACACAAGAACAATTGTATAGTGATCTTTGTGATATGTTACATTTGAAATTTTAAACATTGGATTGATTAAAGCAATAAATGTGCTTATTTAGGTTTCAGGACAAAAATTCCTTGTGCAATCTCTATACAGGCCCTCATGAATTTAATTACAACTTATATTTAGGCAAGTTTTTTAAAAGATTCTGAAAAAATGCATTACAAATTTTTTATACGAGATATAAATACAGAAATGAACTCTAATAAAGATATAAGTTTTGATTGTTATTTAAACATATTGGCAAAAGGAGGATATGTGTCATTCATAAATGAGTTCATCCGAATGCGAGGAGAATTAAATTCATGCATAGATAATGTATTTTTTAAAGGTTTAACATTTTAAGTCATTTGTTTTAAAAAGTAATATAATAAACCATTTTCCTGTAATATCATGTTATGTTTTATCACAAACAATAATAAAAATAATTATTACAAAAAAGTGAATGACTCTAAATTTATAGAAATGTTAAGCAAACTAAAATAGGACTCTTGTTATAATAAAAACGAGAGCAGCGGCCTTTTAAATCAGTTAATTGAAAATAAAACACATTGTCAAGAATTAACCACGTAGAAAGTTAAAATTCAAATTAAAGATAAAAATCGAACGCCGTGGATAACAGAGGGATTAATAAAATTCGGAAATACTTAGGAGAAATTATACCACGGATCAAAAGAATTTTCCAGTAACGTCGACAAATTTAATAGATACAAACATACGAAAGATATTTGGGAAAACCTAATTTAAAAAATCAAAATAGAGCATTATAAGTCTCAAATTGAAAATTCGAATAATGTCACTAGGAAGTTATCGAAACTATTAAATATTTATACATGAAAACCAGAAATAAAAAAGAGATCGGTGATATTTATGCTGAATTTAAATAAATTATAAATAAAGTTGAAATTTCAAATAAAATTAATACCGACGTAAATTAAGTCAGAATCTAGCAACCAAAACCCTTAAATTCTCCTCTAAAAATCATTAATGACAATATATTTTTAAAATCAACAAACGATACTAATATAGAAAATGCAATGAAGTAGCTTAAACATCATAAAGCTCCTGGTAAAAAGATGTTATAAAAACACACCACATACAACTTATTACTTCTTATAAAAAAAGTCATAAATACAGCTTTTTTATCAAATAATTTTAATAGTAAAGTATCTCCAAGCTCTCAAATTAGGACTTAGTAAGACACTTAATATAAAGGGAGACAAAACACTTATGTTCAATCATGTACTTATAAGAAGAACAAATATTTGCTTTTTTAGAAAAATACAATGTTCTATAACCAAAGCAATATGAGTTTAAAGCAAAATTTCAACGGTACAAGCTATTGTATACCTTGCCCATAAAATTCATTTCAGTATAGACAAAAACAAAAAAATTATATGCATACTTTTCGACCTAACGCGTGCCTTTAACATTGTCGGATACAAAATAATTTTGCAAGATTATTTGCAAAATACGGGGGGGAGCGGATCCAGAGTTAAAACCTCGAAACTCTCTTAACTCTAAACTCCCTATTTTAATCATACCTCTTTAATAGTAAAAATGGATGATTACCTAAGTGAAGAAACCAAACTTGAATTTGGCTTACTTAAAGGAAGAGTTCTTGGGCCATTACTGGTTTCTATTTATATAAACAAACTATAGTAAGGTCAATATAAAGGAGAAATCTCTTCATTTGACGATAAAACCGTTATACCGTGACAAGGCTACTATTAATATTTTTTTTATCAAATGTGTCAATCAAGATGAAGCAATACAAAAATAAAACAAGAAAAACAAAACTGATAGTGACATACACAAATTGGACAGAGATTGATAGAGTTTTTAGGACCTTATGCATACCGCTTTGTATCAAAGAACTTATAGAACATGTTATATATTGCATTATTTAAAATAAATTGCTATTAAAAATACCTAAATTTATTAATTGAGACTCATTTGCTAAAAAAAAAAAACATAAAGGTAAAAAGGAAATTGCAAATTTAAGTTTCGTTTATTTCACTAAAAATGTTTATAGTGGGTTTCTTAGCACTAGAGCACTGCACATTTTCTACATAGATAATATATGGATGCACTGGATAAAAAAGCTTAAAGAGAAGTTAATCGAAATCGTACCATGGAACGTACATTTAAATGAGAATCAATATATAATTGTATAAACGCATTTACCCCACGTACAAATCTATGATTTCAGTAAGTTTCACTATTTTATTTATTTCTGCATATTTATTATTAGGAAATATTATGCATGGTTTAGATAAGTCTTATTCTGGAAATAAATAAATTTTGAATTAGAATTTGCATTTTACTATTACATTAGTAAAGAGTAAGAGACCAACTAAAATTGAGAAGCCCTAAGAAACTCCAGAGCAAATGCTTTGGCATAGTCTGTATATATTGTGTCAAGCTGTGTTTAATTATTTACAGCATTAAAAGTTTGTGTGGTGAATTTGCACAAATTTGCAACTCTAGCCTTTTCAGCAAAAAAACCATGCTAACCATCAGAAATTTTATCATTGACAATTTTTAAAAGATGTTTATAAATAATACTTTAAAATATTTTGGCAAAAGAATTAAGTATGCTTATTGGCCTATAATTTTCAACATCTTTTTAAGAGCAATTTTTAAAAACAGGGACAATAACTGCCATTTTAAGTTTTTCTGGAAATGTGGCATGTGGCAATGGCAATCTTGCTAAAATGCGTTTTTTTTTTGTTTTTAATGCCTTTTTTGACTATATCATCATTAATCCAGGGATGTATCAGTTATATCTAGCATAAGTCTATTACACCCAAAACCAGGCCAATAGCCAGATTGACAGATATTCATAAATTCATTATTTTTCTAAAACTTTTACCAATTTGTAAGAACACTTATCAGTCTTACAGTCATTACAGTATCAGTAAAGTCATAAATGATAGTTTCACTAGAAATTTTAATTCTTGATTATATACATGCCTAGCAACTAAAGGTTTTAGTTGTGAAAATAATATATTAGTTTAAATTATCAAATCGACGAAACAAACGACATCGTTTTTCTTAGTACGCTTCTAGTAACCCAAATTAAACAAAGAGATATCCGACACATACGGCATATTGCATTTATTCTCTCGAAGTGTCGTTCTTCTTTTAACTTAAGGCTTTGCCTATGAATTTTTAGTGCATGTGTATGAAAATGTTTGCACCCAAGAAAGACATTTACCGAGCGTGTATACTTATAGATATTTATGTTTTTATATTTCAAAAGTATTATTTTTTTACAAAAGTTAATTTAATTAATACAATAGGTTTAAAATAAAATGGATGTGCATAAAAATGTATGCTGCATAAATAAGAATTTAATAACGCGAATTTTTAATAGGTTAAACATGTTTGCTTCACAAAGCTCAAGAAAACTTTTGCTACCTTTTAACGTTGCTAATAAAGTAAATTTCTTGATGAAAATAATACAAAATGTAAAATTTAATATCAAGTTAGTTTTCTTTGCTTGAGAGAGAGTTAAAGTTAAATAACTTTCCAGTCGCCTGATGCAATTACATTTAAAACTACTTTTTTTCGAATAAATTTATTAAAGAAAATAATGTTCGGATAAAATTTAAAATTAAATTAATTTTATCCAGCGCTCGTACGAAATAAAGTCACGTATTACAAAATAATTTTAACCGAAATTTTCAAAGTAAATAGCACATATCAGTGCTTCTCCACGAAATTTCAGTTTTCGTGTCGACTGTGTTTTCCTTTAATTAGGAATATTAAATGAATATTGCGATAACAAAGTGCTTTTCCATTTCGCATAATTTCCACTAGTGCTTTTCTAACGTCTGATAAATTTCCATTAGTTTTTAGGACATTTTGGATTTTAAAATGAGCATATTATATTCAGCTCTAATTTAAATGTATGTGAAATTATTGAAAATGATGTAAGAATAGAAAGCATTTAAGAAAAAAAAAATCATCGAAATCTACGATTATTTTTATCGTGTATATAGAATTTAGGATTTTTTTGAGATGTTTTAGTAAATCACTATAGTTTTACCTACAGACATTTAACTTAGTCTTAAGAAATCAAGAGTGGCTTTTTTATTAAACAGACGCAAAAGGTTGCCGTTCTACTCTCTACGCCAAAGTTCTCGTCTCATTAGTACAACATAGATTGCTTTAAATAATGAATGATGTATTGGAAATAAATTAACTTATATTTTCAGCATACCATGCATGCCATGCTTTGATGCTGAAAAGATAGGAAAAGATTACTGAAAACCAAACTAACCAAAAATCCGTTGATTTTGTTTTATCACTTTAATTAAAATAAATTGATCCATAAATAGAAATAACTTTTACAAATTCTAACCTTCGTATCTTGGAAAAGCAGAGATCAGTCTGAGGTGACTGCACAGAGAAGATATAATGCTGCTCCTTTTATTAGGAGTCATTTTAGTCTGTCAAGATTGATTTAAATTAGAGAAAATTGTATGAAATATTAAATATAATTGTGGGTTAATTACTAAATAATAATGCTTTAAAATAGCATAAGAAATATAACTAGTGTCCTATATTATATCCTTTGATTATTCCTATGATTTATATCGGCACCCTTAACTGCACATTAAAGATCCATACTACTGATCAGATCTTAAAGATCATCAATGGCATAACTGATCTTTAAGATAGACTTTCCAATGATACAAACTAGTAAGGTATTAATACAAGCAACTGAAATAATTTAAGTTAAAATAATTCACTCAAATACCTAAAAAAAATTAATCGCGAAAACACTTTAATTTAGCAAATCTTATTTAGAAGTAGTATAAATATCGTTTTTTTTTGGCCTACAGATAGTAATAAAATTTATTTACCAAATAAACTTTTATTAAATTTGCTAAAAAAAAGACGGTGAAGATGATGAAGATTATTACAACACATTAGTAACCAATAATAATAGAATAGTGGAAAAAATAAAAAAAATTTTATCCTGGAATGCTGCTGAATCACACCACGGAAGTTTTTCAAATATTTAGGGAGTGAAACCCCAAGATTTATTCTGAAATGCAATTTATAGCTATTATATATTAAAACTAAGATCTCTGGCAGTTAGAGACCGAAAAAACTGGATAAGTTTGATTAAAAGTTTGACAGGAATTAAGAAACTTCTTCTATTTCCCAGAATTTTGTTAATTGTTCATCTTCTTCAATATATATTGTCAAGCTGAGAACTTGTACTTTTCGTTTTTGTTGTTTATGTATGTTTCCCGACATGATCCATCCCAGTTCTGTGTTTTGACCAAGGAGTCCATCATCTGTTTTTCTTATGCCATCTAAGATGATTTCACTATATTCTTTTGCTCCCAATATGATGTCTATTGGCCCTGGCCGGTAGAAATCGGGATCAGCCAACATTATATTTTGCATTTCCTTAATATCGATTTGAAAGATTTCATTTGGGAGTGTGCAAGTTAGTTTGGGTAAAACAAGGCATGGAGCCGTAATAGAAAATATGCTTGACCACCGTGGTTTAATTGTTATTTCTATCATCCATTTTGATGTTTGTATAGTTTCTCCTCCTACTTTAGATACTTCTGCCGATATTCTTTATCGTGGGAGATTTAATAGGGCTGATGCCTCTTTAGTTATGAATGTTCATTGAGAGCCTGAATCAATTAATACTTGCAATAGTTCATCGCTGCCATGTGCATTTTGAGCTCTTATAATTTGCTTGATAATTGTCTCTTCTGCTGATCTGACGAATTGTTGATTGTTGCTGTCTATTACTTGATTGGTTTTGATATGTTTCTTGATGGAATGCTTGATGTCTATTATTTGTTTGGGTTTGATATGCATCAATATGTAACAGTGTATGATGAAATTTTGTACATTTCAGGCATCTATATGCTGAAGTGCATCTGATTTTAGCTGTTTGGTTAAGGCAATTTGCACATATTTTTTCTTCTTTTATAAATTTGGATCTGGCTTGTGGTTGTAGTGCTTGAAATTTTGGGCATACTTGTAGTGAATATTGTTCTTTGCAGTATTTACACCCTGATTTAGTTGATATCCACCTCTTATTGGCTGGGTATTCTATTTTATTTTTGTTTTGTCCTAGAGCTTTAAGGGACTGAAATCTTGTTTGTAGGAATTTCATCAGTTTATCTGTATTTTGGATTTTGTTTGGATTTTCCAGAAATTGTTCGTATAGTCTGTTTGTCTCGGCATCCCATTTTTTACTTATGATGACGTTTGCTATTGGATCCCATGAGGAAGTTTCAATGTTCAAATTGTCTAATGCCTTTAGGCATTTAGTTACTGTATCATGTAACTTTTTTAATTGGTATGCAGATTCTTGTTGGAACACCGGAAATTCCAGTATTTTATTAATTAGATTAGTTGCTGTAAGTCGGTTATTGTTATATCTGTCATTTAAAAGGTTCCAGCTAGTATTGTAATTATTTTAATTTATTTGGAGATGCTGAATGCGGCGGCTGGCTTCTCCTCTAAGGTGAGATTTGAGATATTGCATTTTCTCTGTGTTTGATAAGTCGCTTTCATGTATCACTTTAGTAAATATATTCTTAAATGTTGTCCACTCATCATATCGCCCGTCAAAAAATGGTAATTTTACTTTTGGTAGCATAATGTTGCTTGTTTTCTATACAGTTGACGATAATTCAAGCTCAAGTATCACCTTTTCATGGTGTTCTTCTAATTCTGTATACGTATCTTTCACTGAAGACTGAAGATCTTGAACTTCTAGTTCCAAGAATATTTCGGATATTAATTCCCATTTTTTGGTGATTTTTGAGATTAGTTGTTGGCGCCTGTTAATTGACAATGTGTTTGAAGCTATTTCGATGCTGCTTTTATTCAATAGTTCTGTCATTTGTCTTAAGAGAATTTATTCTTCTTTCAGACGGTTTGGTACTGGTTTGATTTGTGCTTGACATAATGCTGATTGTTGTTGCTGGTTTGTAGATAGGCTAGGTTGATTAATTTTTTGTTGCATGTCCTTAAGAGTTTTTATCGCAGCATTGTAAACTTTTGACAGCTGTTCAAAGTAATTTGTTTTATGATAGTTGTGTTCTTTACAGTCTGTCTCTTCGATTTCTTGATGTGTTTTTAGAATTTCTCTCCATATTTCGTTGACCTGTGTCTTTTTGGAACTAAAGTATTTTTCAGTTTTTCTATCTAGTGGGTCCTTTTTTGCATTGTTTATGATTCGTAAGATTCCTTGCCCTCGATTCTGCTACTCGGTTGCTAATTTGTTTAAGTCTTCTATGTTGATTGCTGATGATTTTTCGATTGAAGATTAATTGACTGCTGGATTATTTGATTGGTTGTTTGCTTGCTTGACTGATAGGTTGATTGCTTGCTTTTTGATCGATTGAATAATCGATTGATTGCTCGCTTGATTGTTTCCTTTTGGATTTAGCTTTACCTATTTTTTTTTGTTTGTTTGTTTTTTGTTTTTTTTTTCAGTTTATATATATATAAATATATATATATATATAAATATATATAAATATATAAATATATATATATAAATATATATATATATATATATATATATATATATATATATATATATATATATTTTTTTTTTTAATTATTATTATATCCTTCAGGAAATCGAAATTAAGGAAAACGTAATTTATTTTTCAAAGGTGTAATCGTGGGAGTTACGGGTAACCCTGAAGGTTGTAATTGAATCTCTATGTCTTCTACTATTTGGCTATCGATGTGTAGCTCTAACTCAATATCTTCTCCAAATTGTGACGGTTGTTGTTGTTTGTTTTTACTGGGTTTTTCTTTTATGGCTGGTGTTACAGGGAGTACTAATGTTTCTTCTATGGATTCAGGGAGTCCTGATGAATGTACCTTTATTTTTATCTCTGTGTCAATAAAGTTCAGTTTGGCTAATTTTATAAGTCTTCTTTGTTGTCTTTATTTTCTATTCAGCTGTTTTCGGGCCATAAAAAAATTACCAAAATTTATTAATTTTGGACATTTTACTACCTTGCGTTAGCGCCTGTTAGGGTACTGGTCGCGAGAGTAGGTAATTATTTTATAAATGTGAGTAATAGATATTGCCTACGTTAGCCGTGAGACTGGTCGTAGAAAATAACTATTTCCCGCTTAACTTATTCCCTGTTAGCCGTGAGACTGTTCAGAAAATAAATTAGTGAAATAAGAAAGTTTTTTGGTACAATTATTTTGTGGTTACTCGTAAGACTGCTCGCATAATATAAATATTTTACGCTTAACTTATCTCCTGTTAGCAGTGAGACTGGTCAGAAAATAAGTTAAGTGAAATAAGAAAGTTTTTTGGTACAATTATTTTGTGGTTACCCGTAAGACTGGTCGCACAAAATAATTATTTTACGCTTAACTTATCCCCTATTAGCCGTGAGACTGCTCAGAAAATAAGCTTACGCCAAACCAAGTATTTTTTTTTATGGTACTTAAATTGCGTTGGAGTTGCTGAAGTTGCTTCAAATTGCTTGGAGTTTTCGGTCCCTGGTTGTTTTTTTTTAGGCCCGGAAGGACCATGAAGAGAAAAATTGCCAGATTATTTCTTGACAAACCCTTTAACTGTTGTGAAGCCCTTGTATGTGACTTCTAGTCGATTAACTCATAGGGGGTTTTAGCCCTTAAGGATATTTAGATGAATACCACTGCGGTCAGTTTAGTACTGTCTTTAATAACGTAATTTTCTCCTATTTATACAAACGTAACTATATACAATATATGACATAATTAGTAACAATGATTATAATGCAATAGATAAAAACTGCTGACTGCTGCGGACTGCGTACCTGGCCTCATTCGGTTTGCTATGTTATAGGTGGTTCTATTTTTCAAATAATAATTATGGTAAAAAATATGATTGAACTATTTTGTATAGTTATCCCGATTTTATGTCTAATATGAGATTAGACAGACTCCTGTAGTAAGAGAAGTTGTTAAAGATTTTTATGAATATAAGATATCATATCCAAGAACTGTTCAAATACGGAATTATAAACTCATTTTCAAAGTTTTACTATAAGTTATTTGCCATATCCACTTAAGTTATGCTTAAGTTATGGTTTCATTAAAAACAGAGGAATCAGTATGAGTACTTATGGTTTAAAAATACACTCTTTAACATCCATTACAAAGAAACAAACTGCAATACTGTATTACGGTATACGATTTTAAACTGAAGTGAGGTTTCTCTATTTCACTTACTGTTTAATTTTTAAGTTGTGCAGTAAGTAAACTTTTTCTTTTGCTTTTATTATTAATTTTAGTTTTCTACACTTTTTATAATAAATACTCTATATATTATTCTTTAGAAAATGGCAATCTAATCAACTATTTTGGTTCTAACATTTATTTTCCTAAACAAAGTTATTTTGAAAATTAATTTTAATAAAATAATTCTCAATAAGTCCAAAATTTAATTAATCTCTTTTCTAAATTTAAATTTTTAAACTGTAGGCGATATGCAGAAAGTAATAAAGTATTTATCTTACGTTAAAGTAATAAACATTTCAATAAAATTGACAGCTTACAATAAAGATTATGAAAAAGGTAAAGACGGTGACCATTCAAGTATATTACTATAATAAACAAAAAGTAATAAAATTATTCCTAGAATGAAATATTAATTACTATTTGAAGGTTTTTTTACGAATTGCTTTGAAAATTCTTAACAAAGGATTATGTTATGCAGTTAATCTGATTAATTAGTGGCTAAAAGTTGTCTAAGAAGAAAAATAACGAATAAATTTCGATTTTTACATTGACATAATAGCATTTTACCTTTATGAGATACAATCAGAATTACTGAAGGAGCTTAACGCCATAGCGTGAGATGTAACAGTTTTAAAATTCGCTTAAACAGATATAGCCTTTACTATAATGAAGATTCAATAAAGACTTTTTCAGAAAAATATAATAAATTGCTTATTAAATATTATGTAGTCATAAAGTATGACAAGACTACCTGTAGACTATCATGTATTGTTTCAGGGCTTTTTCGCAGAATTATGCTTCTAAGTGGAACAGCCTTAAGTCCATGGTCTACAATTCACAATGCTGATAACCTGAGGGTAAATATTGGAAAGCAGATGGGTTGTCTGCCTCAAGATGCCAGAGGGGATGACAATGAAGATATTGCTGCTTGTATGAGATCCAGGTAAGGGCTTAATAAAATATTTCATAGTCCACTAAAATGAATGTGAAAACTGCTATTATCATGATACTATTTGCCAGTATTTAAGGATCTATTTGGGAATTGGCGGTAAAATGTCGATCTTGTCAAGAGCAATTTCATATTTATTAGTAAATCCTTGTTAATAGTAGGGTTCCATACTTGCATATTATATGAGCGAACAGCACATGTGTTACAGGGCACTAATGCCGCGTGTAGCGTATAAACAATCTCATTATATCACCTATTTAGCACGCCGCATATTCATGTAGACCTGCTCTATCCATAACCAACTTCAATGGATCGTGCTTTATTGACATCTATCGGATTTAAATTAGGTTCCTGTTTTGTGATAAAGAATCTATATTGGGAAGTAGAAAAATAACGACTTATTACTCATCAATAAAAAATCAAGAAGTAGAAGTCATTTTTTGTGAGATGAAACTAAAGGAAATAGATCAAAAGTGTGAATTAAATTTTTTTTCGAACGATTTAGGAAAACATATAAATCCACATTTATTTTACATAGCGCATTCTTATTTTAATTAATTTCTTGTTTTAATTATTTTTTTTTTGGATTAAATTAATATTATTCTTCGCACATAAAATATACAAAATTAAAATCCTGATCCTGACTTCAGAAAAAATTTATCCTAAATAAAGCTAATTTTCCTAGTCCTAATAGAAAGTTTATTACTATATCCGTTAAAGTTATGCCTAAGATATAGTTTAGCAAAGTATAGGCGTAACAGTATGGGCACTTATGGTTTAAAAATACACTCCTTAACATCTGTAACAAAAAAAAAACTATACAACAAAATTGTAATTATGAAGAAAACTAAAATAATATTTTTATTATATACGATTTTATAACTATTATCCTTTAAAGAAAATTTTATTTAAAATTAATTTTATTAAAAGACCTCCTAATAACTCCAAAATATTTTTTTTTCTTTTTTAAAGTTTAATTTTAATACTGTAGGTGATTTCAAGGGGGTTGCAAAATATTTATACTCAATTGGCCAAATATTTGGTAATGTAATAATTATAAGTATTAAAGCTGAAAAAGATTGACTTTTCTTTAAAAGTAATAACAAACAGGGTATAATATACCATAATATTTAGTGTGTAATAGAAATAAAATATTAAAATTTACTTATTTGAAAAATGTTGAGTATCATCTTAAGTCGTTAAACGTGATATTGGTATACCTTGTTTCTTATAGTTAAAAGCGCTAATTTTTCTAATATGTTTAAAGAGTTTCCACTTAATTCTATCCTGTACTATTAGTTGTCTGCTATTTTTCTGAGATTTCGTTAATTTACCTTAAAGTAAAATTATTAGCTAACTTAAGGTAATACTAAATTGTTTAGATTAGTAAATAAAATATATAGAAATAAATCAATATGTAAAAGGATTAAGCAAAAGTAAGAAAATATTATAAATGTGTAAATTTACATTTATATTGTTAAATTGCAAATGTATAATTTCAAATGCTCCCAAAGTATATATAATATTTTTAATTACTGTTTTCCGACTAAATAATTCAATTAAAATACTCTTAATATTTGCCAAAAGAGATTTATTATATATAAGAGTAATAACAATAAATGCAATCAGTAAATATTTTTTATGTTAACATTATAATATTACATTTTTAAATTTCCATGTATAAATAAATGTTTTTATTATATGGATATCATGTACAAATGCAACATAATTCTGCCAAAAAATTGATGTTATTACTGATCATTCAATGGAAATTCACGGGGAAAATGTAAAATGGTATTGCGGAAAAATGATTAATAATATTTACTTGCATGAAATTCATAATGCGCAAAACAAAAATCAAGATCATCTGCATATTAGACATAATCTGTTAATTAAAAAGTATGATGATGGCAAGCTGATAAACAAAATTTATCGGGGTTAAAAAATTCTTAATTAGATCTAATTAAAGTACTGATAGATTTGATCTACAATTATCTATTGGATAATTTTATAAACGACTATGCAAAGAAAGGGAAATCTGATTTCAAAAGAAATGAAAGAAAGTGAAAAAACTTAAATTTTATAGTTATTATTATCAAATGCTTTACTAAAAATAATAAATTTAAATAAAATAAGTTCCATGTTTCTTTTTTAATAAAAAGCTATAAATAAAAATGATAACAGAAAATTCTTTAATAACCGAGCAGCTACCATAAAATTGGTGACCACAAAAAACTAATACTAACTAGGTCAATACTGATACGAGTTATCAAATACTTAATACTTTTACTTATTTTTTTTTCTTTAAGTAATAAAAAAGTTGATAAATAGCAAAAAGTTATTATTAGCTAAGCAGTTGCTAACAGTATTTTTGCTGACCCTCAATGATCTTTTGAAAAATTCTTTTTTACTGAAATCAATAAAGATTAAATTTAAAATAAAAATTGGGAACAGAAAAAATTAGTGCTAACTTAGCGGCTACTGACAACATCTTGGTTGATCCACAATTTCCTCCTAAAAAATTTGTAATCTATCGAATGCATGAATTTCTTTGTTTCTTTTTTCTTAAGAAAAAGAAAGTTGACTAACTTTGTCAAATGCTTTGCTGAAATCAGTATGAATGACATGAATCTTTTTTTTTTTTAAGGTTGATGAATAAAATACAATTTATTGATATGATATTAACTAAGCAATTACTGAGAACCGTCTTCATGGTTTACGATATTTTCCTGAAAAATTGGATAAGCATGTCAAATAGGTTGCTAAAATCGATATTAATAGCAAATTTAAAAACAAAATTACAATGGATACCAAAATAAAAAAAAAATAGGCAAACAAGAACCACAATAATCCTAATAAAATTTTAAATAAAAGAATAAAATGTTGCTGCTTTTTTACATGATGTTTGAACTGTCTTTCTTGGAATAGAAAATAGGGCACTAATAGGTTGGGAATTTAAAAACTGCGAAATAGCAAATATTTTGTCTTTTCTCACATTAATAGTAGTAAGATTATTGTTAGACAGTAATATATTTACTTATAATAATAAACTGAATAAACATTCTTAGTTCGCACTAATACAAGTGCTGATTTCAAGCAATTTTTGTAAATATTTATACAGGTTGGCGAATAGAAGACTACATATAAGCATTATAAACAACAACACCGCTGCTCACTTACATTCTGATGGTTAAGCGAAGCGGCGGATTCTGATCGTCTTATATGCGATTTTCGACATGGCACAATGCAGGCTGCTTATACCGCTACCAAAAAAGTTCAATTGATTAAATGGTTTTATGGACGCAATTCGGTAGTACAATGCAGGGATTTATTCTCAGTAAATTTTGAAAACAGACCGATTCTTGTACTAAAACTATTTTAAATATCGTGTCAAATTTTGATAAATCTTTTTGCTTTCAACAATGTAGAAATTGTCACATTAAAGCTTAAGAGCCACCTATTAAAAGTGTCTAGGATATAGAATTGCGGAAAGAAATGGTTTGTTGTGCTGAAGAGGACCTGGATATGCACCATAAAACTGCAACGAGTGTGTGGAAAAAAACATGGATAAAAATGTTTTAAATATTCCAAAACTCAAGAGGTGTTTCCTGAAAACTAGTGGCAAAGAATGGCATTTTGTGAAACCATGATGGAAAAAGCAAATGAAAATTCAAATTTCTTAGAAAACATTCTGTTTTCAGATGAGTCCTCTTTTCCATTGCATAGTAAATAAAATTCTTTCATTGTTTATTATTGGTCTCAGGAAAACGAGCACAGAAGTTTTCAGTTCCGTACTCACTACCCTCAAAACTTGAATGTTTGGGCTGGTATTTTTGGGCGACCATATTATTGGGTTACTTTTCATTGATGGTACTTTGAACGCCGAAAAATACCTTGAGATTCTACAAAACCAAATTCCGTCCTGATATAGACCTATGATCAGTCTATTTTCAAATACAAAATGGCTCTCCTGCACATAATGCAGTTAGAGTAAAAAAAATTATAATAATACTTTTCCAAACCGCCTTATTAGTAGGACTATCAATATTAAATGGCCTCCAAGATTTCCAAATTTATCTTTAAATGACTTTGATTTTGTGGAGTTATCTTAAGGAGACTAAAATATAACTATAAATATTAAAATATTAGTCCAACAACGTTTTAATTCTCAATATGCAATGCACAGCATAAAAAATATATGTAAATGTTCCTGTATTAGAAAAATATTATAACAATGCCGCAAAATATTTTTCTAAATTTTGCCGCAAGAGATACGGCCCCCACCGACGTCAGACGCTTACTAAAGTTAAATTTAAAATAATCAAATTTGAACCTCGAGCACCAGCGTAATGTCACGGCGGCGGCGTTGCAACATCTCTCCTATTAGAAACTTTATATGTATAGTGATCCATTCGCCAATCTGTATACTACGAACTTCTCTGACAAATAATTATCGATTTTTACTTTTAACTACACTCCATCGTACATTTTCTTGAGAGCTTTTATAATACAGTGACTAAGATTGGTTTCCTATAAAACTTTTCACAACTCGTTAACATGGGCTATATCATAGGCTTTCTCATATCTATATGAACATAGAATGACTTTTTTAGTTAACGGTTGACCTTTCTTCTGTAACTTGTTTTAAGCACAAGATGTTATCCGTATACTTTCCCCTGGGTCAAAATCCTTATTGTTCTTCTTCTTCTTCTTCTTTGTTCATCTATTCCTGATCAATGAGATCTCGAATAATTCTTGCATACAGATGACTCATGGTGCTGGTTGCAGACTTTGTAGTTTGAACATTCCAGCTTACTCTCTTTCTTATAGAAGAATATTATATATACCTCTTTTAAATATTGGTTAATGCACCAAGTGAGTTGTGTTGACCCACTTTTGATAAGTTCAGTGGGAATTCCTCCTGAACCTGCAACCCGACCGTTCTTGCATTTTTGATTTGGTCAATATTGACTATAATTGTCATCAATACAAACTTATTTCTAATAAAATTATATGTTCTTATTACTTTGACATTTTTAGTGTTAACTGTCAAAAATTAGCACTACAAATGTCTTGGATCCGAATACCATGCGGACGTTATTTGCCTCTACGACATCATTTCATAAGCCACTCAAGGCTCTGTTTATTCACTGGAGCATGTCGTGAATGTGAACATCGTCTTGAAACTCGACTGGAATAAATTCCATAAACCTCGGGATCCCTGGAAATTACTTGCCGCTGACGGATTATGCGATTTCTATGGCGCTTACGGGGTTAAATAAGACCGCGTATTCGTGTCTTATGAATGCATTCGCTGGGATATTAGTTCTTGTAAGGACAGCGACGTTATTAAATTTGTTATTTAAATGAATATAAAAATTACTCGAGACCTTAATGTTTTTTAAAAATATCATGTGAATAAAACAAAGAGAACAGAAAAAATAAAACAAAACCTACTATCCGCGCATCTATATTCTGATCTTAGGTTAACATAATCTGAAATAACTAATTTGTATCTATATAATATTATAAACTTTAGCAATTTTCAAATGATCCTTAATGGCCAAATTAAATTTATAATTTAAATTAAAAATTGTAAATAATACCATTTATAATTTTTTTTCTACACATGGCATTTTGGGATAAATTTACATAATTTCAGGAGGAACTTTTTTTTCTTTGAAAGCTTAGCCTATTTATTATGTTATTTTTTTAAGTAATTGCTGCATATATATACGAGATTAAATTAATGCCTACGTATACTTGTAAATAAATTCCTAAAAAAGAATACAGGATTTTAAGCTTAAAACTGTTACATATCTTTAATTAAAAAGTCAAATGCTGCACTACGGACGCATCAACGATAGTGACGATAAATAAAAGAAACACGTACATGTCGGTAAATACAAAGTTAAAGTAAAAAAACGGGACCGAACCTTTTTAATAAAGGAGATGTTAGTTTTAATTAAAACGTTCATTTGCAAAGGAAATCGTTTTGAAAGAGACTTCAAGTGGAAATAGCTCGCGAAAGAAATTACTTTGCATATAAATTTACATGAATATTTAAATGTTTTACTGTAAGAATTAAAAGAGGGTTTAAAGTGGTGAGTTGTTTATTTCTTTAATTTAAAAGTTTCAATGTGGTCCTTTATTATTTTTAATTAACAACTTATAGCTATTAGTAAGATTTTAAATAATAAAATACTATCAATAAAAAAATTGGTTCTAATTAAAATTCTAACAAAAATGGGCTTTGGGTAAAAGTAATAATTCTTTTATTATTTAATTAAAAGTCGTTTGTTATTTAATTTTTCCTATTTGTATTCAGTAATTAACTTGGGATTTATATGCTCCCTAAAACTTTTCTCTTTGCTCTTAAAGAAACGAAACACCACCCGACTTTCGGAGTGAGGTTAAAGCTTAAAAGCTTCTTAACTTAAATACCTAAATAAAATGTTTTATATAAATATTATTAGTAAAAGCACTAAGAATAATTTATTTATGAAGATTTATTTAATACTTAAGTACTTATTAATAAATGAAATTGCGGTTATAAAATATATTTTAGGAATTAGGAAGGTTTAAATAAGTCATGATAAAATAATAATAATTCCCAAATTAATAAAATGAGTAGAAAAATTTAAGCTGAGTAGAATATTTGGACAACAGCTGTATAATTGATCCAAAAGAATTGGGAAAAATGTTATATTTTATTAAGTGTCTATAAAAATTATAATTAAATTATATACATTTTTCGACAAATTTAAGAGCACAACTGATTTTTTTTAAATGACTTTATGCAAACTTGATATTTTGATTTTTTCATATCTTGCTATAGTAATTATCCTATCAATTTCGTAGGAACATCTTCTTCTACATAACAATAAAAATACATAAATTTATTACATAGGTAAGACAAATAACAAAAATAAAAGTTCTTAAATTTACAACCATCAATAAGACTTTAGTAATATTTAAACTTTATTACTTTATAATAAATTAGTATCTTTTTGACATCCATTTTAAAAGACTTAATAGTTATAATTTTTTTAACGTTCGAAGATAATTTATGGAATAACTTTATGCACAATAAATGAAGTTGGTTTTTTGTTGAGGTAATAAGAAGCCGATATATTCAATCATGCTTAATGCATATATTGTCATTATTTTTAGTTTCCTAAAGATAGGACCACAGGATTTTATATATTTAATTCTTTTAATCACTCGAATTATACGCTTTTACAATTCAAATACATTTTTAGTCATGCTGTTACTGTCCCAAAATGTAATACCGTACTTGAAAGCAGCTTAAAAATTTGCAAAATACATCCTTTTTACTGTGTGTTCATTCTTATACTTACTAGTTACCCTAATGTTATAACTTATAAAATTAAATTTTCTTAATAATTGTGTTATATGAAGAAACAAGTTTGAAAATTCATAGGGATATAACCCTAAAAACTCAGAATTCTCTGCAAATGGTATGTCCGTCCCAGTTTTGAAATTTTCAGACATCTATCCTACTGACTGCAATTACATCTATTATTCTGAAGATCAAAACATTGTTTTTTTCTGAGTTTAGCACATGATTTTTCCTATAAACCATTATGTCACACTTTGCGAATAATTT
The DNA here is from genome assembly GCF_022605725.1 of Anthonomus grandis grandis. NCBI lineage: Eukaryota > Metazoa > Arthropoda > Insecta > Coleoptera > Curculionidae > Anthonomus > Anthonomus grandis. Next base: position 12,747,760 of record NC_065549.1, read on the forward strand.
TTACTTTCTTCCTTTAGATCATCAATATTATTGGTGTCCATAATTAAATTTGTGTCATCAGCAAAATTAAATGCTCTATGGCTTATCCTATTTACTATAGAACAATTTATAAGAATTATAAAAAGTAGTGGCCTCAGAATACAACCATGTAGTATGCTCATTGTATTTGATGATAAAGATGTCTGACCTTATAATCTATTTTTATTATACTTAGCAACTGTATGCTGTTGCTCAGATTTGAAGACCACTATTTAGGTGCATTTTCCCTGACATCGTATTTATTAATTTTTTTTATTAGCAACTCTCCGTTTAGACAATTATATCACAAATATAACTAGCTAACGCAAAGCTTGCGTTAGCTAGTTATATCTGTGATTATATGTTCTATCTAGATAAGTCTATAAAAATTTAAAATACTATTTAACCCCTTTAAAAGTATTAAAGTTTACTGTTTCAATAAAATCATACAAAGCCGTAAGTGTAGATTTATCTTTTAAATAACCATGTTAATTTTTATATTGAATGAGTTAGTTTGGTTCACAAAACTAGTCAGCCGTGTAAGTGTTTTTATTAGTACGTAAAAACATGCTTATAAAATGACTTCTTTAAAAATGTATTTTGAGACAAAATTAATTTCATTATAGACCTCTGCAAGCACTCCTGGACGTAGCCTTAGAAAATGTCAGATTCATGCCTCGAATCGCACCATCTCTACCTCTGGACTCAGAATCAACCGATCCCAGTTTTGCCATGGAACATGCTAGTGACACTTTCATCACTTGTGAGGTAATGCTGGGCATTACCACCACTGAAAGTTACGCCGACTTTAACGCCAACGATATCCAGTATGGATTCGAAGAGGATCAACGTAACCGGATATTGCGGACTTACATTAGAAACACTTACGTGTATCATTTAAATGAAATCTTTAGTGCGGTAAGGAACGAGTATACGGACTGGGATAAGCCGATTCCACATCCGATAAACATAAGGGACTCTACCATGGAGGCTTTAAGTGATGGACATACGGTTGCGCCGAGTGTTAGGGTCGCTTATTTGCATGCCCGACGTGGTGCCAAGACTTATTTTTTTCATTTTGGGTATCAGACGAAGGATAGTGATTATCCACAGGTGAGTTAGTTGTTTTTTAATTTAATTATAATACAGGAATATTATGAGAATATAGTATTGTAGCATTTTAGTGTTCGTTTAGGTGTGAGTTATGAACGCACAAAAACAGTTAACTGATTTATTACTGCGTACACACTAAACACCATGACTACTAAAAATACCTATTAATACAGTATTTAATTTGTACTCTTTATTTCAATTTAAAAGTCGAGCCATATACTGGCCTCCTAACGGCGCGGGCTCATTATTTATTAGATACATAATACATTGTGCATTCATTCAGATGTCGTGAGTTTCGGGATTCTGTTGGACTTGAGACGTGCAGATGAGATATATTGATTAAGGTTTATACATTTGCTTATATGACCACACCGCAGGAATTGATTTTAGTTCTTAAAAATGCAACATGAACATTGAAATATATCAGTTGTCAATTTAAAAACTTCCCACTCTTAATACTATTCTTGCAAATAAAAATATGAAAGATTGGAAAAAAACGTCAATTTTATTTGTGCACTATAAATAAGTATATTTATACTTTTTTTGTCAACCCTCTAAAAGAGGTAGATGTCACCCTTAGAATCTTAAATGAGAATATGCGTCAAATGGAACATGATTAAAAAAAAAGATTTAATTCTCTTTTCACTGATCACTATATTGCTTCTTGTTAGCTTAGAAGTTTGTAAATAATCGTATTTCAAGTTGCAGAAACATTTAAATTTGCTGCAAAAAATAATATTTTAGTTTTCAGGTTAGTGTTTACATAAAACCTATTGTATTGGGACTCTTTGTAGTACAAATGATTAGGAGAGTAGGTTAGACTATTAAAACACTCTCTTACAATTTTTCATAAATATAAAGTCTGCTTTTGAACTCCTCCCTAACATTTCATAAAACTTTTCGAGAATTTACTGGCATTCTGGTAAAATTCGTTGTTTAAGACCAGCAATATCAGTAGGTTGTATTTTATAAATAATGGATTTAAGATGTCTTTAAAAAGAAGTCTAAGAGTGTTAAATCCGGTGATCTTGGAGGCCATTCAACTGATCCCCTCACAAATAAAATGTCATTCCAATTTTCCGTATTTTGAACTGCAAGTATGGTGAACAGGAAGTTTTTAATTTCACACACTGCATACATGTTTATTACTATTAGAATAACTTTAATCCAAAATATTAAATGGTAGTTTATAGGATGAAGACAGGATTTTTTTTGAATAATTTAGAAGTCTTGTAATGTGAGTTTAACTACCCATGCAAGCAAACCAAAGGATAGCCTAGAGTATATTAATAGAAGTATATTTTTAGGAAGTTTACATCAATGCAATCTTTGAGTCGCAAGGCATCATAATTTTTAGATCACAGACTGGTCATCTGTGAGTAAAAGCAAAGTGCAAGAAAAGTAACTACTTCCTTTTCTTTAATGGGATATTTGTTTTGATCTTTTGTCCCGGTTTACTCTTATAGGTGTCTATCTAATAAAGTATATAAATTATACACTGTTGTGCACTTTTACTCAACTCCTTCAAATATTCAGCATTTACTATATTTGAGGTTTCATCAGTGAAAAGACTTAAATAATTTGATTTGGTGTGAAGAGGAAGGTCATTTATAAAACTAGATATAAATTTTTTAGTACAGTGCCTTGGAACACTTCGGTTTTTACACCTAATCACTAGAAACACACATATTTACATACTGTCCATCTCTAATGTAGAACTTTAACCAGTTAGCTGCTGCTCCCCTTATGCCTAATCGTTCAAGATTGTCAAGCAACAACGTCAAATTAATAATGTAAAATGCCTTTTCAAAGCTAATAAATAAAAAGTTTTGACCACCTTCAACTCACCATCAAGACTTTCAAGAACTTTTGGACGAAATGAGATTATGGCCTCAATGGTGGAGTGATCAACTCCATGTTAGAGAGATATATTATATGCAGCTACAGAGTTTAAATGTGTCAAGAATATTCAGCAATCTTTTATAAAACGCCTTTTAAAATATTTTAGAGAAAAGTATAAATAAAACTATTGGTCTATATTTCTCAATTTTGAAGATATCATCCTATTAATCGATTGGAATTATTTTGACAGTTTAAATTTCTTTAGGAAAATAGCTTTTCTCAAAAAAGAGACTATAAAAAAATGATCTTACAAGCTTTTAACAACTTTTTTAAATAGGGCTATAGACTGCCTCGTCTGGATCACTTTGGAGATATTCGCTTTTCTTAAATTTATCTTCGATAAAAGGCTTTAAAAAAATAATATGTGCAATTTTAGTTTCCGATACTCCATCTTCTCTTCCATGTATCTGCATTCATGTATCTCGCTCCATGTATTAAAATTGTCTTATAAGAGTATCTGCGAATTTAATAAAGTAACTCTAGTATGACTATTCTATCTGAAACCAACGGTTTGTTGTCTTGGGCTTTTATCCACTAAGAATTTTTTTTTATGAAATAGAACTAATTATACCAGTGTCAAGTTCTGACTTCGTTGATCACAACAAAACAGATGCTGATCGGATCTGAGTGAAATATTAAAAATTCTCAGCTTTTTCCAACTAGTTAGTTTTGAAATTTTTTTACCTAAAATTTGGTTCAAGAATGCTCTCTTATCAGCAACCATTTTAGCCAATAGTATAATAGGACTTACCAAAGATCTCATTTGATGTAGAACGATCAGAGTATTGTTGCAATGTTATAGATAAATACCATAGTGTTTGTAATCTTCAAAATCTGTTATTAATTTTTTGGTTCAAAGACTAGAAAACAGATAAAAGACCAAGAAACTCATGGGGCATGATTTGTTTTTATATATTTTGTTAAATAAAACTGACTACACTAGATCTTACTGAGTTATGATGGAATCTGAGTAAAATACCAGAAATACCAGCAATTTAATTTTGGATGACTTTAATTTAAAATACATGCCATCGGAATTGGCTCTCAAAATGTGTCATATCCGGGTAATTATGAATGTACCAATGAAATTTTTAGGCAACATGTCAGAGTTTTTTCGTAATCAACTGTCCAAGTTAAAGATTTTATATTTTCATTAAACATAATTTTCCGTGGAACTTTATTACATTGTTCTATCTCGTTTTGATCGTTCTGGCAACTTCCAATAATTCAGCTCTCTAGTAACTCCATTAATACTAGTGCAATTTGTCTGATTCTGCCCTTATTACAAATGATGAATGCTGAAATATATTAGATAAGAATTTATTAATCAATTTAATTTAAGCTTTAGGAATTAAGAGACTTTATTTACTTGCTAACGTAAAAATTGCTACGAAAAAAGAATTTAGCTTAGGCACAGAATTTGAACTCTTTTGAATCTACTTCGATTCTTTAAAATATTTATTATAAAAGAATAAATCAGTCTTACATTATTTCATTTTCGTAAATTTAAGTCCATTTTTGTATATTAAACATATCCATAAATTCAACAGAAAAACTTGTATTCATTTTAAAAATTATTTTAGTGATATAAAGTCGGCTCCGAATGGACGGAAGTTCATTGTGATGCTAAATGAAAAATACCTGCTGAAATAAACAAACTTTATTGTTAATATTTTATTTTTCATTATTTAAACATTTCTGCTTGAAAAACTTAAAGACCCAAAACATAGTTTTTTCCCTTCGTAGTGATGATATTCAACTATAGTTCTTGGATGTGTCCGTCAGCTTGTTCGTTACACTTAATAAAGGTTGACTTAGCGATGTCATGTAAAATGACTAATTTCGAAACTTTTTAAATGTATTTTCCGTACAGGGTTTCTTACACTTGTCTATTTCCATATCACTTACGTACAGGGTGCCTCAATTTAGAAACTTTTGCGGGGTATCTCTGTTATTTTTAACGTTAACGGGATGCGGTATTTACGATAGAAGACTGTTTTTTCGTAAAACGAAAGATGCCGTCAATAAAATTTTTATACCTCTCTTGGTTTTTAAGATTCAGGGCATTTTTAAAATGTTGCATTTTGGGGTCTTCCTCATATCTTCGGTATCCTTTAATTTATCGAAAATTTAAAATTATATTCTTATAGGTTTTTCCAGTAAAATACACGAATGCAGATATTTTTTGCTAAATACTACTTTTATGTTATAAACCAAACTTATATTTTTTTATGAATGAAAGACCCTGTAGATTTCTAGAATAAAAAAATTGAATTTTTTTACCGTTTTAAATATCAGTCAAAAAGTGATATTTTAAAATTAAATGAATAATTTTATAATAGGCCAGGAATAGCAATATACAGGGTGTCATTGAAATGGTGTAAAAAAATTCGGGGGGTGATAGTACTCCTAAAAATTTTTAAAAAAGTTCCTATAACTATAGGGTGGAAAATGCATATTAAGGGAGTTAGGGGCACTGAAAGGGTAAATTTAAAAAACGGTTTTTTGAAATTGTAGGCTTAAAAAATGAGATAAAATTTCGAAAAAAAATCCTCTGCCATAAATTTTGACCCAAAATCAAATGGTGATACTGAAAAATAATTTGGAAAATCGGAAAGGGTAGTTTTTGCAAGGGTAGGGAGTTAATTCGTGAATAACTTTTTTTAGGTTATTTTCTTCGCAACGTGGGTTCATTTTTTAAAAACTACATACTTTTTCCTACAAAAAAGGTACTCTTGTTGCACATCGCCCAGAACGATGGTTTTCGAGAAAATTGAAGGCAAAAAGTTTGCTCTGATGGGCTGCTAACTGGTTAAACAACATAAACTTATGAAAGTTATGGGGTTTCAAAAGTAAACAAGTAGTTATTAAATAATTAATTGAAAAATCAAAATTTCACGATTTTTAAAACATCGTATTGCTTTAAAAAAACGAAATAAACCAATTACCAAAATTCCTTATTAAATGCATACTTATTTGATTCATTAGCCTAGTTTACACCGCGAGTACCAAATATTCAATACGCGGACCCAATCCCCTATTCTCCGTATCCATCCAAAGGGTACAAGCTCTTGCTTCGGCAGACTATCCCGCTCGAGTCATCTTCTGTCGTTGGTTATTAAGAAAACAGGTACAAGAACCCCTTTTTTTGGCAAATATTTTATGCACGGATGAAGCTGGGTTTACGAGAAATGGAATTTTCAATTACCATAATACACATCACTGGTCCGATGAGAACCCTCAGGCTGTTGTGGAAAGTCGACACCAAATTCGATTCTCAGTTAATGTTTGGGCGGGAATTCTTGGCGATAGACTTATTGGACCATTTTTTCTACCCCCGAGGTTAATTTGACACCTTTTGAAAAGTCGCTTGTTATTTATAATAATAAACATTTTAGGCTAAATGGTCAAAGTTACCTTAATTTTCTAATACATGATCTACCAGCACTTTTGGAGGAAGTTCCCATAGCACAGAGGCAGATCACGTATTTTATGCATGATGGTGCACCAGCTCATTTTCCGCTAGCGGTGAGGAATCATTTAAACCAAGTTTTTGAGAGGCGTTGGATAGGACGTGGTGGTCCACAAGCTTGGCCAGCAAGATCACCAGATCTTAATCCATTAGATTTCTACTTCTGGGGCCACTTGAAAACTTTGGTTTACTCAGTGCCGATTAATACTGAAGAGCAACTACGTCAACGCATTATCGACAGTTCCAATCAAATTCGTACAACCCCAGGGATATTCCACAGGGTACGCAGATCATGGAGAAGAAGAGCAGATGTCTGCATTGAAATGAATGGTGGTCACTTTGAACATTTACTATGAATGAATTAAGAAATGCATTATTTTAATAAGGAATTTTGGTAATTGGTTTATTTCATTTTTTAAAGCAATAAGATGTTTTAAAAATCATAAAATTTAGATTTTTCAATTAATTATTAATTAACTACGTGTTTACTTTTGAAACCCCATAACTTTCATAGGTTTATGTTGTTTAACCAGTTAGCAACCCATCAGAGCAAACTTTTTGCCTTCAATTTTCTCGAAAACCATCGTTCTGGGCGATGTGCAACAAGAGTACCTTTTTTGTAGGAAAAAGTATGTAGTTTTTAAAAAATGAACCCACGTTGCGAAAAAAATAACCTAAAAAAAGTTATTCACGAATAAACACCCTACCCTTGCAAAAACTACCCTTTCCGATTTTCCAAATTATTTTTCAGTATCACCATTTGATTTTGGGTCAAAATTTATAGCAGAGGATTTTTTTTCGAAATTTTATCTCGTTTTTTAAGCCTACAATTTTAAAAAACCGTTTTTTAAATTTACCCTTTCAGTGCCCCTAACTCCCTTAATATGCATTTTCCGCCCTATAGTTATAGGAACTTTTTTTTAAATTTTTAGGAGTACTATCACCCCCCGAATTTTTTTACACCATTTCAATGACACCCTGTATACCTAGCAAATAGGTATCTTTCATAAAAGCACTTTTTAATTATTTAGGAGTTTTATTTTATAACAGTAAGTTTCTAACAAGAGTTTTCTAGCATAAAGTAACAATATAACAAATACAAAAAATAACTTTATAAAAAAAATAAAAAACAACAGCAACAACAAATCTTTGTAATTCTTTAAATAGCAATAAAAATAATCATTGGTGTTTTACGCAGATTTTGCAAAGCTAAATAAATTGCCTCTCGAAGTTCTGCCATCGTAATATTGTTTTAAATACTAGATTTTTTATATAGGCATATAAAAATATTCTAGAATTGAGTGATCTGCAGGTCGTAAAGGCCATCTAACTGGTCCGATTGTATCTATCCATCCTTTACAAAAGTTATTATAAAGAAACGCCCTTAAGAGCCTAGAGTTGACATGGTGCACCATTTTGCTAAAGGTTAACAGCAAGACCTCTAGTTTAGGATCTACATGCCGTAAGACCTCTATTTGTCTGCCAGACTAAATCATGACACTTCAACTCCAAAGGTACCCATTTTTTCTGTTTATCTAACAAGCACAAACTTATAATAATATTATAGATTTTCGTAGTCATAATAGCTCACTTAGCTTCGGGAATATAATTCTTCAAAATTTTCAATACTCTGTATAAAATATACTAGTGTATCATAATTTACATATGCTGCCATTATTCGAAGAATTTAATTAGTATGAATTAATTAAAAATACCAAAAGAAGGAAAATTAACTGATTCTGGAGAAAAAACCAAAAAACCGATAAGATACACCTTTATTTGATATTAAATTTATTTTTGTTTTTCCTCATAAAAAATAGCTATGGTCTACTATCAAATTATGCATTTATTTTTAGAACATTGTCATTTATTTTCGATTTTATGACAAAAGTGTATACTATTATATATTTTTGAAATGGTAAAAAAAAGACATACTTTATAGTCTATAAATATACAGAGTGTTCTATTTAAAAAAAACATAAATTTGGCTTATAAATTATAAATAATACATATTTAATAAAAATTATTTATACCACTATATTGTACGAAAAAAAATCTATAAGAATATTATTATACTTTTCTAATAAGTTAAAGGATAATAGAGATATGAGGCGTGTACCAAAATGCTAAATAAATGCTATGAAAATTTTGTTAGTTGCATCTAATTTTTACGAAAAAGCATTCTGTCGGAAAACCGCATCCCATTAATGTTAAAAATAACGGAGATACCCCGCAAAAGTACCCAAAATGGGACATTCTGTGCACTTAGGACTGTCTATTTCAAATATTTTTAACATACTTATAAGTACGACTCTGCCAACTAAATAAAATAAATAATTGAAATAATTTCTTTCATAACCTCGTTTCAATAATTAATTTTCTACTTGAATTCGGGCAATGAGAAAGAGGTTTCACTTGACAGAAATGCGACAGTTGAGTGACAAATGCGAAAACCAAAAAGCGAAAAAATCGCCAGAGATGCCCTAACGTTCATAAGGGACAAATTGAGGAAAATTGTAGGGCATTGAATGGAGCACATGGTAATTAAGGGGCATCTTAATGGAATTCGTTTATTGTGGGTTAAACTGATGAATAAGTCTATTACGGGCTGATGTACACTTGAGAGTAAAAGCTGGAGAAGCTTTAGAAAAACTTTTTTTTTTCTGCTAACTCTTTTCCCTTGCCAATTAGTAAATCCTCAATTTAACTAGATAAAAATTTAACATACACATCTCCATGCGTACTTTTAAAATATTTTTAGCTAAATCTCTAGTAGTTCATCTCTTTTTCCTCCTTATGATGTTTTATATCTTTTCTCGATTTTCCTCCAGTAATTTTTCTCATTATTAGTTTAGTTACTATTATTTAATTTTACTTTACTGTCCAGATTGGCATCGTCCTCTTCAAATAAGACTATTATCACATACCTGATTACAGGAGTCTATATAGCGCAGTAATTCCACTTATATTAAAATTAAAATTCTTATAGTTCTGGACCTCTTTAAATTACTTAGTGGTAATGCTTATTTTTATTAGCTGTTGGTAGATTTCAAGGAGTTCTTCTCTTCTTCTTTTCTAATAATTCAATTCAGCTTTCAATGTTTTTCCTTTCATATAAATCTGTTTCTTTTTAAGACATATTTGCCTTATTTCAAATTAAAATTATTTAATAATCTCTTTTTTTTAGCGCCTTGGTAGTATTAGAGGCGAGGACCTCACCTATATTCTCGGCCAACCTCTAGTGGGAGGATTTCCTTACTTTCCCCAAAACTACTCCAGACAAGACATGGGAGTATCAGAAGCCTTATTAAATTTCGTCAGTAATTTTGTCAAAACTGGAGATCCGAACATACCGGGACTTCATAAGGAAGTACCTGATTATGGTACGCCAAAGGAAAAAACCAGATATAGAGGACTCACTTGGGACCCTTATGAGATTGGTACGCAGTTCTACCTTAGCATAAGTAAGTACCTACATAATTCCTTATTATGTTTAAACCTGATTTATATTTATTTACTTAAATTTATTATTAAACCCAGTAAAGGGATTAAAAGCAACTTTTTTTATGTTTAATACGGTTTTAATCCACTTGGGTGCATAAATCGCATGTTGTGAACTTCCGCAAGCTTTCAAAACCGGTAAAACCGAAAGTTTTAAGCTGCCCTGTCAGATCAAATTTTCTTTTTAGACTTTATTCGTATGGAAACGGTGCAAATTAATTTGTAACCGCTTTGGAGTGGTTAAACTTGTTTGCGATTTACTTGTTGACGACATGAAAGGTATATTGGGATGTACGTTAATAGAATTATGTTTTTCACATACATATACAGGTGAGTATTTATTTGGTTTAGTTGTCAAAATATTTAAGCTTTTTTTATAATTAATACAAGTAAATTTAATTCAACCTCCAGATGCAAGTAATTTATGATATTTTTATTTTTAAATCAATCGAATAATTTTAAATTTTGTTAATTTATCATAAAAATAATTCATTTGTTAGGCCTTGGTAGAAATTTTTGATTATCGGTAAGTATTTTATAATTGAAAAAAATATATTGGTCCATTTTTAATTAGTAATAAGAATATAAAAACATCGTCAAATTAATTCAAGAAATATATATTTTTTTCTAAAATTGTTTACAAATGATATAAAAATTGTATTTAAAATACGCGAAGAAAATAAAAAAATATTAAGTTAAATATTAACGTATTCTTATTAATAAATTAATTTGTTGTTTATAAAGCAACAAAAAAAATTCAGATATTGGTTAAAGTCAAAAAAAAAATTAAATTATCCCCAATAAGGGATCACAGAACTTAAATTTTAATTTTTTCTGTAATCCTATATATAAGAAATTAAATCAGATTTTTTTGCGGTTTTAATAAGCAATAAACGAACGCAAAAATGACAAATAATTTAGGATGTATTCAAAATATTTGAATCATAAAGCGAAAGTTAAAATTAAACAATATAAGTTGTTACTTTTTTTAAAATTAGTAAAATATAATATTTTTTATATAATTATTAAGTATGGTAATATTCATTATTTTAAAATATAAAACAATAAAAATACTATCGAAATTTTAAACAATTTTCATAAAGAAATTACATTTTTAAATTTTAATCCTATCTGAAATGCCAAAATGTAGGTATGTTTTATGTAAAAAATTGCAAAAAATAAATAAATTGAAATTTTTTGTATTAAGAGAGAAAATTGAGAAAAAAAGAAAATAAGAAATTGTATGAGCCTATTTTATGTAACTGGAGAAATTAAAATTACATTTTTTTGAACAGAATTAAAACACGACTTTTTCATAAATAGAATCCTAAATAAACGAAATTAATCAACTTAAACTACAAATTACGAGCAATATAGTATAAAAACTATGAAAAAACTTAACGTATTTATATTTGCAAAATAATATCCCCATACAGGTCTTAAGTTGCCTAGGTGTATTATATTAGTTTCTCAATATGTTTATATTCAAATGTTATCAATATTTTGTATGAAAATTTGTAACCTATATGTAATATATTAATGTTAAATAAATTTCTTTTTAGTAAATTATTCATTCATTTAATTAATAAATTTTGTTAAAGGACCAAATTTTTTCATGTTTGTTTTTCCTTTCTATAAAAATATTATATTATTATTATACCTATATTTTATTATAGGTATAATAATAAAATATATTATGATGTAAATTTGAAAATCACCAAATTTGTTATTAATTAATTTCTCACTAATTTTTGATATAACTACAGTTGCAACATCCGAAATAAAATAATTATCATCCCCAACATACATTGTTTAAATGACAAATTATTATAAGCACGTCGTAATTTCATCCAATTAACTTCGTTTATAAACAACAACTATGTACATAGTTCGTTGTACCGGCAACGGTTCAAATATGGTCTATTAATATTCCACGTCTGCATTTAAATGTTTATTGATGCCGGCAATAAAATTATTTTCTGGTTAATCCGGAATAATCTGCATTATTAATTAAAATCCTCCTCGCGTAAACATTGATTTAATTTACGATGATCGGAACATTGCGTTAGTTTAAAACTCCATTTTAAGCATTTTTTTTTTTTAATTTTAACTACAAATATTTACATTCGTCGCTATGTTCTCCCTCTGGAGCCTATCTTAGCATTAATATGGCAATAAAAAAATAATTAAAATTAATGACAAAGCGAAACGGGTGGCTTAAAATACATAATAACGCCATAATATTTGGAATTTAAGCCGTTAGTCACGAACGCATTTTTTATTACCTCGAATGTAAAAATTACGGGGGTCGTTTTGCCCTTAAAATCCCTTTTAATAAATACAGAGTAATCAAGCGGGGCTAAGCGGCCGAATTATCCCCGAAACAGACAAATGAGGGACACATTTTGAAAAAGCCGATTTTAAATGTTGCGTGCGAAAGCATAATTCCCGGCTGAAATTTTTCATTTATTTCCGCCGGCCGAGATTTACTGCTTGTTCTCGTTTTGTAATTACTTTTAATTTCCGCGGAAAAGGGCCTCGACGCTGATGGTATTTATACGGAAAAGGGGTTTTAATATGGGGTAAATATGTGCCACTGTATTTTTATATCATGCTATAAAAGTTTATTTTTGTAACCGGTTTATTTATTTAGTTTTTTTTACAACTCTAAATAGTACAGTCAATTTGGTTCACAGAAATCATCTTTGAAATAATAATTCTCACAACTCGGACATTGTGTGCAATATTTGATTCGGATATTCCTTCTTTTGCACATCATACGTGTCATTAAGTTCTGTCTTAATTATCTTATATGGTCCCATAAATATTGGTTTTATCTTGGTGCCTAGCCCTACTTGATTCTTCTGGATAGCAAGTAGGTCAGTAATCTAATATTTTGTTGCTTTCTGTCTTATTAAATTATACGTATTTTTATTTTCTTTTTGTACTTTTTTATTGTTTAGGTTCGCTTCCCTTCTAAATTAACTTGTTCTTCGAACTGGGTTTTTACTTCTTGTTCTAGTAGCTCTATAATTTTGTGTTCTGTTTTATTCCTTATTTTAAGACCTATCAGTAACTCATAAGGATATAAATGATGCTCCTTTAGTAGGTCGAATGTATAGCTCTTTGTACCTCATCTAAATGTTGATACCATTTTCCAGCATCATCTATTGAAACTCTTGATAGAACTGAAATTGTAATTGAATTAATCCTTTCAATTTGAGTGTTGGCTGTTGATAAGCCAATGTACTGATGATAAATGTCGTTTTGTTCGCAGTCATTGGAACTATGGGCAGTTTGTTTGATCTGAAGCAATGATGCCAAATGCTTATGTAGAAATGGCAAAAAACCTTTGCCCTTCTTTAAAATCATAAAAATTTGTTACTTATTTTGACAAGCAGAAAACAATACTATTGTTCCTCTTTAATAAAAAATGATAAGATACTCTATAAAGAGGTCAATAAGCCAAGTTAAATAAATGCAGATAACGTATATTAAAGAAAAAGGCAACAACGTCGCAACGCCGCGCCGCTTGATCGCATTGCTGATTCTACCGACACACGGAATCTTTACCAGTGACGGAGTCAAAAAATATTTACATGGTAAATATTTATTAATAATAGATTAGGTTTTAAATTATTAATAATATTATTGTTTATGAAATCTTTATACGTTTTTTTAATGTACTTCGTTAGAGTAAAGGTATCTATCTAACAAAAATAATTTTTATGGATAATAAATATTTAATAATTATTATAGATGTCCTCATAGGTTTTTATTTTTTTACGTTTATGACGACAGTATCATGATGTTATACCAGTATCGGTATATATTTGTGAAAAGATTGGCTTAAATCGTCTTATTTCTATGCTGCAGCATAAACGGCACACGTTTCTACCATCATAGCAGTTCACAAAAACACTCAAATGCGTCCTTTTTTCTTTTTCAAACAAAAACTAAAGAAAAAACACAGAATTTGACAAATGCCAAAAGTAAACACAAGGCCGTTTGACAAAATGACATTTCACAAGATGACATCAGTTTTTGCTTGCGCTGTTGCCCTTCCAAATTTTTTAGGAGCGGTTTTAAAAATAAGAATGTTATTTTTTTTTTGCTTTATTGATGTTATTTTTGCGCTTAAAATACAATTTTTTCTTTAAAATTCTCACTTTGCAATAACTTCTTTAGTCGATATTAATTTAGTAGGATATAACCATACTTACTTCCTCAATGAGTCAATAATAGCAAGAATGTGATGGTAATTTTTATGGGTACTCTCTAACGGTTCCAAATGGTATATATGCAGGGTTTGTAATAGCTAACTCTGTTTACGCAGAGGCTATAAGAACCTTTCCTGTTTTCCCCTTTTTTTATTTGACAAAATACGCGGCACGCATAAACTCATTATCCTCTTTATCTTATGTTTTAAAGCAAAAATGTAATACTCTTTTGTGATTGCATCTTTTATTTTCTTAACTAAGAAATGGCCTTCTTCATGCGCTTTCCTTAACTTATCCAAAGATATAACTAAAAAATCCTCGACATTAATCATCTTATATACAACGTCGTCTCTTAATACATAATTTTAAAAAACCTTGTTATCTTTAATTAACTCTTAGCTTTTATTTAAGTGTATTCTTTTAATTTTATTACTCTTTTAGTCTTATTATTTAGGCTATCCCTAGCAATCGTCATGATTGGGTCTACTAAATGCATCTACATGACGCATGGCAGATCCAGGTCTATGGAATCAGTGGTGACACATTGTGCATGCTATCCATCCTTCCGTTGACGAAGAGTAAAAATCTCCACAGCAGAGGCACTCCGCATCACTAACTTCACTGTCACTTGAGTCATTATTTTTCTGAATAGTGGAGGCTTTAGTAATTTTTTCTTTTTTGGTGATGATGCAAAGTTTTCCCTTTAGAATTTTTATTCTTTTTTTGCTCAGCTTCCTCTAGCTCGTTTTTGTGAGGCAAAGACGATAAAATAGCAGTCTTTCCTCTTTTACGAGAAACTCTTTTCTCAGTTTGTTTTATTTTAGGGATTGGAATTAATTATATCCTCAGGACTAACAATCTTAAAGCTTACCTCTGAATCTTTTGATGTACCTGGTTTGGAAATATCAATTGGTTCAGGAGTTTTTTCTTTAACTAAATTAATTTCCAATAGTTGTTCATTCATAGTTTGACTATTATTATTTTTAGATGGTAAGTTTTTATTTTGTTCAATATTTGTTGTTTCGGAAGGCAAAAAGTCTGCATCAGTGCAAACATCCTTATTAACTGGCCAAACTCCAGTTTTTAAAAATTCATTCATGACAGTAAGCGGTGTAGCTGCTCTGAGGTAAGTTAACAAAATAATTTAGTTATTTGTTGTAAGGTAACTACACGACCAGGATTAGCTCTAAGCCATTTGCGTACTTCTTCGGCGTAATAGGTTTCATTATAGCTACATCTAGGGCTTGTAGCTGATGGGTGCAATGGGGAGGGTAGCAGATCAAAATAACTCCATGTTCCCTGGCGTAATTAATAACTTCCAGGTTTTTTATGTGGGATGAATGTCCATCCAAAAGAAGCAGAATTTGTCAGTCTTTTGAGGGCTTGGCAAATTCAACGAATTTTTTGAACCAAATAAAGAATAAATTTTTATCCATCCACCCACTATCATTTAGCTCTACCCAACCGCCAGCTACTTTATTAAACCCCATTGCTGGAGCTCCAGATGCTGCTTCTGGTGTTCTGATTGAAAGTTCTGGATGTCGACGCAAAAAACTCTGCATCCAATCCTTCCCAGCTATGGCAAGTTCTTTATTAAACGGATGATCAAGTTCATTCGGCTCAGTTAATTGAAATGCTAAACGCCTGCATTCAGCCATCGTTAATCCAAACAATATTTTTTCCATGTGCATTAAATAACTTGCAAGGTCTTGTTCCTGTTCAGGAGTGAATATTGCCTTAAATCTATTACCTTAAAGTAACAACATACCCGGGATTTTCCCTAGCTTTTTTAACGTGGCGCTCTAATGTAGATTGAGGCACATTAACACTGGTAGATGCTCTGTAGTACCCCATTTTGCCATTTAATACTGCTATTACAGCATTCTGCATACTGTCCGTGGACCATTCGTGTCGGTCAGAATGGCGGTTGTACTTAAACATTATCTAAAACTAATAATTATTATTATTGTTTTATATTGGGTGGCTACCCCGTTTTGCCCAAATGCACATTTTGAGGTTAGGTATATTTTTTTTCCCTGTTCGATTAAAAAATTACTAAACATTTTTACACAGAAATGTGCCTAAATATGTATACTTTTCCATAAATAATAACAATTAAATATAAATCACAATTTATGGTTCACGTACCTTTTATTAAATTATTGACGAAAATATACCTGCACCTCTAAAACAAACACCACTCATGGCCATGGTCTTAAACTAAGCTGTACGAACCTTTGGATAGATGGAGCTGGCTGTACTCAAAATAATCACGGCACCCCGTTTTGCCCGCCTACCCCATCTTGCCCGCCTTTCCCCTATCCATCTATGGAAGCATCGGTATAAAACTCCATTTCTGCTCCTTGTGTATCAATTTGTAGAACCGGATTTTCAGATAGAGTCAATTTTACTTGTCTAAATAAGTTTTCTTGCACTTCTTCAGATTTAAGTGAGTTCATCTTTTATAAAAGATCGCTTAAGAGTCTTGAAATTTTCGAGTAAAATGGATTAAAGTTTCAGAAATAACTCGTAAGTTCTAAAAAACTTTGAAGTTGTTTTAAATTTTTAGCTCAGAAATTTTGTACAGCTTTCGTTTTATATTAAGATGGAAAAAATTGTCCGTTTTCAATTCGATGTCAGACAAACTCAACACTTTGCTTAAGAAAGTGAAATTTTTTCCAATTTATCTCCAAGTTATTAGCTATATGCAAAACTAATTTTAATCTAGTTAAACCTTCATCTTGGTTAGCTACTGGTAGAATAAGATCATCCATATATCGTAACATGACTCTTTATTTGACAAGTCTTTAAAAATCATATTAATAAAACGTTGAAAAACACCTGGCGAGTTACATGAACCTAATAGTACCTTTAGAAATTGAAACTGACATTGATGGGTCACATGTGACGTATATTTGTGACTGTCTTCTTCAACTAATATGCGGAAAAATCAGTTTTTTAGGTCTAACGTACTAAATATTTTAGCATTTTGAGGTTTATCTAAATGATCATCATAAAATTTTTGATAATCTATGCATACTCTAGAAGAAACATCTTTTTTTCTAACTACTACAACTGAACTTGCATAGTTAGAACTGCAGGCTTCCCCTCTGCCTTCTTCTATTCATTGTTGCACTTGTTTATCAACAATTTGCCTTTCAAAAAATGAATAATAATATATCTTTAAACATAATATCTGTAACTTCCTTTTTAATATTTTTATCTATTAATCTAATATCTAACTCATCTTCATCAATATGTATGACGAATTTCTTGTTCTTCTCTCATAATTTTCATAGTTGCTTTTGTTATTTGCATGCCATCTTAAGTAATGTCCATGTCAACGTTCTCAAAAAATACTAGTCCAAGTATGCAATTATTCTCTTTCATATTTTTATCAGAAAAAACATAAAATCGATAAGTAAATAGTTACATTTAAAGCACTATAAAACTAATAATAAATAAGAACACAATTAAAACATCTCAAATATTGCCTATTTTTTTAATGTCCTTGCCCGATTTCAATGCAGTTTTATTTGATATAAATGATCTCGATGGTTTTTGATCTCTATTAATTTCTATATGCCTTGAAACAGTTTTTGCTTTTATCAGATTGTAGACACTCAACTTTTCTATGAGTGATCTATAGTTTTTGATCCATAGAGTATTGATTTATTACTTAATTAATTAAATATTCCATCAATAATGAATTTGGTTTTTTATATTTTCTCGACTACCAAGCTCTTAGGTAAAGAAAATATTCTTGCACACTCTCATTCTTTTCCTCTTTTCTTTCAGCCATAATCATATGCAACTGAGTACTTTTTAAGTTGTTTTTATGTTTTAATACCTTTTTCACCTTGCATAAATAATTTGGCCAAACAGAAACTTTTTGCAAAAGTAACTGTTTGCAGATCACCTAACCAAATATATCAGCCATATCCTCTAAGTCTACAGTCCATGTTTCTACTGGGTAGATTCATAACCATGATGGTTATGACCATCAAATTTACGAATGGAATCTTTAGCATCTCTAAAATGCATCGCAAACATAACGTTTAATGTTTTTGTTGCTGGGGACACTTTTGCTTAAGATTTTTCATTATCATTACTTAACTCTACGTTATCATCTTTTCCTGAGTTGTCCGTTTTGAGTCTTTTTTCCCCTGTATTAAAGGTTAATCAATTAAACAGTAAGAAATATCTTTTACTGAATTATTTTTTTCACCCTTATAGTCTAAATACAAAAAAAATAACAATACAATTAATGTTATTTTGCGTACAACTGTCACTTTTAAATTTTATCTTTATTTTATCTGTCTTGTCATTGTTATTACTTAACTCTACGTTATCATCTTTTTCTGAGTTGTCCGTTTTGAGTCTTTTTTCCTCTGTATTAAAGTTAAATCAATTAAACAGTAATAAACATCTTTTATTGAATTATCTTTTTCACCCTTATAGTCTAAATACAAAAAAATAACACTACAATTATTGTTATTTTGCGTACAACTGTCATTAATAAATTTTATCTTTATTTAATCTGTCTCTGTGTTCTTCTAAATTATGCTCAAAAATAAATCCGGTTAATTCTTAGAGCCTCTCACATCGAAATCGATCACTTTCAACACCAAAAATGAATTAATGAAGTTTTTGAATTAGCAAATTTAATATTTTCATTAATACCAGATACACGGTGACCATGGTAACTTTGGCAAAAATTGTAGGGTAGGTAGAGGCTCTATAGGCAAGTATTTTGAGCATAGGAACCCACGTCCAGAAAAGCCCCCATTCGGAGATGGGGCTGTTTTAAAATTGGGCCCTTCGCGGCAGGTGGGTAGACAACCCAACGTACACGAAAAGTTTTTTTTACATTTTTTTTGTCAATGACAACGATAAATTTTTTACGGAATCTTCAACCTGACTGACAGGAAAAAAAATCTGTTTCTTGCACGTTTGTATGAGAAAAAGTAGACGATGAACCGACTAACTTTCCGCGAGCTTGCTGATGTGCATCTAGTTTATGGCGCTACAGGCAGCAATGCATTGGCGGCTCAGCGCTTGTACGGTCAGCGATTTCCACAGCGTGACCAGGTACACAGCAGCGTATTTGTAAATGTCGACCGCACACTACGGCAAACGGGATCATTTCAAGTAAGTCTTGTTCTTTAAAAGTATTTTTTTATTGCCAAAGTATAAATTTATTGTAAGTCGTTTATACGGGACTGTTAACTAGGTACAGCAGGAGCGAGGACGACTGCGTCTAGCACGTGATGGACTTGAAGATGCTGTAATGGCACGTATTGCCGACAATCCTCAAAAGAGCATTCGTCAGGTCGCTTCCGAAGTGGGTTGCAGCCACGGGACGGTATGGAATATCTTTCACGACAACAATTTACACCCATTTAAATTGAAGGAAGTTCAACATCTCTTTCCTGACGATCCCCCTCGGCGCCTTCACTACTGCCAGTGGTTAAACCAACGCATTGGGAAAAATCCTGATTTCCTGCGGTATGTTTGTTCCACCGAGGAAAAGGGCTTTTCTACAGAAGGTATGTTCAACGCCCACAACAACCACTTCTGGTCGGAAGAGAACCCGCATGCCATGCATATCCGAGGATATTAATAGAAGTTTTTTGTTAATGTTTGGGCTGGCATTGTCGGCGACCACTTGCTTAGTCCATACGTTCTACCCGCCCGCTTGAATGCAGAAAATTATTTGATATTTCTCCAAGGCCAGTTACAGGAATATTTTGAAGATTTGTCCCTACAGATTATTAATAACATGTGGTGGTAGCAAGATGGTTGTCCTGCGCACTGGCCAAGGCCGATCCGGGACTATTTAGATGAAATTTTCCCCAATCGTTGGATAGGACGTGGGGGTACCATAGCATGGCCACCGAGGTCTCCTGATCTTACGCCACCAGATTTCTTTCTGTGGGGCACCATGGAACAAATGGTGTATCAAACACCACTGGATTCGGAAGAGGACTTAATTGCGCGAATCGTAATGGCCGCAGAGTTCATTTAAGAGCAGCAGAGTGTTTTCGCTCGAATGCGAACTTCATGGCACCAACGGATCGATAAATGCATCCAGGAGAACGGGCCGCACTTCGAGCATCTGTTGTAGTGCCCCTGTCCATCACTTTGTTTTTGTTTTATTTTCTTCATTTTATTTTAATCCTGTTAATTTACGACTACTTTTACTTTAATAATTTTAGTTTTATGAGTTATTTCCGGTATTTTTTGTGGAGAGCTTTAATGCAATTATTACATCTTTTTGTTTTTAAACTAAAGCGTTTATTTTGTGGCTCGTGTACGATATGTTGCCAGGATTGCCTTATTGCTTACCCATCTGGCGCAAAAATTCACAACATTTGATCCGACTAGTGCGGTCTGTGCGGATATAAATCGTGATTACTTCCTTAACCGCCAAATAGGCGAAAAAAGTCAACCTGACATTTGACAAACGATACATGATATTCAGAAAAAGTAAAAAAAAACTTTTCGTCTACGTTGGGTTGCCTATCCACCTGCCGCAAAGGGTCCAATTTTAAAACAGCCCCATCTCCGAATGGAAACTTTTCCGGACATGGGTTCCTATGCTCAAAATACCTGCCTATGGCGTCCCTACCTACCCTACAATTTTTGCCAAAGTTACCGTGGTCACCCTGTATATAGACAAAATCACTCAAGTTGGTTGCGCTTTGGTTATAAGGAAGGAAGTAATTTATGTATTTTTTATGAGTTAAAACAGAAATCGAAAAAAAATTTTTTTTTCATAATTCAAATATGTAATAATAAAAGCACCGTAATTATCAACCAGTTATGCTTGATGCCATATGTTAGTTATAGCAAAAATATCATTATAACTAACATGTTATGACGTTACGCTTCGTATAGAATTTTACGAAGTAAAACTTTAACGTAATATAACTTAACGTTTACTAAACAATTTATGAAAACAATATTTTTCACTTGTTTTTTTAGCGTTACATAAAGTCTTGAAATTTTTTTCACGTGTACAATACTCACTTAGAATTTGGTGCACTCCTTTTGCCTCACTTTGTATATTTGACTAGTATTCTTGTGAGATTTGGCCATAAGATACTTTATAATTTCTAAGAAGGTGAATTTAAAAAAAAATTAATTAGCTCTAATGAAATGCATTTTATTACAATCATAATGATATTGTATTTTTTAACCTAATTTGCCTTGTCGTAATGCTAATTCTTGACTTATTGCTTAATTATATTCAAATTACATTATAAAACTTACCTTAAACTCATGTAATGTATTAGATTCAAATAGTCTCGTTTTATTTCTATTGCATTTAATTTATTTTAATTAATTAACTAAATACCAAAAAAATTTTTTTTTACAGTATGAGCATTATTGCCTACAAAAAACATTTAATTACTTTCATTACTATGATTTATAACAACTATGTGAAAGATATATTATTTTACCTAAAAAATTGGAAAATATTAATTTTTTCCTATATTTTTTTAAAACTCTATAGTATTTCATTCCTCTGCTAGTACGTAAATTATCTCGTTCTTACAATATTTGCATTATTACAAAAAAAATATTAGTGTGTTATTTATAAATTTAATTATTATACTTGAAAATCAGGGAAGTATCTTATTTTAATTTTTCATCAATTTTACCATATCTCATATGTTAATAAACATATAAGAGTTAATTGTAGCAAATCTGCTCTTTATATTTATCCAATATTTAACATTTATTCAATAATTTGATATTTATGATTCTTTTACATTTCGGTAGTTTTTCTTAGTATTTGAATTATTAACTTATTAAATAGATATTTTTTTATTTTGTCATAGATTGCAACCTAGTTGCTATAAACTTACTTTCGTTGGTTGTAAAATTTAGGAGATATAATTAAAATTATGCTACTTTTGTATATGAGTTATTTTACGCAAAATAAGAAATATTTGTAAAAAACGCTATTTTTTACCTGTATGTTAACAATAACTATATAGCAACAATATAACAATAACTTATAGGCATCTAAAATTTGACCGATTTATTTCAGCATTATTTAGAAGCAAATTTTGGTCAAAAGTATTATTTAGTCAGTCGTATTGAGTCTGAAAATAAGAAAAATTGCTTTATATTAAATTAGAAAAAAATTAAATGGTTTAATTTGTTTAAAAACCTACAATCCTATATAAAATGTTTATAAAACTCGTAAAACTTTCTTACTAATATGTAATTAAAATAAGTTGTTTAAAGATGTAACTTTCACCGATTTTTTCATATTTGTATATTTCGGTTTTGCTTATCCAAACAACTTTTTTCTCTTATAATAGCTTAATAAGTAACCCATTACAGTTTGGCAATGTACTGAAACAACACCCTGTTAAGCTAGTTAAATTAACAGACATTCTAGTTTTTAAGTGAGGAAACAAAACTCAAGAACTAGAAGTGTAGTTAGAAACAGTAAATATGAAAGCTCTTTTCAAAATAGCAAAATATTAGTTACAAATAGCCTATATTAAAATTTATTTTATAAACATTAGATGTATAGCGTTTTTATATTATATAGCTTTGAGGCAATTTAATAGTTGACAGGTGCATTCATAGAAAGCAACTATCTCTGTCTCGCACTAATTACTCGAAAAGTTCTGGGAAATTTGTTGTTGGCGAGCAAGACAGGCATGAAAATTGGCCTAAGGGCTTAAAGACGCCGATTGCAATTTCCTTTCAAAAGCCTCCCAAGTTCGCCTAAAGTTCTGAATTATTAACTACGACGCTAACTTTTACAAATACCTTAATAGTTCTGATCGAGAGTTCCCACCTGCCTCGCGCCCAATTAACGCTCCCGCCAAGACTTTAAATTATTGTTTTTCTTCCCTTGTATTTAAGCCAATAACTTTTCGCCAACTTAAGCTTTTTATCATTATAGTTTTTCCGTTAGGGTTTGAAAGTCAGCTTAATCGCTTACCGAAACGACGGAGAATTAGATGTTTTATATTTAAACGATGAACTATTTCCTAATAAGCTGTAAATTTCAGGAAAGTTCTAATTTTCAAGTTTAGTTTGGAAACTAATTGTGATGTCATTAATTAAAGTTACACTCCGCACCTTACGTCAAGTAGTTCAATAATTTCATAAAATTTAAATGTATTAAATAACTTTTTGTTTTCTTTTAACGAATTATTCTTGTATGAGTTAATTAAACATGCTTATACATTTTTTTTTTAAATATATATATAATTAGCTTTTAACAATTCAAATTCCGACTCTGTTTCCCTTACTAGATGACGTTCATTAAATTAATAGACTTGCTTACATTAAGCAAGAACAACAAACTTTAAAGGATCATAAATATGTCAAGGAAAAGGCCAACTGAAATTGGAAAACTTTTAATTAGGTTTCAGTATTTGTCTTGGCCCTGGCTTTTTAACTTTCTTTTTGTTAACCCTAGCAAAAATTATGTTCTAGGTGTTTGTGCCGAGCTTAATAACACTCTTTGTCAGGTAAATAGAATTTTAAAATAGCAAACATTCAGGGCATATTGATCTGTTTTTTAACTTAAAATAATATTGGAAAAGAATTTAACTGTTGCTGAGTTTGTTACTTTATTTGGATCTGGATGAATTTTTAGGGTCTTTTTAAATGTAAATTCTTATCCTAAATTGTGAAAAAGTTGGCTTTACTCTATAAAGTAATGCATTATAAATTTATTTTAAGGCGCTTTTAAATATTTAAATAGTTTCAGTCTCTAATGAAATTTCTTTACTATAGATAGTATATGGAAGAGTCTTAGTATTTAATAGTAGCAAATATTCAAATACAAATGAATTTTTAAGTAATATATAAAATAGTTTATAAAAAGAAACTGTTTTTAAATATTTTAAGAATTAAATCTTTTTATATATTCAATTAATATATATATTTTTTTAAACTATTAAATAAATAACTTTCGTGAAATTTAAAGTTCCCTATAATAAACAAGATTTTTATGTCAGATATTTTTAACATGAATGTATTATTTAATTTCAAGTTTAATATAAAGTGTTTAAAGCCCATTAAAGTTATGCTTTAAAACTGTATATTCGAAAGTTCCTTTTGTTCCTTGGCTTTAATTGTTAAATAATTCTTATCTTAACTCGATCTGGATACATTTTAAGGATAGATTTAAGTGTGAGGAAAAGCTGATAGTATTTTATACAATTACGCATAGTAATTTATTAATTTCGGTGAATTTCTATGAAGTAATATGCTTTTGATTTTCGATAATAATTCTTACCTAGTAGTTACAAGATAAGGTAATAGAATCAGACCAATAATCAGCATTTTTATTGCGTTTGAAAATAGAAAATTAATATTTTTATTAATTAGTTAATATGCAAAATAATAAAATATGATTTTTTATATTGTTATTATAGATGTATTTAGGACAGTTTTAATGGCTAAATAATTTTCATCCTAGCTAGATCTAGATACATGTTTAGGATGAATTTAAATGTAAATTCTTGATTAATATAAGGAGCAGATCATAGTTTATACAGTTTATTTATTTCAGAGAGTTTTTAGCGATGGAGAATGTAATTAACATAAGTCTGTTTTACTTGGTTTGTTTCAAATATTTCGAACTAACTTCGAGAGTACTTAATAAATATAAATATATTTAGGATGGGTTGCCCAGGTTTGAAGAACATTGACTTTCAAATAACTAAGAACATATTTTTTTATATATTTAGTATATTTGTTATACAGTGCATCCCAAAAGTTATGTCTAAATTCATTTAAAATTCAGGAGTGTGTTCGGAAAAAAAACGCTCCGATCCGTCGATTTTTATTTGTGCATTTTTGTACGTGAAGTTTGTATATGCAGGGTTGCTCAAAAATAAATTACAACCATTAACTTAATTCTTTCAAATGAAAGCACCTTTTTTTATTTCATTTTTGAATTTCGCGTGATATTCTACGTCTCCCTCAATCTGGATTTAATTATGAAAAATAACTGGTTAAAAAAAAAAGAGTTAAAATAAATTTAATATTTTTTTATTTATTTTATTTAAAAAAACTTTTAAATATCCTAATAAAATCGTAATTAAATTCAAAATATAATTTCTTGTTGTCTATTCTATAACATATCTTTTGCTTTCCAACTCTTCAAATATCCAATAATAAAAACTAAAAAGAAATATTCAGAACAAGTTCAATTAAAAGGTAAGATTCATTGTTAATAAAATCGGTAAATTTTTAAGAAGGTTCCTTGATGAATAGCTGTTTTATAACTCATTTATATTTAGTTTAAGCTGCTAGGACATTTTTTTCAAAATAATAAAAGTTTTATTCAATTAAATCCAAATGCAGTAAATCCCCAATCCTAAATAAGGAAAAAATTGGTCATACCTTACGTTATAAATTTATTTCAGAGAGTTCTAAAATTTTGTTAGGTGCAATTTTCAAATTTTATTGAGTAAGTTCTATCTATCGGTAAATATTATGCAAAACGGTTTATAAAAAGGTGTTTTTTTAAAAGTGTGTATGAAAAACATATATACACTTAAAATATTTTAAGAACATACAACTAACTTATTATCTTAATTTATTAACCAACCATTTAACTTTAACTAAATTTAGCTTTTGGGTTAAAGGTTGAAATTTAAATACATTTATTTTTTATTAGACATTTTATCCTTGACACTTTTTTTCTATTTTATTTAAAATTTAACGCTTTATGTTAAATTGCCAGTAAAGTTATGCTTTTTATGCAATTTATAAAAAGATCAGAAAATCTAATTTGAAATTTTTATTAGAGAGCGAAATTAAAAATGTTATTTTCTTTGTCAAAGTCACGACACATCAAGTTTTTGTCTTAATGCCTATCACCAACTTTGTTTTCTACGTTTAAACTGTTGCTTAAATTTGTTAATCTAAAAAATAAAAAATAACAATGTTTGGGATACCCTTTCTTTGATTTATATATTGCTATTAGCACAAGTCTGTCTTGCCCAATTTACTTAAAATCAGAGTGTTTTATTATATATATAAAAATAAAAATATAATTAATATAAAAAAAAAACATTTGAATATATTTGTTATATTCGTTACGTACATAAGCTAAACTAAATATTTTCAATTTATTTTATATAAAAGACACTTTTAGATATCTTATCAGAATCGTAATACAATTTAAAATATTATTTTTCCATTGTCTATTCTATACCCTTTTCTTTTGCCAGTGCTTTCTAACTTTTAAAATACCCATCAATGTAAGCCGAAAACAAATATTTATGCAAGAAATTCAATTTACCAAGAAAAAATATGGTAAATTTGTTCTTCCATCAATTGCGTTCTTTGTGTTTTAATTTTATTGACTTAAATGGAAATTTTGTTTTGTTCCATTTGTGAAAATATGTTTTCAATGTAATTTGTTTTTAAACAGAGATACTTTTTTGCATGAATAAAAGAAAGGTAAGACCAATGAAGATTATCAGGTATTGACCGATGTATTTCATGAAAGAACTTTTACATTTTCGCTTTGGATGTTTAGAAAGGAAGAAGGCTTTAAAAATAATTCAGCAACACCATATTACTGTCCATTGTATTTACTGCCTGTATTTTCTAGCTTCTTAAGTTGCTAAACATCAAACATTTTGCTTAAAGACTCTCTATCGTCATCGCTGTATAGAACTTTGGTTTAACATAAATATTCAGTCTCCTGAGGATATTTTTACCTAATTAACTATTGTATTGTAGTGTAATAGTATTGAGTGAAATTAACTATTGTATTGATTTAAAGGCTATTGGTACTAATATTTGTTAGTAAATTCGTACGGTACTACTAACTTATAATTATCAAAATCAAACAAAATCATTTTAATTTATTTCTTACTATAGATACTTAAATCATGGTAAAAATCCCATTTATTTTTTTATTTCTTTTCCAAATATCGTATTGTATATTTACCAAAAAAAAACAGAAAATTACTTTTCTAAGCAATATTAAGCACATCGTATCGAAGTTATAGTTCATGGTCATAGGTAGTTTGTGAAATTACCTAAATTTCTGGTTGTTGTAAGATCTTTTCTGTAGGAACAGCTTATTTTCGCCTCCGCGAACATTAGTTAATGCTGACCAAAGGCAAATAGCACTCATTTGTTAAGATATCAATTCTCCTTCACATTCCGCTTAGACCGCTGTAAACATAAATTGCTTAAACTTTAGCCCTTTCCACAAATTGTTATGAAGTCGTATACAATTCTTAAGAAATATATAGAAAACATTCCGTGGAACTAAACTATATTATGAGACGGTAGTTTTTGTTCTTAAATAACTTCAATTATCCCCTAATAATCGCTTATTATGGTTATTGCTTGGAAAAAACTGATGAACCTTAAAATATTAACTACTGGGCAAAAATATTAAATAAAAAAAATAGTATATTCTACCCCATCGAAACGTATTCCAATTTTTGCCTTTGTGGAAAAAATAATAAGAATTCTGGACTTAACTACTTAAAAATTAAATATATATATACAGAGTGGTTAATGAGAAAATGTCAATACTATAGATACGTATTTAGGGCCCTAAAAGTCTATACAATTATGGGTCCGCAAGGCCTTCGTTACCGAAATACAGGGTGTTGCTTATTTAATTTTTAATTACATTTAAAATTTAATTTAAAATTACATAATTTTAAATTACGACGCACCTGATTTTTTTTTTATGAATTACATTCAAAGTGCCTTTTCATGTATTATGGAAAAATAGATGTGTGCCTTGCCTGTCAAAACAACTACTGATTGGCGTTGTCATCTTTCATCCTATTACTTAGCAATAGCAACATGAGTCATTATAATTAATATCAAATTTTGTTACTATCAGCTTCTTTTCATAACTTTAATTATCTTATCGTTTAAGAAATATTAGATCTAAGTACGTTATTATGCGTGCAAAAGCCTCACATTGGGAACATGATATTGGTCTATGGCTTCTACAATGAAGTTTCAATTCAAGCAATCAGTTTTTCAACAAGTTTTCGCTACTGCTGGAGAATCTGGCATGTTATCAAATGTGAAAATGGTATCTAAAGGAGAAGCAGGATCTGACGTTCAATTGGAAGACGCTATTCTCAGTGGCGTGGAAAATTGATCAAAGCATAAGCACTAGAAAAATTGTAGATACTTATAAAGTTATGCAACTGTCTGTTTGGATAAATTTTCACATCAATTGTTTATGCCCATTTTAATTACAATGCGTTTATGATTTGCAGAAGAGTCATTTTAAGTTAACAATGCAATTCTGTAATTGGATTAATAAAAATCGAAGATTATATCTGGATGGTATAAATAATATTCACAATAACCACCGTAGGTCTTATGAAAACCCTCATGCTACGGTAAAACACAATTTCCAATAGTTATGAATATTGTTAAATGGTTATTTAATTGATCCATTTTAAATCAAGCAGCATAGTCAAAGCCTTATTGGAGAAAAATATTTATCTTAAAAATCATTTGGGCAATCTATTAGACAAAATGTCCCTTGATGTTAGATAAAATATTTAGTTTAAGAGATTTTTTAAATAAAACTTTTCAAATCGATGGATTGGTTAGGATGGCTCGTACAATTGGCCACCTAGATCACCAGACCTTAATCCTTGTGATTTTTGCCTTTGGCATGATTTAAATCACTGTATTGTATAGCCTTTTAAGGTAATTTTAACTTTTTAAGAATTTTTTTTAAAAAATTAAAAAAAAATTAATTGCCTTTAGAATATATATAAGGTTTTGGGATGAAATTACGTGGAAACGTCGTAAAATTATTTGTTAAAGCCTTAAACAAGAAACAAAACGCTAAGTGCATTTTTTGCAATAGAAAATAATTTCTTTTAACTCACTAAGGTACGTGAAAATTGGATCAAATTATAAATTTAACTACCTCAAAAACTTCCTTAAAGTAATGCTATAAAAACAAAAAAAATATGGTATTAAAGTAGATAAAATAAAAAACGGGTTTATATTGCTTTGTTGTGCTACTTAAAAACTACCTTTATTTGAACTTTTAACAAAAGAATAATAGAATATAAAAAGCAAATATTTGGATTTTCTTTTTAACTTAATATTAAAATAATTATTCGCTTGAGAAAAAAAAAGTCGTAAAAGTGTAAATTTTCTGGAGGAAAAAAAGTTTAGATTAACCTATTTAAAAAAAAATAATACTCTGGTAAAAAGTTTTTATATTCTTGCGAAAAAAAAATGGGATTTTAACTACTTTAGAAAAATGATTACAAAAATATTTAATAAATCTTAAATTAACTTCTCAATTAATTAATTGCCTATTAAAATAAAAAAAAGTAACGTAGCTAGACAAAATGACAAACAGTGAATGAAAAGGAAAGAGTAATAAAAACTGAATTTACCTACCTGTATATTAAGAAAATTTACTCCTAAAAAATATCTTAGTTTTTTGGGTCAAATTGTAATTAAAATTGCTTTCAAAAAAACATTTTCTTTGACCTTTTAATCCAAAAATAATAAGAATTTTAAATTAAAGGTTTTTTACCTTTAAAAATATATGTTATAGCTTAAAACAATTATGCGCATAAAATATCAAAAAATCATGTAAGTTATTTTCTTAGGAATAGAAAACTGGTAACTACTAAGGTACGCCTCAAGCGAATTAATTTAAGAAAAATGGAAATCAACTACTGGGAAAAAGGTTGGTGAGTTTAAAATAAAATAGGTTATATAAATTTCACCTTTATTAAAAAAATATATAAAAAGTAACTATTTAGAAAATCAAAACAAAAATGCATTTGCATTACCTGGATTATATAAAAAATTTAAAAATTAATCTCTGTGTAATTTACTGAAGCACGTTAAAACTGCCTTGTCCATCAATTGCCTGTAATTTTGATTGGATTTTTTTTCCAACTACTTGAAAGAACTTTAAAAATAAAAATCATATAAATCTTCTGGAGTAGAAAATAAATTTATATTAGTTTATTCAGATACATAAAAATTACATCAATATTCGGAAATAGAAAAAAAAAATTTTGAAAATTGCGTTTACCGGATCCCATGTGAGTGCGGTGACTCATACATAGGTGAAACGAAGCGCCCCCTAGAAATCAGAGCGAAGAAACATCGCAACTGGACCCAAAGAGGAGAGGTTTCCAAATCCGGAATAGCAGAGCACGCGTGGCATAATGGACACAATATCCACTGGTCAGAGGCCAAGATTCTGCATAAGGAACAGCACTGGCGGAAGAGGAAGTTCATAGAGGCAGCTTTTATTTCACAGAATCAGGGGATCTTCAGCCAGCCAAGCGTCGATATACCCAACATCTGGAAGCCTCTACTCTCAGGACAGTGTAGGATCTAGAGAGAGACGTGTCCCCCCCCCCCCCCCAACTCTTCTCACGGATGACTTTCCTTTCCACATCGCTGCACACATCTAGTATATAAGCCTATAGAATAGTAGTTTGCTGTCAGTTTACACTAAGTCCGACAAGATGTTTTTACTGTACCATTGTCTACCACCTTCAAAAACACATTCGGAAATAGAGGCCTTCAATCAATTGAAAATTATAAAACAAATGTGTTGCCTGGAATTTTCTTCAAAAATAAACAGAACTATATTTTGAGTTTGAATGAAGTTTGGTTGCAATTCATCTCCTACATGAATGTTTCCTATTTATACTCTTTATTTTTTCACTATCTAAAATAATTATGAGAACCTAACTTTTTGCTCATTTACCTTGAAAATGTTTTATTTATTTTTTACTTTTTACTAAATTAACAGCTTATAACTCTTGTTACCTATTAATAAGACCATTTTTGTATATTTTGCTCTTATTGGCCTAGACAAAACATGCCTTCTTGGGTAAAGAAGCTAAATAGGGTCAAATCCGATAATTTTATATTACGATTTTTTCAACATTATCCTATACTATTTTGCATAAAAACTGACCATACAAAATTTCACGCGTTTATCTTTAATAGTTTTCGAAATATTAAACCCCAAAGTTGCCGCGGACGGAAAATTAACTCGTGCTCGCCGCTAACCAAATTTAACTCTTACGTCACTAGGTTTAAACGGACGGTTCGGGCTGTTTTCCGCCGCCCGCCGTCATGCGTCAGTAGGTAGAATCTATAACAGCGTTTGCTTATATTAGTTCTCGAAAGTACGTAGCGTAAATAGAAGTGCTATTGGATATTATTTTTTTAACTGTGGACATTTAAAAATCGGAAAATGTTTAGAAAAGGCTTTGTAAAAGCAGATTCTTCTAATCTTCCGGAGGTAGACTTGTTAATGGTTATGCAGTATTTTAATTCCAATCATGAATATTTAAGTGCAGAGATGAGAGGATCTAAAATGCAAAGGTAAATATGATTAATTTTATTGGTATAAAAATTACTTTATTGGTAATGAGTATTTGTAAAAATAAGAGCAAATAAATAAGTGTACGTCTTTAAAGTCGCTGTAAACTCTATACATATTATCACACGTTTTCACAGTAGTAGAATTTAAAAAAAAAATTAATATGGATTATTATAACTGCAAGGAAAAGATATTTCATTACAGAACAAAGAATAAAAATATCCTAACAGTTGTTATCATCCGTTGTCTAGCTTGTCAACGACCAATAAGTGTA
Source organism: Anthonomus grandis grandis (assembly GCF_022605725.1). Classification (NCBI taxonomy): domain Eukaryota; kingdom Metazoa; phylum Arthropoda; class Insecta; order Coleoptera; family Curculionidae; genus Anthonomus; species Anthonomus grandis. The sequence continues at coordinate 12,779,631 of NC_065549.1, forward strand.
CGGAAATATAGACTCTTTCTTTCAAAAATGCTATCATAAGGCTCAATATTTATTTTATTGATTTGATGAAAGTTAATAGTTAAGTGATATTATTTAATGAGAGTTCGCAGGGTTCGCGTGTTTTGAAAATAAAGTGCTGAGGAGTCTCCCTTTTTGATATTGTAGGCATGTAGGCTGTATCACACGAGCTGCACTCGATTAAGAATTAATATATTGATTAGGTATTATTATCGATTAATACACGAGGCATTTTTTTTTGTTCTTGCCGCCTAATAAATAACTTACATGCTTGCTCTGATTAAATGATATAGTTTTGTTTCCTTTTTGTTTTCAGATCAGCTCGACAAAGTTATGGGGATAATGCGATTGGTTATGTACAACTAAGCCGAGAAGGAGATATTTGTAACGTATTTTCCAAAGTAACTCCAGAGCATAAAATAAATGCTAAAAATTAAGTGGTTTCATGTAAAATAAATGAAAAAGAACATAATATTTTAGTGGTAATGTGCCAAGATTGTGCAGCTTCTGAGGGTGGTTGTAAACATGCGGTGGCTTTTGTAATGTGGTTATATCGTCGAAGCGAAGCTGTATTACACGATATTACATCGACGATCCTTTAAAAAAGAGTGCTGCCCTTCACTACCTAAAACATCAATTTATGGATACTAGATAAGGTAGCGCAAGAATTTATAAATTTTTGTGAAGTAAATATGGCGCCGGAACTTCTTAAAACTATAGAAATGGAAACCCGAAATCAAAGTGAGTCCAAACTTTGGATGGAAATAAGGTATGGGTGAATAACTAAGTAGCCCACTGTCATAAAAAGGATGGTGTATTGGTTGAAAAAATACTGGGAGCTAAGGTATTTCAGACCAAAGCAATGAAATAAAGTTTATAATTGGAAGATTTGGTAATAGAAGAATTAAAAAAGAAAACAAAAAAATCTTATAAAAAAAGCAGGTCTGTTTTTTATCCTAAGAATTTCCAATAATAGGAGCATCTCCAGATTTTATAACAGACGATTCTGTTATTGAAATCAAATGTCTATCAAATGAAAACACGTTTTTAAATTATATAGATAATAAAGAGAAAATTAAAGAAAAACCATTACATCAAATTCAGCTACAAATGCATCTTGCTGAAAAAAAGACTGCTGTTTTCGTTGTTGCTAATCATGACTTTGAAACAACTAAGAAAATTACCATTAAAGTTGTTGTTTATGATAAAAATCTTGTAGAAAAGATAATGTACGACGTCATGCACTTTTGGAGTGATGCTGTGTTCGCTAAGTTATAATGATGTACGTACTAAAAAAAATAAACTTATGCAATAAAATTAAATAAATTTTTTATTTATTAAACCCAAATTCTACTAAGCAAAAATGGTCACAACATAATTTTTTATAGTACATGTAAAGAGTATTTAATTAAAAAATTTTGAATATTGATTAGTCCACAAACAATAATAGAAATATTTAAGTCTAATGACGTCACAGCGGCTCGGTCGGATTTAGCGTCGCTTTGATATTTTTTTAAAATATGATCGGATTGACAGAATTTGTTAATTTTTGGTAGATTATCTTTTGAAAGGCCATTCTTCAAGAAAATTGTGTTTTTAGTATACATGGATACGATCCTATTGCATCAAGTTGCCATATAATATCAAGAAAAAAATAGGAGAATTTGTAAATTATTTTCTTATTGATTCTTTTGTGAAACTGTATTTTCTTTTTATTAAAGGCATTTATTGTTATTATAATAATATTATAATATTGTATGTGAAAAGGAAAATTGACCATCGAAAAAAAAACTCGATTTATTTGACATTCATCCATATAATACCGATGGTAATAAGTAAATAAAAAATTTAAAAGATTTTGCTGTAATATGTAGAAATGAAGAAAAGGTTTTTGAGGTAAAACAATATTTTCAACTTCTTCGTAAGAAACTTGCTTGCCGAAGTTTATTAAATTAATTATTAAAAAATACAAAAATAATGTAAATATCTGAATAAAAGGAAAAATTAGTTTATTCTGTTTAGTAGCAGCACTCGAAAACCCTTTTAATATTTGATTTATTTTTTTTTCAAAAAAGAAATAATTAAAATTTCAAATTATGATTTTTCAAAAAAAATTTAGTTTTTGCAGTAAAAATATATTTTTTATTGGTTTTACCTTAATTTTTTTTTTTAATTTTTTAGATATTTTTAATTTACCTCCTTATAATTTTACACTCTGCAACTCAAACACATTTTCTACAAATTTTTCTACTAACGGTCTTAATGAAAAAAATTAGGATTTATTTGATAAGCCAATCGTCCATATAATACCGACGACGTAAATCAAATTATTCACACACGACGATAGTAAATTTAATTCCTGGATCCTCCTTAAGCCGCCTGTTCAGTCGGAACATTGATAAACCGTGGTCCAAGTAATAGAGAAAGGATTAGTCTCTGCCCGATTTCATCCTCTAATAACGGTTTTCCTCCAAGTGACCACCGCACCGTATCCCATTCTTGGAACTAAACCAATAATTAATTTTCGAAGTTGAGTGAAAAATGGCACCCTCGCCCGCAAGTTTTGTCGCCGCCGACACTCGGATTAGGAATTAATTACTCGACAAATCGTCGGATAAAGCCTCCGAGCAAACGAAGTACATTTTAATATTAAAATGTAATTCGAGAATTACTACTACGAAAACCGTTTTGATTGTGTGATCATTTTTCAAGCTCGCCAGACTAATTAATCACGTTTAAACTAAAATAGGATCGAGTCCACTTCTTTTTAAATCCCGATGTCACCGGCACACAACTTCTAGAAAGCGGGTATTTTTCTTTTTAGGTTCCCAGATTAATTGCCGTTGTTGGTTTAGTTCCAAAATGGAGACAAATTCATTCTTTTTGGCTGGCACAATAATTGGAGTTTGGTTTAAATTTATTATTAGTATTAACTAAAAACCCTATTATGATTTTGGATTCTTTTTCGCAATAAAAGGCTTAAGCGACCCTTGATAATTCTCTTAATTTAATTAAGAAACAACCCTTATCATCACTTTTCCGGACGAACAAGCCTGGTTACCTAAATGGATTAATGTGTCGTTGGATGATTCCTCTTTAATAATAATTTGATTTAGTTGATACGTATTTTACACTAGACCGATTTTACTAATTAAAATTTATGAATATATATACAGGGTTTTTTCACGTTTCAAAAATATTAACAAAAAACCATTTTCAATAGGAATATAAAACACCCTGTAACATGAAAACGATTCACTTTTCAAGATTCCTGTATATGAAGTTTTTGTCTTATTTTTAGACAAAGATGCGGCTGGTAAAATATTGCGATGTAATTTTGGGACACCCTGTATGGTGCAAATCAGGTTTACGTAATACTTTAGAGAACTCCCCAATTACAAAACCTTATGATTCGCAAAATAGTTTTATTTAGGCCGACTTTGAAATTAAATTAAAGAACCATCGAGCCTGGATCTTCCCATCTGGTTCGACTTACTTGCACCACAGTAAGTCGTTTAAGGTTGAGGTGAACTCAGATATTACATGACTAAGGCTCTGAATCTGCAACTTTTGCTGTCTTGTGGGGTTGTTAACAAAAATAAGTAATACATACTGATGGCACTAATTTAAATCTAAATACTATACTGCACCTTAATATGCAGTCTTTACATTCTATTCGGGATAGAACTGCTGCCCGGCTTCTTCCCCAAATAGAGGGAGGCACAATTGTTTAATTATGTCACTGAAGAGTATTAGTGGATTATACTTGTTTATTCTGTATATTTATCGAAGGACCACGGCTTATATGGCGCTGAACCAATTAACTTAATAAATGAAACAAACTTTTACAATACAAAATATGCTCATTTATTAAATCCGACAGGAAAATGGAACAGTTATTCATTAAAGCAGTGGTAAACCATTAATTGTCTTTGCTGTCTTTTTGATTACTTAATTTTACCTTATTTACACTCACTTTGCTTCTTAGCAGGTAACTTCACTCACTTCTTACTAACTAAAAAACGCGTCGTGGGTATCAGGGGTAATAGGGAAAACTTCTGTGAGCAACTTCTCACTCCGATCGCGACTACGACTCGCGACTCGACTCACACACTACTTCTTGACAACAATACCTCAACTTAACTGTGACAGTAACTCAACTCGACTGTTTACTGCAACTCTTGGACCAGTATTTGGCCATCAAGTGTCTGGAGAGAGAGAGATCCAATGTTAGGGTTTAAAGAGTAAAGGGAATAGGGGTAACTCGTTTTGACCATGCAACCTTTTTACCAGTTTGTTTTACTTAGTGGGTGTAAAGATGTTCAATAAGTGCCTCTTTCATCAACAAGGGATGTGAAAACGGGCTTAAGACCTAAGAGGCTGACAGTTTTATAGCAATTTATGGGTAATATTTGTTTTCCTTAAAAATTTGAAATGTTTAAAGGTAACCACTTTAAGCTGATTATTTTCTGACCTGTGGGAACCTTCTAGGAATCTATGATGTCCTTAAAATTGTGAACATAAAGCAATTAAAAGATAAATACATCTCGATGACAGAAAAGGGTATTGTTGGGTTATTTGGGTTATTAACACATTCTATAGTACTTAGCTTAAACCATTCTTCAAACCTACCCTCGTTATTATTATACTGTGCTTCAATAAACACTGGCTGTCTGAGATGGAGTTAGCTGTAACTCAACTACTTTAAGTGTAGTCTTAATAGATTGACAATTTAATACAAAATACATCATTACTGATGATTATAACGTTAAGTTTAACTTGATATCTTTATTAGCTTTGTTAGCTATTTTAAATCTTGTTAGCTATTTTTTTATTAGTTATTTTAAATTATACTGCTAATACTTGTGACTTTATTTTCTGATCATATGGAATTAAGCGCATTCCTGGCCAAAGTGATGCTATGCGTATTTGCGATTATCCTACAACGGACTAAGGCCTATTAAATTTTTATAATATGGCGAATAATCCTAATTGGGATTATTAAGACAATTCTAATAAGATCTTCAATACCTTTGTTGATCCTTTTATATGAAATCCAAATATGCGAGTACCACTAGGCGCGCAGAAATGCGGCAATGACTTGATCTTGAAAACTAGCTATAAAAGTTATTCAACAATGCCTCAACTTAGTATCGGTAAATACTGTCCGCATGTATTGTTATAAATACCGAGCTCACTTTAAATACCCAGGTCAAGAAACTAGATGCCAATGATAACTTTATTAATAAGGCTTCTCAAGTTATGTGGAAAATAATCAAAGCTTTTAATAATAATAGTAGAAAAACCCAATATAGTGTAATTAATGCATTTTAATGAAAACTTTGTTAATATGCCTACTAATCTAAAGCAGTCTCTTCCTCCATCCCTCAGGAACCCTTTGGATTATCTGGCTGGCAATTGCGGTCCTGGCTTTAATTTTAGTGATATAATTTTCAATTAGGTGCATCAGGTAATCGATGTTATGAGGAATAATATTAGACAAGACTTTTATGATTTGGATATGAGATTTATAAAGGCTATGAAAAACCTGATTATTGGGCCCCTAACCAAATTGATTGATCTGGCTATTTCTGAGGGTAAATTTCCTACTTGTCTTAAAATTGTCTGTTCACAAAAAAGAGTCTTAGGAAAATGTTAAAAACTACCACCCTATTTCCCTTGCTTCAATTATTGGCAAGATTTTTTAGAATTATTTTGATCATAATTCTATCATTTGAACATTCTTCCATTACGGCAGTCGGTGACTTATGCGAAAAAGTTCTAGAGGCATTTAAAGGGGGTTTGGATGCCCATGCTACTTTCTACGATTTAACCGGAGCAGTTGATTGTGTAAAGCATAATATTCTACTGCCTTAGTAGAATATTATGCTAGAGCTTAAAAAATATGACATTGATCCTAAAAATATTATACTACTGCAATCTTATTTGAGTCATAAAAGTCCGTTTGTTTACTTTGAGGGGTGTAGGTCTAACATTTTGGTGCTTCAGCATGGGATTCCTTAGAAATCTATCCTTGGCTCTATTTTATTTTTGGTCTATACTAATGACTATGTTTTTTCATTTTTCGATTTTTTGAGCCTTAAAATGGGCTCTTAAAATGCGATATCTCGACTAATTTAGGAGCGATGACCTTGCAAATGATTTCGCTGTAGTCAGAAGATCGAAACTAAGAAAAAACCGTAGGAATTTTTATGATAGTGCCCATAGATATCGAGATATTGACCTTCAAAGTTTAGGATTTTTCTTTTTTTGGTTACCTCCAGGCACGGATTTTTTTCACCAAAAAAATTTTTTTTCGATACTGAACTTACCAAACTAGCGTCTTGTTCTCATCCCATACATTACAAAAATACTGGGTTATAACACGATATGAGCAGATCTAAGGGAATGAGAGCACTTTGAAAACTCGCAAAAATGCCATTTTTGATGATTTTTTTGAGCCTTAAAATGGGGTCTAAAAATACGAGATCTCTAATAATACAAGAGCAACAACTGTGCGAATGATCTTGTTGTAGTCAAAAGAGCGAAACTAAAAAAAAACGTTAAAATTTTGATGATAGTGCCTATAGAAGTCGAGATATCGTATCCAAAGTTTGCGACTTCTCATTTTGCGGGTACCAAGGCATGGATTTATTTCACCAAAAAAAGTTTTCTTTTTGATATTGAACTAACTATACCAGAGTCTTGTTCTTATCCCACACATTACAAAAATACCCTTTGACTACTGAACTTACCAAACTAGCGTCTTGTTCTCATCCCATACATTACAAAAATACTGGGTTATAACGGGATATGAGCAGATCTTAGGGACTGAGAGCACTTTGAAAAGTCGTAAAAATGCCATTTTTTACGATCTTTTTGAACCTTAAAATTGGCTCTAAAATTGCAACATCTCGATTAATGCAAGAGCTACGACCTTGCGAATACTCGCGCTGCAATCAGATATGCGAAAGTAAGAAAAAAACCGTTGGAATTTTCACGATAGTGCCCACAGAAGCCTTCAAATTTTGGGATTTTTCATTTTTCGGATACCTTCTGTACCTAATTACGATTAACATTCATTACGATGTAGTAACTATCTCACGTGTAACTGTAGTATGTTATCATAAGTATTATTTAATGTGTGTTATTATACTTAAAATAAAGCGTGATTATGCTGTAAGGGAAATGCGTAACGTTACTGACGATGTTATATTCGTGATACTTTGACTTTGAGTTTATTTTTCCTCTTGTTAGTCATTTTAAATATTTAAAACTATTATTATGCATTATATAAATGTATTCCCTTAAAAATCTTTTGAACTGGTTTAATCGTTTTTAATATTTTTTAAATTCTAGCAAACGATTTTTTAGAATGGTGTTTAACATTTGTGTGCTGTAACATCTATTTTGTGAAATGAAATCTATATAATTTCGAGTATTATAATTATGTACATCTTTGAAATATTTTAATTTATAATAAAATTATCACAGAGTATTAAGTTTTTTTTAGCATTAAGTTTAAAAAAATAGGCGTAAAACATGATTTTTCGTCTGGCAGACAACACATTTAAAACATTTACCGTGATCTTAATTGGTTTGTTTAATTGCAATTATATTTTAAAATAACTCTTATGGCTCTATTTTGGAAAAAAAACAAAGTTGAGTACAACTTTAACTGAGATAGAAAAATAGCACTATGCAATAATAATTCTACACGCATTAAAGTTTTTTTCTAATTATTAATATAAAGCTGACCTTTTAAGATGTTCTCATGACATAATCTGCATATACAAGGAAGTTTACATTTGAAAATAATTCTTTGCATTTGTAACTTTCTCCGCATTTCTTATCTCTGTGGTTATTAAACCACTAAGTTTTGAATATAATAGATTATTCTGTTATTGTCTTAAAATTATACCTTTAGAAATAAAGACATTATTAATAATAATATTATTACTATTTACTATAAATTGTATAACATTAATTTGTTGAGTACTTGATTTTTGTAAGTATTTGATTTTTGGTCAATACGCAAAATGGGAACTAATTAATATTTATAGATATAAATTATTTCAAAACAAGTCGTCTGTTTAAAGAAGAAAAGACGCAAAGTATCGGTCTTAAATACTATATAATTAAGCAAGTTTGAGGTTACAGGTTTCGTTAAAAAATATTAAAAATACCAGAATGACACCGACATACGTTCTATTAATTACTCGATAATACTAGAAGTAAAATCGCTTAACCACAACATACCTCATATAACAAAAATATGGACATTCATATAAAAGTAACTCTCTTAAGTGCTACTTATGTGACTCCTCTGTTAAATTATCTTGATATACAGAAGACTAAATGACTATTTATTATAATAGGAAACACAAACAAATTAAATTAGTGTAAGCAAATAGATGATGCTGTGGACAAACGTCCGGCCTGTATTTATGAAAATATCCGACAAAACATTAAATACGTTATCAGGTCGAGAGTTGTTGGAAACCGCCCCGGGATCCTCTTTATTTGCATAATGTCAAATTGTTGCGGTAAACTACAAGTTTAGCAAACTCTGTCCCATATGCCCGCATCTGCCTTACAGAGCTTGGAATATGTATATGCAACGATATGAGTGAGAGCAAGTAGACAAGCTCACTTGGGATTAAGGTACGTGCCGTTGACCCAACATACTGACATAACTCAGTCATGTCTTGTGGCTTTAAAAATATTTTATGTATATGTGCTTAGATATACGGGGTATGGTATAAAACCATAACAAGTTTAAAAAATTGAGTTTAAACAAAAAAATGGTGAATAAAAAAACTTATAGAGCTTGTAAATTCATTCTAAATATAGTAAGTTTAAAGATATTTTAGTAAACAATCAAAAACAAAAATTAATAAATGCAAAAAAATTATAAAAAACTAAGCTCAAAAATACACTAGGAAAAGAGTAGTATTAATATCTTATAACTATAATTAACCAACTATTATTTTGAGATATATTAATATACAAAAACAAAGATATACTGAAATAACAAAAAATTAAATTAATTTGATTTATTATTTAAGAAAACATTATTATTAAAACTTATATTCTTAAACTGCTACCTTTTTAATAAGTAATCCTGAAACTTTCTTTAATATTTTATTAAACTAGGGATTAGGAGTTCACAGGGATTTTGTTATAAAAACAAACCGCGTTATAGGTAAATCTGAGTTGAAACATAATTTTTTCGTACTGATAATCGTAATTTTCCTTAAAAAAAGTACATAAATGAAATATCCTACTGTCCTTCCTCTTCAGCCGACTTATTTGTTGGTATAAGAGCGATACGTAGTCAAATTTTCCCTTACCAAATATAAACTGAAATTTTGTAATCTGCATTCTTGTTTTACTGTCCAAAGAAGAACCATATAAAAAATCGTAATAGTTAAAATTACTTAAGACTAAGCTCTCACATAGATCTTGTATAGGAGCTTGTTTCTTTATAACACTATTACTATACAAAAGCTTGAAAGCCATAAATATGAATTATTTTTTTTATATAATCCCCTAATTTATGCTGAGTATTGTGTAAAATCCCCAAATTCTTTGTAGTCCCAACAAATTCAAGTTTTGTATTATTTATAGTAATATTAATGATATATTTAATATAGGTTACCCTGTTTATATCTCCAAAATCATAACACCAGTCTTCAAAAAGTTAATAATTAAATTACGCGTTTTGAATAGGTCTCTAGTAATTTTTAAATCATCACTAATGAACGATTCAACTTCGTTATAACTCTCAAAAATAAAACAAGAATATAGCTGTGTTTTATCTACAAATGCTAGTATTTTACAAAATCTAATGGCATTTAAAATATTAGATGTATAGGCCACCATAGCGGAGAACTCAAAACAGAACCCTCCGGCATCTTGGAAATAATTCCTGCTTGATTAGGATCTATGCTATTTACACAAATTATTTGAAATCTGTTGCTTAAACAAAACAAGATTGAACAATTTGACATGGAAATAGTGAAAATCCATAATACAGGGTCCGGCAAAATGATCTCCCACATTTTGATTTTTATTAAAAACACCAATGTAAATGCTATTTATATTTTATTTTTATTAACTAAAAATATATGGTATGGCATTTTGTTTTTATTAGGTTATGTCCGGCCAAGTGGCGACCTTTTCTTTCGACATACATTCGAAACTGATTTCTGAAAGTTTCCATTACTCGAGCAGTAATTTAAGGCGATATTCCTGTAATTTGCGTACTGCTGCTTTCAATTCGTCAATGGTTTGGGGATGATGTTGAAAAACCTTCTCTTTCAGGTAGCCCCAAAGGGAAAAGTCGCATGTGACAAGATCGGGTAAACGCGCAGGCCACTCAACGTCTCCACGTAACGACATTACGCGTCCTGGAAACATCCCTTTAACAGGTCCATTGTCCTTCTTGTCGTATGAGCTGTAGCCCCTACCTGTTGAAACCACACATCCGGATATTCAAGTTTCCTAAGTTTTTGTTCCAAAAAATTACGTATCATGTCGACATATCGATGAGCAGTTACGGTAACCGTTACCCCTCCTTCTTTAAAAAAATAGGGACTCCAAACACCAAAAGAACCAACAGCACACCAAACGGTAACACGTTAGCTGTGAAGTGGCCTTTCATGGAGCTGCCGCGGATTTTCTGGTGCCCAGTAGCGAAAATTCTGCTTGTTCACACAGCCAGACAAATGGAAATGAGCCTCGTCACTCGTTATTAAAAGCGCATTTTGTGGGACGTTTTGAAGAATATCATTGGAACATTCTCGGCGATTTTCCCAGTCCCGTTCACTAAGTTCTTGCACGATCATCATTTTGTCTGGGTGCAACTTCAGATTGGTGTGCAAAATTCTTCTCACAGAACGATCTGACAAAGGCAAAGCAGAGGCATGTTTAACAGCTGAACGTCTAGGAGATCGTTCAACTGCTTCTCTTACAGCTGCAATGTTTTCAGGTGTCCGAACACTTCTGGGTCTACCAGTTGATTTTCTTTTTAAGGCTGAACCTCTAGCTCTAAAATTTGAAACCCACAACAGTATAGTTTTGTGATCTGGAACTGGATCATGTCTACCAAGCGCGAAGTGTGTACGAAAATTTCTTTGTGTCGTAATCACAGATTCGTTACTTTGGAAAAATGTTTCGATAACGAAGGCACGATGCTCGCCCGTCCAGTTCATGGCGACAACAGAAATGGCAAGGCGCGCGTAGCCAACCGACTACGCTAAGCTGGCTCCCTCTTTAGTGATTCGGGCTCAGTGGCGGCACAAAATGTGGGAGATCATTTTGCCGGACCCTGTACTTTAACTTTGCCCCTAATAATCTATAATAGTATCAAAGGCCTTAGAAAAGTCTTGAAGAAGTAAAATACCGATTAATAATTGTTACACTGCACACATTATATCATCTAGAGTATTAGTTCAAACTACAGAAGTACCAACATTTTCTCAAAAGCCGCATTGCGTGCAAGGTAATGTATAATTTTTTACAGCAAATTCATACGTGTGGCCATACAAGAGTTTTTCTGAAATTTTAGGTAATGCAGGCAACATAATTACTATTGCGGAAGGTTGTTGGGTGGGGTCAGAAATAAAACAGAAACCTGTTTACTTTAGTTATAATTAAAACACATTTATAATAGGACATAACTAAAGAAACCTAGACTTAGTGTCCTGAGGATGACTTAATATAAGTCGAAACGTCGACATTTAAGTAAACAGGTTTCTGTTTTATTTCTGACCCCACGCAACAACCCTCCGCAATATTGAAGATATTGGGTCACAAACACGAAACTGAACATAATTACTATTATTGTTTAGAGAAATAATTGGTTTCAATAGAGCACTTTAAAAAGTGACATGTAAACTGCAATATTTAAGCATTATATTTGTAAGCTGAAGAAGTTCAAATTTTTTTTAAATATATTTCGTTTATTGTAATTTACCCAAATAGAACATGTTTTATTTTTAAAAAAATTAGGTGAAAAAAAATTAATATATAATAGATTTTCTAAGAGAATCATTCCGTTGTTTATTTATAATGTTTATAAAAAATAGCTAAAATTAGTTCATTAAATCGCTTAATTTCATTATTGATCATACTTAAATATAAAATATCATTCCACGGAGTTAAATGTAATTTTTGTGAAAACACGTTAAAATTAATTTTTTTAAAACATCTACCGTTAATGATTTTAGGAATACCCGGTTATTCAGCTAAATTAATATTAGCCAATATCACTCTGCTTTTTTAACTTTAATTTGATTGGAGATAAATATAGCGTCAAATAACGTGCTAACATTACCAGGCATTCGAGTTGGCTCATTTATGACTTATACATATTTTAATAATCAAAAAAGTAAGTAAGCGGATCATCAACATTAAAAAGAACCATATCAAAATTCCCCAAGCAAAAGATTTCATCTGCACAGGGACACAATGTAGTCATAATATTATCAAAAGTTGGCATTAAGTTGTTAATTAACAGAAGGTTGACTATAAACTCCCCCGAACATATGTGTTTTATTCTGAAGGAGCTATTACACAGGTATCATTATTTTTTTTTTTAATTAAAATTAAATAATGATTAGAAACTGTTTACTAAAGTGTACTGTACTAACATGTGAAATGGTGTATTTAATGGACATTTTATTGGACCTTACTTTTATGAAGATACATTAACTTCAGAGCGCTATTTAAAGTTTCATTCACTGTTTGAACTATTAGAAGGTGTTCCTATTTTAGAGCTCAACTTAATGATTTGGCACAAGATGGCGCATTACTCAATGCCCAAATTATTACAGTATTTAGACAGTAGATTTCCTGATATGTCGATTGGGAATAGGGGTCCTATTAGGTGGCCAGCTCGATCTTCAGATATGAGCCCAATGGATTTTTTTGTCTAGGGTTATTTAGAGGATATTTTGTATTAACGACAATCCAATAATCTATTTAATTTTATTTAATTATTTTGTTTAAAAAATTTTTAGCAGATCTTAATTAAAATTTATTTTTTATTTAAGTAAAACTAAATCTATAATAAAAATTAGACAATAATTGTTTTAGTAGTGTAATTTAGAAACAATTAACGAAAATTTTTATAGACAGTACCTATTTTTTATAAACTAACAAAAAATAATATATAAAAATACAGTATTAACAATAAAACAAAAGAAATAAACAGAAAAAAGCCAATATTTGCATAATGGGCTGCCTAAGTTATTTCAAATATAAAAAGTTTGGTCTTTGAAAAATGACCTAAATAAAAAAGTTGAGTGATTTTTGCTAAGTTAATTGGTGGTCCACATGCAAATTTACTACTGACTATCAAGTTTTCACCTAGTTTCTCGATAACCTTTTTTAACACGCTTTTATTAGCTGAGGTTCTATCTATGTATGTATGTAACGGAATCAGCCAAATTTTCACCGGTTGCTAAAAGTCTGATCAAATTGAAACTTTGCACACGTATTAAGGACCAATAACAATGCAATAATTTAATAACAATTTTTCTTTGTCCTTATTAGAACTATCAGGATTATTAAAATCTTAAAAAAAAAAAAATAAGTTTGAAAAAATTAGAGAGAAAATTATAATAAATAATAACTTAAAAAAACTAAAAGAACACGCTTTTATTGCTAATCGAACTAAAAAGTAGAAAATAATTTTTAATTACAAAGAGTTTTTATTACAGTAGTAGAAAATCGAACAATCAATCATAATTAATTACCTTGAATAAAAAACATAATAAAATTTATGTTATTAACAGAGTAATTTAAATCAAAGTAAAAAGTGTGGTAAGCAATAAAAGCGCGTTCTTAGTTTAGTTTTTTTAAACTATTACTTATTAGTTAACAGTAAAGTTTCATCAAATAGAATAATATTATCTTCTAGCGAATTTTAATATCGTTGGGAATTTATCGGAAATGGAAAAAAAAATTATCCAATAAAGTACGAAGAAGTTTAAGACAAAAGGTTTCTCCAAGCCTGTCTTGAAAAATATCAATATTTTATTAGATTTTCTTTAAAGCAATATTTTAAATTATCTCTGTTATACATATTAACGTTTTATGAGATGCTACTGATCATAAAATAAAAGTGACTTTTTAAAAGTTGGCATCGTCCCTTGTACCTCATTTGCAAAAAACAATTCATAAATTGTTAAAATGTTGATGGATGTGTGTTTTTTTTAACTATAGAAATATTAGAGGTAAAAACATAAATGTGTTTTTGGCTTGCGTTCATAATCCCTTTTTGGTATTCTTCATTCTGATTTTTTGATGTACTCTGGAGAAGTCCCAAGGAAGAAACATGGGTCAACAAGTAATATTCTTTAGTTTTTCTGAATCTCTCACGTATTGATTATCTTAAAAATTATCTCCTATATTCATTTAACTATTTGCTACAATAGGTAAAATTTGCACCCTATAATTCCAAAAGCTATTACAAAAAATTTTTTTTTTTTTAAATCTAATTTATTTATTATTTTAAAATAGAAGCAAAGTGAAAACGGAAATTGCTTTTTAAAGAATAAAATAAGTTTCTAGACTTTAGATAAAAATTGTAGCTGAATTAGTTTTAAAAATTAATGGAATGGGTTTATATCACCAATAAAAATGTGTAATAAATATTTGTTTAATTATTTTTTCTGTTATTTTTTAAATAATAAGAGCTACGTGTGTATCAAGAATAGCATTAACAATTCAACTGACTGACGACGTTATGTGCTAATGCCATGAAGGTGCGCCACTAGCGAGGCTTCAAAGCGTATAGTGCAATATGCCCTGTCTGCATGGTCATTATTATTCGTTAAATAAATTATCAAAATACAAGAAGAAAGGAAAAATTTTAGAGAAATCTTATATAGTCCTAACCAAACTACAAAAGAAAATAATATATTACCTACTTTGAAATACGCAACACAAATAAGATAAATTGTTTACATATTTGGTGCATGCCACGAAGCTCGTATTCCCATATGATTTGCTAGCCCGTGCTCTCATAGAGTAACACATATTTTAGCATCTAGGTTAGATTGTAGCATAATTTGACATTATGCAAATAATAGCCTCCCTTAGGCTGTTTGTGGCAAATTGTGGCTCGGTAATGCATTTATGGATGGACAACTGGCATACATAGCGTATTGGTGTATTTAGTCTTTAGTGCACTACTGCTGTTTATAAATATTTATTTTATAAGTTAATAAAATGTTTCAATTTATTAATAAACGAAGTTTGTTCATATTGTTTAGTTTGTATTTAGTCCAATATGCAATTAGTTCAAATGCTTTGTGAGATATAGGAAAAAACTCTTTTATTGGAGCTAAAGTATTAAATAAAACGGTAAACTATTCTTTTTTTTTACTTCAACAGCTCTATTCAGAGTGATAGTAAATAAAGTAATTTGGACTAAAGTACCTATTACATTGGTCCAGATTACTTTATTTACTGTCTCTCTGAATAGAGCTGTTGTAGTCATTCTATTCCATGTTCGTATTATTCGCAGCCATGATATTCGGCCTACGTCCCGCTGACTTTCGATACCATGAATCACGAGTTAGGTACTCCCTAATCCCTATCTTTTTCTATGTTCGTATTGAAAAATCCACAGTAATTCTTTTAAAAAGCTTTAATAATTACTATCTAGTTCAATACTATTTATTTTTAACGTACTCCAAGGATTCATTATTAACCCTTTATTATATGATCTTATATGCCCACCTTGTTAAGAAACAAATAGTAATAAAGGATTTTAAACACTTACTAGAAATGTGGGAAAAACCTCATATACTCAAGAATACTTAACGAACTAAAAAATAAAGAAACTTTCGTAGAAGAGAACTACAAGATTTTAATAAAGTGATAATCCTGCTAGCTATATATCCATAATAATATAGTAATACCAAAAAATGCGTACTGGTAGGATATAAAATCCTCAAGAAGTAGGACAGATGTGAAGACTTTCGCTGAGGAAAATCTTAGATATTATAAAGATTCTTGTTAAATAATTTAATTTTATTGAAATTGTCATATATTCAAGGGCTAACTATATTTTTTATTTTCAGCTCAAAAACCAAAAATGAAAAGTCACTACCGTGGTCATAAGATGGCGGTATGGTTAAACCTAATCCCACAACTCCACCAACCTGGGGACGACGATGTTAACATGAGGCATCATCATTTTTATGAAAGAGAGCCTCATTATTATGCAGGTAATTGAATTTGAAAATGATATTATTATTTTTTAAGAATAGGCAGATTTTCTAAAGAAGTAAAAATAGCATTATTAGCCTTTCTTGCTAAAAAAAAAGTATGATTACCTTTATAGGAATAACTACTAGTAAGGACATTTCTAATAATAAAATGAAAACAGAAATATATAAATTTTAATAATGACATAAATGATATAAAAGAAAAAAATATAAACTGCTCCTGTAAAGCTGGATAATATCCTATTAAGTTATGCACGAGTTCAGTTTTGGAGCAAATAAATATGCAATCATATTAAAATTTTATATTTTCGTAAAAAAAATATAAAAAAGCCCTATGCGGCTCAAGCTGAACATTCGAAAAGCTATAAATTTTAAAATGTGTTCTTGTAATCAACGAGTTCAATTTTATTTTAAAGTTAAAAATGTTGCTCCAATTTTGTTAAAATTTAAAAATTCAAGTTAGGCTTTATTTAAATTTGTAGCAGCCAGCTTCGAATGTAGAAAAGCAGTTTTAACATTTTTCCTGCCGGCGCTCAAAAAATGCGGGACTTAATCAAGTTATATTTTTAGCAAAGTTGTCATGCGTCCTTTTTTTTATTCATAGCCTTAAAATGCATGAAGTATAAAAAGTGTGATATTTGTATTAAAGTCTGAAAGCAAAAAAGACATTTGCATTGGCATTTTTGACTTCTGTAATCTAAAATTGCAAAGAATTAGATAATTAAAAATATATGTAATAAAATAAATTGTTCTAGAATTCCTGCTACATTTATACCTTTTGTGATGGCATAGAGCAAAATTTTGAGAAAGAAATGTAATACTTAGGTATATAATAGCTTTTGTACTCTTTTGCACTTATTTAGTTTATTTCTCATGGTCTTGATCAGGTCTTTATATTCTCGTTGTTACTTTTCTAGTTTCTCTTGCTGTTCTCTGTTCTATTTCTTATAATATGTTTCTTGCTTTTAATCTAGTTTCTTTAATTTTTATCTCTATTTCACATATTTCTTATCACGTTCTTTAAAATTAGCTTCTTCAACATTAACTTCTCGGTCTCCATCTCGGCCCGGTTAAAGGCATCCACTAAATTGGGTTTCTAGATATCTTACTTCTGACACGAATTGTAACTCAGAAATACACTGCTGCCTGGAATACACCCGCCAGGAATAAGTTAGAACTGCTTGAAACATTCTATATTGTAAGACTCGAATTGAAGTTTCTAGATTCCTGATAAGGGTATTTCCAATAATAAATTTAGAGAAAATCTAAATAAATATAAAAGTTTTAATAAGTCCTATTAAATTATGCACAATTTAAGTATAGAATATAAAATTACTTGTATAGGTATTATTACAATTGAAGTAAAATAGTATTTCTAATATGTCGTGTTAATTTTAAGTCAAGAATAGAATGTTAAGCCGAGTTCATTTCTATTACAATTTAGGTTAGGATTTATTCAATTTTACTGCTGCATAAAGTATGAAAAGAACCATTTAGTAATATTATTGGCATCTTAATGAAAGTAATAAAGGAAACTTTAAAAATGAAAACTTGATTAAAGCTTTCGAATGTGAAAAGTTTATTTAACGAGCAAACATATGAAAGTTTCGAGCGCAACTACTTTAATTAAAACTAAAGTGTTAATTATCATCCAATTTCTTGATTTATTCCTTGAAGGCAGAAAAGTCGGAAATAGAGAAATCTTAACTAGTGCGCGGCAATTTAGCTGCGCGTCACAGAAATTTCCAGCAGCAAATGGCAAGTTTCTGGCAATTAGCCTAAGTGCGCACTTAGATCCTTCGGTATTTGATGATGTACGACGCTCTTTTCTACACCCCAGATATTCTGCGGAAATCTGACGCGATAATTTAGAGCCATTTTTATGGTCGCGATTTTATGGTAATGGTTCGCAGACAGTTAAATGTTTTCTTAATAGTTTTTTACATATAATGCGTCCATAAATTTGAATATATAAGGTCTTCAAAGAAGAGTGAGAAAGTACGAGAAGTTCCTTTAATCCAGGAGCTATAAAGATACAATCGGTTAAGTGGATAAAATAAATTGATGAAAATAGGTGTTTTTAAAAAACCTATTAAGAAAAGTAATTGTTTTCAAATCAGATAAACAAGTTATATGACACTCTTAAGCATAAATTACAAGGATAGGATACAGGCTTTTAACTAAGTAGGTAATTTTAAGCAACTCTTATGCAAAAAGTTAAAATAAACATGTGTCCGCAACGTCTTTGTTTACGAGATAGAGGTTGTTAAACATTAATAAAATAAATTTCTTTTTTGTGAATATCTTATTGTAATTTGGCATTGTAATTTATACTAGTAAAGTATTAATTTAGTCCTAGTTTAATTAAATTTTGTTCAGTGGCTCCCGCGGTATCTACAGAATTATTTCTGACTTCTGAATAATTCACGCCACTGACTGATATGGGTTTTTTAAATTTTTTTTTAGATAAACAAATTAAAAATGTAGCTATTTGATTTATTTACTTATTTATCAACAAACGGGAAAACCCTACAGAAGATTTTATATAAACAATTTACATACCATTTTGGGGTATAAACAATGTCATAGAACGCCAACGACGCCTCTTCAACAGTTAAGTAAGTCAGTATTTCTTGACGATTAAAGCTCCTAATTGTTTCTTGATTTGTTTCTTATCTTGAAAATATAAAAAAATAAATGCATTTAATTACATATCTCTAGACGACACAAGACAAGATTATAAAAGATTAATTGTGAAAATTGTATCTTTTATATTTCTTTTATTATTAATCATTTAACAGCAATAACAGATTTTAATAAACACTAAATTATTTTGCATTACGTTAGCAACTAACAACAGTAGATAATAATCACGAGTTGCCTTGGAAAACCGTTGCAACATTTAGTGAAAAATATGACAGTTGTTGTCAACCTACTCTTGTTGGCAGTTATTTTTATTGTTAATTGTTGCTTACCTTGTTAATCTAATACTAGTTTTTGGTGGTTATTTTTTATCTAAAAAAGTTCAATTTACTTGTAACGAAATAGGAGATATGCATTTTTGTAATGCAATGACTCATTGAAAAACCAATGCTGCAAGATGCATTATTGGCAAAAGATTTCTTTAGCGTGTAATATGTAATAAAAGAACTTATTGTCTTCAACTATCTGTCTAAAAAATGTATGTCTTCATACTAGACTTTTTGAATCAGGCAGCTTCAAGAAAAAACGATTGTCATCAGGAGGCCTGTACATGTACGTACGGTTTAAATTCGAGAAGATGTTTGAAAAAATTAAAGCAATTCCTAATACGGGGACTCGGAAAATATCTGAAAAATTGAGCCATATATCCCCATTATATGCAACTTGGACAAGCTCCATTGCCTAGAGATTTGTCATTATTACTAGCTTTTTTTAATTTAATACAAACTAAAATAAAAAGAAGTACAGATTTCTGAAGTCAAATATTATTAAATATAGAAGAAGCTTGTTTTGCTTAAAATGCAATTATAGCAATCACATGTACGCTGGAAATGACCTAGACATCTTAATAAAAAATAATTTTCAAGAACATTATTAATGAGCATCTTATTATACTACATTTCTTTCTCATAGACCTAGAAGACCAAAATATTTAGAATTTGTTATACTTGCATTTTAAGAAAAACTTATTAAGAAAAGTAATTGGTCATAAGCCTGAACGTCGCATATAGAAAACTTTTAACCTTCTGTGTAAACGCTAAATAGCCTGGCATTACATTAGTACGTAGTAACACTGAGTTTAATAACACTTTAAGGCATAACCTAAATGGATACGATATTTCATGGTTATTTTTACATCGATACTAATTAGTTAAATGGTATTTAATAGAAAAATTAATATTACATAAATTAAAATGAGATCTTATCAAATTAAAAATAGTAAAACGTAAACCTCACATATTCCTAAAAATATTACAATGTTAATAAAAATTAACAAAAACTGAACAAGGAGGTGTCAACATATTTTTTTAGTGAAAGATCGAATCGAGAAAAATAGAAAATCATTTACCATTTCACTGCCGATTGTTACGAAAAATATATACAGAGAAATTCAGTGTATGTATTCCATCAATTTAAAAATTAAAAACAAATAAATTTTATCTATTTTTGTATAATAAACTAATATATATTATAGTTAAAATTGTATATAACAGAAAAAAGAAGCAAACTTATTTAAAAATCTGGATTTTATTAAAACATCGAATTTATTGAACAAAAATAAATTTAATAATTTTTTTAACCACAAAATCCGCCAGTATAAACGGCTCTAATAGAAGTGGAGCTACCTTACATTTTCAATAAAGAAATACAAAATCCTAATAACAAACACGTAATTTCATAATTCATCATTTTAAAATTAAGCGTATGCATAACTTAAAAAGGATTTGATCCTACCTGTATATGTCTAATACATTCTTTTTGTTTCATATAGATTTAATATTTTTGCCTTTTTTTATTATTATAAATATCATTATTTAGTAGTTATTTCTAAAGGTGTCTTCGATATTTTTATAATTTTCAAATAAATTACATTTAAGCTTATATCCTAGAGTATTACTAGGTAACAATTTTTGAAATAGGTAAACTAATAAGAATCTTGATGTAGTATTAGAAAGACCTTCACTAAAGGCATTCTGACTTTATTTTCGATATTTTTTATCTTTTGAAATTGAATAAATTCATAAATCTAATCATTATAAACATGCGAAGTTGTATTGTGTTATAATAATAGAGTTTAATATCCTCTTGGATGTTAAGAACGTAAACGCCAAGTGTGATACACTTGTTAAAATTCAAGAACATATATCGCTATAAATTAAAAAAAAATTATCTAGGATTTTTAATTTATTGTTTGCAAATTAAAAGTTTTTTACGATTACAGATATAAAGCAAGAACCGACTACTTTTTAGAAGAAACAACTTATCTGAACTTTTTAAAAACTTAATTTTATTATTAGAAACGTTTTAAGTAGCGAAGTTTTTAAATTAAAATATCACTATTGGTGTCAAAGAAAATATAAAACTTTAAGGATAAAAATATTACGAGACATCAATTTTAGGAGTTTTTTTCGGTTTTATATTGTTCGTTGTAAAAAGATGTAAAACTTTACATTTTATAAGCCCTTCAATTTTTCGGCAAAAAATTTGGATTTTATTATTTTGCTTTGTTGAAAGCAAGAAAAATTTTTGAAATTTTTAATCTATTTTATTTAAAAAGATAAAATTATGTAATACCTAATTTTTTTATATTTTAATAAGCTTTAGTTAAGTTTTATAGAATTAAAAAGAAACATTTAAAAAAAAAGCTATTCGAAAATATCCCAAAAAAACCAATATTTGACTACAAATTTGAAGATGATTGCTTTTTTAAAAAGCTTCATTTTAATTATAACAGGTTAGTTAGTATTAGTAAACTTTTAAATATTTTCAATAATTTCTGAAATTTAACAGAATATTTTTAATTTCTTACTTAAAAAAGGCACTAAGTTCCAAAAAAATATCTTTGTTTTATACATTTTTTAAAATAAATAGAATTTTTTTAAATAAATTATATTAATATGTTACAATGAGCCTTTAGTTTTTGACCAAGAAATTAATTTATTTAATTTTCAGATTTTCAATAGAATTATTTTGTTTGACTTTCTATTGCTTTATTTGTCTCTTTAAATTTTTAATTTTTTTAATATACCTTGGTTAAGAAAAGCAGTCATTTTGCTAAAATATCAATTTTGATAAACTCTTGATCATTTTTTACTTCAAAAAATTTTGCTCTCCTAGGAGGAATAAAGACTTACTACACCAACACTTTTTTTGTTCAACAAACTTACAAATATATTACAAGAAACATCTTATTCAATTTTTTTTATTAGTTTTATGCAATTAAAAATATAATATGTACATCTTTTATGAACCCTTTAATTTTTGGCAAAAAATTTGGAAGTTTTGTTCTTTTTTTTATCACAGTTAGCATTTTGTGCATAAGATAAGCAATTTAAACAGTTTTCTGAAAAGTTAGTTAATTAGGGTAAATCATATAGGGTAAACATATTATAATAAAAAAATAATTTTTAAAAGTACTCTACTTCTTTATACATATACTTATAAATCCATATAATAAAGCTAATATAAGTAGTGCATAAACTAAGTGATAAAAAACCCATTAAACTCAAGTTTTTTTCCAAATATATCTGTAAAAATCCATAATAGATTTTCTCTAAAATATCAAATATTTCCATTAAATTCTAATGGGGTACGGAAGAAAGGAGCTTTGCACCGGCTCGTGACAGGATCGGGCACTCCATCACACTTTGCGATCCGAGTGAGATTGATCGGGCAATCGTCGTATCCTGTTCGGACAGCTGGGTTCACATGTAGACCACTTTAGTTTTTATTGTAAATGTTTTATATCGTATTTGCCATGCCACTTTATCTACATATATTTTAGTTTAATTACACTTTGTTATATCACTAAATAAGTGAGTACTAAATTCAAAACCGGTGATTATTTTTAAAAGCAATTTTACATAAAAACCTTAAAACATTAACGTAAGAAGAATATTTTTTAGTTAAAATAAAAGTTAGGCTGACAATAAACATTATTAAAGGAATTTATTTTAAATTTGCACATCTATTACTATATTGTTAATTACCAAAAAATAAGAATTTATAAAGTAACGGATAAATGTCTAATCATGGGATATAAATTACAGAGGTGCAGATGGTATTTAGATTTATTTAAGATTTTTTTTTCTCATTTAGACAGTCTCTTATATAATAAGGGTTTTTCATTATCTATTTTGGTATGACCAGTTTGAAAATATATCTTTCTTTAAAGATAATTATTAAATTTAAACTAAATAGTCATACTTTTTCGAGTTACTTATGCTGTACTAATTGGAAATAATTTGTAGAACATATCTATTTAAAAAGAAATCTTTTTCTAATAGAATCCTTTTACTTGTTAAAAATGCATAATGCATAAATCAAAAAACGTGTATGAAGAAATGCATACTTAAATTCTCTTAATAACAGCATTACTTCATTATTTACTAATATATATAAATAAAAAACCTATCTTTAGATTGTATTTAAGCATATATATATTTTTTTAATAAGTGTTTCGTGTCTGTCAAAATTATGTTTGCTTGATAGCACCAGATGTAATTTTTGATATGTTTATTAAAATTTCTATTTGTTTATACTACCATCTGTTCTAGTCGCTAAATTTAAACTTATATGTTTCACGTAATTTCTACTTATTTTAATACAACGTGAACGGGTATAAGGGTTATGATATAAAGGATCTCATATGCGAATTCGCATACCTTATATCAGTAGGGACATAATTTTAAAGCGGATGTTAAAATTTTAAAAATTGCTCATGTCTAAAAAAGATTGTTAGCTTAAGTGGATACGATTTTCATATATTTAATGACGAAAATTGTTTTAGCTAGAGGTATTAATGAGCTAATTATATGTAAATTTATTTTTTTTATTTTATTTTATGGTAAACCAGATGATGGTAAACCATTCTGTTCTAGCAAGAACAGAATATTTGGGAAAGGATAATTTAATTTGCCGTCTTCTATTTGGAAATTATTGTAAAAGATATTCTAATGAAATAGCTTTCACTAATTCGTTAAATATTTTGGCTTTTATTTGAGAAGAATTAATGTTTGATTTTGCATAATTAAGCACTACTTCACTATAAATGTTTCAGTTTCATTTTTCATAAATACAAATAATTAAATTATTAAAACTGTTAGACTCATTTATCTATATAATAAAAAATGTTTAAATATATATTAAAAGTAAATCTTTTTTTCTAGTTTCTAATATGTATTAAACTTAAAACAATATTTAAAGAAAAAGGTAATAATTAAAATTGTCACTACTAAACACAGAGCAATAATTAAAAGAAAAACACTAAGAAAAAGTTTAAAAAAAATTGCCATAACTTAAATGGAGACGATTTTCGTATCTTTGCTTTTTACAATATTTACTTTTACTTGAGTAAATATTGTATTTTGTAAGTTATTTATTTAATGGCTTAAACCCTGTTTTTGTTTTGAGGCACAATAGTTTATACTAAAATTATGCCTTAAGGGGTTAAAAGAGAATTATTTTAATTAGTGTTCCCACTATATTAGTTGGAAATAGTTGTGTATTTTCTTATTTAAAAAAAAAAAGTAAGGTTTCTTGTCTAATGAGTAAAATTAAATTTCGTAGTAGTTAAGAAATATAAAAACAGTCGCATTTTATTTACGTAATTAACGATTAATTTATTAATTATTTAAAAAAAAATAAATCAAGTTTTTATAGATTACTTAAGAATATTTTATTTAAATTTTATATTAAGACATTTATATATTTTACTATATTTTCCTATTTCATAAACCTTTCTTAATCAATATAAAATTTAGTTAATTAAAATTAGTCCTTAATACAGAGTTTATATTAAAATTTGGCAAATTTATGTTTTTGATGCAGCTTTTTTCTGACAATTTGTCGTATGTTTTAGGCTTATCTCTTAACCTAATTTAATAAAAATAAATATTATTTTCAATAATTGGTTCGTATGTGCTAAAATTATTTCCTAATAATTTTATTTAAAGTTTCTACTCGTTAAACAAAGCTACTATCTGTTCTATTATTTAAATGTATGTATCAAGTATTTTCCACTTATTTTAATACAATGAGAACGAGTCTAATAGTTACGATAATAAGGCGTGTTATTCGCTTTTAATAATTTTAAAAGCTTAATTATATTAAACTTAATATACGAAAGATCTCATAAGTGGGTTAGCATACCTTATACTAGTAAGGACTTAATTTTCAAGCGGTTGTTAGAACTATAAAGGAAAAAGTACCATTTCCAATTCAAAAAAAAATATCATAACTTAAATGGATTTTCACACTTTTAATGTTAAGTTATATTACATAACATTAAACTATGAATTGTGGTAAACCAAGGGTTTAAATAAAAAATATTTCAAAAGAGACAATTTGAATTGTTTGGCTTTTACTTGATGATAATTGATGGAATTTTTATACATTGGCACTCTAATTTTGCCTAAAAATGTTTAATACGTATTTTTTCTTGAAAAAAAAATAATTAGATTACTAGGCTCTTTCATTTATACTATGCAAAAGATACATTTAAATTAATATTATAAATATACTTTTATTTACTTAAATATGTATAAAAAGGAACGAGATTTTAAAAAAAAGTTGTATTATTAAAAACAACCAATACTAGAAATTTTAGACATTAGTTAAATATAAAGCATAATTTAATTGGATATGATATTTATAAAGATATATATGATATTTGCTTATGGATAATACTCAATTAAATTTTTTGATTTCGTAAATTATTTATTGAGGAGCTAAAACTCTATTTTTGTTTTAACGCAAAACAATTTGTGCTATAATTGGTTAAAATTTTGCCCCATGTGAATTAAACGGGATAATTTAAATTTGTAGTACTCTTGCTGTATTAATTAGAAATAGTTGTGTAGTATCTCATTTTAAAGAGAGAGTAATGTGTGCCCCATATTTTATTAAATCCCTTTCTATTATTTTATCGATTTTCTTGGTATTTACTTAATGGAATTTAATTTAATTAGTTAAAAAGAAAGAAACACTCACATTTAATTCGCATAATTTACAAATAATTGTCTTATTATTAAATAATTAAATAAAATATTCATAAATTACTTAAGAATTTTAAATTTGTATTTCCTTATAAGGGTATAAATCAAATCCTAATTTGTTTTCATATTTTATATAACTTTCAAAATAATAAAATAAATTAGGTTTTCCTTAATACAGAGTTTATATTAAAATTTGACCAATTTGCGTTTTTGATGCAGCTTTTTTTAAAATCTTTTATTTAGTTTTTTTTTAATTTTATACTTGCTTTACTGCACTGCCTGTCTTAATTAGAGTAATTAGAGCAAAACTAAAAAAAAAATAAAATGAACCAAAATTTCAAAACATAAAGCAGAAGAGAAAAAATTATCAACTAATTTTTAGACAATGTAACAGCATGCCTAAAAATAATACAAATACGAAAACGCATCATTAAGAGTAGATATAAAAAATATGATAATAATAAAAAAAGATAATAAACAAGTGACGTTTTTTAACATATTTAAATAATTGTTTGTTAATAAAACAACTTTGTTTAAAACACGATAGTTTTATTTTTATTGACCTATTGTTAATTATGTAGTTTAAAGATTTTGTAAATCCAAGTTATGTCTCTTTCTCATGTATTTAAATGTATTTTAACCTTTTAACCTTGTCTGAGACACTAAGTTAAGATGGATTGACAGAACCTCTAAATTTGTTATTCCTGATGATGGACATGATATATGTCCGAAACATGTAGGAGTTATAGTTTTTTAAATCAATTTAGTAAAGAATGACCGAAATACTTTTAATTACCCACTGATATTTAGGTGAGTTAAAAAAGAAGAAATAAACTTATTCTTACCAAATGAATGTAAAGCAAAAAATGAAAGGAAAAATCTCAATTATTAAAAATGTAATTTATAAATAATATATTTTTGCTTATATTAATAATAATGTTTATTTATTTAGCAAATTGCTACATACAAATACAATAATATAAATTACAATTCTATAAAAACATGCTTACAATATCTTAATAAAACGAATAAATATAAAAAAATAAAATAATACTTAAATACTTAAGCTGGATACACTGGTGGCCAAAAGTAGATTGCCAAATTCCATTCTTATGGATATATTTTATCTGAAGCAAAGAAAAAACCGGTTGAGCTTATTAGTGTTCAGGAATGTGAACAACATAGTTTGAAGAAACAAATTCCATAGATTTTTATTGCTTGCACTTTTTCTCAATATTTTTTTTATCAAATTCCAATAATTTTGTTTGACTGCTAGGTGGCCAAAATTGGATTGACAAACAACATATTTATTCAGTCTCTGAGTTTTATTCTGTTGATTTGACTTTCCTTACTATTAGTTTTGAAAAATATTCACAATGCCACGTGGTATAACTTTATCGATCGATATTAAGATGCGAATAATCGACGATTACCGGAAAGGGGTTAAACAGGCGGATATTGCTCGAAAATTTTCTCTTTTGAGGGCAACAGTAAGTCAAATAATAAAAAATTTTACTCTCCGTGGAAGTGATGATCCTCTAAAAAAAACTGGCCGACCAAAGAAGACTACTAGTCATGTTGACAAATTAATTTTTGAAAAAAGCAAAACTTGACCCATTCGCAACTTCAAAAGAAATCAAGCTGCATTTGGAAGAAGAAGGTGTAGGTTCAGTTAGTTGTCGTACCATGAGAAGGAGACTTCAATATAGTGATTTAAAAACAAGACGCCCTGCAAAGAAACCACTGCTAAGTTTAAAAAACGTACGGGCGCGATTAAGTTTTGCTCGAGAACATAGTCACTGGACAGTCTCCGAATGGAAAAAAGTTATTTTTAGTGATGAATTTTAAAGTTCAATTTGTCTAATTCGGATGGCAAAAGATATGTTAGGCGTCCTGTGAACCAAAGGTATGATCCCAAATATACGGTGTCCACAGTCAAGCATGGAGGTGGTTCCGTGATGGTGTGGGGGTGTTTTTCGGACTATGGGATGGGTCCACTACATATTTAATTTCTTTGTCGTACAAAATACTTTCCCCATTCACAGAAATCTGTACATTGCCCATGTCTATAGAACTTAATCTAGATCTCTTGCCAAATATACAAAACTTGGATTTACTTGCATTTAAACTTAGTTTATTTCTACAGAGCCAGATGAATAAGTTATTGAGTTCAACGTTCATGACCTGTTGTAGTTGATGAATATCTTTACCCACCACATATAACATTGTATCGTCCGCAAACAACACCACATTACACCCCCGCACTACCTCCACCATATCGTTGACATACAATAAAAATAGTAAGGGGCCCAAGACCGTTCCCTGCGGCACACCATGCTTCACATTAACACTTTTAGATGAACTATTTTTGTACATGGCTCGCTGAATTCTACCACTTAGATAAGATTGAAACCACTTCAATACATTATGTTTAAGGCCTAACCGTTCTAATTTCCTAATTAACATTTCTCATCTCACGGTTTCAAACGCTCTCTTAAAATCCAAAAACACAGCAAGTACTAGATTATCAGAGTCAAGGGCCCTGAGAAAATTATCAGCTATATTAATAATAACAGACTCTAATTACATAACATTAAACTATGAATTGTGGTAAACCAAGGATAAACAGAAAATATTTCAAAAGAAACAATTTGCACTGTTTGGCCTTTATTTGATGAGAATTGATTGACATTTTACATTTTGGCACCCCTTAATTAATTTATTTATGCTAAGTACATACAAATATTTAATTCGTATTTTTTCTAGATACAAATAATTAGATTACTAGACTCTTTTATTTATACTATGTAAAATTTTAAAATTAATATTATAAATAAACTCTGATTTACTTTAATATGTACTAAAACAAACAAGATAAAAAAAATTGTATTAATAAAAATAACTAATACTAGAAATCTTAGATCATTAGCTAAAAATAAAGCATAACTTAAGTGGATACGATATTTCTAAATTAGTTTATGGATAATACGCAATAAAATTGTACATTTTAATTTTATATTAATTATTTTATTATGTGAATGATTTATTTAAGAGCTAAAACCCTATTTTTGTTTTAACGCAAAATAATTTGTGCTATAATTGGTTAAAATTTTGCCCCAAGTGGATTAAAGGCAATAATTTCAATTTGTAGTACTCTTGCTGTATTAATTAGAAATAGTTGTGAAGTATCTCATTTTAAAGAGAATAAGGCCCCTATTTTATTAAATCCTCTTTCTATTATTTTATCGATTTTCTTGGTATTTACTTGATGGAATTTTTTTAGTTAGAAAATTCATATTTTATATACCTTTCAAAATCGTTATACATTTGGTTTTCTTTAATACAGAGTTTATATTAAAATTTGACCAATTAATACAGCCTTTTTAAAATCTTTTATTAAATTTTTTTGATATTTTTTATTTGCTTGACTTAAACCCTGCCTGTCTTAAATGTTAAATTTAAAATAAAATTTTTATTAGACTTTTTTTATAAAAGTGTAATTAGAGAAAAATTTAAAAAAATAAAAATGAACCAAAATTTTAAAGCATTATATAATATAAGAAAAAATAAAGCAGAAGAGAAGAAAATATCATTTAGTTTTTAGAAAATGTAACAGCATGCCTAAAAACATTAAGAGTAAATATAAAAAATATGATAATAATAAAAACTATATTTATGAAAAAAGATAAGAAACACACACAAAAGTGACGTTTTTGAACATATTGAAATGATAAAACAACTTTGTTTACAACATAATAGTTTTATTTTTATTGACCTATTGTTAATTATGTAGTTTTAAGATTCTGTAAATCCAAGTTATGTCTCTTTCTCGTGTATGTAAATGTATTTTAACCTTGTCTGAGGCACTAAAACTTTAATGAATTGACAAAAAAGATGAATTGACAGAGCCCCTAAATTTGTTATTCCTGATGATGGATATATTATATGCGCGAAACATGTAGGTATTATAGTTTTTTAAATAAATTTAGTGAAGGATGACCGAAACACTTTTAGTTACCAATTGATATTTAAATAGGCTAAAAAAGAAGAAAAAAACTTATTCTTACCAAATGTAGGGCAAAAGTTAAAGGCTAATTATAGCAAATAAAATGCTATGATTAAAAAAGTAATTTATAAATAGTACATTCTTGTCCACAGTGCATTTTGTCGTCTACTGTTCATTACACATTTAATAATTTAAAGACAAAAGCCGAATGAATCACTTGCAAAATATAAAACCCCTTTTGTTCGCTGACCCTCTTAAAGTACAATAAGCACTCACTTTGACAAGTAAAGCCCCGTCACATGTACAAAGCACCCGAATTAAAGAAATTACTTAAAGTAAAAAAATTACGATGAAAACTTTGGGTGAATTGTATTACCTCTCAAGAACTCTCGTCGGCAAAGTATTGCAAAAATTAGAAAACTTTGTTTGGACGAAATCGAATTATAAAGCAATTTGATTTTATCGGCGCCTTCCCGCTGTTTTTACAAACTTGTTTTTGTGATTAAAAAGTTTTTCGAATCATCGGCGAAATAATTTATTTATTTATTTAAAATGAAAAAAAAAATATTAGTAATTGAAATCAGTCTACGGATAATTATTAATTTTTTCCAATTATGTTTAATTTATACAATACTGGCCTTAACGTTAGGAATAATAAATATGTGATATTGACCCAGGATTATTGGACGTAATTGTTTTGACGTAATATTACTAATATGATGATATAGGCAGACTAAATTGAATGTTAGGGTAGGAAATAGGTCAAACGTGGAAATTTGCATGACAGTGTATTTGTGTGACTATTTGATTATACAATGAGTGCCTAAAACCTAAATTAACAAATAATTAAAACTGTTATATTTTACTATTTTAAAGGAAAAAAATTGGAATTAACTCAAATTTAGAAGCAATAAAAAAGAGTAAAATTTTAATCTTATAATAAAATGTAAAAGTTTTAAATTGTAAAATGATTTTACGAACAGGCGTTTAATAAATTGTCAAAAAAGAAGCGATCCAAAAGGGAGAACGCGTTAACAAAATCAAATTGCTTTTTAATTCGATTCCGTGCAAAAATTTTAAAGATGTTCTAATACTTTATTGGAAAATTTTTCAAGGTTTAACAAAGTTGTTCTCGGCTTTTTAACCCTTGGCTTTTATAACTTTAACTTTTCAAATTAATTTTTATTATTACAAGGATTTAGAAGAAATTGAGGGATTTACGAATATTTGATTACACTGTAAGTAAAATAGCGTAGTAAAAGTTACACTATCGGACAAAAGTAGAGCAACATTTCCAGAAATATTTGCAAATACCGATTTTAAAATTATAAATGCATGATAATGTATATAAATCCACTAAGTTTTAAAATTACAAAATAGGTTATGATTATCAATGTCAAGAAAAATTTTCGCAATTAAAACAAATGGTTTTATTTTGACGTTTAAGTTTAAATGCTTTATAGTAACGCGTCAAAAGTAAAGAAAAAGATCCTTGAAAGACCGCACCTCGAATTATTGCCGAAGTATACGAACAGTACAAAGAAGGTTAGAAGACGCAAAGTTATTTAGTAGACGTCCAGCTAAAAAGCCATTAGTTTCAATAAGAAATAGAGCACCAGGGTTGGCATTTGCACGCCGGCATTTAAACTTGACTGTCAATGACTGGAAAAAAGTTCTATCCAGTGATGAAACGCGCTACAAAATATTCAATTCTGATGGAATGAGGCGTGTGAGATGACCAATCAATACAAGGTTTAATCCTAAATACGTAACACCTACAATTAAGCATGGTAAAGGTAGTGTATTTTTATAGGGTTGTTTTTCATGGAATGGGGTAGGGCCTATGCACTTAATTAATGATACGATAAACCGATTTGTTTATAGGCATATCATGCAAAATGTTATGCTTCCTTATACAGAATGGGAAATGCCATTGCGTTTTATTTTTCAACAAGACAACGATCCAAAACATTCTTCACAAGTTGTTCAACAGTGGTTTCGGGAAAATAATGTTCGTGTTTTACAGTGGCCAGCACAATCCCCAGATCTTAACCCCATTGAGAATCTCTGGGAAGAAGTAGAACGTCGTATTCGTATCCAAATATCTCCAAATAAACAATCCTTAATAAATAAAATTAGTGAAGTTTGGACAAGTCTTCCCGGAAATGTCATTCAGAAGTTAATTGCTTCAATGCCGCGCCGTTGTCAGCAAGCAATTTATAATAGTGGATATTCTATCAATTACTAATGTATTACTTTCAATTGTTTTTGTTGTTAAATGTGTTAAATATATTTTGTTGAACTAAAGTAAAATTAAATACTGTTGTCGCCCCCATTTTTATCAATTTTTATAATCATTAATATTTACCGTTCTTAAAATGATTAAAAGTACACCAAAATGTACTGAAATATTACTTTCAGTGTAAGGACAGTGTGACATTAAGCTTAGCGAAAAATCACAACCCAATATTTTTTTTTATTCAAACATGAATAAAATTTAACTTTGTTGCTTTACTTTTGTCGGATAGTGTATATCTAATCATTTATTACTTTCTAAGATTTAAAATTATCTTATATATAAAAAAATTGTAGCCCTTAAAGTTATGCTTCATAATAAATAATATTACTATAGTTTTTTAATTTCATAAAACTGGTTGAATTTGCCATTTTCTGGCCTTATTTTTTTATAGTCAATCTACATATGTAAACATCAGTTATCAGTATATTTTTTTTGTCAAACATGAAACTCAACTAATATGATTGTTTTTTTTTTAATTTTAATATTTTAAGATAAAAATTAGTTTACAACTTTTTATTAATCAAAAAAAAGACTTTGGTTATTAAATGTTTTAATTTATCGCGTTTTTCTCTTTTAAATTTCTGAATGTCTTAAGTCCTGTAGGTTCCAGTAATTAAGAAACATTATTTTAACTTAAAATATTAAATTCTTAAAGAATCCAGAAAAATTAAAATATTTAATTGAAATTAATTTCTTTTTTTTTGCAGGTCTTAAATTAAAAATTTTTTCTTTTATAAAAAAAAATTAATGTTTAATTTACATCCAGAGTTAATTTGGTGCTTTAATTTAAATCTTACTAAAGTGATTACAGACTCTTGTCTATATTCATATTGTATATTATGTATTATATGTATATAAATTTTTTTTCGGAGTTATTAACAGACTTGAACATGCATTTTATATGTCACATATACAAGTGCAGTGAGATAAACTTTTGTCAAAATATGACAGTTCTTTATGTCACTTTTTATTTTGATGCACGGAGGGTATCAAAATTATTTATTTTTATTTACTGAAAAAATTAGAGATATAATAGCTGTTAAGATTTTATTATAAATGCCTATGAACTTGACATAATTTTCTGTAGGTGAGCATATAGTTCATCTAATTTATATAAAAATTTAGTATCAGCGATATTAAAAATTTTAGTTGTTGGAAACTTGTTACGAAATTCATCAATAATGAATAAAAATCAGCTAAATAATTTAATTGTTAAATAACAGAAAAACGAAAAAGGCTTCAAATATAACTAAACAATTTCAATAATGTTTGCTTATCCATATTAAAAAATATAAATAAACTATAGTCGCGATTACGGCGGATTCAGAAATATTAATTTAAATTTTTTTAAAGATTATTTAAAAAGTTTCATTTAATTTAAGGCTTGAGTTCAGGAATAATTTAAATAATTTGAGCCTGTAATTTAAATTATTAAATGATCATTGGCAATGAAATATAAAATCTAAAAATCAAATTTTAGTTTCATATTTTAAAAAGATTTTACTTTCGATAATATTTCATCGACTATGAATTGGCGTTTAAAAAATCGCACCAAGTGGGCAAAAAAGCATTGATAAAATCCAACTGCTCTATTAATTCTGCTATTAATTCGATTCCGTGCAAAAAGTTGAAAAATGTTTCAGTACTTTATTGAAGGAGCCTCCAAGACGTAACAATTCGTTTTAAATTTTTGACCTTTACAGGTGGTTTTAACTGATTTTATTGAGAACTGCTGTGTATGTAAATATTTATTTACATTTAATTTGTTTTAAATCTTACTAGAAAAAGAGAAAAAAACTAGGGCGATTTTAGGCTTTTTAAACTTTTAGAGGCTAAAACTTTTTAATTCTTTAATAACTTTTTAATTATTAAAAAATTATAATTTTTTATAATTTTGACAGATTTTATTACACCAAAGGTTCTTCAGAAAAAATACATAAGTAACAGTATCTAATCATTCATGATTTTCGGTGAATTATACAAAATAATTTTTTCCATAAACAGTTTCATGAAATTAAATTATAATTAAAAATATAAATAGTTATTTAAGTTATGCTTAATACAAAATCTATCTAATAACTGTTGATTTTTTCACTTTTTGTTCTGTCTCATAAATGTAAAAACCTGATTTTGAAATATAAAATAATAAATTCTTAATGTCTCCAAGGGAATTCTGAGATCATATAATTAAAACTAGTTTGACTTTCTAAGCAGCTTATACAAATAGAAACAAATTTACAATTTCTTTTGCTCCTTTCTTGCTAATTATTCTTTTCATTTTTAGAAATCTAATGGTTTAAAAGTATATTTAGATCTAAAGGGTTAATTTGATTAAGGCTTTTATTTAGGATATCTGGTTTTTTTGGTTTATTAAATTCACAAATTAATCGTTCGACCCGTTATATAACCCTTTTCTCAAAATGTAACTTTCCGGTATTTTTGTTTTTAATGCCACTACTCATTTTGTCGCTTTTCTATTTATCGGGTGACAATATTAATTTTAAAAAATTATCGAATTACTGCCTGAAATTTGAAATAGATATTACTCTTATCCAAATGTATATTCGATATAAACTTAAAAAAATAAAATGATAAAAAACTTGATAATTCATTATGATTATTTTCTAATAGCTACTTATAAACTAACCTGATGATTTTTTTAAAAGTTTTTTGTCATATAATATATAATTTAAATTTTAGGTTGTGCTTTCGAAAATATTTTAATCATGAGCATCATGACTTTCTAGTCCTCTAGACTCTCCCTTAAAATTTTTAATTTTTATTATATGCTGGCCACCCTATTTTCTGCATTTGCGGTGACGGTGGATATCGAACATTTAATTTTAGTTTGATGTTAAAATTTAGAGATATCCCTTGTCTTATAGAATTAATTTTTTTAACATTTTTGTGGTGAAAAGTTTTTGAAATAACTGAAAAAACAAAGAAGTTTTAAATAAATCTGAATAATTTTGAAGATATTCACTTTTTCATAATTAAAATAAAAATATTTTTATAAAAGTATTTGCGTCTTGAAATTTCTTAAAAAATTACCTAAAGAGTTTAGGGCTTGGATTCCATGATATTTTAAATAATTTAATCCTTTGTCTTAAATTGATAAATGAGCATCGTAAAAATTAAATTAGGAATATTAAATTTTTTTTAAAACATTCTGTTTTAAAAACAGATTTTTCTTTTCGAAAATATTTTACCGACTATGAACAGGCGTTAAAAAAAATATATATATAATAAGAGAAAAAGCGTTGAAAAATTAAATAAACTTAATTTTTAATTTATAAAGGATTTAGAAAAAATTAGGATATTCACGAATATTTTATTACACTTCAAGTAAAATACCATAGTAAGGGAATTATTTAATCATTTAACATTGTCTAAATTTTAAATCAAAATATCTAACCCATAAAAAGTTGCAGTCTAAAATATAAATAGATGTAAGAAAATGTATATCATAGCCACTTAAGTTATGCTTAAAAATATTCATTATAGTACAATTCTTTATATATTATCACTTTTTATAAAACTATCTACATATATAAATATTAAAAATTAATATTAATTTCTTGTCAAATATACATCTCAACTAATTTGATTGATTTTTTACATTTTAGTATGATTTTTAAATAATATATACTTTTCATATTACATTATATTATTATTGAATAATCAGGTGCCTGAAAACTATATGTGTCAATTTATCACATCTTTCGCTATTATATATTTTAAAGTCCTGTAGGTTTAAGTAATATGGAAAAAAATCATCGGTAAAGAAATATTAAATCTTAAAATTGAAATATGAAGTTTTCAATTAATTTTTTTTTGAATTTCAAATTGATTTTATTTTCAATAATATTTCACCGACTATGAGTTTAAAAAATCGCCTGAAAAAAGCGAGAAATCGTTAATAAAACCAAATTGCTATTTAATTTGATTCCAAGTAAGAAATTTTAAAATGTTTCAGTGTTGTATTGGAAAATCTTCTAAGATGTAACAAAATAGTATTGAATTTTTAACCTTTTATAGACAAGCTAAAATTTTTGACTTTGATTTTTATTGTTAAAAGAATTAAGAAAAATTACTGGATATGTAAATACTACATTACTTTTTAATTTTTACTTAACAAAAAAAATGTTTTGGATAATCACAAATAAAAAAGCGACCTATCAATAAAGAACTGTGAAACAAAGCGGTTCATAATTTGACCAATAGCGAATATTTCATATTTTTTTCATTTCTTTATTAGGAAATTTTTTAAGATATGATAAAAATTAAAAGCTTTTTAATCTTGTATAGGCTTAAACTTCAAATAAATGTTTAATATATTAAGGATTTTAAAAAAAAAATTAGGGGTTTACGAATGTTTGATTACACTATTATTAGAATAGTATAGTAAAATTATTATGTAATTATTTATTATTTTCTAAGAATCAAACAATATATTCTTACACATAAGAAGTTGCATTGACTTATCTGCTATAGAAATGATTTTAAAAAAAGTTGAAGCTCTTTAAGTTATGCTTTATAATAAAAGGCGTCTTGATAAAAACGTACAATATTATTGTAAAATAAAAGTCATAATTTATTTTAAACTGTAATTAAACGTGAACACTATATTCTGATAAATGTTAAATATTAGTTATAGTTGAATTATTAGCGTAGATATATGAGAGATTTTAAAAAACTCATAAAGAAAGAAATCACAAGGCATTAAGTCACAGGTATATGCAGGTGATTAATTGAAACTGTATGTTTCAATTTATTACACTTTCCTTTTTTAAATATCTAAAAGTTTTGTAAGTGTTATAGGTTCTTGTAATTAAAAAACATGATTTTTAGGTAAGATAATGAATTCTGGAAGAAACCAGGATAATTGAAATATTTAATTAAAATTATTTTTTTTAAGCTCCTTTATCCAATTAAAAGGATTTATACGTTTTTTTCTTTTATTAAAAAAAACAATGTTTTCAATTTAAATTTACGTCCATAGGTAATATGATGCTTTAATTTACATCTTATTAAAGTGATTCAAGCCTCTTGTTTATATTCATGTTATTTATTTTGTATTATTTATAGGATTAATTTTTAGAGTTATTAGCATTCTTTGACATGTATATCATAATATGTCATATATACGAGTACAGTGTGACACATTTATGTCAAAGTATGATAGTTTTTTGCGTCACTATTTTTTTGATGCTTTTTAAAAAAAAAAGGATTATTATAATTGCTTTAGAATTTGACACATTTTTTTTAAGTGAGCATATAGTGTATCTAATTTCTATGTAAACAATTTTTTAGCATCTTCTATCCTAAAAATTTCAGTTGTTGGGAACTTATTAATAATTTCATCGATAATAAATTACATCAGCTAAATAACAGAAATAGCAGGGCGGCTTGAAAAACAATTTCGAAAATATTTAATTTTCCATAATTAAAAGAAAAATTAATAAACTTTATTCGCGATTACGGCGGATACAGACATTTCAGAGTTTGAGTTTAAGGCTTGAGTTCCGAGATATTTTAAATAATTTAACCCTGTAATTTAAATTGTTAAAAAATCATCCGCGAAAAAATATTATATCTAAAAATAAAGATAAGAAATTTTATATTTTAAAAAGATTTTATCCTCGATAATATTTTATCGATTATGAACAGTTTTAAAAAACGCACTATAGAAGCGAGAAAACGTTAATAAAATCAAATTGCTTTTTTAATTTGATTTTGTGCAAGAAATTTTAAAGTGTTTTAGTACTTTATTGGAGAAGTTCCTTAGATATGAGATAAAGATGTCTTAAATTCTTAGCTCCTTATAAGTGGTGGTCTTATTTAAAACTTTTCATATTAATTTTTATTTTAAAAAGGATTTAAAAACTACTGTATCTGGGTATATAAATATATGATTACATTTTATTTCTTTTAATATTTACCAGAAATAAAAAAATTGGGTAATCTTGGGCTTTTTAATCTTTTATATGCTAAAAATTTTAGTTTTATGTTTTATTATAAAAATGATTTAGAAAAGATGATGGATAAGATTACATTTAAGCTTTTTAGTCAAAATATCTTTAACAGAACTATTTAATTATCCAATATTTTCGGTAAATTATACAATGTTATTTATTTTACACACAAAAAGTTTTATGTCTATGTCTGTACACTAATACCACTGTTTTTATATTTTAAACAACTAGTTTAAATTTTCTATTTTGTGCCCTTGTTTTTATAGTCAATTCCTAATTTTGCAAACATTAAATTATAATTAAACATATTTTAACATCAACATTACTTCAAAGCCTTGTTTGTATTATTTCAAAACCGTCAAAGATAAAAGATATTATATTAAAAAAAAATATTGGATTGACACATGTGTGCAAACTCTGTATTTTAATTTGTCACACCTTCTGCTTCTAAATATCTTAAAATTTATTTTGGTTATAAGCTTGTAAATTTAAATGATATAAAAACATGATTTTCAGATACAATATTAAAGTAAAATAATGAATTCTCAACGAATCCTGGAGAATTCCGATATCATGTAATTTCCTTTTTAAGCAGCTTATACCAATAAAAACAAACTTATTACTTCTTCCTCTCTTTTTGCTTAATTTTCTCTTCTTTATAAGGAAATACTGGTATAAATATATATTTACACCTAAAGGGGCAAATGAACCCCGTTAAAGCTTGAATGTACAGTATAATACTAAAGTAGTTGAAAATTCTTTTCCACAATCAATTTGAATAATTTCCAATTTATTATCTTTTTGACTTAGTAAAATCATCTCATTTAGAAATTAATATTATATATACAGAGCGTAATAATATAGAATAACTAAAGGAAATCAGTGTGAAGGGTGACAAAAAAAACTAACTAAACTCTAAATTAAGAGTTCCTAATATTTTGTATAAATTTACTGAAACAAAAAACCCAAACTGTAAAAAACTTATAGGAAAATTATTGATGTCTCTGCTGTCGATTTAATTTGCTGTCTGAACTACCCTTAGATTTATCTGAGATATTTATCGTGTCTAAAATATAGTTGTAAATTATAACTATGACAAGCTATTTTAAGAATTTGACTTTTTCTTTAAAACAATTTAATTTTTATTATTTGCTAGTCACCCAATTTCTTGCAATAATGGTGGATACCGAAAATTGTATTCAAAATATTTTTTAAATTAGTTTAATTTTTTAAGGAGTTTTGTTCAGTTTAAGGTTTGGCTTTTGAGATATTTTAAATAAATTGACTCGTTAATTAGATTTGTAAAATAATTAGATTTTCATTGTAAAAATAGAAAAATTAAGTTTAACCGCAATACAAAAAATAAGCCTGGACTTAATTAAAGAACAATTATAGAAAAAAAATACATTATTACTTAAAATAATATATATTTTTTAATAATTACGGATGGATTGGTCAGGAAAAAATTAAGATGCCCCTATATTTACTGATCACCCTGTTTTTATTATTTTAATTTTTTGGATTTTGGTTTTTAGTAATTTATGTTATATATAACGTCGAAACGTTGCCCAATCAATGACTTTTATTAAATTGCTATTATTTTGCTTACTTCCCACCTTATGCTTAAAATATTAAAAAATATATTTATTGTAAATAAAATTCAAAATGTACTTCCTTTTTTATATGCACAAATATCTAAGTAACGAAAAACCACCAGAAATGTATACCTCCCTGAAGATGTATTCCAAATTTTAAAAAGGTTTTTAAGAAGATACCCAATATATCTTTATTGTTTACATTTAAAGTTTAATACTCTGAAAAATTGACACATAATAATAATTCACGACCCGGACGAAACAACGAAACTCACATAAACTCCTTATAACAGGAATATGATATATTATGCCAAAAAATTAAAACACGTGAAAATCAACCAATTGCAGTCCAGTAATCAATTTACTCATATTTTAGAATATCATTTTATCAACAATTAAAAACAATATCATCCAACACATTGAACAAATGGTTGGTCACAGAAAAACAAAAAAAGTGCAAAAAGGGAGATAGGGATACAAATAATAACTCATAATAGACTCAACTATCTTAAAACAAGCTGAAAAAATTCAATGAAACATCGACATTTGCTACTTCGACTAGCAAGAAGCTTTTAGTCCGTACTACATACGTGCTTTATCCATGTTCTTAAAATATATGAAATAAGTGACACCCTGATTCCTTTTATAGCAAACTTCATGTAAAACTAGAACACCAATTTAGATAGCACTTACTACCCCACACGTAAAACCTATAAAAACTGAATAAATCATCATTAACAAAGGAATATTCCACAGCGATTCCCTCAGTGCACTGTGGTTTTGTCCATTCCTAAATCTATTGTCAAACCCTCTAAAGGATACTAAATGTGGATTTACCATTAAGGTGCATCCGGAAAGTCACAACATTTTAAAGAGCTTATATTATAGAAATTGTCAACAAATATATCCAAATGACATTTATAACATAAAAATGCAAATATCCCCTTAATAATTTAAATACAAAAACCAACCATCAAACCGCAAAAGATAAGCTTCAAACAAAATTTTAAAAAAGTCTGGAGGGAATATGTACAATACCTGTCTTTAAATACTCGTTTAAAATAGAAAACTGGACACAGACAAATCTACAAGTTCTTAACAAAATCACCCGAACACAATTCACACAATACATAAAACTGCAAACTCAAGCACAGAAAGAATCACAAATAGAAAAAGAGTAAAACAGGGTCTCATTGATATGCAATCACTTCACTTAAAAATAATACAAAAACTCACGGAATATTTTCACGAGAAAGATGGCCAACTACATTAAGCCATATGTACTGTAGAAAAGCAATTTACTATACTAAATTAAGCGACACTAAATATAAAAAAGAAGATTGATAGTGCAGAAAGGAACTACACGGCAGGCACTACAACATGGTTCAACAGATGACATAGACCTCAGCTATAGATGGCTCCGACAGGAGAGCCTTAACTCAGAGACAGAATGATTTCTATTCGCTATATAGGATCAAGTAATTAATTAGAAACGTATCATCCATTTTTCTCGAGACCAAACGAAAACAAAACAAAGGTAAGAACACAAAGTCACGATCTCATCAAAATTTGATGAGATTTGATTTTATTTGATTTGATTGTTTTGTTCAAGTAATTAATACTCTTAATTACAAGAGATACATTATAAAAGACCATATAATAATAATAGAGAGGAAAAGTGCCACTTATTCGCAGAGACAATAGACCACATTACATTTGGGCGTAAGCTGCTTGTTGCCACCGAATATACACAAGAACACAATAATGTCGCGACGATCATCTATATCAAAATCCTAAACAAACTGAAGCCAGATACAATTGATAAACCATATTACACACATTCTCCCAGATATAAACCACTTGCAGAACAAGTAAAAAGAATATGGAACCAGGAAATAATATAGATTGTACCGATAGCACCGATCATAATTTCAGTACAGGAATCGTACCAAAAACCACTATATAAAGCATACACACACACTCTTATTACACGAACACATAATCACAAATATACAAAAATCAAATTTATTCTAAATACTTGTAACATCGTCAAAAGATTCCTTATTCAAGATGAATTCCATATGCTCCAGTAAGTGAATAAGGCTTTTGACTTGGATTAGTCCTATAATAAAGCTGTTAATATTAGTTCATCAGATCTGTGGTGCATAATAATATTAATAATAAAACAGAGTCCGATAACATGGCAAGGACTTCAACAGAGCTTCATCCTTCTGATATCTGAGAAACCTGGGATAAGTGAATGATTTCCCTTTCTCCAGAGGGGAGTGCGATTGAAGTGCGATCAGTATAATAATAATAATTAAAATAATAATAAGACTTGTTTAAAAGTAATACATAAATAAAATAAACCAAAATGATAATTTAAAAACTCATTATGCTAGTCAACAATAAGTATCTTATTTACTTATATGTATATTTTATTTTAGATAATCTAAAAATGCTATTCGCAAATTACAATAAATATTTAACCTTAAAATTAATTTATAAATATTTATAAAAAAAAAGAAAATTGTTCAAGTACCAAAGACTAAAAATAAAATAGAAATATAATAACTGAAAATAACATATAAAAATGTTCGTAACATGTTTACTTCTGCCGTGAGAAATGAAAAGAAGGCCTATATTAATTTTTTGCACAGACATAGGAATAAGAAAGTGCTCTGGAATGGTTTGGACAATCTTAATATTTATAGTAAAGCAAAGAGCAATTCTACTTCAAACCTACCGGACAGCTTAAAAAATCCGGAAGCAATTAACCAGTTTTTTGTTGAATCGGTGCATCAGGTGTCTACACCAGTTACAGCGGAGACCATTCGGGAATATCTGGGTGGAAAAATCACGGAGCAAAGGTTCGATCTAGAACTGGTGGATACTGGTGGCGTATCTGAAGCTATTTCGAAAATAAAATCGAATTGATAGTTTGTCATTAGAGATGGTTAAGATATGCTGTCCCAGTGTCATACCGGTGTTAACTCACATTTTTAATACTTGCATCGAGAAAGGTGAATTTCCCTCTTTATGGGAAAAGGCAATAGTGTTGCCACTGCCTAAAATCTCTAAACCTTTGATTGTTCTGATTTACGACCAATCAGCTTACTGTCTGTATTGTCCAAGATTTTTGAGAAAATTATAATATACAAGCAGGTGATTGAATACAATGATAAAAATAATTTGCTCTCGGAATCGCAGTCAGGATTTCGTCGTAGTTTTAGTACTGCTTCAGCTCTTCTTGGAGTCTTGGACGATATGATTGACGCTTACGATAAGAGCGAGACAACAGCCTTAGTTTTGTTAAATTTCAGCAAGGCCTTCAACACTCTTCACCATAATTTGCTTTTGGCGAAGCTCTTTTCTTATGGTTTGTTACCGAAAGCTGTGCATTTTTTCAGTAATTACCTGGCGAAAAGATCACAGAGGACAAGGGTAGGTAACTCATTCTCTGCGCCAGCCGATTTAATAATAGGTATTCCCGAAGGATTCATGCTACGCCCTTTACTTTTTATACTTTATATAAATTACCTAAAAAATAAAATTCGAAACTGTCGTATGGCTCAATACTGTGACGATACACAAATTAATATACAGTTTACCAAGGATAATATTTTTGAATTCATGGAATCATTGGGTCGGTGCTTGGATGCAGTACATAATTATTCAGAACAAAATGGTTTAAAATGAAATCCTAAAAAATCTGCTGTTATCTATATTGGCCCCTTGGCATCATGGTGTCGTATGAACTATGTCTATCTCATGATAGATGGTAAAAACATTTCGAATTTAAAGGAACATAAAAACTTAGGTATTGTTTTTGACACAAATTTAAGATTTAAAACGCAGGTATCTAAAGTAGTTTAAAGAGCATATATAATTCTGAGAAACTTGTACAAAAGTAAGGCTCTCATATATTTTGACAATTTAAATAAAAAAAAGAAGTAAGGGTAATTTAAAAGGTAAATATATAATACTGAAATATAACTATGTAGCTTTTATAGCTGTTCGATAAACCATATAATAATTCAATAATTTTTCAACCATTATTAATTCAGCAAAGTTCAAAAGATAATATAAATTTAATTCATATAGTATAATATGACCAGTTTAATTGGCCCGTGGCAAGTTAATACAATATAATACCAACGTCAAATGCTCAACTAATATATCCAGTTAAATCATACAATATATTACATGTATTCCATTAAATTTGACCTTTTAATCCGGCCGAATATTAAATCACCTGTCATTAAATCAGGCGCTGTCAGAGCCGAATCCTACACCCGTCTCCCGCCGTTGATGCATCCCGCATCGATGACAGATTCGCAGATGATCGGTGGTAATTCCGGTCCGGTTAACACCGAATGCGTGCCACAAACCACTGCCACTGATGAGGGGAGAGATGTTGCCGATGACATTGAACCAGGTAAGTTAAATTCAAATTTGGATTTTAAGAAATTTATGAGAGGTTATGGGATCTCCTGGAAGATTCTGGTTCTGGATGATGTAAATCTTAATATTTAAGAGGATATTCTAAGTAACAAAGAATTCATTTATATTTCTCAAAAATACTTACGTACAGTGTGTCTACTTAAGTTGGCAACATATGAAAAACTTTTTTATTATTGATGTAGGTAGTAGTTTACTGAAAACAGTTTGTGAAATTTTTTTTTTCTAGGCCAATGTTTCGAATTATATTCAATTCATCTTTGAGATTTAATGTCCGGTTTACGAATATTACTGGTTTAC
The DNA here is from genome assembly GCF_022605725.1 of Anthonomus grandis grandis. Lineage (NCBI taxonomy): Eukaryota > Metazoa > Arthropoda > Insecta > Coleoptera > Curculionidae > Anthonomus > Anthonomus grandis. The sequence continues at coordinate 12,824,227 of NC_065549.1, forward strand.
TCATTTTATTGATGTATTCGATTTTTGCGTTGAGAGTGGCTATTTTCAATATTTTATTTCATTACCGACAGACCTTTGGCGTTTTTTTTCAGGTCAACAGTCTGTTGGTAATGAAATATTTCATTTCATTGATAATAAAGTATTTGAAAATTTTATCGGAATCGGCGTTATAGTGCGTTACGTAATTATATGAATCTTCGTAAAGAAATATCTGTTGCAAAACAATATTATCGAATAAGAACTCATCTAATATTTTTCATTCAATAATTATATTCCGATTAGAAAACTAACCAAAAATCAATTTAATCAAAAATTACTGTCATTTTAATTTTGTTTTAATGTACGTCTCCAATATGCTCAGATATTGCGATGTCAAAAGTAATTTTTAAATGAACTCTCCTTTTCTGTTCCATTTTTTAATATGTTGACAAAATGCTAACATCAGTAACCCAAAGATAAACAGGATGAGATTCTTAAAGTTTCCAACTGTTTCCACACCAAATTTGAATTTACTCTTAAAGTTAAACAAGACCATTGGATACATAGTAGACCTCAGATAGTAAATACTATATCATTTTTGCTCCTCGATTAAGGTAATTTTTCTAAGTGCTCAAAGCCTAAAGAAACCTAATAAATTAAAAGTTTAGTGCTTTTGCAATGTCTTGCATGCAAGTAAGTTATCAATTTTTGGTGCATGATTTTTTTTATAAACTGTTCACAAAGTAATATTTACTTTGTGTGATAATAGTACCCCAAGAATTCCGGTGATAAGCAACACCAAAGTAGGCGTACTATATTGGCGGCTCGACCAGAATCAAATGGCTAACATAAATAATGTAATAAACGAACAAATTTTTGCACTATTTCAACATACCAAGCAGAAAAATTCGTCCATTATCCCAAAGATGCTGGTCATACACTTTTATACAAAAATTACACGAAATAAGCACCACAAATATTTGTGATGCTGTAGATTTCGTGTTTTTACTTTTTATAAAAGTACCAGTCAGGATATTCAGGATATTAAGAAAGAGTAGGGGAAAAAGTATTAAGAAAGATATAGGGAAAGAATAGTGAGATTGGCAATGGTCACATAAGATCTACAGACTGAAAACATTAAACTTAAACAAAAGATTGCAGCACAGGGAGATCAACTAAGAAGAAAAAATATTCTAGTATTTGGGTTGATGGAAACGAATGAAACGTCACTGAAAGATATTGTGTTAGAATTTTTAAATGGAATGTTAAAAATTCAATTAACGGTTAGTGATTTGGATAACTTTTATAAGGTCGGCAAAAAATCAATTAGTAAAACGAGGCCAATCTTGATTAAGTTTGTTAGAGAAATAACGACTCAGCAAAACTTTTAGGAGCTATAGAAAATTAAAAAGTAGTACAATTAGCATTGTTCAAGATTCGTCAGCGGAGAAGAGAACTAAAAGAAAAATCCTTTATGATTTTCTAAAGATGACCAAACAAAAGAAAATTAAGCTAGAATCCAAAAAAATTAATTGATCATCAAATAACGAAGAGTATACCGTGGAAGCTTTAAAAAATCAGAACAAGCAAACATTTTGAGAACCAATAGTGAATAAAGCTACACTTTTCCCAAATAACAGCGCTCCTTTTACTCCCACAGTTGAAGGAAAAAATCAGGAAAGTCTGGAAGAAGAACCAGAAGATGCGTTTGAACTGGAGGAGATACAGAGAGAAGAAGAGAAGAATTACATAGGGAAACAAGAAGCACCTCGAACTCGAAATCCAATATCGCAACAGTAACCTCACTTTTTTAAACTCCTATGACGACTAAATCAAGAGGGCCTTTGGGTAATAATAAAATTATAAAATAGAGGGGGTTTCACTTCATGGCAGACATAAGACAGTTACTGCTTTGGAAATATTTATAACAATGATTTTATTGCTTTGGAAATTGAAGGTTATACATTCGTTAGAAGGGATAGAGTTTCCATTGAAAATAATAAATATCTGGGTCGAGGCAGGGGAATGCATATTCGAAACTGAATACATACATTGGAGTCGTTGTCAAATGGTCAAATAGTAAAAAAGTATTTAACAATTATGGATTCAGTTGAAAAAATAAATAAATGTACTTATTGCTTAGGGTCGATCTATAAATTACAACGGGGCGATTTTTCTTTATTTTTGGAAGCATTTGAGGACATTAACATAATTTTTTTAGATATTGATAAAAAATTATTTACTAATTTGGACACCTTTAATCTAAGGCATATAATACATAGCCTAACTAGAATAACCGAAACGTTCAGCATTTACTGTTAATTAAAAGACTGGATTGCTATTCCTAAAAATCTAAACAACTATACTAAAACAGTAAAAATTATTGAAAATAATGTATCTGATCATCATCTAATACAATTTTCATTAGATTTAAATATAAAAGAATTTTTTTTAAATCACATTCCGAAATTTGAAAAGAATTGATCAAGCACTCTTTAATATCTAGTTTGATAACATGCAATTTGAGCCAATTATTTACTTAAAACATGCGAATGAAAAAAATAGGTTTTTAAATCAATCAAGTTTGACAATATTTGATTTAATAGCACTAATAAAAACCGTACTGATAAACAAGCAATAACTTCCGGTGCTGATAGACAATATGGAGGAGATGATAAAGCTAAAAGAGAGAGCCTATACGAGGTTTAAGTCATCTTAAAGCCTAGCTCATTGCTAACTAATATCGTAATAAGTCAAGAAAAAAAGCGTTATTTAGAATTTCGCACTCGGTCTAACTAAAACGCAATTTGGAAGAGTCCTAAGAACCTAGATATAATAAATAATTCTAAATTAGTCCCAGACAAACTAAATAATCCGACAGATAATAACAGCTTTTTTATGCAATATTCAGGTTTTGCAATAATAACACATGAAGATCTTTTATCCTTCTACCAACAAAATATAAAAACTTATTTTTCAAACTTTTTTTCCTTTCGGACCGTTGTTGCTGATGAGGTTAAAAATCAATTGTGTTTATTAAGATCTTTGGCATTTGGCACAGACTTAATTAATTATTAAATGCTAAGAATGTGTTGCTCAAAAATACTACCATACATCACGAACATTATAAATACATGTTTGCTAGAAGGCGTTGTCCCTACAGACTGGAAGATAGCAATAGTACAACCTTTGCCAGAAATAAACTCGCCAAATGAATATAACGACTTAAGACTAGTAAGTATTTTACCATGCCCCTCCAAAGTTCTTAAAAAAATAATGAAAATAATGGATACGCAAATAAGGTAACGCTTAAAAGTTTAAGTGTTCCCTTATTTGCCAAAGGGGATGATTTCCCAATCAGGATTCAGACCGGGGTATAACTGCATCTCTGCCCTTAACAACATCACGGAGAACGATGCTGAAAAAACTACTGCTTTAGTCCTTCTAGATTACTCTAAGGCTTTCGATACCATTAACCATAGCATAAGCTTTTACTTTTCATTCTTTCATACAAAGGGTTCCCCAAACAATCAGTACGTATGATGGAAAATTATTTACATAAAAGATTTCAGTTTATTTCAATATCATCGGGACATTCCGAATATTCTATAATTAAAAATGGAGTTCCACAGTGTTACATTTTATCTCCCATTCTGTTTTCGATTTATACGTGTAACATCACTAAAGCCCTACAGGTGTAAATCAGATCAATACGTCGATGACACTCACAACTAGATATTCATTTTTTCCTCAAGATTAGATACATGCAAAACAAACCATTGAAGATGATCTGGAGCGTTTAGTAGATTTCTTTAAAAAAAATTATTTAAGTGTAAATCTGGAAAAATCAGCAGTGCTCTATTTTGGTAAAAATAAGTCGAAGCTTAACAAGAGGATGAATGTAACTATTATTCATGGTAAAGTTGTGCCTGTTTTGGTTTGTTCTAAGAATTTGGCTCTTATACTAACAGTGAAACAAAAAACTGAGTGAACAGACATTTTGGTTCTTAGCTTCTTCAATTACTGTGATGTAGTATATGGTCTGTGTCTGATCCAAAACGATGAGGCTAGGATTCAAAAAGTTCAAAAGTCATGCCTAAGATTTATTAACTGTTAAATACAAAATGATTGGATATGAAAGAACGTAGAGAGTTGCAGTTTTTAAGTTTAATCGTAAAATTATAAAGACTAAAACTGCTACAACGGTGTTCCTGCCTATCTAAGGGCATTGACAAAAAATTCAGATTTTAAAAGAAAAATGAATCTCTATCTTCTGAATCATAACCTTTAATTATCAGATAGGCTGTCGAGTATTATGTACTGTTAATTTGAACTTTTTGTTATCTCTAGAATTTTTCCGTTTGAAATCCCTTAAAACGCTGTTAGTATTAGTTTCTCTAGATAACACTTGATTAATCCTTTTGCGGCAACCATATGCAATATTTTGAGATAATTTATATATTAGGTAATTTTAAGTATTTTATTAGATGCTGGACTCGAACAATTTTTAATATTTTCCAGCTCCTTTTTTACATTCATTAGGTAAAGTACTTGTTAAGAAAAACTATACGTATTGATACTCTGATGTAAAATTCTTTACCAATGCAAGTAAAAGTTATTATTATTAATATTACTTACTTGCTTTTTTGGACTAAAATTATCAATAATATTGGTACACTTTTAGTTGACTGGTACCACAAACCAACTTTTTCTAAAATTTTTTTTTATTTTTTTTCAAGATATAATGCAATAAAAAATAAATTTTATTATAAATCTTAAGAGAGTGGAACCCTTGCTTTATCTAGCCCACAATTTAATCATAAAAATATTAATTTAATAACTTTAAAATTTAAAAACAATTATCCATCGAATCTCACCAATAATATTTTAAATAACAATAATTTTTTAATCAATCAATCTTCAACCAGAATCAACAACAGCAAATTCTACAAAATTCCTTACATCAAAAATCGATCTGAAAAACTGGATAAAACATTTCATACTAAAAACATGAGAGTAGCCTTTAGCAATCCTGATATACTGGGCAAATCATTTTTTTACCAAAAAAAAAAGAGTAAAACCTCTACCAACAGGAGTTATGTACCAAATTGCAAATTTTTTTTACCAAATTAACATTACCAAATTACCATTGCAACAATTGCAATAAGTGTTATGTTGAGCAAACAGGCAGATATATGAGACAACGTTTAAAGGAACACGAAAGGGATGTTAAAAAAAGGAAATATTGTTAATCCCACTGCTTTAGTGGAACATATCAGAGAACTGAATCACAATGCTTCACATAAAAAAACATGATACTGTAACCTTTAGTCGTGATACAGAGAACCTGGGTGCAGCATATTTAAATCTCATCCAAAATTTCCCAATACGTTATATTACAATAGACCTCTATATATCGTCTTACGTATACTATACATATTTCTTTTTATAGTCCCAATAGCTTATAATAAGAAACCAATGTGATATATTTATTTATTTTAAAGAATTGCAGGTTTAAGTGTTTATTTGGTTTGTAAAAGTAAATATTTTTTGTGTGTGTCCTTTCTGTTGTGACTCAAAAGTCCCTATATTGTTACGATCTCTATGTTTAAACCTGTGATGTCTTTTTGTTTAATAACGCAAGAAAACTCAAACTTTGGTAAATCTCTTTTCTTTGTTTTAACTATTGTATATTTTGTGATCTATAGCTCCATGACATATTTATAACTTGTTATTTTTTTTATATTTGTTTATCATGGATTGTCTTGGTACAGACGATTTTTACGTATGAAAATGCTGAAATGTGGAATTATCGTTTTTTCTATAATTTAACTGATACTAAATGTAATTTATATTTTTGTTTTAAATATTGTATCCATACTATATTTTAATGTATTTTTTTTCATATTTAAATTTAATTTTCCATATTAACGTATTATTTAGTCAATGTCTCTTTTTTTATTTATTTTATTTTTGTTTCTTTATCCTCAAAAAACTACCATCTTCTTTTATCCTATTGGAGAGCCTTGACGATACCTTGAATATAACTCGAAACGCTGACCTAGAAAAAAATTGCTTACTTTTGTCTTTGACCAATAAGCCCACAACCATGTAATTTTTTTTTATTATTTTTTATAAAAACTTCTGCATAAAACTAAAATGCAACAAGCAAATATTAAATTTTATTAGTCGTATACAAAGTCTCTTAAAAAATGTAGATTTTACTTAGAGAGTAAAATATAAATAGCTTTATTTTTTATAATAACGAAACTTGTTATAAGAAAAGGTTGTTTATAACTAAAAACTACAATAAAATATGCAATTATATCCTGCTACTCAAATTTTTTCCTATTTATTACAATAAAAATGCAAATGTTAGTGTAATTTCATAAAATCTAGGATGCAGTGACAAGCAAATAATTTGTTTATAGCACAGTGAGGTTAAAAATATCAATTGTATTTAGCATTTGACAGGAAGTATTTATAAAGTTTATAAAGAAATGCCAGCAATGTAGAACATAAAATTAAAATTGTGTTAATTGTGGGTGACGATTATAAAATGTATCGAGAATACGCAAAAGTTTTTAATAGTCGAAACCCAGAGAAGAATCTTCACTGTGGGGCAGCAAGAGAAACATTAACTGTTAATAAACATTAAAAACATTAAATAAACATTTTGGAGTTAGTAGAGAGATGTTAGTAATAAATTTGTCAAGAAACCCTAACAAACAGTTATCAATAATGACATGGAATTTGAAATAATGCTTTGAAGAATCGATCATCCTAAAAAATTCTTGCGAATAAGGGCACCTTCCAGGTGATATCCTCTTAAAAAAATAGGGATTTTCATAATTAAAAAAAAACAAACAGGTTTTACCCATATGAGCCCCAATTTATTCGTTAAGACCAGGAGATCGTGATAGACGCTTTGAATTTTGCTCTATGATATCCAAGGAATGTTAGAAGATAACCTATTTATGTGAAGATATATTCTTTTTTTGGATAGAAATAGATTAATCTCTTCCCAAAATTGGTGAAGTGATCCTAATCCAAATTTTAATATTAAAACTCGCTTCCAATATGCATTCAAAAAAAATGTGTAGTGTGGCATTTTCAGAAATAAAATAATTGGTCTTTTTTCATGAATCTCGAATGCGCACCGTTATTTACTCTTTTTAGAGAATGAATTAGAAGATTTTCTTAGCAACATTTCCCTGCTTTAACGTCAACAAATATAGTTCCAATAGAATTGTGCTCTATGCCACTGTAGGTTAGATGTAAGGGAATACCTTGAAAATTCTTTTAATGGAAGAGTTATGCATCGGTTTTCAAAAATGCTCCTGATTTGACGCCACTCGATTTTTACTTATAGGGTTATTTAAAAAGTACATACATCTTTAAAAGCCATTTACAGATATTGCTAATTTGGAAATAATCATTACAGAATCGGTTAAGAGTATTACTCCGTTTATGATTAGAGCAGTATTGAATCACTTATTTGATAAAACATTTACCTGTATTGAAAGAAAAGGATATATTGAGGCGTTATTAGGACATACATTGCCACACCTTCACCTCTTCCAGTTCTGTCTTTCATATACAAATTATAGTTTTCCACAGTATACAAATTACCGGGCATGTCAGCATTCCTCTAGGTTTTGGAGATAGCAATGGGGTTAAACTTCGACTGAGAAATATAGTCTTTAATGACTGACCAAAGGTTTAGATGAATAGTTCTTAGAGTACCCAGATTATAACCGACGTTCTCAATACCACATGTTGACTAACCTTCTTTAATAAACCATTGAACTACATTAAAGGAAATCCTCAGTTTGGAATAAGCAAAAATAATTAGGATGTCCAACAATAATCATAAGCTTTACCAACAACTCTTACATTTTTTTCTACGGGAAAGTGAGACAGTAACCCTTTTATCACTTATTATAAATAATTTAAAAATCCTTAAATATTTTTCTCAGATGATGAGGAAGCAAGTGAGGAACTACTCGAACGCCTCGCCTCAAGACACTACTATAGCTACACAGCTGCTTTGGGAGTGACAGTTGGAGTTGGCTGCCTACTTTTAGTACTCAACATGTTAATTTTTGCTGGAATTTATTATCAGGTAAACAACTAATATTTGAACCTTAACAGATAATGAATTAATTTAAACTATACAGCGAGAAAGAGATCGAAGAAGACAAAACAACGGTCGCTCAAAAGTATCCAGAGATGACAGAAGTAACTCAACTCCTTCCACTGAAGAGACGATTCCTATGTCGCAAAGGCCAAGCACCCCAGGAAGTAGTGCGAGGCAATCTCCCCTTATTTGTAGGAGAGACCAGGAACTTATGGAAATGTCCATTAGTTATAACACAGTAAGTTTTTGGAAATTTGATGCAACTGTCATGGTTATACTCTGTCTTTTTAGATCCCTAGAAGCCAAAACTTTCATCATGCAACATCAGGCCTAGCATCAGCCAGCAGCACCCTAAAAAAAGAAAAACCGCCACCCCCGGTACGTACGTCAAGCAACCCCGCACCGCCCCCTCACTCTAATACTGGAACCATCAAAAAACGAGTCCAGATCCAAGAGATCACCGTATAGCATTCGGACGAGTCGGACCGTCAAAGTGCCAGACCAGAACGTCACATTAAGTTTGACAAGTCCTGTCACTTTGACAGTCCGACCAAAGGGCGTGTCACGTCCAAGCCGGACGTCACGCCTGAAGATAAAGTGGAACAAGTTGAAACGGTGTCGTTGGACCAGTGCGATTTGGTCAGTGTGAGGTTATAACAGCAAAGTGGTTTAATATTGGTGGTTGTTAATGAATAATTCGGTTGTGACACAATTAGTGATTGAAGACTAACATTTTTTCAGGTTTTGAAAATGGTTCTAGGAAATGTCTAAAGGCGATAGGGGAAGTTATTTAGGTGGTATTTAGGTGTGAACATGAAAAGCATAGTTCAACAAATCAATTTTTAATTTGAAAATTTAAGATGAATTTTTAGAAATGTTTTATTTTTATCCCAACTATCAAATACAAATATTGAATGCATTTTATCAACTATGTTTCAAGGTCAGTTGGGCAACCAGAATTTGTAAGGACACATGCTTGAAATTTCTTTGAAATTTATTGTCAGCATATTAGTAATGATCATATTAAATGCTTTAAAAGTCACTTGATGATGAATCAGGAGAATTAGATGACTATTAGTCAGTTCCACAGAGAATCCCAAGATTGGTTGGCCAATCAGAATATATTAAAACATGTGCTTGCTTCCTTGGTCAAGAAGATTTCTGCCATGTTTTACTCTAATTCTTAACTATAATAATTCTAAACTAATATTTCACTCTTAAACAGTCTATTAAAATAATTAATATTATACGTTGAGATCAAACTCCTAAAAGACTGATATTAAAAGATTATGTATTAGAGATCAGATAATTCCAGGTAAAGTTCCTCTAGAAATTTTCACTGGGATTTCTTCCTTGGTCACTTTATTTCCAGACTTTTTGAAGAAGACCTTGTCAAAAACTCATTTTGAATCTTATAATATATATATTCTCACGTCTAGGTATTGACATTTGCAGGGTTCTTTGAGGTGAAAAGTTTTAAAACTAGCTATTTTAGGACCCCTGGAACTAATAAATTAAAAAGAGTATCTAAAAATTTTTATTTGAAAATAGATATAACCTCTTTCACGGTCACGAAACTTGGAACTCAAAAAAAGAAGGAAAGCGAGAGACTTTGGTCCTCGATCACCTACTGTGTGATTAGTTGGGCTACTAAAAAGAAAAATCTTTTTTTTAAGAGAAGTAACTATGAGACATATAAGAATAAGCATTATTGAATTTTTATTTAATAATTTTAAGACTATAATAACTTCTTCTATTGAACCTTCCTAATTATCTGAATGTATAACCGACTAAACTACAGCATGTAAAAGTGAGTTTCAATTGTATATGTAGAAAAATCTTGTTGATGTATAACTGTAATTTTTCAGAAAATATGTTAATTACTTAAAGGGGTTAATTTACTAAAGAAATTATTTTTAAAACATTCTAATAACTCGACAGGATTTATTTTTACTTACTTTCTCATTACATAATATGAGGTGCAAACACCTCCAACTAATATGACGACTTATTATTAATAAATAATATAAAATGTAGCAGGAATTTATAGCTTAATAAGTCCAAATTGTAAATAAAACCACAAAATGTTTTAAGGAAACTTCACTATCATAAATCAAATTATTTATTAAAATCACGTCTGATCATATTGAAAATATTTATATACATTTTATTTTAAAAAAAAGTTTATTTATTAAGTTTCCGTCAATAAGTGAATAAATATATTTTAGTTTATATTGTAAGTAACGGAATTTAATATTGTTCAGTATGTCCCTAAATAATTTGTCTTAAATATATAAACAAATAAGAAATATTCAATAATATAAATCAAAAATTAGTATTTTATTTGAAAAATGCAATTTTAATTGTAGAACTTATATGCACTCTTGAAATGAGTAGTCATTGTATTTTTTGTTTGCAAAGATTTCATTTCGGTTAAGATTTGATCTAAAAAAAATATTATTTACTTTTTAATATATTACTGTTTATATACTATGTATTTCTTACTAAAATTGTAATAAATTACTTTGCATTAAAGTCATCTGGTGCTTACACTGAATCTAAGTCATGTATGTAGATAGGTACAGGGTGATATTTTTTTAATGGTAAGCATGGTAATAAATACGTTAGTTAGACCATTGTGGAAAAACAAAAACGTTAAAATAATAATCAAAATCAAGTTTTTATATACCAAAATCTCTATTAATAAATTTTCCCACTAATCAATCAGAGCAGAAATTTTTTTCGTTATATGTATGCGGAATTTTGTTTAAGAAATATACATACTTTTAAGGTACACAATTAGTACGTTTTACCCAGAATTTGCTTTTTAAAAACGTTTCAAAAACTGATAAAGAAAATTCCGTAAGTAAAAAGATAGAAAAAAATTCTGTTTTTCTTTTGTTTTTTTTTTTGTTTTTTTTTTTTTGTTAAAAATCTTGAGTAATTCCTTCAACAAAACTAAATAAAATAATTCCTATATGCAAACTGAAAATTTAAAAAGTAATCTATAATTGTTATAAGATTTGAATTGTTTTTGCAAAAGTCTATTAATTTAGAACAAAAATTAAAATATATAATTTGCATATAAGGATTTATGCGTTGGATAATTTGCAAACACTTTTAAATTGCCGAAATAGATGAAATTTTGTTTATATACTTCTAGAAAATATGTAAACCTAAATTCTATTTAACATAGATAGATAACCCAATAAATAATTAAAAAAAAATTAATATCCCGATAAGATCCACAATTTGTTCCTTAAAAATATTTTTTCTAGTGAGAGCTAGATAAAAAAAAAGTACACGCTTATCTTATTTTCCATATATTATAAGTTTTTTAGTTTTAAAGCTGTAAAAATATCACAAAAAACAACAAGAACGTTATTTTAAGCTAGTCAGTGTCAGAATGTATTGCGTAATAGAGTGTATAATGGTAAATCATCCTCATCATTATTTTAAACGTTGTGATCTGGTTCTTGCTTTTTTTTATTAATTGAATCAATTCCATAATTTCAAAACCGACATCATTTCTTCCTTAGTAGCTTCTACTTTTCTTGAATAATCTTCTATATTTAGTAAATTATAATTAATAGGGTAATTTAAGTTAATTTTCCGGCCCTTTACACCCTTAGTCTGTTTCTTCTTTGCCGCTGAATAAATTTATAAAAACTAAAACTTCTTTTGGTTGCGGCTACTAATGATGGTAAGTTTAAAATATTTAGAGCCAATCTATTTATTTTAGAACTGGAGTAAATTCCTGCCTACCAAACAGGCGCAGACAGATTTTTTATTGGAATTGACGAATTTCTTAGTAAAAATAAGATCTATTTGTGAAGAATATTTTAGATGATGTCTTGGAGTTTCATAGTTAATGAACCCCGTTGTAATTAAATTTTCAGCTTCAGTTAAATTCTCTCAAGTAGATTTAGTTCTAAGAGGTAAGAAGCAAGATGAGCGGGTTTTAAACAGTTATGTTCTCGTTTTTCAATTTAACATATTCTCTGGTCTTCATCTGGTATAATAATAGATAAATTTAATACTTTGTATCGGAATATAAAACTTATATTAAGAAAGCATGTAAATTCTTTTAAGATTGTTCACCCAAAAGCCTTTTCTGCTTCAATTCATGGTTAGCTTGAACAAATGTTATCTACGTAGAGATTGCTTGAAACAACTCCTAAGTAGCTTTTCATTGTAACCAAAATTCATTATTTCATTTTGAAACAAAAGTCATACTGTATTTGTTGAAAGAATATCAGAGATATCATCGACTGCTAAATGTTTCAATGAATATTTAGTGGCCAAAAAGCTTTTTAGATAAAAAACAAAGGAATCCCATCTTGTTTTTACCGGAAATTTTAACGAGATGTATCGCCCCGTTTTGTTCAACTTATGCTGAAATGTGTTTTTCATTAAAACATATTGTCGGATGACTATGACAATTTTGACAAAAGGTGTTAGCCCTTTTAATTTTTTTTCTAGCTTCCGAGCTACTCCTAGCTCTGTCTAAAATACAGTAAATACTCATAACAAGACAGGATTCTTTTTCTAGTATTCTTCTTTTCAGACTCAATATTTTCAATTTCACCTTAACGCTCTTACAACCCTTCTGCAACCTGTTCTGAATTTTTAATAAATCTATTTTAAGTATATACCTAAATTCTTCCTGACCATTTTTTCTGATTACTACCAAATTCGTTGTAAACTACCCAAGAATTTACCATACACGTACCTAATAAGATTAAATAAGATTTTTTGTATCACTTGATGGTTTTTCGAAGGCACTTGTGATATGAGAATATTTGATTAGAAACATTCACTCCTTTTTTACTATATTAAAGCCGGTAACAGTCTTAAAGCCGGTAACAGCAGGAGATTTAAGAATATTTTCGCCTTTTCAATTTTTTTTCTAATTGCTCTCAGCTCAGAAATATGAGCGAATACAGTAGATAACATCAACACTGATTGGTTATTATGCCACTGAAGCGTAAGCTTTTTCCCACAAATTGTTTAAGGGTTTCCCTTTCTGTTTAATCGAAGGGTTCCACATATATACGTTTTTAAATCTAGAAGTAGTTTGCATAATTGAACACTAGTATAGAAATGATCTTTATATAGTATTCTATCTTCATTAACTAATCCTTCTAGTAGCTCCAGGCAAACGTGAAATGTATGTCCATGCTGATTTTGACGATCATTTAAAGAGTTTTTTCCCGAATAAATTTGAAAGTTTTAGCTATATCCTTCAGGGGTACAAATTTTATATATTTTGACTCTATACTTCTGTCTTTTATTAGGCAAAACTGCCAAAAAACCAAGCGACCTCTCGAAGAAACCGTAGATTAATTAATGACAATCTTCTCTCCTGGCGTAAATGTCATCTTGAATTGACGAGGGATCAGAACTAACACATTTTTTAACTTTCATACGTAAAAAATTTCATTAAATAATTAAATATATCACGCGTCCTAATTTGTTGGACAAGCCTGTTTCTAAACATAATATTATTTGACTTTTAACATTGTGATCAGAATGGAAAAAACTGTCTTATCTCATCCCTATTGTGTCTTTCCATTTTCGCACATCGGCCTTGGATGAAGGTCATGAGATTGCAAAAACTAAGAGGCATATCGGTTGGTCATTAGACCAATAATATCCAGTACGTCATCAGTGACCAATTATCGATGAATTTAATATCAATTTGAGAAATCAAGCATATTGACTTGTATCCCATACTGCCCAATACAATGACATTTTAAAGGAATATCCTTGCACACTCAAGCAATAGCTGCTTGAGTATCTAATACGTTGCCACCATTTTCTCTATCGGATGCGAGTAGTTTTACTATTTACTAACTACGTCATATTCATCATCATTTTCTGATAAAACGTCGGATAGAACATATTATGAATCCTCTGAATCTATAAACGGATGAGATTCCTCTAAAGAGGACATCGAATAAGTTGTGGCGTTGGTGAATATGACAAAGCTGAAATATCCTTTGAGGAGGATGCTTGAAAAATAAAAATAGGGCCATCAATGCACATACTGTAGTTTAATGGACCAGGTAATTTATTGGATAAATTTCGAGGTAAACGAACATCATTTTCGGTAAGATCTTGCTCATAAGATCTTATTCTCCTCATGATTTATATTGTCGTGCTCCTTATACTATGGTTCAAATGTCGATTTACTGTATTCGCCCTTTTTAGGACGGACCATAGCCATAATTTTTTTACTTGTGTAACTCATTTCCGACACTTCATAAACAAATATCTTGGATTATGTTTACGCTGAGTACATTCCTAAGATGCAAGGCAGGTACGCAAAAACAAATGTTGTGAGCGATGTGCTTGCATAACTATGAGCATGTGATCGTAGAGGTCTAGCCTAAATCCATATTGGTACGTAATTACGGATACGTGAGGCTGTCAAGCCTATCCGTGACTTATTCCATTCACTAAAGACAAGCGTATCCGTAAAATGACGTTATATTTTTACTCGAGTTTTTGGTGTTTATAGTTTTGACTTCCCACAATTGCTTCAACCTATTTTTATATCTTGATTGTAAAGGGATTCTCGGATCCCATAGAGACCACCAAATTCAAAATATTGTCCTTATAGGCGCAAAGCTCGAAGGTAAAACCCTGGTTCTCCTCCATTTATATTAGGAAACCTTGGGAATCCAAATAATTTTGGCGCTTTGGACTATTACTTAAAAAGCCGCAATAGTCACATTTAAAAAATGTGAAACCCGGGGTCTAATCCAAACTCGACATTCTAAAAAAAATGGTACAAAATGTTAAAAAAAAAATTGGTAAAAATTCAAAAATAACAATAAAAAAAAATAGTACAGCGGACCAGAAATACGGAATGAAATTCGAATTAACCAACTCCTATCCGTCTTTTCCTTCACGGTCAAGTTTTTAAGGTTTCACAGGTATGTGAAATGGTATGAAAAGGTATGGGTCTCTTATTGGCTAATAGCAATCACGTGGTTCCAACGGATCCGTAATTACGTATCAATGTGGATTCAGGCTTAGTTTTACTTGCGTATGTTTGTTTTTATCTGCCGATACCTCCCATCTTACAAATAAATGGCGATTAATTAAAATTAATATAAACATTTCTATTGTATATGGTACACAGCGGCTGTGGCATATCTAAAAATCCGTAAAAAAAAAGATTTGTTCATAGTTTTCTATAGAGCTTACATCATAAACTTACTGCATTAAAAGAATATTTCTATATAAAAAATATTCGGCTCCGTATTAGACACTGTCGGATCACTTATTGTCGCAAACGTATTAAATACATCTATAACCATGCTTTTTTTCGTTGTCATATCTGAGAGGGCTTCTGAGACATAAATAGCCCTTGCGAGTGATCTTGTTGCTTTTTTGATGAGACATCAAAATACGAAAAAAATGTATCCTGTGATGCTTTCGAAGTACGTGAAAATGAAGAACTAGCTGATGAAGGGACAGGCCTGACTAGTGAAGCAATTTCTGAGTATATAAATTCTTCCTGACCATGATAAGAGATAATTTCAGTATCAGTAGTATGACATTCTTCTAATACCTCGGTTAAATTTGGCGTGGTGTTATTGTTGCTATTGGAAACATTTCCTACAGAAATTCTCTTTGTCACTTACACTTTTAAAGGAGATTTTACAAGGATTAACTATTGTTGCAACTACAAAATAAACATCATGCATTTCATGAAGAGGCCAACTTAAAAATCTTTACACCTATCAGTTGAAATATAACGTAACAAGGCAAAACAATTACAGTTATTTAATAAAAATCACACTGATAGTTAGAATAGTTATTAACAAGACCCTTTATGATAATAATATCACTAATTGTGCTAAAAACAGAAAAATATTTACGATTTTGCTTGCCACATTAAATGTTACCAATCTTTCAGTAATATTACCTAATATTATTAAAATTATTGGTAACATGACCGCAGTAATATTACCCTTTACATCACTAATTACTATTCTCTTTTTGGGCATAACCCGAAATCATTCTACATAGTTTTTGTATAAATAAATAATAATTTCTACAAAAATATTTAAATAAAAAATTTTGATGAAATTTGAATAAAAAGTGAAATTTTTAGTTTTAACTGATTAAAGTTATAGGCAAAGTATAGATTTCGCATATTACAATGAATTTTTATTCTTCATTTAAGGAGAGTTTAAGCCTTACAAGAATAATATCAAATTAGTGTCACTACATCTTTAATAAGTTCGATTAGTTCCGCTACACCTTTAATGTTAAAAAAAAACAGATACCACTTAGAAACATTGAAAGAATATTAACATTGTTTGATTTATAAAAAAATTTTACTTAAGTACTAGAAAAATGTGACAGCTTGTTAGGAAAATATAGAAGTATATTTATGTTGTTTAGCAATATTTCGCATATACATATAAAGGCTATTAGCAAATTTATTATTGTATAATAATATAAATGTTATTAACTTCTTATAAATTTTTCATTATGATTTCTTTTAAAGTGAAAAAAATTTTAAATATAAATTCTCCATAAAAAACTTAAAACAAAAAATACACGAAAATATAGTAGGTATATTTAAAAATCGAATATATGAAACAGTATTTTCCAAAAAAATACTTAGTCCTATGAGACAAATTATAAGTTTTTAGACAAATGGGAAAATAAAATAATATTAGATTATTCGGCATTCTTATTTATTATTTAATCACAGAATATTTTGATTTTTTTATTTACGATATGCCTAGAATGTTATTAAATTTTATCTTTGTAATACCACAAGATATGGATATATAATTAGCAAAAAATCATAACTTTTATTATTATACTTTTATTTAATTTTTTGGCATAAAAATATAAACAGAAATTGAATCGAAAGAAAAACTAAAAATAATTTTCTACCATAAAAAAATATTTAAAAAAAACTGAACACAAACTGTTAAAAAAATCTTCATTTAAATTTATTTTAAAATAAAAAATAATAAAGCAAATTTTATTAGTTTTAACTGTATTTTTTCCAAAAATTCAGCATTCTTTACATTAACATTTAAAAATCCCACTTTCTATAAACACTTTACTATGTATGACACATTGAAAAAAACTCACCCTGTATACTTGCAAGTGTTTCTCGAACTAACAAAAATCTAAAATCCTACAACCACTCATACATTTTTTAAAATAGGAAATCATAAGAATATTTAGTTTAAACATTGGTAGGAAAATTACGATATATTAGAATACTATAAGCCCGCATTACAACATCTGTAAAAATTTTAAGGAAAAAAACATGTTTTATATTGTAAATTAATTTTGTTTGTTAATTGTAAATAAATATTTAATATTAAGAAAGCTGCATTTTTATTTTTACACATCCATCATAGTATTAAAATATTGATATTTACTTCGTAAAATTAAAACCCCAGGCGCAATTTAAATAATAAACAATTACATTTATTTTTAAATTATTTTAAGGTATTTGTTTTATTTATTAAACCTGGATGCGCGTTAATTGAAAAATCCAATTAAACGGACAAAAACGAAATGGGATTAAATATTAATAGATATTTGGACTGACCGCGGAAATGGTTCCGATTTTATCTTGTTTCCGCTTGTAACAGAATAATAATAAATATATAGAATAATCGGTTACGTGCTTTCATAGTACGTAAGTTTGCACTATTTTAACTCAATACGTATGTATGTACATACATACATAGAAATATAAAAAACGGTTAAATTATGATTACTGCGGTAAACAATGTTGATATTTTTTATGAGAATTGATCAAGTTTACGTTAAAAATTTTGTGAACGTCTTTTGTTGTTTCTTAGAAAGGGTCTTGATCAAGTCCAATCTCTCCTTAAACTATGAACCAAATATTACATCACCCATATGCTTCCTTTTTCATTTATTAATAAATACTGTAATATATTCAGCATGTTGGAAAACAGCCCATAGTATTTAAAAAAGTAGATAAATGTGACATAATTAAAGATCGATATCAATCTTATGTAATTTTTTTTTAAACTTTTTAAAATATGTCTCTATAGTCAAATATATTCTCAGGTAAAATCGTTTATCTATATCGAACAACATGTTTTTATGGAAAAAAGGTGCTGTGTTTTTAACCTTGATTGCTTGACTCAATTTATATGTTTAGTACTAGATAAGCCGACATCCTTGCAAAATGTTTATAAAGGGAAAGCCAGTGCGTTTTGGGTTCAAATTATGGTGCCTTTGTTCATCTAATGGATGCCTTTTTTATTCCCTTCCGTATGCTGGAGCTCAAGATAAAAAACACTCAGAGCTAGGTTTAAGTGGTGATGTTGTTACAAGCTTATTGTCTGTAGTAGAAAAACCACAAAATCATCAAATCTTTTTTGACAACTTTTTTTCGTCTTTCAAACTTGTTGGTCACTTAAAACAAAATGTTTTTTTTTGCAACAGGCACCATCCGTGACCATCGAACAAGTCGTTGTCCTTTATTGAATAATAAAAAAATGGAAAAAACTGAGCGGGGCGAATCTGATGCCGCTTACTAATTCAAAAATTTCTTTTATTCGTTGAAACGACAATTCAGTTGTTACAGTTGGAAGTAATATTTATAATATAGAACCGCTCACCAGAGTAAAGCGTTATAATAAAAAACAACGAATAGAAACATTCATTCAACAGCCTTATGCAATATCTCAATATAATAAGTTTATGGGTGGGGTAGATCTACACGACAATGGCATTGCAAACTACCGATCCCAAATTTTGGGAAAGAAATGGCTGTGGCCGATATTTTGCAATGCATTGAATAGTTTGGTAGTAAATGCATGGAAGATATGCAACTTGGTAAATGAAAATGAAATATCACAAGTAGATTTCAAGTCATATATTGCCCTAAGACTTCTAAAACGGACGCTAATAGAGTTGTAAGGATCATTGGTGCTAATATCGATGAATTGCGCTTCGATAACCAAGGCCACCTTATGGTCTCTCATGCTCAGAAGCTGCGTCGTAGATGTAGAATATGTCATAGTCATACAATATATATATGTACAAAGTGTAATGTTTATTTGCATACAGGTTGTTTTGTGAAATATCATCAAAAATAACTTAATTGTACCTACCAGTGGTACACAAATTTTGAAAACTATAAGTATTTTGCAGCTCTCTATAAATATTTGTATTTAAATATAACTTTATTATTTAAAATATTTAGAGTTAGGCCAAATGTTAAAAAAAAATTGTTATTCGTTCCCAGTGGTTCGTTCACGCACCACCTTTTTCTTCCTAAAATTAACAAAAAAAACAATTTTTTTTTATAAAAATATGTTCTTTTATTCACATCAATAAATACTTTTTGCAAAAAGTTGTCTTTTTTTTCTTATTTCCGTCCTTGGTATTAAATGAGTTAAGGCTATGTTGATGTGGTCTATAGCGATTTTCAAAAAGCATTCGATCAGATTAAATTGTATGTCATTTGGCAAAAACTTACTTTCTGGATAGGGACTAGTATGTCGAGATTGAAGGTTTTAAGTCTCTGGAATATGTGGTTGGGTCTGGAGTTCCCCAGGTTTTTAATTTGGGAACCGTTCTGTTCTTATTTTTTATAAATGACCTGGTGGACTGTCTGATATGCCTAAAACTAGTTTTTGCTGAGGACATAAATTTTATTTCAAAATTGCATCAATTCTCGATTGCTAGTGCCTTCAGAATAAAAAAAAATGAAATAACAACAAACTCAATCGTAATATATCCATATGCTTTGTAGTTTTATATTTAAGAAGTAATTTAATTATTAATTAAATTAAAATTAATTAATTGAAATAAACTCTTATGTTTTAACCAGATGTACATCAATAAAAGATCGTGATGTGACATTCGACGAATTACTTAACTTTAATATCCATTTGCAAAATAATCTTATCAGCATTAAGGTCATTATCATATGAAGCTGCAGGGCATTTGAAAACTAAAAATCATTAGAAATGCTGTTTTCACCATTTCTTAGATGAAAATTAAAATATGGAGTAGTTATTTAGCATCCTACTTACCAAGTTAACATCAACGACTTAGAGTCTATTAAAAGAAGATTTGTAAAATATTTAGCCTTTAAACATGATCGCATATATCCAGAAAAAGATACATCATAAAATTTATGTCTTGATCAAATGATTGCAGAAAAATTACTGCAGTGTTTTTTTATTTATAAATTACTACACAATAAAATCGACTGCAACAATTTTCTAAATCAGATATTGTTACCGTATTCCCAGGCCTAATTCAAGGAACTATTGTACGTTTTATTGACAAAAATTATTATTTTAATAATTAACTAGATAAAAGAGCCTCTCTAAACTTCAGAATGTTGTATTTGGTGTTCTCTATGAAACAGTTTTGGGTCCAATTTTATTAATAAAGAACTGGGGAACACCAAACACAGCATTATGAACTTTAGAGAGACTATTTAAATATTATACAGGGTGTTTGCAAGGTGAGTAACCAAACGGAAATGGTGAATAGGTAAGATTACTGGCTATTTAAAACGCATAGTATTTTTTTGTTTCAAATTTAAAGAGTAATATAGTTTTTCCTTGTTTTATTAGATTTTCCCCGTTTTTTTAATTTAACCTTCAATTTTTTTTTTAATTTTTGGCCAAAATGGAGCACAATTAATTTTATTTTAAAGATTAATGTTGTCTTAATAGTGGAGTAACAAACTTTCTCAAATCAATAGAAAAAAAATGTTACGTCAACTTTACAATGGAAAAAATAATAACAAAAAGAGTTGTGTGGTTTAAAATGTGTTAGAAAACTTCTCTAGTTAATAGTCTTTCTAACGATGTGCCACATGTAACATTAATGATTAGGTAACTTATGAAAAACAAATAAGTTTGTCTTCAAGGACGCGTGTACCAATTTCTTGAAAGCAACCTAATTGAGCAGGTATAAATTTATGTCTCTTTCAAACACTGTTAAATCTGTTGCGCTATCTCTTTCAGCGTTCTAAAACAGCTAAACCTATTGTGCCCTTTTGTTTCCATGACCCTTTCCTCTACAGGTTGATTAAAAAAAAACATATTTTTTACTTCAAATCGTTTATTTATAAGTATTGATGGTTATTATTTCTAACACACGCGTAACATTATTACAAAAGCGTCATTAATTTTTCCTATCAATTGTTCCTTTGTATTTATAGGTTCGAAATACACAAGTTCTTTTGCACGGCCCCAGACGTAAAAATCAAGCGGCGTCAAGTCTGGTGATCTTGCAGGCCATAGGATAGGGCCATCTCTGCCAATCCAAGTATTGGGAAATGCATTGTCTAGGTGCTCCCGGATCGCTAATCTCCTGTGCGCTGGGCACTCATCGTGTTGAAATGTCATTTGTTCTTCATTGAGAAAATTTGGAACACCCTTCAAGAGTTCGGGCAGATCATTTAATAGAAAATCTAGATAATTACCCCCATTCAAATTATCCGGTAATTAATGTGGACCAATAAGGGTATTACCAATTAGGCCTGCCCAAACGTTTACTGAGAATTTCCTTTGAAAGGACACGACTTTCTTCATTTTTGGGTTGTCTTCTTTTGGGGCCCAATAATGCAAATTATGAAAGTTGGTAATTCCCTTCCTTGAAAACTTGGATTCATCTGTCCACAGCATAAGGTTATACCTGCTCAATTAGGTTGCTTTCAAGAAATTGGTTCACGCGTCTTTGAAGACAAACTTATTTGTTTTTCGTAAGTTACCTAATTATTTTTGTTACATGTGGCATATCGTTAGAAAGACTATTAACTAGAGAAGTTTTTTAACACATTTTAAAGCCCCACAACTTTTTTTTATTATTATTTGTTCCATTGTAAAGTTGACGTAACATTTTTTTTCTATTAATTTGAGAAGGTTTGTTACTCTACTATTAGTTTCTCTTTAAATATTTTTCTCAGTTATTACCTAAATCTGAATGAGACAATATTAGTCTTTAAAATAAAATTATTGTGCGCCATTTTGGCCAAAAATTAAAAAAAATTGAAGGTTAAAGTAAAAAAACGGGGAAAATCTAATAAAACAAGGAAAAAATATATTACTCCTTAAATTTGAGGAAAAACAAAAAAATACTATGCGTTCTAAATAGCCAGTAACTTCACCTATTCACCATTTCCGTTTGACTACTCACCTTCCAAACACCCTGTATATATGATATCGTAAGAGTTATAGAAAAATGTGAACACAATTATCTATATAATTGAAAATTATATAGATAATTAGTTAATAGATATTGTTGATTTGATTTTTGAAACAAATGGTAAGACTGACTTTATGAATATTGACTTAACCAACATATTTGGCGGGCTTTGTATTAACAAATTCTCTTTAAATACAAATTATTCAAAATTTTTGCGTTTTTACTAAAAAATTAAGACATATTCAGAAAAATATTAGTACTGTGATTATCAATGTGAACAGAAAAAGAATTTTTTCGTAAAGAAAAAAAGTAGAATTTGGATGTAAATTTAAATTTTCTCGCACATGCAGATTACGCTGGGATTTTTTTTCCAAAAAAGTTTCGTTTATTAATGGAGATGAGAAAAACTTTTTAATGCATATAAGAATAATACTAGACAATACCATTAAATTTCCCCATTTGCATTTCTTCCACATTATTGTTCAATCTACATCAATACCAAGTGAAACAGTTGAAATTAATTTAAAATAGAGCAATGAGACTGATCCTTAAATGTAATAAATCCACTCTTGTTAAGTGTTCTAGGGATATTGTCTGTGAAACAAAGTATAATGTTTAGTGTGAATATATTTATTTAAATTAAAACAACATCTACTAGCCACCTATATCTGTGATAAGAGTTATTGTTGAAGACGTTCACAATAATAACACTAGAAATAATACAGACTTTATCTTTAATAGATGTAGCACTAGTCAGATGATAAATTATGTACGCTACAAGGGGCTCATTAAATTAAAAAGTTGCCAGGTAAAATCAACATCTGTTATAATTTAAACCACTTTAAGAGGATATTGGGAAAATTTATCAGTCTATGTCTTAATGTCTTATTTTATTTTTAATATTTTAATTTTTTCTTAATTTTAATTGTTTAATTTTAATATTTTCACTTTCTATTCTTCATTCTATTCATTTATTTATTTTATGTATCCACATACATAAATATAATGCATATTCTAGACATACGAAATTTTCGAACTTTGCACCTAGATAACCGAATATCTGCATTTACTCTCAATTGTTTTTACAAAAAAAAAATTATAAAATATATGTTAATCATTACAGAAAAAAAGAACCACAGTAACAAAATATACAAATGAATACCCATCATTCTACCCCTAGCTATAATTCACTTACACAAAAATCCAGCCTAGATGAAGAGTTCTTTAAGTTTAGTGTTATTATCAAAAATAAAGTTTTTACTAATTTTTTTTAATGTTTTGAAACTATAAACACTCTTAATATTGGTTAGAATTATATTAAACATTTTTAGTGCAAGATAGTTAAAAAATCTCTTGTGTATTCATTTATTTTTAATTATAGTAGTATGTATGTCCCTTTTTTAGTCTAGAAATGTCAAATCTACTTCCATGTCTTCTTTTGTATCGCAGAAATTCCGTCTTTAAATTAATTTAAATCTTTGTTTCAAAAAGTTTAAAAAACGTATTTTATGATTTGTATTTATGTATTACCTTTGGACTTGATACTACATAAATACATTATATTCATCATTATTTCATATATTAAGTAGTCTGGATAAAATAGTTACTAAATATATTTTGTATTATTTAGGGGCCTTATGTAAGCATTCGTTTTTTGTAATGATATTAAAAACAATATTATAAACTGGATTTAATATAAATAAGTTATTTAAATATATTCAAATTTATAGGAAATCAGATAACTTAAAATTAATTACTTGAATTCAAAACGTAACAATAATTGTTCTTTACCTGGAAATCAAAGTTCGATTGAAAAAAAATAATGAGAAATATTTCTTTTGTACTACGGGAATTACAATACATTAATTATTTTGTTGTTCTTTATACATGTGATTGTGGGAAATTGTTATACTTGCGTGTAATACATTAAAAATTACTTTAAGTTTACTTTTAAACCAAGATCTTAGAATATTATCATTTGGTCGTCTCCTTTGAATTCTTTAGTAATTTTAAATATATAATAAATCAAAATAAATTAATTTGTAATCACACCTAAAATATTAATACAAAATTAAATTTATATGTTAATGAAAATTACTAAAATTACATAAATGAATTGAAATGTTAAACTAATAAATCACCCGAAAAAACTTCTTTTATTAAACTTGTTTTAACCAACAGTATTATTTAGTAATAATTCTTTAATAGCGTGGTAGATCTAGCCTTAAATATCAAACCAAATTACCACTACGATATTTTAGTATTAGTAGTGGCCTCTGCCATCAATTCTATACACCACCATCAATGAAAGCTTAAAAGTACTTTCTCAATTTTCATCAATTTCGTATCGTATTTTAACAGTTCTTCAACAGATGCCGCGCTAGATTTAACCGGCAACATTCAGATCTCTCCAGATCCAGGATTCGGAAAGCAAATAAACAAAATCGATAACATGGTGGAAAGTAAAGTGCAGCTGGAAAGCTGGTTAGTGTTTTTTCAAAATACGGTAAGTTTTGACACGTTAAAATTTATATTTTTCTAATTGAATAATTTGTTATGTTTCGTCGGTTTTCGGGTACATCGATGTTCTTTAAATTTATATAAAAATAATGCGGAAAATGACCAGCATACTGACCAGTTTTTGACATGTGGGCGTTAATGACTTCCCGGCTTTAACATTAAATCATTTGTTGTTATTATAGTAAACTTTAAAGCATTTTTATATTATATGATAAAAATTTATAAATTAGTATAATATAATAATTTATAATTACAATTTATAAGGTACTCATGTAAATATATAATTTTATTAAAATTTTTCTTAGGACGTAAAAAAAAACAAGAAATAATATGTAAAACCCTGTTATTGCCTATTCCTAATCAAGCGAAAAAAACTCAAGGGTATATTATATATTTAGATCATCTTATAAATATCCAGTCCGGCGAATTTCTTGATACATTGAAGGGCAAATATTTGTTATCAAAATTGACTTGAAATGCTTCTAAGGCAATATCCAATGATAGATAAATCTATTATAAGGAATAAATATTATAGGTATCCCTATATTGATATTCGTCTAAATAAAAATCTGACCTTGTTAATGAAAACAAATGTTAATGATTATATGACTGCTATTTATTGCATTTTTATTGCATAATTTTTAAACTTCTTCTCTTTTAGTGTTTTATTTTAAACTAAAATTGTTTATTAATCCTTTATCAAAAATAGACTATTAAAAAAAAAGAAATATTATTTTCGACAGTTATAAATTATCCTTACAATTTATTTTACATTAAAACAAAAATGAATTTATTATTTATTATTATTTAAAACAATGTTAATACTATCATTTAATTTTTTTAAATATTTTGTTATTTATTTATAAATCCTGCTTTAATATATAGTTGAGAATTAATTTCTCTGCTCTTTGAAATGTAATTCTCAAATTAAAGAAAATTAAATATTTTAATCTTTTTTTTTTTTTTAATAATTTTTTAGATCTTTAACATTCTACTTTTAGTAGATACTTTTAGTAAATAAAAATTCATATTTAAAAATGAGAATTTTCTTCAAAATAATCACCCTCTAAATATTTTAAATTAAAATCTCCCAGGAATATTTACCTGTTTTATTCCTTAGGAATTCAAGCATAATACTGGATATTTTTGCTTTTTTGGTATATCAATTGTAGAATATCTGAAGAACTCAAGGTATTCCTATTTAATACAATTTTACATATAAAAAAAAAAATGTTCATAGCTAAATGTAAAATATCACTTCCTAATTTAAAAGCATTAAGAAATTATTATTATATTTTTTTATTTAATTTTTCAGTAAACCTCAACATCTTTTATCTAAATATCCAGTTTTTTTTAATTAAATAATTTTTTTTAAATTTTAATTTTTTTCGTGCCAAAGCGCTTCAAAGTAAAGGAAAAAAAATATTTTTTTTTCAAAATATATATGCTTTTATTTAGAATATTTTTTTTTTAATTTTCAATATTAAAGATTTTTAAAAAAGTTATATAATAATTTTTTTTTATATTATAAAAAGTAATATACCTAATATTTCTACCTTTTTGCGATAATTTTAACCATATTTTACATAATAAAAATATCCTAATTCATTAACTTAATAATACTTAATCATAAAAATCTCGAAAATTTAAGAAAATCCACCGTGTCTTCATTGCGCTTATTGCAGATTCAAAGTTGACCATCTTAAGATTTATTGACAATTTAATATAGAACGCAACCCAATCTCCCCTGCCCTTGCGATCATTACGTAGTAACAATTAACCAGAAATCTTAATAGTAGCATCAGAAATACCGACTTATTGAACATTCATAAAATAATTTTAAAATTGCATATAATATAATTTACACTTTACAAGACTTTATAAAATTTTACACAATTTTAGGCAATTGTTTTGGGAAAATTATTTCTTTGAAAAAATTAAATGTGGCCCTAACCTACAGAAATTAAATCAAACTTTTTTAAAAACAAAATAAATTATACTGTATGAAATTCGCTTGATCCAAAACGCCAATTAAATTTAATCGAATAATTTAATATTTAATAATAATATTAAATTCTTTTCATGCTTTCATATAAAGGAAGTTCAGTAATAAAGAAAACGGAGAATCTAGATTACAAGACCCGGAAAACCCCATTAAACGAACGTTGATCGTTCGATCGTACATAACAATTTATTAAACCAAAAATAACAGAAAAACAACATGGATTCGACTTTCGTTTAATGTGTTACACGAGGTGCGGCAACAATAGCTTCTAAGAAGGTATAAAATTCCGCAAAAATTTAATTTTCTTACACAAACAGAACTGTAATAGGTTTTCGGAAATAAATATGATTGGAATCTATACAAATAACAAAAAAATCTTTGAAATCTTTTAATTATATTGTTTTGTTTAACTTAATATTAAGCACGTAACACAAGTAAATACAGTACCTGTTATTTCTTTTTAATTATCGTCTTCTTTTGTTCAATTTTAAGCTTCAGAATAATAAATATTTTAGATCTTTAGATCTACCTATACGAGATTATTGAAAAAATATTGTGCGAAACCCTCCTCATAAACAAAGACGGAAACCCAACAACAGTTAAGGAGAAGATAAGCATATAAAAGATGTACATCGAAGAGCTTTTCATGACAGGCAATACTAGAAAACGACTAAAGAAGGCTTCAGAGCAGTCTAAGAATGGGAAGCTACAGGTTTGGATAAAATACCAGCTGAAATTATAAAGGAACTGGGTAAAGAGAGCACAAAAGACCTGAGCCGTTTAATGTTATCTAAGATTCGGATCACATTCCACTGGCTGCTATCAACGTTTGTAGCGCAACCGAAAAAACCATCTGCGAGGACGTGCGAGGAGTTCCGTACTTAAATTAGCCTTATGAGTCCCATAGTCAAGATCTTTCTGAAAATTATAAATGCTAGAATCTACGAAAAATGCGAATAAAAAATGAAAGAAACGAGGTTTGGATTTCGCGATTCCCTGTAGATTCCACTTTGCAGATCAAACATCGATTCTACATCAAAGCGTTTGACTGATGTCAACATCGAAAGGTGCCGCCCTGAAAAAAATAGGTGTAGACGATAATGACATGCAAATATTCATCAATTTCTACTGGGAGCAGCGTACGAAATTCAAAGTGGAAGATTAATTGATCGACCAGGTGAAGATTATGCAAGTAGTGAGACAAGGCTGTGTATTTATGCCGACTCTCTTCAACATATACTCTAAAAAAATTTTCGCTGAACTTAGAACTGGCAATATAAGTAAACGGAAAATATTTCAACAACAACCGCTACGCCGATGACACTGTGCTGCTAGCAACCAGCCTAGGAGACTTATTGGTATAACTGGATCTAGTAAGAAATGAGAGCAAGAAATCTGGCCTAGATCTGAACATCGGAGAAACCAAATTCATGACGATCAGCGGCATCAATTCGGACCCAGGACACTACTGGCAGAGAGTAAAGAAATTGAAATAGTCAACAGATTTGTGTACTTCGAAACCATCCTTGGGACCACGCTGAGGAGATCTGGTCCCGAATTGAAATTTCATCATTCACGTTTACCAGTGTTCCTTATTGTGCTGCTGTCACCTAGGTACCAAAATGTTTTACATGTTACAAGAATAGTGAGATGCATCGAGGTATGGACCCTGACGGAGACTACTGAAAAACAGATCGAATACTTCGAGATGTGGATTTATAGAAGAATATTGAAGATATCTTTGGCGAAACATGTCACCAACTTCAAAGTCCTGGGACTCATGAGAAAAGAGACAGAACTGCTTAAAAATATCAAATTCCTCAACTCAAGACATATGCCCATGTAAGACAAAATATTTGACAGTAGGGGTTGCATCTCGTAGCTCAAGATTTGTATCTCGTAGCTCAAGAACCTCCGACAATGGTTTGGAGTAACATCCGCAGAGCCGTTTAAAAAACTTTGATCATCGCCAATATCCGGACCGGATAAAGCACCATAGAAGATGTATATTTTTCATGTAAGATGGAAGTGCATTATAAGCTTTAGTTGCCCTATTTATCAGTAAGTCTTTGAACATAGTACTAACATAATATTGTATCTCAGAATTAATGGAGCAGCATGAATTCTGTACTCAGCACTGTCCACTTTGTGTAACATACGCTTCTGCAGCATAAATATTCTGCCAGTCTGAGAAGATGAGCTCTGTACAAAAATCCCATAAAAAAGGCGACTCTTCACGTGTGAACTAGAATGGGCTTTCCCTCTTAGCTTAGTTAACACAAAACATAAAATAAATAATCGATTTGATAACACTAACTTAAGTTTGAATCCATATTAATTCTCAAGAATTGAAAGTATCGGAGTATTCCATCTTGCGAGACACCATACCTTGCAACTTAAGTGATCGATTAATTTGTTAATGGTTACAAACTGGATAAAACTTAAACAAATTATTGCCTCTCTGTTAAATAAGAGATAATACAATCTAATACTGGCCCGCTTAAGTTTAAAACTTAAAGCGTCCCTGTTAAAAAGATCATAGGCTTTAGACAAATATTAATAAACCTCAACAACAAAACGCTTTATTCAAAATAATCATCCATTATTCTCAAAGAGACTTAAATATATAAACAAAGGGAAGAGAAAGTAAACTCAAAGTCAAAGTCTCAAAATTTAGAGTATAATTTCACAAATCTCACAAATTATACTTTAAATTTGTGAGACTTTGACTTTGAGTTTACATTCTCCCTCCTTTGGTCAAAATGCTTTATATTAAGATGTTAAAATACAGGGTGTTTTAAAATTTACTACATATATTTTATATGTAGTAGTTTTTTTACATATATTAACGGGGGTATTCCAAATTTTGTTAAATTTGATGCAAAACTGTAGACACAGTTTTAAAAAATCGGTTTTTTACACTTCTTGCGATGGCTGTAGCTTGAAGGGGGTGCATTTTAGGAACCATGTTTGTAGGAAAAAAAAGTCTTATTTTGACCTCAGAAATACGCCCTTAAAATATATTGAGTGAATTTTAAAACACCCTGTATGTAGTTCATGCTTTCATTTAATACGGTCTTTTGCGGATTTGTCGAAATATTGTTGAAAATAAATTATATTTTAAAAACTTATTTTGTTAAACGAGAAAAGATAAGAAATAAAGGCGTTTAACAAAACCGAAATATCTGAAACAGGACGATAGTTGTTTGGATTATTTATATTTTCTCATTTGTAAATGGGAAATTTGCCACATTTTAAGAGATAAGGAAATTTTTCTTGTTTATAATATTTTCCGATAAGATTTTTTTTAGAAACCTATAAAAGAACTTCGTAAACTTCATCAAATGAAATCAAAATATAAGCATACAAATTATCTCCCTTTGCATTAACCGCTCTTATAAAGTGGTTCTTTAACATGTTGCAAATTATTTAAAAATTTTATATCATATCACCGTCAACGTATAAAGGATGTAAATTTTTCTTAGTGCTCGTTATAAAGATCTAACTAATACTAAATTAAGAATTAAAGAAGTAAATAACTATTTTCAATCATATTATCTAAATGCCTCATATTTGCCTCTAGTTTAATCTCATATAACATAGGGCTTAATAGTATCGCATAGAGCACTACATGTTCCTCTTCAAATTTTAAAAAACATTCAAAAATGGATAATAAAAATATTTTGTAAAAAGCCAAAACTATATCTCACTGACCATTTACTTAAAAAAAGACATAAGGCAGCTTTTTATACAAAAAAATAGGTATAAGGCAATATATTAAAAAATATAACAGAGTCATAATACCGGACAAAAATTAAAAAGTTGACTTGCAAAATAGTTGTTGGACTCAGAAAAAGAACGAACCCACATGCTAATATAAGAGAGATATAAATAAATAAACCTAAATTATGCATCACTGAAATTCCGAAAATGTTTTCAATCTTTTCTTTGAAATGCAGCGTTTTAACAGGTCCCAGTTTAGAGAAATTTTTATTTACGATCCATAATTTTATACTACCTTACTAATTTTATATTACTTACCTAAAGTTGACCTGGTTTTGGTATTGAAATAGTTAAAATTAATAACCCTAAATAAGAGTAAATTATTTTGTCACTCCACATTTATTTTAATTTTTTATTATTGTAAGTTTGTATTGTTGCTGTTAAATTTTTGATCTTTATTTTGTATATTTCTATGTCTATCTATTATTCCTATTATTATTATTTTACTAGTTTTAATGAACCTTAATGTACTATAAGTAAATAATAAAATAAAATAAATAAAATTCTAAGATTTCGATTTTTTTTTAGTTTTTCTTAAATAACAATTAAAATGCTTAAGAAAATAAAAAATGGTAAATTAAAAAATTGACTGAGTTAATTTCAAGACATATTTATTCTTAATTAATATTATATAGTTCTTTTAAATTTATATTTTAGAAATTGTATAAAATGTAAAAAAAAATTGTTTAAAAAGAAAACCATATTAAAAATAATATAAATATTTGATTTTGACATTTTAAACAAGTTAAAGGGTCACTAGTTGGATATTAGGGGAATATCTCTGTTAATTGAAAAATTTCTCGTTTTTGTGTGCCTAGTGCCCTCGGATAGTTAGTTGGGTTATTAATTATTCATAAAAGTTGAACTATTATGGTATGTGGAACATTTTTTGGGATATTTTTTGTAAATAATATTAACTATAATATGCAAAGGAAATTACAGAAAAACACTTACAGGAAAATCTGAAAATTTTGAAGGATTTTCTAAAATAGGAAACGATTCCTATACTTTTCAAAAACAAAGTTTAAATATGCAGAAAACAATGTCGACTGATCAACCATTATTAATTTTTAAATATCCATATCTAATTGAAAAAAAATAAATTAGTGCCTTAATGAATGTAAAAGCACAATATGTTGGTTAGTTACCGAGTATATTAAGGTATTGTTGTGTATATGTTACTAATTTTAAAATAATTTTTTTTATTTAATTATCGATTAAATTAAGAATCCAAAAACTTACTTAAAAAAATTTTTACGTAGTAAATGATATCGTGTGGAGGACACTTATTATTTATTTATAAAAAAGTAAACCTGAGAATGTAACAAAACCCAATGACCTATAAAAATCTGTAAACTTTACAAAATAAGAATTTCGTACAAGTTTCCTGATAAGTTCAAAGTTTTTATTTTTTTTTGTTTGGAAATAAAAATTTAGTTTAAATAATTTTTTTAACGAAAATATTTAGTGGATAAAATATCAGTGGTCTAGAGTTTAACAGCATTATATAACACATATTTTATTTAATGTTAAATACAAATTCGTCATAATTTGTGGGTTGTGTAGAATGAGTTTAACATACGGATACATTAAGGTATATTCTATATAAATCAAGTTATTTAATAATTACAAGCGGGCACATCATTAAGTGAAAATCATTTTATTAAATTCTAATGTTAAAGTAAGGGTTCAAGTATAATTTTTTTAAAATATATTGAATTTTTGCGAAGCATCATATTGGCTGGTAATTATAAAAATTATAATTTTTAGAAACACACAAACGTATTTCTGAAGCATCCTATTGATTAATTTATTTATTTATTACTAAACAGAGCTCTCTAATAAAGAGACATAGCTGCCCAATTACAAGAAAGCACAATATGTCTCAAAAGAAAAAAATAACTATATTTAGAAACAAGTTTAAAAACTTTTCTACAAATAATGCTTGTTGTTATCAAAGAAGTAAATAAAATACAAATTCAAAAGTAGCATAATTTGTAATTCGTCTTAAGTATCTTTTAAAACTTATAAATGACTGAATATTTGGATATAAGCTTGAAAACGGTATTATATGTATGTGTGCTATTATATGTTATAATAAGATGTGATTACAATAAAAATAGGTCTATTTAATAAATAAAAACATATTTTTAAAAATAAAGAAGGAATATCAGAGAGGCAATGATCTTAATTTTGTCATAAACGCTATGTCTTTCTGTAATGTTATGTTATCATGTTCCTGTCACCCTAAGATGTTAATATAGCAACTATAGTTTTTATTATAGAATATATAAGAACGCTTATTTATATTCCTAATAATGTAACTAAAAATAAGTTAGATATTATAATTTTCCTAAGCTTCTCTCTCATTTTAAACGTAATTAAACGCATTCCAGACATATTTTCAGGTCTCTTATTCTAGAAATAAACAAGTCGCATGTAAACCTGTCCTCCGCAAATTTACAGAGTTCCTCGATTCCGGTCAATAGCACGGTCGTACTGGCACCATTCCGTGTCATCTCGATGGGTACTGTCGCCGCTCCCATGTTTGCAAACGTTTTGCGGTTTTCTTCTCTTTTTAAATTTATTTTTTATTAACTTATTTTTATTTTGCAAGGTTTATTGGCCTTCACCTTACCCAACCTGTTTCCCTTATATAAAATGTTTCCTTTATTTTCGACCAAGTGCCAAGGTCGAAACGTTAGTTTTAGCTGGAATTTTCTCTTATATGAGGCCCACGTTGATTTCATATTAATGCTTTCCTAGGATTAGTATTGGGAAATTTCATTATTTCAAGACGATAATATTATCATATTGGATTATAATTTAAAAAATTAACCATATATTTGTATGTACGACGCTTTATAATCATCTATATAATTGACCCTTTCTATCGATTAGTTTCCGTAAGGCTGAACAAAAAAAGTATTTTTTGTTAAACTGTATTTACTAGAAAACTAGAATGATTAATGCCAAAATTCCTTCAAATGCACGGAAAACTTTAAATAGACTTCTGACAAAGCTTGAAACTGAGGACAATAAAATAACATCAAAAACATACAAATTTACTGACAAACGTCGATCACGGTTTATAGTAAATTGTTGCTTTTTCCAAGTTAAAACACTAAGCTGATAGAAACACGTTAATCAAATCCAAACACTAATAGGTAAGCATTTGCTTTAATTCTATTTTAGACACTTTTCTTAACAAAAATTGCTTGCGTATAAACATTAGCCAATGTCGTTTATTGGGCTTGCCTTTGACGTCCATTTTTCTATATTTAGCAAACTTAAGCAACTACCGAAGACCATTTCTTAATAAATGGGAAAAATGTCGTTTATTAAGAACTTAACATTATTAATAAAAAATAACAATTATAGCATCCATCATTAACCATAATATTTATTCTGCCTTTTAATAAATTTAATAAAATTAACTTATAAAAATGTCCCAATCAGTGAAAAAAATAAAACAGAAACGCTCTTGAAATACATTTGATGGGTAAATAAAAAATCTTCTACAGTAGCAAATATAAATTAAGTTTAACTTTGTAATCAAAACACATTAACGTTGTTGTTCGTTCGTAAATTGGCACACGTTGCCTAGTCACAAATGATACTTGAATACAACTTGTGATATTAGCAGACGTAGGCCATGATATTTAATAAAGTGTAGCTTTTTTTATAATTACTCAGGTAATCAAAAAAATATATATCAAATCAGAGTAAAGAATTGCATAAATTCCCATTAAGACACTTTTCTGAACAAAATTTGAAAATACCGGGTTATAAGGGAATCCGAGCAGAAGAAAGAAATCGAGTATTTTTTCTCGTTTTTGAGGTGAAAAATGGGCATCAAAAATGCCATATCTCGGCTATTATACAAGCTATGCCTTGCAGAAGGTCTCATTGAATTCAAAATGACAAAAACAAGATAAATCCGTTGAAATTTCTCCGATAGCTCTTATAGAAGCCGAGATATAAGCCTTCAAAGTTTGGGTTTTTTCGTTTTTCGGGTATACACCCCGTTTCGATTTTTTTTCAGAAAAATATTTTTTTTTCAAATTCGAACTAACTATACCAGCGGATTGTTCTCATCAAGTAAATGACGAAAATACCGTAGACGTTATAAGGGTATTTGAGCAGAACTAAAAAATCGAGTATTTTTTCGACCTCGTTTTTGAGGCCAAAGATGGGCATCAAAAATGCCATATCTCGGCTATTAAGCCGACAATGTATAATTACAAGCTATGACCTTGCGGAAGGTCTCGTTGAATTCAAAATGACAAAACAAAGACAAAACCGTTAGAATTTTCCCGATAGCTCTTATAGAAGCCATGATATCGACCTTCAAAATTTGGGTTTTTTCATTTTTCGGGTATACCCCCCCGTATCGAATTTTTTAACCAAAAATTGATTTTTTCGAAATCAAACTAAGTATACCAGCATCTTATTCTGATCACCTAGATTACGAAAACACCGGGTTACAACAGGATCCGAGCAGAACTAAGGGAATGAGAGCACTTTGAAAATCCTGAAAAAGTCGTTTTCGACGTCCGTTTTTGATGCCAAAAATGGGCATCAAAAATGCCATATCTCGGCTATCGTAAAAGCTACGACCTTGCGAATGGTTTCGTTGGATTCAGAATGACAAAACTAAGACAAAACCGTTGGAATTTTTTCGATAACTCCCATAGAAGCCGAGATATCGACCTTCAAACTTTGGGTTTTTTCATTTTTCGGGTATACCCCCCCGTATCGAATTTTTTCACCAAAAATTGATTTTTTCGAAATCAAACTAAGTATACCAGCGTCTTATTCTGATCACCTAGATTACGAAAACACCGGGTTATAACAGGATCCAAGCAGAACTAAGGGAATGAGAGAACTTTGAATATCCTGAAAAAGTCGTTTTCGACGTCCGTTTTTGATGCCAAAAATGGGCATCAAAAATGCCATATCTCGGCTATTAAGCCGACAATGTATAATTACAAGCTATGACCTTGCGGAAGGTCTCGTTGAATTCAAAATGACAAAACAAAGACAAAACCGTTAGAATTTTCCCGATAGCTCTTATAGAAGCCATGATATCGACCTTCAAAATTTGGGTTTTTTCATTTTTCGGGTATACCCCCCCGTATCGAATTTTTTAACCAAAAATTGATTTTTTCGAAATCAAACTAAGTATACCAGCATCTTATTCTGATCACCTAGATTACGAAAACACCGGGTTACAACAGGATCCGAGCAGAACTAAGGGAATGAGAGCACTTTGAAAATCCTGAAAAAGTCGTTTTCGACGTCCGTTTTTGATGCCAAAAATGGGCATCAAAAATGCCATATCTCGGCTATCGTAAAAGCTACGACCTTGCGAATGACTTTTTTCGATAACTCCCATAGAAGCCGAGATATCGACCTTCAAACTTTGGGTTTTTTCATTTTTCGGGTATACCCCCCCGTATCGAATTTTTTCACCAAAAATTGATTTTTTCGAAATCAAACTAAGTATACCAGCGTCTTATTCTGATCACCTAGATTACGAAAACACCGGGTTATAACAGGATCCAAGCAGAACTAAGGGAATGAGAGAACTTTGAATATCCTGAAAAAGTCGTTTTCGACGTCCGTTTTTGATGCCAAAAATGGGCATCAAAAATGCCATATCTCGGCTATTAAGCCGACAATGTATAATTACAAGCTATGACCTTGCGGAAGGTCTCGTTGAATTCAAAATGACAAAACAAAGACAAAACCGTTAGAATTTTCCCGATAGCTCTTATAGAAGCCATGATATCGACCTTCAAAATTTGGGTTTTTTCATTTTTCGGGTATACCCCCCCGTATCGAATTTTTTAACCAAAAATTGATTTTTTCGAAATCAAACTAAGTATACCAGCATCTTATTCTGATCACCTAGATTACGAAAACACCGGGTTACAACAGGATCCGAGCAGAACTAAGGGAATGAGAGCACTTCGAAAATCCTGAAAAAGTCGTTTTCGACGTCCGTTTTTGATGCCAAAAATGGGCATCAAAAATGCCATATCTCGGCTATCGTAAAAGCTACGACCTTGCGAATGGTTTAGTTGGATTCAGAATGACAAAACTAAGACAAAACCGTTGGAATTTTTTCGATAGCTCCCATAGAAGCCGAGATATCGACCTTCAAACTTTGGGTTTTTTCATTTTTCGGGTATACCCCCCCGTATCGAATTTTTTCACCAAAAATTGATTTTTTTGAAATCAAACTAAGTATACCAGCGTCTTATTCTGATCACCTAGATTACGAAAACACCGGGTTATAACAGGATCCAAGCAGAACTAAGGGAATGAGAGAACTTTGAATATCCTGAAAAAGTCGTTTTCGACGTCCGTTTTTGAGGCCAAAAATGGGCATCAAAAATGTAATATCTCGGCTATCGTAAAAGCTACGACCTTGCGAATGGTTTCGTTGGATTCAGAATGACAAAACTAAGACAAAACCGTTGGAATTTTTTCGATAGCTCCCATAGAAGCCGAGATATCGACCTTCAAACTTTGGGTTTTTTTATTTTTCGGGTATACCCCCCCGTATCGAATTTTTTCACCAAAAATTGATTTTTTTCGAAATCAAACTAAGTATACCAGCGTCTTATTTTGATCACCTGGATTACGAAAACACCGGGTTATAACAGGATCCAAGAAGAACTAAGGGAATGAGAGCACTTTGAAAATCCTGAAAAAGTCGTTTTCGACGTCCGTTTTTGAGGCCAAAAATGGGCATCAAAAATGTAATATCTCGGCTATCGTAAAAGCTACGACCTTGCGAATGGTTTCGTTAGATTCAGAATGACAAAACTAAGACAAAACCGTTGGAATTTTTTCGATAGCTCCCATAGAAGCCGAGATATCGACCTTCAAACTTTGGGTTTTTTCATTTTTCGGGTATACCCCCCCGTATCGAATTTTTTCACCAAAAATTGATTTTTTCGAAATTAAACTAAGTATACTAGCGTATTTTTCTGATCACCTAGATTACGAAAACACCGGGTTATAACAGGATCCGAGAAGAACTAAGGGAATGAGAGCACTTTGAAAATCCTGAAAAAGTCGTTTTCGACGTCCGTTTTTGATGCCAAAAATGGGCATCAAAAATGTAATATCTCGGCTA
Source organism: Anthonomus grandis grandis (assembly GCF_022605725.1). NCBI lineage: Eukaryota > Metazoa > Arthropoda > Insecta > Coleoptera > Curculionidae > Anthonomus > Anthonomus grandis. The sequence continues at coordinate 12,862,003 of NC_065549.1, forward strand.
TCGTAAAAGCTACGACCTTGCGAATGGTTTCGTTGGATTCAGAATGACAAAACTAAGACAAAACCGTTGGAATTTTTTCGATAACTCCCATAGAAGCCGAGATATCGACCTTCAAACTTTGGGTTTTTTCATTTTTCGGGTATACCCCCCCGTATCGAATTTTTTCACCAAAAATTGATTTTTTCGAAATCAAACTAAGTATACCAGCGTCTTATTCTGATCACCTAGATTACGAAAACACCGGGTTATAACAGGATCCAAGCAGAACTAAGGGAATGAGAGAACTTTGAATATCCTGAAAAAGTCGTTTTCGACGTCCGTTTTTGATGCCAAAAATGGGCATCAAAAATGTAATATCTCGGCTATCGTAAAAGCTACGACCTTGCAAATGGTTTCGTTAGATTCAGAATGACAAAACTAAGACAAAACCGTTGGAATTTTTTCGATAGCTCCCATAGAAGCCGAGATATCGACCTTCAAACTTTGGGTTTTTTCATTTTTCGGGTATACCCCCCCGTATCGAATTTTTTCACCAAAAATTGATTTTTTCGAAATTAAACTAAGTATACTAGCGTATTTTTCTGATCACCTAGATTACGAAAACACCGGGTTATAACAGGATCCGAGAAGAACTAAGGGAATGAGAGCACTTTGAAAATCCTGAAAAAGTCGTTTTCGACGTCCGTTTTTGATGCCAAAAATGGGCATCAAAAATGTAATATCTCGGCTATCGTAAAAGCTACGACCTTGCGGATGATTTCGTTGGATTCAGAATGACAAAACTAAGACAAAACCGTTGGAATTTTTTCGATAGCTCCCATAGAAACCGAGATATCGACCTTCAAACTTTGGGTTTTTTCATTTTTCGGGTATACCCCCCCGTATCGAATTTTTTAACCAAAAATTGATTTTTTCGAAATCAAACTAAGTATACCAGCATCTTATTCTGATCACCTAGATTACGAAAACACCGGGTTATAACAGGATCCAAGAAGAACTAAGGGAATGAGAGCACTTTGAAAATCCTGAAAAAGTCGTTTTCGACGTCCGTTTTTGAGGCCAAAAATGGGCATCAAAAATGTAATATCTCGGCTATCGTAAAAGCTACGACCTTGCGAATGGTTTCGTTGGATTCAGAATGACAAAACTAAGACAAAACCGTTGGAATTTTTTCGATAGCTCCCATAGAAGCCGAGATATCGACCTTCAAACTTTGGGTTTTTTCATTTTTCGGGTATACCCCCCCGTATCGAATTTTTTCACCAAAAATTGATTTTTTCGAAATCAAACTAAGTATACCAGCGTCTTATTCTGATCACCTAGATTACGAAAACACCGGGTTATAACAGGATCCAAGCAGAACTAAGGGAATGAGAGAACTTTGAATATCCTGAAAAAGTCGTTTTCGACGTCCGTTTTTGATGCCAAAAATGGGCATCAAAAATGTAATATCTCGGCTATCGTAAAAGCTACGACCTTGCAAATGGTTTCGTTAGATTCAGAATGACAAAACTAAGACAAAACCGTTGGATTTTTTTCGATAGCTCCCATAGAAGCCGAGATATCGACCTTCAAACTTTGGGTTTTTTCATTTTTCGGGTATACCCCCCCGTATCGAATTTTTTCACCAAAAATTGATTTTTTCGAAATCAAACTAAGTATACCAGCGTCTTATTCTGATCACCTAGATTACGAAAACACCGGGTTATAACAGGATCCAAGCAGAACTAAGGGAATGAGAGAACTTTGAATATCCTGAAAAAGTCGTTTTCGACGTCCGTTTTTGATGCCAAAAATGGGCATCAAAAATGTAATATCTCGGCTATCGTAAAAGCTACGACCTTGCGGATGATTTCGTTGGATTCAGAATGACAAAACTAAGACAAAACCGTTGGAATTTTTTCGATAGCTCCCATAGAAACCGAGATATCGACCTTCAAACTTTGGGTTTTTTCATTTTTCGGGTATACCCCCCCGTATCGAATTTTTTAACCAAAAATTGATTTTTTCGAAATCAAACTAAGTATACCAGCATCTTATTCTGATCACCTAGATTACGAAAACACCGGGTTATAACAGGATCCAAGAAGAACTAAGGGAATGAGAGCACTTTGAAAATCCTGAAAAAGTCGTTTTCGACGTCCGTTTTTGAGGCCAAAAATGGGCATCAAAAATGTAATATCTCGGCTATCGTAAAAGCTACGACCTTGCGAATGGTTTCGTTGGATTCAGAATGACAAAACTAAGACAAAACCGTTGGAATTTTTTCGATAGCTCCCATAGAAGCCGAGATATCGACCTTCAAACTTTGGGTTTTTTCATTTTTCGGGTATACCCCCCCGTATCGAATTTTTTCACCAAAAATTGATTTTTTCGAAATCAAACTAAGTATACCAGCGTCTTATTCTGATCACCTAGATTACGAAAACACCGGGTTATAACAGGATCCGAGCAGAACTAAGGGAATGAGAGCACTTTGAAAATCCTGAAAAAGTCGTTTTTAACGTCCGTTTTTGAGGCCAAAAATGGGCATCAAAAATGAAATATCTCGGCTATCGTAAAAGCTACGACCTTGCGGATGATTTCGTTGGATTCAGAATGACAAAACTAAGACAAAACCGTTGGAATTTTTTCGATAGCTCCCATAGAAACCGAGATATCGACCTTCAAACTTTGGGTTTTTTCATTTTTCGGGTATACCCCCCCGTATCGAATTTTTTAACCAAAAATTGATTTTTTCGAAATCAAACTAAGTATACCAGCATCTTATTCTGATCACCTAGATTACGAAAACACCGGGTTATAACAGGATCCGAGCAGAACTAAGGGAATGAGAGCACTTTGAAAATCCTGAAAAAGTCGTTTTTAACGTCCGTTTTTGAGGCCAAAAATGGGCATCAAAAATGTCATATCTCGGCTATCGTAGAAGCAACGATCTTGCGGATGGTCTCGTTGGATTCAGAATGACGAAACTAAGACAAAACCGTTGGAATTTTCCCGATGGCTCTCATAGAAGCCGAGATATCGAACTTCAAAGTTTGGGTTTTTTGAATTTTCGGGTATACCCCCCCGTATGGAATTTTTTCACCAAAAATTGATTTTTTTCGAAATCAAACTAAGTATACCAGCGTCTTATTCTGATCACCTAGATTACGAAAACACCGGGTTATAACAGGATCCAAGAAGAACTAAGGGAATGAGAGCACTTTGAAAATCCTGAAAAAGTCGTTTTTAACGTCCGTTTTTGAGGCCAAAAATGGGCATCAAAAATGTCATATCTCGGCTATCGTAGAAGCAACGATCTTGCGGATGGTCTCGTTGGATTCAGAATGACAAAACTAAGACAAAACCGTTGGAATTTTTTCGATAGCTCCCATAGAAGCCGAGATATCGACCTTCAAACTTTGGGTTTTTTCATTTTTCGGGTATACCCCCCCGTATCGAATTTTTTCACCAAAAATTGATTTTTTCGAAATCAAACTAAGTATACCAGCGTCTTATTCTGATCACCTAGATTACGAAAACACTGGGTTATAACAGGATCCAAGCAGAACTAAGGGAATGAGAGAACTTTGAATATCCTGAAAAAGTCGTTTTCGACGTCCGTTTTTGATGCCAAAAATGGGCATCAAAAATGCCATATCTCGGCTATCGTAAAAGCTACGACCTTGCGAATGGTTTCGTTGGATTCAGAATGACAAAACTAAGACAAAACCGTTGGAATTTTTTCGATAGCTTCCATAGAAGCCGAGATATCGACCTTCAAACTTTGGGTTTTTTTATTTTTCGGGTATACCCCCCCGTATCGAATTTTTTCACCAAAAATTGATTTTTTTCGAAATCAAACTAAGTATACCAGCGTCTTATTCTGATCACCTGGATTACGAAAACACCGGGTTATAACAGGATCCAAGAAGAACTAAGGGAATGAGAGCACTTTGAAAATCCTGAAAAAGTCGTTTTCGACGTCCGTTTTTGAGGCCAAAAATGGGCATCAAAAATGTCATATCTCGGCTATCGTAGAAGCAACGATCTTGCGGATGGTCTCGTTGGATTCAGAATGACGAAACTAAGACAAACCCGTTGGAATTTTTTCGATAGCTCCCATAGAAGCCGAGATATCGACCTTCAAACTTTGGGTTTTTTCATTTTTCGGGTATACCCCCCCGTATCGAATTTTTTCACCAAAAATTGATTTCTTCGAAATCAAACTAAGTATACTAGCGTATTTTTCTGATCACCTAGATTACGAAAACACCGGGTTATAACAGGATCCGAGCAGAACTAAGGGAATGAGAGCACTTTGAAAATCCTGAAAAAGTCGTTTTTAACGTCCGTTTTTGAGGCCAAAAATGGGCATCAAAAATGTCATATCTCGGCTATCGTAAAAGCTACGACCTTGCGAATGACTTTTTTCGATAACTCCCATAGAAGCCGAGATATCGACCTTCAAACTTTGGGTTTTTTCATTTTTCGGGTATACCCCCCCGTATCGAATTTTTTCACCAAAAATTGATTTTTTCGAAATCAAACTAAGTATACCAGCGTCTTATTCTGATCACCTAGATTACGAAAACACCGGGTTATAACAGGATCCAAGCAGAACTAAGGGAATGAGAGAACTTTGAATATCCTGAAAAAGTCGTTTTCGACGTCCGTTTTTGATGCCAAAAATGGGCATCAAAAATGCCATATCTCGGCTATTAAGCCGACAATGTATAATTACAAGCTATGACCTTGCGGAAGGTCTCGTTGAATTCAAAATGACAAAACAAAGACAAAACCGTTAGAATTTTCCCGATAGCTCTTATAGAAGCCATGATATCGACCTTCAAAATTTGGGTTTTTTCATTTTTCGGGTATACCCCCCCGTATCGAATTTTTTAACCAAAAATTGATTTTTTCGAAATCAAACTAAGTATACCAGCATCTTATTCTGATCACCTAGATTACGAAAACACCGGGTTACAACAGGATCCGAGCAGAACTAAGGGAATGAGAGCACTTCGAAAATCCTGAAAAAGTCGTTTTCGACGTCCGTTTTTGATGCCAAAAATGGGCATCAAAAATGCCATATCTCGGCTATCGTAAAAGCTACGACCTTGCGAATGGTTTAGTTGGATTCAGAATGACAAAACTAAGACAAAACCGTTGGAATTTTTTCGATAGCTCCCATAGAAGCCGAGATATCGACCTTCAAACTTTGGGTTTTTTCATTTTTCGGGTATACCCCCCCGTATCGAATTTTTTCACCAAAAATTGATTTTTTTGAAATCAAACTAAGTATACCAGCGTCTTATTCTGATCACCTAGATTACGAAAACACCGGGTTATAACAGGATCCAAGCAGAACTAAGGGAATGAGAGAACTTTGAATATCCTGAAAAAGTCGTTTTCGACGTCCGTTTTTGAGGCCAAAAATGGGCATCAAAAATGTAATATCTCGGCTATCGTAAAAGCTACGACCTTGCGAATGGTTTCGTTGGATTCAGAATGACAAAACTAAGACAAAACCGTTGGAATTTTTTCGATAGCTCCCATAGAAGCCGAGATATCGACCTTCAAACTTTGGGTTTTTTTATTTTTCGGGTATACCCCCCCGTATCGAATTTTTTCACCAAAAATTGATTTTTTTCGAAATCAAACTAAGTATACCAGCGTCTTATTTTGATCACCTGGATTACGAAAACACCGGGTTATAACAGGATCCAAGAAGAACTAAGGGAATGAGAGCACTTTGAAAATCCTGAAAAAGTCGTTTTCGACGTCCGTTTTTGAGGCCAAAAATGGGCATCAAAAATGTAATATCTCGGCTATCGTAAAAGCTACGACCTTGCGAATGGTTTCGTTAGATTCAGAATGACAAAACTAAGACAAAACCGTTGGAATTTTTTCGATAGCTCCCATAGAAGCCGAGATATCGACCTTCAAACTTTGGGTTTTTTCATTTTTCGGGTATACCCCCCCGTATCGAATTTTTTCACCAAAAATTGATTTTTTCGAAATTAAACTAAGTATACTAGCGTATTTTTCTGATCACCTAGATTACGAAAACACCGGGTTATAACAGGATCCGAGAAGAACTAAGGGAATGAGAGCACTTTGAAAATCCTGAAAAAGTCGTTTTCGACGTCCGTTTTTGATGCCAAAAATGGGCATCAAAAATGTAATATCTCGGCTATCGTAAAAGCTACGACCTTGCGAATGGTTTCGTTGGATTCAGAATGACAAAACTAAGACAAAACCGTTGGAATTTTTTCGATAACTCCCATAGAAGCCGAGATATCGACCTTCAAACTTTGGGTTTTTTCATTTTTCGGGTATACCCCCCCGTATCGAATTTTTTCACCAAAAATTGATTTTTTCGAAATCAAACTAAGTATACCAGCGTCTTATTCTGATCACCTAGATTACGAAAACACCGGGTTATAACAGGATCCAAGCAGAACTAAGGGAATGAGAGAACTTTGAATATCCTGAAAAAGTCGTTTTCGACGTCCGTTTTTGATGCCAAAAATGGGCATCAAAAATGTAATATCTCGGCTATCGTAAAAGCTACGACCTTGCAAATGGTTTCGTTAGATTCAGAATGACAAAACTAAGACAAAACCGTTGGAATTTTTTCGATAGCTCCCATAGAAGCCGAGATATCGACCTTCAAACTTTGGGTTTTTTCATTTTTCGGGTATACCCCCCCGTATCGAATTTTTTCACCAAAAATTGATTTTTTCGAAATTAAACTAAGTATACTAGCGTATTTTTCTGATCACCTAGATTACGAAAACACCGGGTTATAACAGGATCCGAGAAGAACTAAGGGAATGAGAGCACTTTGAAAATCCTGAAAAAGTCGTTTTCGACGTCCGTTTTTGATGCCAAAAATGGGCATCAAAAATGTAATATCTCGGCTATCGTAAAAGCTACGACCTTGCGGATGATTTCGTTGGATTCAGAATGACAAAACTAAGACAAAACCGTTGGAATTTTTTCGATAGCTCCCATAGAAACCGAGATATCGACCTTCAAACTTTGGGTTTTTTCATTTTTCGGGTATACCCCCCCGTATCGAATTTTTTAACCAAAAATTGATTTTTTCGAAATCAAACTAAGTATACCAGCATCTTATTCTGATCACCTAGATTACGAAAACACCGGGTTATAACAGGATCCAAGAAGAACTAAGGGAATGAGAGCACTTTGAAAATCCTGAAAAAGTCGTTTTCGACGTCCGTTTTTGAGGCCAAAAATGGGCATCAAAAATGTAATATCTCGGCTATCGTAAAAGCTACGACCTTGCGAATGGTTTCGTTGGATTCAGAATGACAAAACTAAGACAAAACCGTTGGAATTTTTTCGATAGCTCCCATAGAAGCCGAGATATCGACCTTCAAACTTTGGGTTTTTTCATTTTTCGGGTATACCCCCCCGTATCGAATTTTTTCACCAAAAATTGATTTTTTCGAAATCAAACTAAGTATACCAGCGTCTTATTCTGATCACCTAGATTACGAAAACACCGGGTTATAACAGGATCCAAGCAGAACTAAGGGAATGAGAGAACTTTGAATATCCTGAAAAAGTCACTCTCACGAGATGTGTTTGATGCCAAAAATGGGCATCAAAAATGTAATATCTCGGCTATCGTAAAAGCTACGACCTTGCAAATGGTTTCGTTAGATTCAGAATGACAAAACTAAGACAAAACCGTTGGATTTTTTTCGATAGCTCCCATAGAAGCCGAGATATCGACCTTCAAACTTTGGGTTTTTTCATTTTTCGGGTATACCCCCCCGTATCGAATTTTTTCACCAAAAATTGATTTTTTCGAAATCAAACTAAGTATACCAGCGTCTTATTCTGATCACCTAGATTACGAAAACACCGGGTTATAACAGGATCCAAGCAGAACTAAGGGAATGAGAGAACTTTGAATATCCTGAAAAAGTCGTTTTCGACGTCCGTTTTTGATGCCAAAAATGGGCATCAAAAATGTAATATCTCGGCTATCGTAAAAGCTACGACCTTGCGGATGATTTCGTTGGATTCAGAATGACAAAACTAAGACAAAACCGTTGGAATTTTTTCGATAGCTCCCATAGAAACCGAGATATCGACCTTCAAACTTTGGGTTTTTTCATTTTTCGGGTATACCCCCCCGTATCGAATTTTTTAACCAAAAATTGATTTTTTCGAAATCAAACTAAGTATACCAGCATCTTATTCTGATCACCTAGATTACGAAAACACCGGGTTATAACAGGATCCAAGAAGAACTAAGGGAATGAGAGCACTTTGAAAATCCTGAAAAAGTCGTTTTCGACGTCCGTTTTTGAGGCCAAAAATGGGCATCAAAAATGTAATATCTCGGCTATCGTAAAAGCTACGACCTTGCGAATGGTTTACTCTCACGAGATGTGTCAAAACTAAGACAAAACCGTTGGAATTTTTTCGATAGCTCCCATAGAAGCCGAGATATCGACCTTCAAACTTTGGGTTTTTTCATTTTTCGGGTATACCCCCCCGTATCGAATTTTTTCACCAAAAATTGATTTTTTCGAAATCAAACTAAGTATACCAGCGTCTTATTCTGATCACCTAGATTACGAAAACACCGGGTTATAACAGGATCCGAGCAGAACTAAGGGAATGAGAGCACTTTGAAAATCCTGAAAAAGTCGTTTTTAACGTCCGTTTTTGAGGCCAAAAATGGGCATCAAAAATGAAATATCTCGGCTATCGTAAAAGCTACGACCTTGCGGATGATTTCGTTGGATTCAGAATGACAAAACTAAGACAAAACCGTTGGAATTTTTTCGATAGCTCCCATAGAAACCGAGATATCGACCTTCAAACTTTGGGTTTTTTCATTTTTCGGGTATACCCCCCCGTATCGAATTTTTTAACCAAAAATTGATTTTTTCGAAATCAAACTAAGTATACCAGCATCTTATTCTGATCACCTAGATTACGAAAACACCGGGTTATAACAGGATCCGAGCAGAACTAAGGGAATGAGAGCACTTTGAAAATCCTGAAAAAGTCGTTTTTAACGTCCGTTTTTGAGGCCAAAAATGGGCATCAAAAATGTCATATCTCGGCTATCGTAGAAGCAACGATCTTGCGGATGGTCTCGTTGGATTCAGAATGACGAAACTAAGACAAAACCGTTGGAATTTTCCCGATGGCTCTCATAGAAGCCGAGATATCGAACTTCAAAGTTTGGGTTTTTTGAATTTTCGGGTATACCCCCCCGTATGGAATTTTTTCACCAAAAATTGATTTTTTTCGAAATCAAACTAAGTATACCAGCGTCTTATTCTGATCACCTAGATTACGAAAACACCGGGTTATAACAGGATCCAAGAAGAACTAAGGGAATGAGAGCACTTTGAAAATCCTGAAAAAGTCGTTTTTAACGTCCGTTTTTGAGGCCAAAAATGGGCATCAAAAATGTCATATCTCGGCTATCGTAGAAGCAACGATCTTGCGGATGGTCTCGTTGGATTCAGAATGACAAAACTAAGACAAAACCGTTGGAATTTTTTCGATAGCTCCCATAGAAGCCGAGATATCGACCTTCAAACTTTGGGTTTTTTCATTTTTCGGGTATACCCCCCCGTATCGAATTTTTTCACCAAAAATTGATTTTTTCGAAATCAAACTAAGTATACCAGCGTCTTATTCTGATCACCTAGATTACGAAAACACTGGGTTATAACAGGATCCAAGCAGAACTAAGGGAATGAGAGAACTTTGAATATCCTGAAAAAGTCGTTTTCGACGTCCGTTTTTGATGCCAAAAATGGGCATCAAAAATGCCATATCTCGGCTATCGTAAAAGCTACGACCTTGCGAATGGTTTCGTTGGATTCAGAATGACAAAACTAAGACAAAACCGTTGGAATTTTTTCGATAGCTTCCATAGAAGCCGAGATATCGACCTTCAAACTTTGGGTTTTTTTATTTTTCGGGTATACCCCCCCGTATCGAATTTTTTCACCAAAAATTGATTTTTTTCGAAATCAAACTAAGTATACCAGCGTCTTATTCTGATCACCTGGATTACGAAAACACCGGGTTATAACAGGATCCAAGAAGAACTAAGGGAATGAGAGCACTTTGAAAATCCTGAAAAAGTCGTTTTCGACGTCCGTTTTTGAGGCCAAAAATGGGCATCAAAAATGTCATATCTCGGCTATCGTAGAAGCAACGATCTTGCGGATGGTCTCGTTGGATTCAGAATGACGAAACTAAGACAAACCCGTTGGAATTTTTTCGATAGCTCCCATAGAAGCCGAGATATCGACCTTCAAACTTTGGGTTTTTTCATTTTTCGGGTATACCCCCCCGTATCGAATTTTTTCACCAAAAATTGATTTCTTCGAAATCAAACTAAGTATACTAGCGTATTTTTCTGATCACCTAGATTACGAAAACACCGGGTTATAACAGGATCCGAGCAGAACTAAGGGAATGAGAGCACTTTGAAAATCCTGAAAAAGTCGTTTTTAACGTCCGTTTTTGAGGCCAAAAATGGGCATCAAAAATGTCATATCTCGGCTATCGTAGAAGCAACGATCTTGCGGATGGTCTCGTTGGATTCAGAATGACGAAACTAAGACAAACCCGTTGGAATTTTTTCGATAGCTCCCATAGAAGCCGAGATATCGACCTTCAAACTTTGGGTTTTTTCATTTTTCGGGTATACCCCCCCGTATCGAAAAAGTCGTTTTCGACGTCCGTTTTTGATGCCAAAAATGGGCATCAAAAATGCCATATCTCGGCTATCGTAGAAGCAACGATCTTGCGGATTGTCTCGTTGGATTCAGAATGACGAAACTAAGACAAAACCGTTGGAATTTTCCCGATGGCTATCATAGAAGCCGAGATATCGAACTTCAAAGTTTGGGTTTTTTGAATTTTCGGGTATACCCCCCCCCCCCATGGAATTTTTTCACCAAAAATTGATTTTTTTCGAAATCAAACTAAGTACACCAGCGTCTTATTCTGATCACCTAGATTACGAAAACACCAGGTTATAACAGGATCCGAGAAGAACTAAGGGAATGAGAGCACTTTGAAAATCCTGAAAAAGTCGTTTTCGACGTCCGTTTTTGATGCCAAAAATGGGCATCAAAAATGCCATATCTCGGCTATCGTAGAAGCTACGATCTTGCGGATGGTCTCGTTGGATTAAGAATGACGAAACTAAGACAAAACCGTTGGAATTTTCCCGATGGCTCTCATAGAAGCCGAGATATCGAACTTCAAAGTTTGGGTTTTTTGAATTTTCGGGTATACCCCCCCGTATGGAATTTTTTCACCAAAAATTGATTTTTTTCGAAATCAAACTAAGTATACCAGCGTCTTATTCTGATCACCTAGATTACGAAAACACCGGGTTATAACAGGATCCAAGAAGAACTAAGGGAATGAGAGCACTTTGAAAATCCTGAAAAAGTCGTTTTCGACGTCCGTTTTTGAGGCCAAAAATGGGCATCAAAAATGTAATATTTTGGCTATCGTAAAAGCTACGACCTTGCGAATGGTTTCGTTGGATTCAGAATGACAAAACTAAGACAAAACCGTTGGAATTTTTTTGATAGCTCCCATAGAAACCGAGATATTGACCTTCAAACTTTGGGTTTTTTCATTTTTCGGGTATACCCCCCCGTATCGAATTTTTTCACCAAAAATTGATTTCTTCGAAATCAAACTAAGTATACTAGCGTATTTTTCTGATCACCTAGATTACGAAAACACCGGGTTATAACAGGATCCGAGCAGAACTAAGGGAATGAGAGCACTTTGAAAATCCTGAAAAAGTCGTTTTTAACGTCCGTTTTTGAGGCCAAAAATGGGCATCAAAAATGCCATATCTCGGCTATCGTAGAAGCAACGATCTTGCGGATGGTCTCGTTGGATTCAGAATGACGAAACTAAGACAAAACCGTTGGAATTTTCCCGATGGCTATCATAGAAGCCGAGATATCGAACTTTAAAGTTTGGGTTTTTTGAATTTTCGGGTATACCCCCCCCGTATGGAATTTTTTCACCAAAAATTGATTTTTTTCGAAATCAAACTAAGTATACCAGCGTCTTATTCTGATCAACTAGATTACGAAAACACCGGGTTATAACAGGATCCGAGCAGAACTAAGGGAATGAGAGCACTTTGAAAATCCTGAAAAAGTCGTTTTCGACGTCCGTTTTTGAGGCCAAAAATGGGCATCAAAAATGTCATATCTCGGCTATCGTAGAAGCAACGATCTTGCGGATGGTCTCGTTGGATTCAGAATGACGAAACTAAGACAAAACCGGTGGAATTTTCCCGATAGCTCTCATAGAAGCCGAGATATCGAACTTTAAAGTTTGGGTTTTTTGAATTTTCGGGTATACCCCCCCATGGAATTTTTTCACCAAAAATTGATTTTTTTCGAAATCAAACTAAGTATACCAGCGTCTTATTCTGATCACCTAGATTACGAAAACACCGGGTTATAACAGGATCCAAGAAGAACTAAGGGAATGAGAGCACTTTGAAAATCCTGAAAAAGTCGTTTTCGACGTCCGTTTTTGAGGCCAAAAATGGGCATCAAAAATGTAATATCTCGGCTATCGTAAAAGCTACGACCTTGCGAATGGTTTCGTTGGATTCAGAATGACGAAACTAAGACAAAACCGTTGGAATTTTCCCGATGGCTCTCATAGAAGCCGAGATATCGAACTTCAAAGTTTGGGTTTTTTGAATTTTCGGGTATACCCCCCCCGTATGGAATTTTTTCACCAAAAATTGATTTTTTTCGAAATCAAACTAAGTATACCAGCGTCTTATTCTGATCAACTAGATTACGAAAACACCGGGTTATAACAGGATCCGAGAAGAACTAAGGGAATGAGAGCACTTTGAAAATCCTGAAAAAGTCGTTTTCGACGTCCGTTTTTGATGCCAAAAATGGGCATCAAAAATGCCATATCTCGGCTATCGTAGAAGCTACGATCTTGGGGATGGTCTCGTTGGATTCAGAATGACGAAACTAAGACAAAACCGTTGGAATTTTCCCGATGGCTCTCATAGAAGCCGAGATATCGAACTTCAAAGTTTGGGTTTTTTGAATTTTCGGGTATACCCCCCCGTATCGAATTTTTTCACCAAAAATTGATAATTTCGAAATTAAACTAAGTATACCAGCGTCTTATTCTGATCACCTAAATTACGAAAACACCGGGTTATAACAGGATCCAAGAAGAACTAAGGGAATGAGAGCACTTTGAAAATCCTGAAAAAGTCGTTTTCGACGTCCGTTTTTGAGGCCAAAAATGGGCATCAGAAATGTAATATCTCGGCTATCGTAAAAGCTACGACCTTGCGAATGGTTTCGTTGGATTCAGAATGACAAAACTAAGACAAAACCGTTGGAATTTTTTCGATAGCTTCCATAGAAGCCGAGATATCGACCTTCAAACTTTGGGTTTTTTCATTTTTCGGGTATACCCCCCCGTATCGAATTTTTTCACCAAAAATTGATTTTTTCGAAATTAAACTAAGTATACCAGCGTCTTATTCTGATCACCTAGATTACGAAAACACCGGGTTATAACAGGATCCGAGAAGAACTAAGGGAATGAGAGCACTTTGAAAATCCTGAAAAAGTCGTTTTCGACGTCCGTTTTTGATGCCAAAAATGGGCATCAAAAATACCATATCCCGGCTATCGTAGAAGCTACGATCTTGGGGATGGTTTCGTTGGATTCAGAATGACGAAACTAAGACAAAACCGTTGGAATTTTCCCGATGGCTCTCATAGAAGCCGAGATATCGAACTTCAAAGTTTGGGTTTTTTGAATTTTCGGGTATACCCCCCCGTATAGAATTTTTTCACCAAAAATTGATTTCTTCGAAATCAAACTAAGTATACTAGCGTATTTTTCTGATCACCTAGATTACGAAAACACCGGGTTATAACAGGATCCGAGCAGAACTAAGGGAATGAGAGCACTTTGAAAATCCTGAAAAAGTCGCTTTTAACGTCCGTTTTTGAGGCCAAAAATGGGCATCAAAAATGTAATATCTCGGCTATCGTAAAAGCTACGACCTTGCGAATGGTTTCGTTGGATTCAGAATGACAAAACTAAGACAAAACCGTTGGAATTTTTTCGATAGCTCCCATAGAAGCCGAGATATCGACCTTCAAACTTTGGGTTTTTTCATTTGTCGGGTATACCCCCCCGTATCGAATTTTTACACCAAAAATTGATTTTTTTCGAAATCAAACTAAGTATACCAGCGTCTTATTCTGATCACCTAGATTACGAAAACACCGGGTTATAACAGGATCCAAGAAGAACTAAGGGAATGAGAGCACTTTGAAAATCCTGAAAAAGTCGTTTTCGACGTCCGTTTTTGAGGCCAAAAATGGGCATCAAAAATACCATATCTCGGCTATCGTAGAAGCTACGATCTTGCGAATAGTTTCGTTGGATTCAGAATGACAAAACTAAGACAAAACCGTTGGAATTTTTTCGATAGCTCTTATAGAAGCCGAGATATCGACCTTCAAACTTTGGGTTTTTTCATTTTTCGGGTATACCCCCCCGTATCGAATTTTTTCACCAAAAATTGATTTTTTCGAAATTAAACTAAGTATACCAGCGTCTTATTCTGATCACCTCGATTACGAAAACACCGGGTTATAACAGGATCCGAGTAGAACTAAGGGAATGAGAGCACTTTGAAAATCCTGAAAAAGTCGTTTTCGACGTCCGTTTTTGAGGCCAAAAATGGGCATGGAATTTTTTCACCAAAAATTGATTTATTTCGAAATCAAACTAAGTATACCAGCGTCTTATTCTGATCACCTCGATTACGAAAACACCGGGTTATAACAGGATCCGAGTAGAACTAAGGGAATGAGAGCACTTTGAAAATCCTGAAAAAGTCGTTTTCGACGTCCGTTTTTGAGGCCAAAAATGGGCATCAAAAATGCCATATCTCGGCTATCGTAGAAGCTACGATCTTGGGGATGGTCTCGTTGGATTCAGAATGACGAAACTAAGACAAAACCGTTGGAATTTTTTCGATAGCTTCCATAGAAGCCGAGATATCGAACTTCAAAGTTTGGGTTTTTTGAATTTTCGGGTATACCCCCCCGTATAGAATTTTTTCACCAAAAATTGATTTTTTTCGAAACCAAACTAAGTATACCAGCGTCTTATTCTGATCACCTAGATTACGAAAACACCGGGTTATAACAGGATCCAAGAAGAACTAAGGGAATGAGAGCACTTTGAAAATCCTGAAAAAGTCGTTTTCGACGTCCGTTTTTGAGGCCAAAAATGGGCATCAAAAATGTAATATCTCGGCTATCGTAAAAGCTACGACCTTGCGAATGGTTTCGTTGGATTCAGAATGACAAAACTAAGACAAAACCGTTGGAATTTTTTCGATAGCTTCCATAGAAGCCGAGATATCGACCTTCAAACTTTGGGTTTTTTCATTTTTCGGGTATACCCCCCCGTATCGAATTTATTCACCAAAAATTGATTTTTTTCGAAATCAAACTAAGTATACCAGCGTCTTATTCTGATCACCTAGATTACGAAAACACCGGGTTATAACAGGATCCAAGAAGAACTAAGGGAATGAGAGCACTTTGAAAATCCTGAAAAAGTCGTTTTCGACGTCCGTTTTTGAGGCCAAAAATGGGCATCAAAAATACCATATCTCGGCTATCGTAGAAGCTACGATCTTGCGAATAGTTTCGTTGGATTCAGAATGACAAAACTAAGACAAAACCGTTGGAATTTTTTCGATAGCTCCCATAGAAGCCGAGATATCGACCTTCAAACTTTGGGTTTTTTCATTTTTCGGGTATACCCCCCCGTATCGAATTTTTTCACCAAAAATTGATTTTTTCGAAATTAAACTAAGTATACCAGCGTCTTATTCTGATCACCTCGATTACGAAAACACCGGGTTATAACAGGATCCGAGCAGAACTAAGGGAATGAGAGCACTTTAAAAATCCTGAAAAAGTCGTTTTCAACGTCCGTTTTTGAGGCCAAAAATGGGTATGGAATTTTTTCACCAAAAATTGATTTTTTTCGAAATCAAACTAAGTATACCAGCGTCTTATTCTGATCACCTAGATTACGAAAACACCGGGTTATAACAGGATCCAAGAAGAACTAAGGGAATGAGAGCACTTTGAAAATCCTGAAAAAGTCGTTTTCGACGTCCGTTTTTGAGGCCAAAAATGGGCATCAAAAATGTAATATCTCGGCTATCGTAAAAGCTACGACCTTGCGAATGGTTTCGTTGGATTCAGAATGACAAAACTAAGACAAAACCGTTGGAATTTTTTCGATAGCTCCCATAGAAGCCGAGATATCGACCTTCAAACTTTGGGTTTTTTCATTTTTCGGGTATACCCCCCCGTATCGAATTTTTTCACCAAAAATTGATTTTTTCGAAATTAAACTAAGTATACCAGCGTCTTATTCTGATCACCTAGATTACGAAAACACCGGGTTATAACAGGATCCGAGAAGAACTAAGGGAATGAGAGCACTTTGAAAATCCTGAAAAAGTCGTTTTCGACGTCCGTTTTTGATGCCAAAAATGGGCATCAAAAATGCCATATCTCGGCTATCGTAGAAGCTACGATCTTGGGGATGGTCTCGTTGGATTCAGAATGACGAAACTAAGACAAAACCGTTGGAATTTTCCCGATGGCTCTCATAGAAGCCGAGATATCGAACTTCAAAGTTTGGGTTTTTTGAATTTTCGGGTATACCCCCCCGTATAGAATTTTTTCACCAAAAATTGATTTTTTTCGAAATCAAACTAAGTATACCAGCGTCTTATTCTGATCACCTAGATTACGAAAACACCGGGTTATAACAGGATCCAAGAAGAACTAAGGGAATGAGAGCACTTTGAAAATCCTGAAAAAGTCGTTTTCGACGTCCGTTTTTGAGGCCAAAAATGGGCATCAAAAATGTAATATCTCGGCTATCGTAAAAGCTACGACCTTGCGAATGGTTTCGTTGGATTCAGAATGACAAAACTAAGACAAAACCGTTGGAATTTTTTCGATAGCTCCCATAGAAGCCGAGATATCGACCTTCAAACTTTGGGTTTTTTCATTTTTCGGGTATACCCCCCCGTATCGAATTTTTACACCAAAAATTGATTTTTTTCGAAATCAAACTAAGTATACCAGCGTCTTATTCTGATCACCTAGATTACGTCTGAATTAGATTACGATTGACGTCCGTTTTTGATGCCAAAAATGGGCATCAAAAATGCCATATCTCGGCTATCGTAGAAGGTACGATCTTGCGGATGGTCTCGTTGGATTCAGAATGACGAAACTAAGACAAAACCGTTGGAATTTTTTCGATAGCTCCCATAGAAGCCGAGATATCGACCTTCAAACTTTGGGTTTTTTCATTTTTCGGGTATACCCCCCCGTATGGAATTTTTTCACCAAAAATTGATTTTTTTCGAAATCAAACTAAGCATACCAGCGTCTTTTTTTGATCACCTAGATTACGAAAACACCGGGTTATAACAGGATCCGAGCAGAACTAAGGGAATGAGAGCACTTTAAAAATCCTGAAAAAGTCGTTTTCAACGTCCGTTTTTGAGGCCAAAAATGGGCATCAAAAATGTAATATCTCGGTTAACGTAAAAGCTACGACCTTGCGAATGGTTTCGTTGGATTCAGAATGACAAAACTAAGACAAAACCGTTGGAATTTTTTCGATAGCTCCCATAGAAGCCGAGATATCGACCTTCAAACTTTGGGTTTTTTCATTTTTCGGGTATACCCCCCCGTTGCGAATTTTTTCACCAAAAATTGATTTTTTCGAAATTAAACTAAGTATACCAGCGTCTTATTCTGATCACCTAGATTACGAAAACACTGGGTTATAACAGGATCCGAGCAGAACTAAGGGAATGAGAGAACTTTGAATATCCTGAAAAAGTCGTTTTCGACGTCCGTTTTTGAGGCCAAAAATGGGCATCAAAAATGTCATATCTCGGCTATCGTAGAAGCAACGATCTTGCGGATGGTCTCGTTGGATTCAGAATGACGAAACTAAGACAAAACCGTTGGAATTTTCCCGATAGCTCTCATAGAAGCCGAGATATCGAACTTCAAAGTTTGGGTTTTTTCATTTTTCGGGTATACCCCCCCGTATCGAATTTTTTCACCAAAAATTGATTTCTTCGAAATCAAACTAAGTATACCAGCGTCTTTTTTTGATCACCTAGATTACGAAAACACCGGGTTATAACAGGATCCGAGTAGAACTAAGGGAATGAGAAAACTTTGAATATCCTGAAAAATTCGTTTTCGACGTCCGTTTTTGAGGCCATAAATGGGCATCAAAAATGTCATATCTCGGCTATCGTAGAAGCTACGATCTTGCTAATGGTTTCGTTGGATTCAGAATGACAAAACTAAGACAAAACCGTTAGAATTTTTTCGATAGCTCCCATAGAAGCCGAGATATCCACCTTCAAACTTTGGGTTTTTTCATTTTTCGGGTATACCCCCCCGTATGGAATTTTTTCACCAAAAATTGATTTTTTTCGAAATCAAACTAAGTATACCAGCGTTTTATTCTGATCACCTAGATTACGAAAACACCGGGTTATAACAGGATCCGAGAAGAACTAAGGGAATAAGAGCACTTTGAAAATCCTGAAAAAGTCGTTTTCGACGTCCGTTTTTGATGCCAAAAATGGGCATCAAAAATGCCATATCTCGGCTATCGTAGAAGCTACGATCTTGCGGATGGTCTCGTTGGATTCAGAATGACGAAACTAAGACAAAACCGTTGGAATTTTCCCGGTGGCTCTCATAGAAGCCGAGATATCGAATTTCAAAGTTTGGGTTTTTTGAATTTTCGGGTATACCCCCCCGTATGGAATTTTTTCACCAAAAATTGATTTTTTTCGAAATCAAACTAAGTATACCAGCGTCTTTTTCTGATCACTTAGATTACGAAAACACCGGGTTAAAACAGGATCCGAGCAGAACTAAGGGAATGAGAGCACTTTGAAAATCCTGAAAAAGTCGTTTTCAACGTCCGTTTTTGAGGCCAAAAATGGGCATCAAAAATGTAATATCTCGGCTATTGTAAAAGCTACGACCTTGCGGATGATTTCGTTGGATTCAGAATGACAAAACTAAGACAAACCGTTGGAATTTTTTCGATAGCTCCCATAGGAGCCGAGATATCGACCTTCAAACTTTGGGTTTTTTCATTTTTCGGGTATACCCCCCCGTATCGAATTTTTTCACCAAAAATTGAATTTTTCGAAGTCAAACTAAGTATACCAGCGTCTTATTCTGATCACCTAGATTACGAAAACACCGGGTTATAACAGGATCCGAGCAGAACTAAGGGAATGAGAGCACTTTGAATATCCTGAAAAAGTCGATTTCGACGTCCGTTTTTGAGGCCAAAAATGGGCATCAAAAATGCCATATCTCGGCTGTCGTAAAAGCTACGATCTTGGGGATGGTCTCGTTGGATTCAGAATGACGAAACTAAGACAAAACCGTTGGAATTTTCCCGATGGCTCTCATAGAAGCCGAGATATCGAACTTCAAAGTTTGGGTTTTTTGAATTTTCGGGTATACCCCCCCGTATGGAATTTTTTCACCAAAAATTGATTTTTTCGAAATTAAACTCAGTATACCAGCGTCTTATTCTGATCACCTAGATTACGAAAACACTGGGTTATAACAGGATCCGAGCAGAACTAAGGGAATGAGAGAACTTTGAATATCCTGAAAAAGTCGTTTTCGACGTCCGTTTTTGAGGCCAAAAATGGGCATCAAAAATGTAATATCTCGGCTATCGTAAAAGCTACGACCTTGCGAATAGTTTCGTTGGATTCAGAATGACAAAACTAAGACAAAACCGTTGGAATTTCTTCGATAGCTCCCATAGAAGCCGAGATATCCACCTTCAAACTTTGGGTTTTTTGATTTTTCGGGTATACCCCCCCGTATCGAATTTTTTCACCAAAAATTGATTTCTTCGAAATCAAACTAAGTATACCAGCGTCTTTTTCTGATCACCTAGATTACGAAAACACCGGGTTATAACAGGATCCGAGTAGAACTAAGGGAATGAGAAAACTTTGAATATCCTGAAAAATTCGTTTTCGACGTCCGTTTTTGAGGCCATAAATGGGCATCAAAAATGTCATATCTCGGCTATCGTAGAAGCTACGATCTTGCTAATGGTTTCGTTGGATTCAGAATGACAAAACTAAGACAAAACCGTTAGAATTTTTTCGATAGCTCCCATAGAAGCCGAGATATCCACCTTCAAACTTTGGGTTTTTTCATTTTTCGGGTATACCCCCCCGTATGGAATTTTTTCACCAAAAATTGATTTTTTTCGAAATCAAACTAAGTATACCAGCGTTTTATTCTGATCACCTAGATTACGAAAACACCGGGTTATAACAGGATCCGAGAAGAACTAAGGGAATGAGAGCACTTTGAAAATCCTGAAAAAGTCGTTTTCGACGTCCGTTTTTGATGCCAAAAATGGGCATCAAAAATGCCATATCTCGGCTATCGTAGAAGCTACGATCTTGCGGATGGTCTCGTTGGATTCAGAATGACGAAACTAAGACAAAACCGTTGGAATTTTCCCGGTGGCTCTCATAGAAGCCGAGATATCGAATTTCAAAGTTTGGGTTTTTTGAATTTTCGGGTATACCCCCCCGTATGGAATTTTTTCACCAAAAATTGATTTTTTTCGAAATCAAACTAAGTATACCAGCGTCTTTTTCTGATCACTTAGATTACGAAAACACCGGGTTAAAACAGGATCCGAGCAGAACTAAGGGAATGAGAGCACTTTGAAAATCCTGAAAAAGTCGTTTTCAACGTCCGTTTTTGAGGCCAAAAATGGGCATCAAAAATGTAATATCTCGGCTATTGTAAAAGCTACGACCTTGCGGATGATT
This sequence comes from Anthonomus grandis grandis, assembly GCF_022605725.1. Lineage (NCBI taxonomy): Eukaryota > Metazoa > Arthropoda > Insecta > Coleoptera > Curculionidae > Anthonomus > Anthonomus grandis. The sequence goes on from NC_065549.1 coordinate 12,883,010, forward strand.
TCGTTGGATTCAGAATGACAAAACTAAGACAAACCGTTGGAATTTTTTCGATAGCTCCCATAGGAGCCGAGATATCGACCTTCAAACTTTGGGTTTTTTCATTTTTCGGGTATACCCCCCCGTATCGAATTTTTTCACCAAAAATTGAATTTTTCGAAGTCAAATTAAGTATACCAGCGTCTTATTCTGATCACCTAGATTACGAAAACACCGGGTTATAACAGGATCCGAGCAGAACTAAGGGAATGAGAGCACTTTGAATATCCTGAAAAAGTCGATTTCGACGTCCGTTTTTGAGGCCAAAAATGGGCATCAAAAATGCCATATCTCGGCTGTCGTAAAAGCTACGATCTTGCGGATAGTCTCGTTGGATTCAGAATGACGAAACTAAGACAAAACCGTTGGAATTTTCCTGATAGCTCTCATAGAAGCCGAGATATCGAACTTCAAAATTTGGGTTTTTTCATTTTTCGGGTATACCCCCCCCTATCGAATTTTTTCACCAAAAATTGATTTTTTTCTAAATCAAACTAAGTATACCAGCGTCTTATTCTGATCACCTAGATTACGAAAACACCGGGTTATAACAGGATCCGAGCAGAACTAAGGGAATGAGAGCACTTTGAAAATCCTGAAAAAGTCGTTTTCGACGTCCGTTTTTGAGGCCAAAAATGGGCATCAAAAATATAATATCTCGGCTATCGTAAAAGCTACGACCTTGCGAATGGTTTCGTTGGATTCAGAATGACAAAACTAAGACAAAACCGTTGGAATTTTTTCGATAGCTCCCATAGAAGCCGAGAACCTTCAAACTTTGGGTTTTTTCATTTTTCGGGTATACCCCCCCGTATCGAATTTTTTCACCAAAAATTGATTTTTTCGAAATTAAACTAAGTATACCAGCGTCTTATTCTGATCACCTCGATTACGAAAACACCGGGTTATAACAGGATCCGAGCAGAACTAAGGGAATGAGTGCACTTTAAAAATCCTGAAAAAGTCGTTTTCAACGTCCGTTTTTGAGGCCAAAAATGGGTATGGAATTTTTTCACCAAAAATTGATTTTTTTCGAAATTAAACTAAGTATACCAGCGTCTTATTCTGATCACCTAGATTACGAAAACACCGGGTTATAACAGGATCCAAGAAGAACTAAGGGAATGAGAGCACTTTGAAAATCCTGAAAAAGTCGTTTTCGACGTCCGTTTTTGAGGCCAAAAATGGGCATCAAAAATGTAATGTCTCGGCTATCGTAAAAGCTACGACCTTGCGAATGGTTTCGTTGGATTCAGAATGACAAAACTAAGACAAAACCGTTGGAATTTTTTCGATAGCTCCCATAGAAGCCGAGATATCGACCTTCAAACTTAGGGTTTTTTCATTTTTCGGGTATACCCCCCCGTATCGAATTTTTTCACCAAAAATTGATTTTTTCGAAATTAAACTAAGTATACCAGCGTCTTATTCTGATCACCTAGATTACGAAAACACCGGGTAATAACAGGATCCAAGAAGAACTAAGGAAATTAGAGCACTTTGAAAATCCTGAAAAAGTCGTTTTCGACGTCCGTTTTTGAGGCCAAAAATGGGCATCAAAAATGTAATATCTCGGCTATCGAAAAAGCTACGACCTTGCGAATGGTTTCGTTGGATTCAGAATGACAAAACTAAGACAAAACCGTTGGAATTTTTTCGATAGCTCCCATAGAAGCCGAGATATCGACCTTCAAACTTTGGGTTTTTTCATTTTTCGGGTATACCCCCCCGTATCGAATTTTTTCACCAAAAATTGATTTTTTCGAAATTAAACTAGGTATACCAGCGTCTTATTCTGATCACCTCGATTACGAAAACACCGGGTTATAACAGGATCCGAGTAGAACTAAGGGAATGAGAGCACTTTGAAAATCCTGAAAAAGTCGTTTTCGACGTTCGTTTTTGAGGCCAAAAATGGGCATGGAATTTTTTCACCAAAAATTGATTTTTTTCGAAATCAAACTAAGTATACCAGCGTCTTATTCTGATCACCTCGATTACGAAAACACCGGGTTATAACAGGATCCGAGTAGAACTAAGGGAATGAGAGCACTTTGAAAATCCTGAAAAAGTCGTTTTCGACGTCCGTTTTTGAGGCCAAAAATGGGCATCAAAAATGCCATATCTCGGCTATCGTAAAAGCTACGACCTTGCGAATGGTTTAGTTGGATTCGGAATGACAAAACTAAGACAAAACCGTTGGAATTTTTTCGATAGCTCCCATAGAAGCCGAGATATCGACCTTCAAACTTTGAGTTTTTTCATTTTTCGGGTATACCCCCCCGTTTCGAATTTTTTCACCAAAAATTGATTTCTTCGAAATCAAACTAAGTATACCAGCGTCTTAGTCTGATCACCTAGATTACGAAAACACCGGGTTATAACAGGATCCAAGAAGAACTAAGGGAATGAGAGCACTTTGAAAATCCTGAAAAAGTCGTTTTCGACGTCCGTTTTTGAGGCCAAAAATGGGCATCAAAAATACCATATCTCGGCTATCGTAGAAGCTACGATCTTGCGGATGGTCTCGTTGGATTCAGAATGACGAAACTAAGACAAAACCTTTGGAATTTCCCGATGGCTCTCATAGAAGCCGAGATATCGAACTTCAAAGTTTGGATTTTTTGAATTTTCGGGTATACCCCCCCGTATGGAATTTTTTCAGCAAAAATTGATTTTTTTCGAAATCAAACTAAGTATACCAGCGTCTTATTCTGATCACCTAGATTACGAAAACACCGGGTTATAACAGGATCCGAGTAGAACTAAGGGAATGAGAGCACTTTGAAAATCCTGAAAAAGTCGTTTTCGACGTCCGTTTTTGAGGCCAAAAATGGGCATCAAAAATGTAATATCTCGGCTATCGTCAAAGCTACGACCTTGCGAATGGTTTCGTTGGATTCAGAATGACAAAACTAAGACAAAACCGTTGGAATTTTTTCGATAGCTCCCATAGAAGCCGAGATATCGACCTTCAAACTTTGGGTTTTTTCATTTTTCGGGTATACCCCCCCGTATCGAATTTTTTCACCAAAAATTGATTTTTTCGAAATTAAACTAAGTATACCAGCGTTTTATTCTGATCACCTAGATTACGAAAACACCGGGTTATAACAGGATCCAAGAAGAACTAAGGGAATGAGAGAACTTTGAAAATCCTGAAAAAGTCGTTTTCGACGTCCGTTTTTGAGGCCAAAAATGGGCATCAAAAATGCCATATCTCGGCTATCGTAAAAGCTACGACCTTGCGAATGGTTTCGTTGGATTCAGAATGACAAAACTAAGACAAAACCGTTGGAATTTTTTCGATAGCTCCCATAGAAGCCGAGATATCGACCTTCAAACTTTGAGTTTTTTCATTTTTCGGGTATACCCCCCCGTATCGAATTTTTTCATCAAAAATTGATTTCTTCGAAATCAAACTAAGTATACCAGCGTCTTATTCTGATCACCTAGATTACGAAAACACCGGGTTATAACAGGATCCGAGTAGAACTAAGGGAATGAGAGCACTTTGAAAATCCTGAAAAAGTCGTTTTCAACGTCCGTTTTTGAGGCCAAAAATGGGTATGGAATTTTTTCACCAAAAATTGATTTTTTTCGAAATCAAACTAAGTATACCAGCGTCTTATTCTGATCACCTAGATTACGTCTGAATTAGATTACGATTGACGTCCGTTTTTGATGCCAAAAATGGGCATCAAAAATGCCATATCTCGGCTATCGTAGAAGGTACGATCTTGCGGATGGTCTCGTTGGATTCAGAATGACGAAACTAAGACAAAACCGTTGGAATTTTCCCGATGGCTCTCATAGAAGCCGAGATATCGAACTTCAAAGTTTGGGTTTTTTGAATTTTCGGGTATACCCCCCCGTATGGAATTTTTTCACCAAAAATTGATTTTTTTCGAAATCAAACTAAGCATACCAGCGTCTTTTTTTGATCACCTAGATTACGAAAACACCGGGTTATAACAGGATCCGAGCAGAACTAAGGGAATGAGAGCACTTAAAAAATCCTGAAAAAGTCGTTTTCAACGTCCGTTTTTGAGGCCAAAAATGGGCATCAAAAATGTAATATCTCGGTTAACGTAAAAGCTACGACCTTGCGAATGGTTTCGTTGGATTCAGAATGACAAAACTAAGACAAAACCGTTGGAATTTTTTCGATAGCTCCCATAGAAGCCGAAATATCGACCTTCAAACTTTGGGTTTTTTCATTTTTCGGGTATACCCCCCCGTATCGAATTTTTTCACCAAAAATTGATTTTTTCGAAATTAAACTAAGTATACCAGCGTCTTATTCTGATCACCTAGATTACGAAAACACCGGGTTATAACAGGATCCGAGTAGAACTAAGGGAATGAGAGCACTTTAAAAATCCTGAAAAAGTCGTTTTCAACGTCCGTTTTTGAGGCCAAAAATGGGTATGGAATTTTTTCACCAAAAATTTATTTTTTTCGAAATCAAACTAAGTATACCAGCGTCTTATTCTGATCACCTAGATTACGAAAACACCGGGTTATAACAGGATCCAAGAAGAACTAAGGGAATGAGAGCACTTTGAAAATCCTGAAAAAGTCGTTTTTGACGTCCGTTTTTGAGGCCAAAAATGGGCATCAAAAATGCCATATCTCGGCTATCGTAAAAGCTACGACCTTGCGAATGGTTTCGTTGGATTCAGAATGACAAAACTAAGACAAAACCGTTGGAATTTTTTCGATAGCTCCCATAGAAGCCGAGATATCGACCTTCAAACTTTGGGTATTTTCATTTTTCGGGTATTCCCCCCCGTATCGAATTTTTTCACCAAAAATTGATTTCTTCGAAATCAAACTAAGTATACCAGCGTCTTTTTCTGATCACCTAGATTACGAAAACACCGGGTTATAACAGGATCCAAGAAGAACTAAGGGAATGAGAGCACTTTGAAAATCCTGAAAAAGTCGTTTTCGACGTCCGTTTTTGAGGCCAAAAATGTCATATCTCGGCTATCGTAGAAGCTACGATCTTGCTAATGGTTTCGTTGGATTCAGAATGACAAAACTAAGACAAGACCGTTGGAATTTTTTCGATAGCTCCCATAGAAGCCGAGATATCGACCTTCAAACTTTGGGTTTTTTCATTTTTCGGGTATACCCCCCCGTTGCGAATTTTTTCACCAAAAATTGATTTTTTCGAAATTAAACTAAGTATACCAGCGTTTTATTCTGATCACCTAGATTACGAAAACACCGGGTTATAACAGGATCCGAGCAGAACTAAGGGAATGAGAGCACTTTGAATATCCTGAAAAAGTCGATTTCGACGTCCGTTTTTGAGGCCAAAAATGGGCATCAAAAATGCCATATCTCGGCTGTCGTAAAAGCTACGATCTTGCGGATAGTCTCGTTGGATTCAGAATGACGAAACTAAGACAAAACCGTTGGAATTTTCCTGATAGCTCTCATAGAAGCCGAGATATCGAACTTCAAAATTTGGGTTTTTTCATTTTTCGGGTATACCCCCCCCCTTTCGAATTTTTTCACCAAAAATTGATTTTTTTCTAAATCAAACTAAGTATACCAGCGTCTTATTCTGATCACCTAGATTACGAAAACACCGGGTTATAACAGGATCCGAGCAGAACTAAGGGAATGAGAGCACTTTGAAAATCCTGAAAAAGTCGTTTTCGACGTCCGTTTTTGAGGCCTAAAATGGGCATCAAAAATGCCATATCTCGGCTATCGTGAAAGCTACGATCTTGCAGATGGTCTCGTTGGATTCAGAACGACAAAGCTAAGACAAAACCGTTGGAATTTTCCCGATAACTCTTATAAAAGCCGAGATATAAGCCTTCAAAATTTGGTTTTTTTCAGTTTTCGGGTATACTCGTTTGGATTTTTTTCAGAAAATTTTTTTTTTTCGAATTCAAACTAACTATATCAGCGGATTGTTCTCATCAAGTAGATGACGAAAATACCGGGTTATAAGGGAATCCGAGCAGAACTAAGAAATCGAGTATTTTTTCGACCTCGTTTTTGAGGCCAAAAATGGGCATCAAAAATGCCATATCTCGGCTATTATAGAAGCTACGACTTTGCGGATAGTCTCGTTGAATTCAAAATGACGAAACTAAGACAAAACTGTTAGAATTTTTCCGATGGCTCCCATAGAAGCCGAGATATCGGCCTTCAAAATTTGTGTTTTAAAATTTTTCGGGTATACCCCCCGTTTGGATTTTTTTAGATTTTTTTTCCGAATTCAAAGTAACTATACCAGCGGATTGTTTTCATCAAGTAGATCACGAAAATACCGGGTTATAACAGGATTCGATCAGAAATAAGGGAATGAGAGCACTTTGAAAATTCGGAAATTGTCACTTTTTGACCTCGTTTTTGAGGACAAAAATGGGCATCAAAAATGCCATTTGCAAAAATGCCATTTGCCACATGCTTGAGTTTATGTCTAAGCTAACGTCGCATATTTTATACTTACATTTGAATATCCATCTGCTGAATTTAGCACACTTTACCTATCTGAAGGCGTTTGTTAAAAATTTGGAAAATGTTGTTCAATAAAAACATTCCTTTCGTATAACTTAGTAAACATTATTAATAATAAATCTATAAAACATTGCATATTTTTAAAAACATTTTATTAAATTTTGCATGCGAGGCCTTTTATAAAATTGATGTAGTACGTTTAAATAAACGTTGTCTATAGTACCAAATATTGATTACGTTTGTCTTGGTAAACAACAAACTTCAGCAAACGTTATTTGTCCATAAATTAGCAAACTTTTGGAAAATAGATAGTTTTCGGCAAATTTTGCTCCTTGATAAATTGATATACTTTGCCTAATAAATGATGCTAGATGCTTTGCCTAATAAATAAGTAACATAATATTTAAGGATCGTTGGTCATGATATTTAATAAACTGTTGCATTTTCGAATTAAAATACTAAGCTTATAACTGAAACATATCAATCAATTGGAAACACCAAGTCAAGGTAAATATTTGTATTACTTCTATTCAAGACACTTTTATTATCAAAATTTGCTTGCGCATAACCTTTATCCGTTTTGTGCTTGCCTTTGACGTTCAATCTGCTAAATTTAGCAAACTTTGCCAACTACCTAAGACTTTTTTAATAAATTGAAAAACGTTGTTTACTAAAAATATTGCTTACGTAGAGCTTAGTAAACGTTATCATTAATAAACTTATATTGAATCTTGAATCATTTTTTTTAAAGTAAGTTATTTTTAGAAATATTGCATCAGTCATAAATAAAGGTAAAATAAATATCACATTAGAAGCGACCCTTGGAATATATTTGACGGGGAACTAAACGTTTTCTATATGAGCAAATATCGATTACATTTAACTTGATAACCAGTGACTTTTAACAAATATTGTTCATTCATAAATTGGCAAACGTTGCCTAATTACAAATGATGCTTGAGTGTTACTTGATAACCATGATATATTAGCAAATGTCGATCTTGATATTTAGTGAACTGTTACTCTTTGTTAATGAAATAATTAACTGATAAAGACTTGTCAATCAAATCAAAGTAAATATTTGCATAAATTCCACATAAGACAATTTCCTTAGCAAAAATCGCATTCGCATAAACTTTATCTATATGCCAACTATTATTTAAGCTATTATTTAAATAGAGTTTGGAAAACGTTGTTTACTAAGAACATTGCTTACGTATAATCACACCAATAATACACTTCGCATATAATTAAATTAGAAAACGTCGTTCATTAGCGAATCTTTGCACTTCTGATTAACTTACTATTCATTGCCTATTATAGGATTCATTTAAGAAATTTAATGTTGCTTATCCTTGAAGTGAATTTTGTTTTTATATAATCCGTAAGCTTCGCCTATTAGCAAACAAAGAAACAATTTACAATATGCAAATAAAAAGATAATAATCGTCAAGAATTAACGCGGCAATCAATAAAATAAGCGTACTTAAATTACTTATGATTTATGTTGTACAACACAGTGATGCAAAAAAAAGGATGCTCGCACGCAAGGAATGTTAACGAGCGACATTAAATCCGCCGCGACATAAAAAGAGTCCCTCAAAAATGTCGATTGCATGTTAGATGTGGTCTTTAATAAACCCTGATTTTAATGAACACATAAATAAACTACTAGAAAGCTCAAACCGTTTATTGAGTATTGAACTCTCGATATCCGGCCTTGGATTTTATGGGAAAGACGTCTATTTTTAGATCGCGAACTACGATTGAATACTCAGAATCTTGAGTCACTATTTTCTGGTTTTTAAATCCAGTGTCGGAACCGAAAGTAGTTTTTTTAATAAATGAAAGGATTATTAGACATTATTAGCATAAGAGAGACGTTCAAATGACATTTTGAATTAATTAAATCGTTTCTCTTACGTATATTTGACATCGTCTTTTTAAAGTATACATTTTTATTTCTATCATTATCTTTTGTTTTTTTTTGTCAATTAAAAAGGAGCTGCTTCTCGCTTTTTTTGAGTATCCTCAAAAAAATAAATTCGCGATTTTTATTAAGAGAAAATAAATTTCAATTAATTTTTAAGTTATTTATAAGTATTTTGTTCCTAGTTATAAAATTATGCCAAATGTCTGGAAATTAATATTTTTTAGAATAACCGGAAAGATGTGTTAACAACCATGACATAAAATGATTTTATAAATAGCTGGAATATTATAAAATATGATTTTGCCTATTTGGAGGAAATAAATAAAATGTAAACTTTGTTAAAGAATGCAAGAAATATCCCATACTATGAAGAGCCTAGGGATACAAAATATATCTAAATAGCTCAGAACATATAAAAATGGCTTTCAATTCCATAGAATAAAGAGTTCCTGTTGTAAAATGAAAAATTACTCTACAAATTAGAAATGTATGAGAAATTATCAACGTTGATGTTTGTACTTAAAAACAAGCACAAAACTTGAAGTTGTGTAAATATTTTATTCTTTTCAGAACTATTTTCTTAAAAGAAACTTTCGATTAAAAGATTATTTTCTTAAAAGAAAAGTTCGAACTAGTACTTGGCTTCCTACTGTAAACTTTTGACCTAAGCATCGTTGCTTATCAAATCTAGCTTTGCGTTCGCGTTGATTTTGGTCAATCTTTTCTTTAGCAGCATTTCGTATTTCTAGCCGGTTTCTTTCGCTACTAGAATCTAGCACGACTTCGTTGGCTAGTACTGCGTCTGCCACTCCTCTAGGAGCATATCCAAAAAATAGTTCATAGGGCGATTTTCCTGTAGTAGAATTCTTCGCTGAATTCAGACCCCACCGAACCTTTGATATGACTTCATCCCATCTATCCTCTTCGTCCATTTGCTCGCGGCGTAGCAGTAGCATTCAAGACATGTTTAACATCCAAACCAACGCAATACTCCCGAAATTGTTTGCTCGTAAAACAACTTCCTCTATCGGAGATAATGCGTCGCGGAACACCAAAATTTTCCATAACACTTTGCAAGACATTTATAACCGAGTCTTCGTTGACTGGACGGCTTTCATAAAAACGAATTTTGTAAATGCATCTACAATCACAATAAGATAATTATTTTTCCTTTTCGACTTAACAAAGTATATAAAAATATATAAAAAAACTCTAAATATATAAAATAAAAAATTATTTCAAGAGTCTGGGACATACGAGTAATGTCTATAAAAACCTATGGATACAAAATGTGTTTTAAAAATACGAAACGTATAAAAACGTCTTAAAATTTGAACAAGAAATGTAAAATGTATTTATGAGCCGGTAACAAAATAAAAAATATCTATATAATATAAAAAAACAAAATAAAAAATTATTATTAGGTATATTAATATTTTATCGAGAAGTCGGAAATCAAGCAAACATTGTAATAACCTCATAATAAAAATTAAAAATTGCTTTTTAATTAAAATTAGAAATAATTAAAGTATAATATCAGAGACAACTAAAGAGACATTTAACTGTGTGCGAATAAAACATCCGGTTATTTTCCTCTCTTTGCCTCTCTTTGTAAAAGTTGAACGTAGATGGCGCAGATAGTAATCCCGCGATAATTCAAATCTCGGCTAAGCATACCAATTATTTTTTATTCATTTTAAATAAAATCAGACCTGTTTCAAATTATAGTTGTTTAGAACGATGGCAGCCTTTAAATAAAACAACGCAATTTAATAACACATATATTGTGGAATTAAATAAACAATGTAGGGGAGACCGGGGTGCGTTGCAACTCGGGGTAAGTTGAAACAGTAGCCGAATTTTAAGTAGGCGCTACTCGGCAAATCTCGTATTGCGTATACCAGCAGGCCTTGGGGCCTCTCAGTCAACCATAGAGTAATTAAAAGTATGTTAATTATATTAAAATTTGAAAAATAGGTTATTTTAAAATTACTCGAAAACAAATGGAGATATCAAAACGCGGTTTTCACTGGTTTGTTAGTATGTTTTAAGTCTTCGAAACCGCAGTGAAAAAATCATATCAATGGATTTAATTTTTTAGAGAAAATCTCTAAAAACCCAGTCTCTGTTAAACAACGCCCTCTGACGACTTCACTGAAAACAAAGTGACATTGACAGTTGTATATTTTGAAAGCCCTTTGAATTTCCTTTTAAACGAGTACCCACTTGAATGACTTGTAATAAAGAATCTGAGTACAGGGTGATTAAAAAGTTGCATTATTTATGATCTTCCCCCACCCTTCCCATTGGAGATATGAAGAAAATTCTTTAGCCAAATTAAGGCAAAATTAATGAAGATTATTCTGATGTTTTCAAAATGGTACCTAATACTGGCGATTATAGACGAAATTTGAATTTTTTGAAATTACTGTGCAGTTACGCCCTCTTGTGGTAGTCTTAGGAACTTGTAAATATTTTCCAGCCATTTTTTTGGCCACTTTTCTTAAGAAATTTTTTTTTTCAGCGCTGTGCGATGCTTTCCGAGATACAGCCGGCGTCCTTTCTTATTTGGACACCTGGTACAGATTAAGAGGTTATGACAAAAATGTATATCTAGTTGCACGTCTCTTTGGTTGGCTCTGATAATATTAAGGTAATATTAAGGAGTCAAGACAAAATCCAAAAATCCAAAAAAATATGCCTCAAATACCAAGAAGATAATTTAAAATGATTTTAAATGGCTGAAATAAAATAAGAAATTAGGCCAAAAACCCGGCAGATATTTAAGCTTGCTTACAATATGAACAAAAAAATGGTCTTTAAAATAAACTGAAAACTGACTCTTCTTAATCTAGAATATGCTCTAAAATTTTAAAGGCAAAAGACGTGTTGCCCAATTCTGAAATAAAATAGAACATTTTTCGGAAGAAATAAAGTATTGGATGACAAGTCCGTAGAAAATAAAACTTCGGAATATCAGAGTCTTGAGATATAAAATGTGTCCCAATAACTCTAAAACATATAGAACTAGCTTCAAATTCCAGAAAAGAATCTAAACAATATTAGAGTACTTATAATCTAGAAAAAAGAGACTTCTGTGAGGAAAGATTTGTGATATATGAGAAATTAATTTTCCAAGTTCTCAAAGCTAGGCATCAAAAATAATTAATTAATAACTACATTTTTACCAAGGCTTTAGCTATATTTAAATTATTAATTTCAAAAAAATAGTCGTGTATTTTAAGTAGCTTGCAATTTATATTTATTTTTATATAAATTTGTAACATTAAAATTAATCTATTTAAAAAAATGCAAACACGGAAAACTAAGGCGTTTTTTTCTGAGAAAGAAACATTTGTGCCACTAGTAGATATTTTAAATATATGGTTGTTATAATTATAAGCAACCAATTTTTTATAATCTAATTTAAACCTTCTTAATGATAATAATCTTGTTTGTAATTTGTCATTTTGTATTTACTATTTATTTTTTTCTATTTTCTAAATGGTTTATCCATCGACACTTAATTTTTAATGTTTTATTGTTTGATAAGATATTTTCTTTTAAATATCTAGAAGCGTTAATTTTCTGCAACGAGTTCTTAAATTTAATTTTTTTTTCAATTACTGAATTCAATAATCATCACTACTTCACTGGACTTGAACATAAAATGTTTTGTTATCTAATATTATTTTAACATTCTGATTACTACAAACGTTTGCAGACATCAGGAATTTAAATTAGCCTCGCGATTCATCATTTTTATTGTTTGTGTTTTTGTAAATTACATATCATTTGATATACTTATCGTAATGACCCGATAAAAATACCTTTTAAACTTCATCAGTATCTTCATAAAACCAAAATAGTTCAGTGAAGAACCTTAAGGACCTAAAAGACAATAAAAATTTTAGAACTAGAAGAGAATTAAAAAGATTTATTTTAATTTAGACCTAAAATCAAAAATTCACTGAATTTCTGGCGTGGCGGACCTCTAAAATAATTCTTTTGAGATCATCTAAAGGTTTAATTACTAGGATTTCAGTGCAACTTGAATTGAGAAATTTAGAAACTCAGAATATTGCCACTTAATAAGAAGTATTATTGTTTCTTTAATAAACACCTTGTATGTTTTTTTCGTAGCATTGTCGGCAAGATTCTTCTAAACCTCATAACAATAGAACATATCTCTCTCTTTTTCTTTCAAAGCAATATTCCAAAGCAAGGATATCATTTAAATTTCCTGCTGCACCTCTTGAAATTTAACCATTTTTTTCTGCTTGTCGCAATTTATTTTTCCCTTCGGATGCCAGGAAATGCTCGAATTATACTTTAAATCTAAGAACCGAGAAAAGCATTTAATAAAATTTATGTTCGCCTACCACACTGTTGAAATTGAAGGAGTCAAGGATGCTGCTACAAATTGCAAAATAAAAACAAGCAAAGATCGAGCATATCAAAACAGGTTCTGGTTGAGTTACGCGGATGCAGTAACTTTTTGTAGAAAATAAATAGTAAGGGCAATGAGCCTTGACTGGCATCTAGGTCTATTATTTAACTGTAATAAATTCTATATTTCATATTTAAACCATTTAATTTTTATGAAAAATTAGAGTTTTAGATGGAAGTCAGAATGAAGTGTAGTAGGGTATTAAAAAATAGACTTATTGTTCTTTAAACTTATCATTGTTTATCAAAAACTTAATGAAAATAATAATTGGAATGGGAAAAAATATTTTTTAAATAGCTACGATGTTTATTTTAGTATTTCTAGGGTAACAAATCTCTGAAATATCTTACGTTAATGGTGTTACACGTCTTAATTCTAGTTATATTCATAACTTTTGACTTTTTCAAGGCATATGATCAGGTCAACCATTCTGTTTTAATTTACAAATTGCGTGCTTATGAGTATGGGCCCTATCAACTTGTTTCTTACATAATGTAAAAGATTGCTTAAACTGGAATATAATGAAATTAAATCAAAGGTATTTTGTTAAAATAGTAAGGAATTAGCAGAAACTACAATAGTTTTGTTACATAATATTTTAAGCAAATTGAAATAAGATATATTGTTTTAAGGGATAAGGATGATGTTTTAAGCGCTGATATAATTACTTATAACTTGTGGTATTATGAAAAATTTTGTTTTCGGGTTTTCGTTTTTAATAGGTAGAAAATAAAAGAACGTGGTGCTAAAACAAAAAAAAAGACTTAAGCAGTTTTGATAAAGCCATTCCAGCAAATTTGCCTTGCAATTTTCCTAAAATTTTCTGGAACGAAAGCACCCAACGAGAAGCAGCTCTGAAGAAGTGCATTTTAAAATTGATGGGTAGGTTCTCTGAAAACTGAAAAACTCTTTTGCAGTACTTAAACGTATCTAAGGAGTAAACTGTTTTTTTGAAAAAAAATTATTCAGGGAGATTAACACATAATTAATATAGTTTTCTTTTTTTGGAAAAAAAATGACGTATGTAGCAGTTTAATTTAGAATTATGTTTATAATTGATTCTTGTTAGATATTTAGGTATAGCTTATCCAAAAACCATCTAGGCCAAAATACCAAACTACGTGGGACCCACACCCGGTTCTTTTACATCTATCCAGTTTATATCCTTTGTCTTACATTTCTAGGTTTCAATTAACAATGAAGCTGGCCACATTATTAGCATTAATTACAGGCCATAGGCTTCAAACTTTGGCATGTATACGTTTACAAAATATCATTAGATTTCCAGATCGATTAGAAATAAGAATTTTAGACAGACATAAAACTTCATCTTATAAAAATTTTCAACCAATATTGATAATCCCATGTTTTAAAGAAAATGCTTCTCTCTACTTGGCCTCTGTCATTGATCATTATATACTGGTAACCAGGGATCTTCGTTTCCCAGACTCTGATTTCTTAATTCTAACAGTTAATAAACCCTTTCATCCAGTGTCAGCACAGAGATTAAGCAAATGGATTAAGCTTACTCTTGCAGTTAGTGGCATTAACACCACTCAATTTTCGGGTTACAGTACTCGTCATGCAGCCACTTCGGCAGCCTATAGGGCAGGAGTTTCTATTGAGGTTATAAGATCTAGAGCAGGGGCAGATCATTGGGTTGGGGCTATTTTACAATAGACCCCTGTCAGAAGATCCTGCAGTATTTGCTAAAGGGATCTTAGGTATAGTGCATTCTAAATAATAGATTTAGGTACTTACGTGTTTATAGTTTGTTGTGTTCCTTTAATATAGAAAATGATCATATTATATTTATATTTTTGGAGAAAAATCTAAATCTTAATCTTTGAACATCTACAAGTAGTTATTGTAATTCGAGAACGACAATACGAAATATAATTAAATGATCAATTGACTTACCTTAAGGATAATTGATCTATATTATATGAGTATTGCCGCTCGAAGAATTACAAATCTACCCCAGTATCCCACCCGGATAGGTTGATCCAGAATTTTCAGCAAAATTGGAGTGAAGACTGGTTGTGGCAGTGACTGAATATGGGCTAGAGTGGGGAGCAGGGAAGTGGAACGTACTAAGGAAATTTGCTTTAAATTATTCGTGATGACCGAGCTAAGAAAAAATTGCGACTACAAGTAGTTATTGTAATTCGAGAACGGCAATAATACTCATGTAATATAGATCAATTATCCTTAAGATAAGTCAATTGATCATTTAATTAGTTTACAATTTAGAAATTTCTGATGATGGTTATAAATACGTCGAAAAGCTAGGGAATAAATTCAAAATTTAAATTAAATTGAGAGTCATTATTTTAAAGGGAATAAAAAATGATTTCAAAATAAGTTATAAAAAATGCAAGTCCGGATTTTGAAAAAAAGAAGTTGATAGCCATTGCCAAGATAGCAAACGTCATAAAAAAAACGAAGTTTTGTAGAGTACAAAAAATTATAAAACTTTGTAATTAAAAGTGAGTTTCTAAAATCAATACTTTTGGAAATAATAATGAAATATGTGATAATAAAATAAAAGAAATAATAATTAATACCCTGTATAAGTAGCCTTCCTATTTTTTGCTTTTATCTAGCGTGTTGCGATAATTTCCTTAATATTCTCATTGGTCGACTTTATTTTTCTCGTAAAATTAATTTCAATCGTAAACTAATTTTTCAAATTCTCAGAACAGTTTTAGATGTGTTCTAGATTTTTCCAGGCATTCGCAATCACTTTTCCAGGTACTAAGGGTAAATTTTTCTTGTTTTTCTAAACCCAAGATATAATTCCAGGTATTAAAGATTTTCTGTTAAGGCTTCTTTCTATTTAACCATCCCTTTTTAGCTCTTGTTCACAGAAAATTATTTAATAAGTTGCTAATTAAACAAAACATTCCTTTCAATCATCATTCAAAGTGATATTGGTTAATTAGCGCGGCTCGCAAATGCAACAAGCCAATCTTTCGCCATATTCCATCGAACATTCGACCATAAAATGTAGCTATGGTCGATCCAATGCGGCCACCGAACTATCTCTATCTAAATAATGGCCAGTTGGTTTTGATTTAATAACCGTTTTTGTCGTTCCTTTCTTGGCCCGCCATATCGTTCGAACACTTTATTTATCGTAATTGCCAGGCCTCGGACATTATGGTCCGCTACGTTTCGTATTTGGACCAATGATTATTAACTGTAGCAATTTAAACTGGTTTAACGATTAAACTTAAAAATAGTTACTTACGAAAAGGAGTTGGCTAACGGATCCTATCGGCATGAATACACAAGCCTGTTGCTAAGGGTAAAGTGGTGGCGTCGCGACGCCGAGGTCGTCCATCCCAAAGGATGTCGGCGGACCGGCGTCCTTTGTATCTTAGGGGCGGATAATTTTTATACTGTTGTCTGAAATGCATTGGGAATATTAATTAAGTATTATATCCTCAAAGAAAACTAGAATGAATATACCATGAAAATTAATCCATTAGTAGAAATAACCCGGAATTTGAAATAGACATACTAAATAAAGATGGTAAAATTTTAAACTCATAATTGACTACGATAAACCACTTTTGTTACTTATCGTGTGTAAAAGGCCCAACAATAAAAAAACATATCTAGACCATTTTTCTTTTGGAAATAAAGTAAAAAGTAAGGACTCAGTAATTTTATTAATGAAATTATTAATGAACAACGGTTTCATAACTTAATTAAGGAATAGAGTTCGAGAGCGGTTGTGTGGATAGTTATAATAAAACTGACGCTACTGATATGTTCGATAACATCAATAATAATTTAATGCAATATTCAATTACTCTTAAAAAAATTAATACATAGTTTATTAATTGCCAGCTTTGGATTACAAATGCATTTATTCAAAGTATTAAAAAGTGGGGGGGGCAGGTAAATTGAAAAAAAAACTATTTTAAAATTTCAACTGATGACCAAAATTCTAAAAAATATAGAGACACTAAAGAGATATTGAAAAACAAAAGCACGGTTATTATAAAAATGAGGTTGATAAAGCAGAGCATAATATAAAAAAAGTTTATAAAGTAATTAACAGCGCAGTAGAGTAGACTCGAATGGCTCCTATAATTTTAAATTTTGACTCGAATACATTTCGAAATTAAAAGAAAATGACAAATCTTTCAATTCAAAACCAAAATACAAATATAGAAAATTAACAATCAACTCTTTATTTTTATGACCTATAAAAAATAACAGCAGCCGAGTAATTAATAAAATGACTATAAAACTACCCCAAATATTTACTTGATTCTCTGATTCATAACATTAATTAATTTTTAAGAAGGGTATATTGCCTAAACCATTTAATGACAATAAATCAGATGACAAAACAAAAATAAATAATTATAGAATTATAGACCTAATCAATAAATACACAAAAATGTGTTAAGGAATGATTGCCACGTTTTTTTCACGAAACTTAAAAAATAATAGAAATACCTTAAATGCTCTGTACGAACGAATATCACTAATAACAAAAAAAATATACAATAACGAGAAATGTATAGAGTGTTTTAGCAAACGCAATTGATACGGTACCACACCAACTACTTTTAGAAATTCTTGAAAAAAATTATATCAGGATATATATGTATTGGATTTAAAAAAGTAGTCAATTTTTCTCAAAAAAACCTCTTAATAATAAGAATTCAGAGATTGGAGGGACACAAAGTCAATGGTCTCAAATTAGGTTTATTTTTTTAAAAACGATTACACGTGTTTCGCCCTAAGGCATCATCAGATCTAAAAATAGAAAGCAACCCTAGTATAAAAAACAACAATGCATAGACACAAATTACAATAAAACGTCAGCATTATTTTTTGTTTTAACTTAAATGTTTGTGGTGTTGAACGAATAGCCTTACCGGTAAGTCGTATCTCAACATTGTAATTTGTGTATATGCATTGTTGTTTTTTAAACTAGGGTTGCTTTCTACTTTTAGATCTGATGATGCCTTATAGCGAAACACGTGTGTTCCTTTTTTAAAAAGTAAACATTTTAATTTGAGACCATTGACTTTGTGACCCTCCAATCTCTGAATTCTAATGTCTTGGAACACGTCAAATAAGATATACAGGGGGACGTTTAATTCTGCATTTACTGAAGTTCAGTCAATCACCTCCTCACCTCTAGCTAACCTCAATTTAATATGTCAAATGGGAACCCCATGGTGTGATACATTATTTTAAAGGGCATTCATTATGCTATCAATGGTTGTAAAAAAAAATAAAATTGATTGACCAAGAAGCAATTAAAGTGTAAATCGGTAGGGTAGAAAAACAAATTTAATTAGTTTAACAAATTTATTTTATTAAATGTTCAAAATGCGCGCCGTTATTAGCAAGACATAAAAAAGCCTATTTTCAAACTCCTTACGAACATTGGCAAGGGTCTGCCCGCTAATTTCTCTGCATTCTTGAAATATTCTATTTTTTAAATTCTCAATACTCTCAGGTAAGGTTTTATAAACTTTGCTTTTTAAGTAGCCCCAAAGAAAAAAGTCTAGTGCGGTTAGGTCCGGAGACCGCGCAGGACATTCGATTGCACCACCTCTGCCAATCCACTTTTCTCGAAAATTTTTATCAAGCCACTCTCGTCTCTATTTTCATATTTTTTCTTATTGCAAATCGATCTCGTCTCTTCAAATTTTCATATCAATTCTAATACGTATTTATGACTCACGTTTTTATCTTGATACCTTTCATTAAATGCACTCGCGGTTCTGCGAGCACACCGATCTTGAGCTCCATAAAGAAAAATTATTTCTATTCTTTCGGCTAGCGTATACACCATTTTATTAACTCACTGTTTTAACTAAAATTGAAAAATTGCACGCGCCAAACTGACAGTTTTAACAATAATAAATCGCCTGCTTTGTAAACGCCTTAAAAATGTAAGGTTTTGCAGTTTTTTTTTGTACCTATTAGGTAGGTTTCGCAAAAAATATAAGTGAAATAAATACACATACAAAGTTATTAGACTGCAAAGATTTTTGCAAAAAATTTGAAGACACTCTTTTTTCTCGCAAATAACGGTACACATTCTTTACTTAAAAAAATAAATAATTTGCTTGAACTAAATGTACTGTATGTTACCACACATTTTAACTTCTAAATTGCTTGTATTTTTTTTTATAATCTATTATAAAAAATGTAAGAATTTTAAAATGATGTAGGTACCACACTAAAAGTATTCATTTAAAATACCAAAGTTTGGCGTAAATAAAATATTCATTATTTCTAGATATTTTCGCTTATTAACTATTTGCTTACATATCTACCGATTTCATTTTTTTTGACACCATTGAATAGAGAATTTTACGCTGCTTACTATGATGTATCACACGATGGGGGTCTCCATTTGACATATTATAGTGATGTTAGCTGGAGGTGAGGAGGTGATTGACGGAACTTCAGTAAATGCATAATTACATACTTATTACTAAATTAACGTCCCCCTGTATATCTAATTTGACGTGTTTTTTTTTTTTTTTTTTTTTATTAAGGGTGGATCGTTTTGAAATGAAAGCACTGTATAGGACGTCCACTTTCCGTAGGATTTTATGTCATATGTACGAACTTTTAGGACATTTTACATCATATATTGAATCTTTTTTTTTGTATAGTAAAATGTTTTTCGGAGAAAAGATAAATCATTTATAAAAACTGAATATATATTGACTATAAAAAAAAAGAAATAAAAATATAAAACGAAGCATATAAATATATGTCTAAAAAACAAAGCAAAAATAAACGTTTAAGAAAATTCAAAAAAAAAACATCATTTGTTCTTCGGAACTATTGTGAAATACAGTCTCCAATTTTCTTTGTGCTTCCAGTCCCTGTTTGTAGCGCTGGACCTTAAAATTATATTTTAAAATAAGTAAATTAACAAATAATTAATTCGTTACTACTAGTTATTGGGCGAGGTCGTAGTAGATCCTTCCTATCACTGAGTGAACAGTACAACTAAATTTAAATGTAATAAGAAAAAATTATTATAAGCCGAATTTTGATAAATCCAAAATTCATAAAAGTGTAATTTCAGTGTCTTTTTTATATTGAATTTGTTGACTTTTTCTGTCAAAACAAAGAAGCATGAAGCAAGAAGAATTTAGAAATATGAAAAATTAAACTTAGAAGAATTTAAAAATACATATATTTGAAACAAATCGATCCTGGCATATAGTTTTATGTATTAACAAAAAATTATATATTTTTTTTTATTCTCGTATAATCCATAGAATCTAAAACATTTTCAAGTATTTATATGTATGTACAGGTACGTAGGTCCACAAGACGTAAGTAATCTACGTACGAACAACGTACCCAAAAGTACGTACTAAATACGTTATTTTTATAATAATGGATGCATGGACATAAATATGACATAAAAATTACGTACCTAAGACGTATGATACTGTAGTTTATAAGGCTAGAGAATACATTAGGCAATCCATTGTTTATTAATATTAGGGGAACCAAATGCACAGTTTTAGGCCCAATTCTTTTTTTATTATAAATATTAATTATTTTATTGTATATTAACACCCTAACTAAATTAAAGCTTGAAAGTGGCTCAATCAAATTTTATGCAGACTGTACAGCTTTAATATTTTCCGCAAAGTCTTGGAACGATGAAAAAGAATACGTGATAAACGGATTAATACTTTTAAAATAGCTTTAAATGTCAATATAACTGAATGAAGTAAAAACTCCAAGTATATTAAATGTTATACAAACATATATTCTTAAAATAGTAAATAGAAAAAAAATGTTTTACTATACACATTTATTGTATTGGAATATAATTTTTGATATACGATATTTATATGTACTAGAAGTAAGAGTATTTATTTATAAGAATTAGGCCATAACTGCGAAACTAGAAATATAATTAGTAATTTAATTGAATTGCCTAGGATACTCTCCTAAGTAATGCTAATTTAAGGTTCCTAACCTATTGTGCGCAAAATACCTACTTTATGAAATTAGAAATTGTTCAAAAATTAAGAAATATAAGAAATAACGTATGTTATACATATATCTTCGAAATTAACTTTATTTTAAAAAACTTTTTTTTATGATGTTGTTATCTAGTGCTCGTTTATTGCTTGTGATGAGTGGAATTTTCTGGATATTTACATTAAACATATATTCTTAAGACATTAGACATAATACATTTATAGACATTTAATAATGATGGCAAAAATATGTTTATTTTGCAAATTTGCAGATATGATGAAGTGACGAAGAACTAACTAAGGTGTCAAAAACAATTTAATAAAGCTTAGATCCTGTAAAAAGAAAAGAATGTTGAAATTATAAGGAACCAATTGGCTGTTTTATACAAATTAGAATCTAAACAAAATAAAAATAATTATGTCTACTTAAAACAAAGCTAGCTTTACTGCTCTACATACCGATTGAGAAATCCGCCGACTGATCACAACACCACGTTACTTAGATCTCAAAGGCTTCATTAAGAGATGCTTAATTATTCTTTAAAAAGAATTATTTGGTAAATATTTAATAGTGAGCGGTTCATTGAATAGCTGAAATACATTGTATGTGAAAGATCGTCGAAAAAAGTTAGTTTTATGATGTGGTAGGGTAATTAATTAGCTGTTTAAACCTTAAATTTAAATTGTGCACATTAGTATGGGATTTTACTTTATTGATTAAGTAAAAAGGAAATTTTCTGAGTAGAAACTTGGAAAATAATACTAAGGAGTGAACTTTGTTTCTCTGAACCATGTTACAACTAATGAATCAGTTTTATTTTTAATTCCTGTGTCAAAATATGCCTATGAGGATATAATAACTTAAGGGCAAAATATGCTCTTTGTAGATAGTAGTTAATATGGGTTTTAAATCGTAAGCCTACATCAAAAAATATACCTAAGTTTCTGCAAACCTTCACACAAAGAAGTGTTTTGGTCCCTATTAATTACCTTATTCTTCAATGTACTTTTTGTTCTCGGCAAAAATCATAAGTTTTAATTTAGATGGTCCAGAAGACCCAGACAGTGGTATAAATTTTAGAAAAGCACGGCTTTCAGAAAAGTGAATAGTGTAAAGTACGTGTGGAAGAAAGTAAGTGTATCTTTTATACAACATTGGTTTACTCTATACCTATTCGCAACAGTAAGACAATTTAAGTTCTTTTATATGAACAGATATTTAGTCATATATTCAAATCAAATTTTATATTATTGTGATCGATTGCGGCTAATAAAGGTTAGGCAGGAGCCAAGTATAAAATTACAGTACAAAAAATGACAAAACTAGAGATTCACAAAGTGTTTCTCCTATTTTAAAGTTAAAAATTTGTCTATTCAAATAGAGCAATTTTCAGTTTGAGTTGCAATGTACTATAATTTGGTTTAAAAGTAATATCGCTATCTCAGTTTGTTAAAATATAGTTTCTATTCTAATAGAGTAAACTGCGTGAGAAGGTCACTAATTTTAAAAGATCCAGTCGGTCTTATAGAAATAAAATGGCGATATAGAAAACTGATGAAGAAAAACCAGCATCATTTTTATATTGCTTTATCAATATGAAGTTTCTTAGGAATAGTTTTAGTTTATTAAACTAGGAAAAACAATTTCCTTAAGATCCAGGCAGTGGCATATAAATTACACGGTGATATAAGCAGTAAATAAGTTCAAGTATTATATTTACATCACCATCTCAGTCTAATGAATTTAAAAATCATAGTAATAAAATTATGTTTTTTAATTATAGTTACTACTATAGGTACTACTATTATGTAACTACCCAAAAAGAACACAATTTTTAGAAGATCCTGACAATAGTATAGAGATGACACGGTAATACAGAGAACTTCAATATAGTTATAGGGAACAAATTATTAAAAGAACTGAGACATTTAATAAAATAAAACCTTTAGAAAACATCTTTTAATACACTCTTATATAAGTCCAACAATTTGCATAAATGAATGCGTTACTATAATTAAATTCCTATTAATTTGCCTCGTCTTGTATATATTCTGAAACGTCTCTTGGGCAAAATAGACTCTAAGTAGACACCGGTAAAGCTCGCAGCAGACAGGAGACATTAACGAACTCCTCTTTCGTAAATTTACCTTTCATGGCATGACACACGCTGTTTCGTAGATAACGACTTGATGTATAGCAAGCAAAGCCGCAGGAACTTTTGAAATCTGATTTTCTAAATTAGGCTTACGTATTATAGTTAAAATAGGTCATATTTGGATAAAAAGCTTACTAACTAAGAATTAGGCAATTACTTCTTGCGGAAAAAGTATTAAATTTTGTAATGAATTATATTTTTAAGTAAATGCTACATCCTATGTAGAAAGCAATTGTCACAACAAGTAAGTTTCAACAAATGTCACAAAATTTACCAGAATCTGAAGAAACGCAAAAATTATCAACTACTGAGTTGCAGCGATTAGTTCTGTTAGATCAGTTGAAATTATGACGAATGCAACAATAAAAAATATTTAAAAGGCAGAAGCAAGGTGGTGATAAATCTATGCCAAACAGTAGTTTTTCGGGCAAAAAATGTATTGCGAATTATAATTTATAATAATAAAAATTCGCTTTACTAGATATCTTAATTACTTATTTTGGATTTTAATTCTTAATTGGGCTTTAGGTTAAGTATAAAAAATTATAAAATACTAATTTGAGATAAAGATATTGTAGCGATATTGTGAACAGCGAGAAACCAGTTGATTCTTTGATATTCCGATATGCCCCAAGTGGCACAACGCAAGACATCTCGAAGGTTAGCAAGAATTTTCTAAATCAGCATTTTGCTGAGTATTATAAGAAGCTGCATCGCTTAGTGAAATAAAGTTCAGAATAATGGCGCGGAATTTAAATAGTTCTAAATAAATACAGTAAAAATAAACACGCCTAGTAGTCGTGAGTGATCGTGTTTTCATAGTGAAATGTGTAAATAAATTAGTTGACTATTTTCGATTATGTTAATTCACGCCTAATGAACGTGAAAAACGCTACAATATTAAAGAATTATATATTTTTGTTTCTTGTTTTTTTGTTTTTTAATAACGCTACAGTATTTTTTTTTTGTTACTGTGTACTTTTTACTAACTGGTAGATATTTTGTTAGTTACATGATAATTTATGGGCATTTCAGTTACTATTTGCCTTTTATGTTGCCCTAACTAACGAATTAAATTTGTAGTTAAATTAAAATTTTCTATGTTAATTTTAGCTTCAGCTTCATAATGCGTGTAAATAAAATCTATATTATTTAAACATTTAGTTATCTTATGAAGAACGCAGAAGCTGCCCAAGCATTGTTCAGTTATTACTCGTTACCGACAAAAAATGTTATTATAATATTGTTGTTCTGGGATTGCTGGATTTCTCCAGGGTAACATAATCCAAGGATATGTATAATAACCGTCATCCCTTAATAGTACACATTTTTCAGTACTCTTTTAAAAATGTTTTATGTACTTTAACATTTTTAAATATTCTGCTGTTATGTAGTAAACCTGAGCATTCAAAATCTATATTTCTTTGGTATTGCAAGTTGCCTGTATGTTGATGCTAAGATTTTCTTTCCTGTTTATATATTCGATACGAAATTCAGCAAACTTTAAAATTCCGACCCGCTTACAATCTATTGCGCCGATAGTTATTGGACAACAGTATTTCCCTGACCACAGTTATTTAGCTTTCACAAAATTCTGAGCATTTCTAGGGAAACTAATCCAAGTGTTGGCCTTTTTAAAAACAGAGTTTAGCACGGAAGTTTATATTTTGCAAAGAGTACTCTGATGAAAACCAAGCTCTTTACCTTATTATGGTAGTTTGAAAGCCAAGGTCGACAACTGATGCAGAAAAATGTTCATTTTATTCACAGCTTACAATGCCCATTCTAGTCTTTGACCAGTCTCAGTCAAAAAACAGTGCATGAACCAGTCAACATCTTCATGATTAAACCGATGTAATATTCGAAAATCGCTGCCTCGGCACTCTTTACGTAAGGGAGAGTTGGGAAATGTCGCGCACCTAAGCGGAAATTTGATTTGTGGTGAAACTATAATAGATACATTAATTAATTAAGTACGATATATTGCAATTTTTAGTTGTATAGACACCTGTGCATTCTGCGTGGTTCCAGGAACAAAACAAAACACAGCGGTACCATAGTTCCCGATTCTTGCCAAATACACAGAAATACAACATGTTTTGTTTGGTTTGGAGGGTGTTCTTGGAGTGTTGCAAAGTTGTAGTCAATATCGTCTAACTCATTGTCATCACAAATGTCAGACAAACCCTCTTCCATTGAATTGTCATTAGAAGTCTCAAGCTGTTTGCCTTTACATTTTTAATTTTTTGTCTTTCTTTCTCTTCATGTTTAGCAAAGCATTTTCTTATAGCCTTTTTGAATGTTTTATCATTTTCCTTCTTTTCTTATTTTTTTTAAATCCATAAAAGGTGTGCTTGTAAGTATTTTTGAAAATTGTTTTTTCTGACTAGCCCTTTTAACTTTTTGATAATTTTTTGATAGAGGAGCCATTGCAAAAGATTTGTTCTTTTTAAATGTATTTGGCTGAGGGTTTTCTAAATCAACCTAAGATGTTGATGTAGTTATTAGGCAATGAATCACTAACTTATGATTGAGAATTATGAGAAAATTAAGCGTAAGCTTCTAGTTGGCAATAATAAATTGTTCATAATAAAATTCAATAATAAAAAGTTCCAGACTCTAAAGCAGCGTTCTCCAGGGTATTTTCATAGATGCCTTGTTTAATAATTCAACCACGTCATATTCAGGTATTCTCTAATGGCCAGAAGCGAATAGGTATATGTGGTATACTCTCAAAAGGGCATTCTTAAGTGGACCAAGGAGTCAGGTCTAAGGGCTAACGTGTAAGGTGGAAGAGACACAGTTTCGACCTTGTTGAATATTCTGTTTGGTTCAAACTGAAACTTCTGCATTAGAGTTTTAAGATTGGAATAAAGTTATTCCACTGCTTCTTTATTAAATCAGGATGAAATTCGATTTACTAGAACTACCCTGACTTAGACAACTGAACTAGAACCCTTCAGTTGTCTAAGTTTTATCACAGGCAATCTTTTTAAAAATCCATAAAGCCATACCTTGTCAGCTACTCCTTTTTCGTGCTTAAAGTTATAAACAAAGTTATGTATTTCTGCATACCTAAATGCTAACTTTGTTAGTTTATTTGTGTCAACCTAAAAAGTTATTTTGAAAGTGGCAAAGTGTTTTGTATATTTTTCTAACACCTTTTTCTGGGTGGAGATTCTGGAATATTAGAATATCTTCTTCCATCTTTTACCTCTCTAATTTTCCTTCCAATATTTTTTATGATATCTGGACGAGCGCATAGATGCGCACCATTGCCTCTTTATTTTTTTAAATTTAAATCCACTAAAACGTTCATAAAATGCTAAATTTCAAGATGTCAGACATTTTAAACAATTTGATATAAATTGTGGACTTATAGACGAAAAATTATTAAATTCGCTTACAAAATCGTTAAGTCAATCGGCGGATGTATGAGAACTAACGTGACCAGTTCTAGCACATAATTTAGCTATCGCATGGAGAGCAGCGGCACCTGTTAAACACTTTAGATAACCCGCGAAATTTGAAATATTGAGGTGCGTCGGATTAGTCGTAAAACGGAAAAGATGTCAGTAAAAGCAAATGCAAGCTGTGATCGACCTACCTTAAATCTGTCAAATCAGTTACCACACTGCAAAAAGCAACTGCTCATTTCATTCACCCTATTTTCAGTATGTATAAAAAATACAACTTTAAGCAATAGTTAAAAGCAAAAGAAATTACTCACGTTTTTATTAATACGCTTTTATTTTATAAGACCAAGCATAGTGAATATTCGACTAATAAATAAGATAAAACTGTGGACTGTATAAAAAGAGAAATTTTGATATTATTCATCATTGAGCGGCGAAACAAGGAGGCCTTAACGACTTACCCGTGAGCATCTAGTTGCTGGATCTTCGTGCACTTTATAGTTCTCATAAATTTGAGGCGCCTCTGTTTACACTAATTTTAGGTTTGTAGAATTAAGATTTTTGCGGTACCCGAAAAGATGGTGGTAGTTTCAACGAACAAAACAAGAGAAATACTGCTGCTTCTTGCAATCCAAAATTCTTCGCGCATAGCGCATGTCGCATAGGCCATCTTTTTCTTACTAAGGCGCAAATATATTGACCATAACCACCCACTGAAATGCAAAGTATTTTACTATGTAAAAAAAAAGAAAAAATTGATTCAAAAAGAAAGAAAACTAATGACTATTAAAAATATTTTTAACACTAAGAGAACTACTGGTTTGGTAAGGGGCACAATTTTACCAATGGTCGCTTATATACTCCATTGGCTGTACGCACCGTAGCCACTCTATTTGCACCATCTGTACCAGGATGGAGTGTAATATTACGCCCTATAAGCCATTTTAGAGGAGGAAAAAGTTAATTTTTAATTACCACTTAACATCCCCTCTTTAGCTTAAAAATTAGTTTCCTTATACCACTTTTGCCTTTGTTGCAAGGAATGTAGATACTCGGTATGCCACCGATTCCAAAAGTCTTGGTGCATTCTTTGGAACAATTGCCATCTGTCGAGTCTAGAAACTTTTAAATTGGTGACATCTGGCTTCGGAATAGAAGATAATGGAGACAGCGTTAAGAAATGCCCGGGAGTCAATACGGTTAGGTCATTTGGATCTGAACGGATTCGATCTGAACTAACATGGTATAGAATTCTTCATATTATTATGTAAATACTTGCTCTTTGCTGAATATTTTCAGCAAAACTATCTAAAATAAAGTGATTCAACATTTTCTATAGTTACCTTTGGTAATTTAATTAAAGCCGTATAATAAGATGTTGCTAACAAACGACGATTTTGACAACGTTTTTTAAGAGTGTCATATGCTATAGATTAATTAGTAGCTTCCAAGGGTATTGATTTCACTAAACTCAAGGGTTCTCCAGTAAGAGATAAACACAAGTATTGAAATTTTTCAATATTTTGTAAAGAATTGTTATTATGAACTAAAGATTCAAAAAGATCTCTAAAGGCTGGCCAGGCTTTCCAATTTCCGTCAAAAGTTGGTAAATTGATTTTTGGTAATTTACCTGACATATTATTAGTAGTTTCCGATTTTAATTCTGGTTTAATTCCATCAAATAATTCAAGAAAACACGAACAAATTTCTGCCACATATGAATCAAAGTTTCTATAAGTTTGTTGATATTCATCAAAATTCACATCTTCAGTAGAACCTGCAATCACTTCTAATAACTTGGTATGATATTTGTCAAAATCATTAGTAATATCCGTTAAAGATTCGAAAGCTGCTTTAAAATTTATATGTTTCCGACGGTCACTAGATTGCCGCGATTCAACCGCACAATCTTTTAATTCTCGCACCCGAGTTATTGGTACGTCTCGTAAAGCTGTATATTGTCTTACCAATTTCGGGACTTGAGCCATTTTACAATTTAAATGTCAC
Organism: Anthonomus grandis grandis; assembly: GCF_022605725.1. Classification (NCBI taxonomy): domain Eukaryota; kingdom Metazoa; phylum Arthropoda; class Insecta; order Coleoptera; family Curculionidae; genus Anthonomus; species Anthonomus grandis. Next base: position 12,911,494 of record NC_065549.1, read on the forward strand.
CAAATTAAATGCAAATATTAAATAAATAAATAAACAGAACGAGAGGTCAACCAAAGTTTCCGAATATGATCACCGGTATTTGCAAAGACCTACGCGTTTATTTTTACACTAATCCCAGTCCAAATTGAAATTACTCAAAAAAACGAAAAACGACCATTGGTATTTTGTGGAATTTAACAATAGCCTCGAAGCGAGGTGTAAACCAGTTATTTTCGTATCTATTTTTTGGTTCTATACAAATTGTTTATAGATAGCCCCGATGCGAGGAGCCTTTCACGTGTACTAAAATGTATTTTAACGAATTATAATGTAAGTTTTAAGCTAAAAGGAATGAATAAAGATTATAGAGATATCCGGCAATAGAAGGATCAAAAAATGGTGAATAATCGACTAATAAATGAGATAAAACTGTGGACTGTATAAAAAGAGAAATTTTGATATTATTCATCATTGAGCGGCGAAACAAAGGGGCCTTAACGACTTACCCGTGAGCATCTAGTTGCTGGATCTTCGTGCACTTTATAGTTCTCATAAATTTGAGGCGCCTCTGTTAATACTAATTTTAGGTTTGTACAATTAAGGTTTTTACGGTACCCGAAAAGATGGTGGTACTTTTAACGAACAAAACGAGAGAGATACTGCTGCTTATTGCAATCCAAAATTCTTGGCGCATAGCGCATGTCGCATAGGACATCTTTTTTTTACTAACGCGCAAATATATTGACCATAATCACCCACTGAAATGCAAAGTATTTTACTATGCAAAAAAAAAGAAAAAAATTGATTCAAAAAGAAATAAAACTAATGACTATTAAAAATATTTTTAACACTAAGAGAACTACTGGTTTGGTAAGGGGCACAATTTTACCAATGGTCGCTTATATACTCCATTGGCTGTACGCACCGTAGCCACTCTATTTACACCATCTGCACCAGGATGAAGTGTAATATTACGCCCAATAAGCCATTTTAGAGGAGGAAAAATGTTAACTTTTAATTACCACTAACATCCCCTCTTTAGCTTAAAAATTAGTTTCCTTATACCACTTTTGCCTTTGTTGCAAGGAATGTAGATACTCGGTATGCCACCGATTCCAAAAGTCTTGGTGCATTCTTTGCAACAATTGCCATCTGTCGAGTCTAGAAACTTTTAAATTGGTGACATCTGGCTTCGGAATAGAAGATAATGGAGACAGCGTTAAGAAATGCCCGGGAGTCAATACGGTTAGGTCATTTGGATCTGAACGGATTCGATCTGAACTAACATGGTATAGAATTCTTCATATTATTATGTAAATACTTGCTCTTTGCTGAATATTTTCAGCAAAACTATCTAAAATAAATCTAAGTGATTCAACATTTTCTATAGTTACCTTTGGTAATTTAATTAAAGCCGTATAATAAGATGTTGCTAACAAACGACGATTTTGACAACGTTTTTTAAGAGTGTCATATGCTATAGGGTAATTAGTAGCTTCCAAGGGTATTGATTTCACTAAACTCAAGGGTTCTCCAGTAAGAGATAAACACAAGTATTGAAATTTTTCAATATTTTGTAAAGAATTGTTATTATGAACTAAAGATTCAAAAAGATCTCTAAAGGCTGGCCAGGCTTTCCAATTTCCGTCAAAAGTTGGTAAATTGATTTTTGGTAATTTACCTGACATATTATTTGCAATTTCCGATTTTAATTCTGGTTTAATTTCATCAAATAATTCAAGAAAACACGAACGAATTTCTGCCACATCAGAATCAAAGTTTCTATAAGTTTGTTGATATTCATCAAAATTCACATCTTCAGTAGAACCTGCAATCACTTTTAATAACTTGGTATGATATTTGTCAAAATCATTAGTAATATCCGTTAAAGATTCGAAAGCTGCTTTAAAAATGTATGTTTCCGACGGTCACTAAATTCCCGCGCTTCAACCGCACAATCTTTTTATTCTCGCACCCGAGTTATTGGTACATCTCGTAAAGCTGTATATTCTTTTACCAATTTCGGGACTTAAGCCATTTTATAATTTAAATGTCACCAAATTAAATGCAAATATTAAATAAATAAATAAACAGAACGAGAGGTCAACCAAAGTTTCCGAATACAATCACCGGTATTTGCAAAGACCTACGCGTTTATTTTTACACTAATCCCAGTCCAAATTGAAATTACTCTTAATGCAGTAAAACGACCATTGGTATTTTGTGGAATTTAACAATAGCCTCGAAGCGAGGTGTAAACCAGTTATTTTCGTATCTATTTTTTGGTTCTATACAAATTGTTTATGGATAGCCCCGATGCGAGAAGCCTTTCACGTGTACTAAAATGTATTTTAACGAATTATAATGTAAGTTTTAAGCTAAAAGGAATGAATAAAGATTATAGAGATATCCGGCAATAGAAGGATAAAAAAATGGTGAATAATCGACTAATAAATGAGATAAAACTGTAGACTGTATAAAAAGAGAAATTTTGATATTATCCACCATTGAGCGGCGAAACAAAGGGGCCTTAACGACTTACCCGTGAGCATCTAGTTGCTGAATCTTCGTGCACTATAAAGTGATAATCATAAATTTGAGGCGCCTCTGTTAACACTAATTTTAGGTTTGTACAATTAAGGTTTTTACGGTACCCGAAAAGATGGTGGTACTTTTAACGAACAAAACGAGAGAGATACTGCTGCTTATTGCAATCCAAAATTCTTGGCGCATAGCGCATGTCGCATAGGTCATCCTTTTTTTTACTAACGCGCAAAGATACCGGGTGCAATGATATATTAAAGTTATTTTATTCAATCCTTGCAATAATCAATTATAGATTAATTTTACTGATATCAATCCCAACAAATATAATTTTCCATACTATAAAGTATTGACCAAAGCAATTGCTAAATTTTTATTTATTAGGGCCATTGTGTTTATAAACTTAAATTAATTTGATAAACTTAGCAATATTTCTATTGTTTCAGGTTCCCTTATAACCATTTAAATGGTGAAGTTTTTTGAGGAGGTCACCCCATCGCCTATGGCGGAGACGCCCAGTCCCACACCATCACCCTCACCATCCACCTCTTCGGCAACGTCACATAACACTTACATCCACCCTACAACTTCATCACATAACCGCAAGTCCCGCCCATTTAAAAAGAACCATCCACATTTGTACCATAACCTTAACTTTCCCGATCCATTTTCTGGATTTAACTTTATCCACGTTCACAATGTCCAGAATCCACCAGTACAATACTTTATCCATCATCACCATTGTCCATTTCCACCACCACAGTGCGCGGAAATGTGTAGCGGGGGCGTGGCGAACGCGAAATGTGATAACGCGCTACGTAACGGCGCCGCATTGGGGCGTAACGGGGGCGTGGCTTCGAATAATTCGTCCAATCAGGGACCACCACCTGCGAAGTTTTATTTCGGACCGGGTTTTGAGCCTCAAAGGTTCTATGAGGCACCTGCACGGTCTCAAGGTAGAAATAAGAGAGAGGAGTATATTGTGAACTTTCATGTTAATCCTGGTGTGAATGTTAACTTGATGATGCGAGATGGTAGTGTGGAGATCTTTAAAGGTAAGTTTTATAACATCTATAGAAATTGCTTTATTTAAATACAAAGGTTTATTAAAATGAAATTCTATACATATATTTAAGTTGGTTCATATTTAATTTTTGACAGATTCTCATCAATATAGTGAGCCAAAAATGTATTGTGTGCCATTTAAAATCTTACCCACATCATAAGTTTAAGCCTTTTATAACCTGAATAATAATGTAAATTTTTTATAACTAACAATAGGTTTGCATTAATTTACAATCATGTTACAATTCAATGGCCCTGAACCGAACGTAAGATTTCTGGTAAAATTTATTTTAAGAAAAAAAACACGGGGACCCACTCGCGTTCTTCGAGACCGGGGAGTGTCGAAACCAGTTTTTTATATTCGATTTATTGTTTGATTTAGTGATTAACAATTTCTTTTTGAACAGGGGAAGTCCACCGAGATGTAAAATGTAAACGATGGACTTAAAAAACATTTTGGATTTTTTTTTAATTGATCCTCGTAAGCATAACCTGCTCTTGTAAAAATGATAGATGCAATAAGTTTTTATAGAATGTATAGAAAAGTATCGATAGATATAAGAGGTAAATTTGTTAAAAAACTTATTGGATTAAATAAGACATTTGAAGTTATGATAATTATTAAAAATGCTGGGTTACCATGAGATCTGACTATGTCCATGGTTACCATGATCTTGGAATTTAATTTCTGTTGTTTCCAGGCAAGGAAAGTTCTTGTTATCCAGTTGTTGGGATTTAACTAAATACTTAAAATGATTAATTCCCAAAAATGTCAAAAAGGTTTTTTTTCTATCTCTTTCTTCAGTCGTTGTCCGTTTTAGTCGTGGCTCGATCATGGAAGCTGCACAGTGGTTCTTCAGTATGACTCTCTGTTTTATACCCTATATTACCCTTTATTACCCCTCGCATTTATTGTGAAATCTATATTTGCGTGAGATCTTTTATTTAATCTATGTGATCTTCCTCTTTATCTCTTACTATAAACTTTCCCCTGGATCATAAGTTTCCATTTTTCCCTCCGTACCTGGTTGGATTGTTGGTAATAATTTTTTCTTGTTGCGAATTTTAAGTTTTCTTAAAATGGATATATTGATGTAGTACGCTGCCCATGGTAATATTAGCATTCTACGGTCATATCATTTCAAACGCCTCAATTCTTCTTCGACACACTGCTTTTATGGTCCAGGATTCCGATCCATATTCTGCAATAGGACGTGTCAAAGACCAACGTCAAAGGACACTGGTCTTTCCAGATTTTGACCAGCCTACCGAAAGCCTTCTTTGTCATCCCAATTCTTTCTTTGACCTCATGCTCTGAGCCAGATTTATTTGTAATTTTCGTACCAAGATAAATAATTTCTTCCTTTATTTCTATATCTTGGATTAACTGTAAAGATAGAGGAAACGCTTCTGGCCGATCTATATCATCAGATGACATTTGAATATATTAGCCCCACTCCGCATTCCATGCTTACTTGTTCGACTTGGTGTAAGAGATCTTAAATTTCTTGTTTATTATTAGCCACTGCGATAGTGTCGTCAGCGTGTCAACGGTTAGAGATCTTTTTTTTTCCAATAGGTGCTCTACCCTCCCAATCATCCAAAGCCCTTTTTATGATCCACTCTCTCTAGATATTAAAAAGTATAGGGGAGGAAATACATCCTTGTCGTACGCCTTTGCCCACTTTAAAGTTCTTTGAGAGGTTTTCTATTCTTATTTGGGATATGTTGTTTATCATATAACTGGCCTTTTAAGTTTATGACTGAAGAATGAAGAAAGAGTAAGTTCTCACATCTTTAAATAAGAGGAGAGCATAATTGATGTGAAACTTTGTTAACAGTTTGTGCTTTGAACCTCCTTTTTAGATATTTAGCTAAGCTGAATTTACTAAATAAGCAACAAAAGCCTCAAACTTTTAAAAAAATTAGTCCCACTATTGTGTTTAAGGTGAGTTTGGTTTCCAAGACGTTTAGCATGTTTATTTAGAAGTCTAATCATTAGACATCATTCTTGGAAATTTAGTCTTAATGATCTTTTTTTGAGTCTTTTCAAGTTACTAGATCCTTCATTGCTCTTTTATTCACAGATCACTCTCTTTTTACAATTTTCTGTATTTTTTCTCTTTATCTTACTACTCTTTCAGGTCGGCACTTCTTAGGTCTTCTCTTACATCTTTCTTGACATTTCCTTCATATTTCTTTTAACCTTTGTATATCTTCATCTTGATCTCTATTATACGTTTTTACAACAATGTGCAGAAGTATTAAAAAAATAATACTACTAGATAGTTTAAAACCAATCCTTGATAATTTTATTCAAATATTATATAAAAATAGACAGAACTGTTTTGCCGTATATCTCCATTATGTTTTTTACCATCCCAAGTTAAATATATACATAACGTTTATCAAATGCCGTCGTGACGTTTATAAACCAGTAAAAGTGAAGGTAGAAGAAGAAAAATGGGAACATCATTTGTATAGATTAAAGACTTAAGGAGTGCTGCTATAGTATAACAACCCAAGATAGATGGTAACATTATCATTACGTCTCGAGCCTCATGCGCCGCTCACTAAATTACGGTTACTTTATTTACTTTTGCAATGGTTTTTTTATGCATAAAACTGTTTTTTTTCCGGCTCGTGTTCATCAATATTACGTCTCGGGTTAAATTATATAATTATTCGTTAAAATTCTTTGTGGTCACCGTCTCCCTGGCGTCTGATCGCAAATTATTACCCAACTGTCGGTTACAATCGACTTTATGGTTCACTGACCCGAAAATCAGTTGAATAGATTTCGATTGGCGTACACTTTGTCTAAATTTACTATAATTTTGTGTGACAGGCAATAATGTTTCTTTCTTATTAAGGTTTGTTGCCGGTTAAAGTGTCAGTAGCCTTATTGTGCATGACAATATTAATAACACCAATTAATGTGGTCAGATTGAATATCGTTTCTGCATAAAATTTTTAAAGAAATATGCGTGTATGATCATTTGTGCACAAGTACAAACTTTTTGGTAAAAAACTAAAGTAGTCGTTTTTTAAAGGTATTTTATGAATAAAATAAGTTTAAATTGAATGTTTTTAAAAATAAAAACAGGCTATTGGAAAACCACCACTAGTCAGCTCATATTTAGGTGAGGCATTTATAGGTATTTAAATATTTTACTTTCTTATTTAACGTGGCCATACAATGCTTTAGGTATTTTTTAGCCTTCTCGACCATCGCCTTTCATCTAGTCCTTATTCTATCTCTATTTCCATCACATTGGCGTCTCTCTCAATATTGTCTTTCCACCTTTGTCAAGGACATCCTGGCAACCTTCTTCTACTTATGTAATGCTGATCTGTCCTTACAAGCCTTCTATATCTTATTATGCTAGTAATCCAGGTTGTTTAGTCATTTCTTTTACACCACCACATATACGTTTCCTCCATAAGGCTGTTACTGGATCTTGTACGGGTCCACATATTTTCCTTAAAGCTTTATTCCGGAAGGAGAGTAGCCCTTTTTGTTGTCTAATAGTCATGGTCCACGCCTTAAACCCATACAAAACTACAGGGACTACTATTGTATTGTATATCTTTAGTTTCACTTTTCTTGGTAGATTTAGCGGTCGAAGCAAATTATTCAGGACAGTTGCAACTCTGTTCTAAATACATATATTTGACACTATTTTTCCTCTCTAACGTAATCCATGGTTTCAGGTACTTAAAGTATTTCACTCTTTCAAAAAACCCATTTTTTGTTAGGCTTATGTCTTATATTGTTTTCTCTTTACTTATCCTAAGCTCTATTCTCATTTATCTTTGTTCTATTGATGTGAAGAGTCTTTTAAGCCTTTCCTTTGTGGTACACATGATCTCCAAATCGTCCACGTGTGCTGACGCCTTGAATTTCCTGCCCATTTCTATACCCCTATCATTATCACCATTAAGCCCTCTTGTCATATACTTTAGAGCTACGTTAAAAAGTAATGGAAAGAGCGCGCCACTTTCTTGTAGCCCTTATAATACAGAAACATG